>NC_081830.1:54431160-55087410 GCF_030867095.1 Alligator mississippiensis | reverse complement strand
CCCTATCCAACAGCCCCCTGCTTTAGCACTCAGACAGAGACTGAGACTGTTGTATATAGTTTTCACTTTTGGGAGATGGTTTTTTTATTGTTGGTGGTTGGGGAGGGTGGTGGAGGGGCTTTATTTGTTGGGGAGGGATTGGGGAGTGGGATCTGTGTGTTGGGGATGCAGGGGCAATAGGGCTTTATATGATGAGGGGTAAAGGGGGAGGGATAGGAGTGGGGGTTATGAGGGGAATTAAGCTTTTTTGTTTCAACCATGTGCATGTCCTGAGAGTAGTGGTGGGAGTGGACAGGAGCTAAGGGGTGTGTGGGCAGCAGGGCAGGTGGGCTAGAGGCGGGTGCTGTAAGAGGTGGTCCACTAGGGCTTTCCACATCCAATGCCCTAGCCCCTGCTGGCAGGTCTGTGGGTCACCTGGGGCCTGCAGATCATGCTTCTGCCACCAGGCCACCTCTGCCTAGTGTGCCTCCTTTGCTTAGCATGCCTCCTCTGCCCTGAAAGCCTCTTCCTGGGCCTTGCAAATATTGTGCAGCATGCACACTGCAACAATGACTTGGGGAAGGTTTCTCTTGGTCACCACATGTAGACACCTGCCAAAAATCAGTTAATGTACAATAAGCTAATGTGCAGTAAATTTAGTCATGAATATTTGCATGTGTAGATGCGCCCATGGTGCATTGCAAGGGAGAAGATTGGAGTTTCCAGTTGTGTGCTTACCGTGCCTCTATTTCAAATACTTTTCTTTCTTTACTGACGTAAGTGTGAGGAGGCTGTCATCCTTTGACTTAAAACGATATTTTGGTTCCTAATTTTGGCTTCACAGTCTAATAGGAGGAGAAATATTGTGGAGACAATACAGTAAGCTGCTGAAGAGAGCATCTGCCATTGCTCAACATTGACCATTAAGGGATAGCAATGATGCACTGTTAAAGTCCCAGAGAAATAAATGAAACCCATATATAAACAATCAAGACTGATTTGGTGCTAAAGCATTAAAAATATCTCTGCACATATTAGTTAATGTACTTTCTTATGTATAATGTTGTAGTATATGCATTGCACAACAGTTAGGCTTAGGGAGCGGTGCGAGATGCACCGGTGAAAGCCCGTCATGCCTCCACACCCCGAAGCTCCCCAGCGACCCCAAACAGCCACAGAGTGCCCCTGTCGACCCCCAGCACAGCCGGAAGTAAGCAGGGCCTGTGGTGGGAGGGGACTAGCCCTGCTTAGCTGCAGGGAAGCGGCTGACTCGGAGCCGAGTAGGGTCTCGCCCCAACCCAGCTTCTACTTTGCCCAGCCCCCAAGGGAGCCATGCGACCGGAGCCTCGTGAACAGGCCATGCAAACAGGTGTGCTTGTCTACTCGGCGCATGAGTTAGTACGGAGTTTGCACAGGAGGGCAAGTGGGAAGGCCCAAGGTCCTGTCTGTGCGCCCTAGGCAAGACAGTCCCAGCCGCAGCCAGCCTCCCAGTGGCATCATGCAGATGGGCACGTGCTGCAACCCGAGGGTCCCCTCGGGGTCTGTGGCCCCCCCGGCTGGTGCTTCAGAGGTCTCTGCCCAGAGGGAGCCCATGGTTCTGGGCTCCACACAGACAGGACCTCTGTCTTTTGACTGCGGGGACTGCCTGTCACTTTTTCAGGCTCTGGGGTCCAGGAGCATGGCCACCTCCCCTTGTGGGATCTGCTCCCTTTTGGGGTCTCTGGTGCGCTGGCTGGAGGAGCTCCATGCTGCAGTCCAGAGACTGCGTACCATCAGGTATGGTGAGCAGGAGATAGACTCCTACTGCCAGGCCCTTCTCCCCCGGGAGGCGGAGGGTAGAACATGGTCGCCCTCCAGGACAAGGAAGAACTTGGGGACCTCCCATGCTGTCCAGCCAAGGGGTTGGACCAAGGTGGTCAAGGGCCTCAAGGCCTGCCACACTGAGGTGTCCGCCCCACTGGAGCTTTGCAACAGGTATGAACCTCTTGCAGCCCCAGCAGAGCCTGCTAAGCTGCCAGCTCCCAGAGGCAACACAGGCTCAGCTGTAGCTACTGCCCCCACTCTCCCCAAGACAAAACGCAAAGTGTTTGTTGTGGGAGACTCCATCCTGAGGGGGACTGAGGGGGCAATCTGCCACTCCGACCCCTTAGCCTGGGAAGTCTACTGCTTCCCGAGAGCCCGTATCTGAGACATTGTGGAGAAGATCCCTGAGCTCCTCCAGTCCACTGACCACTACCCTATGCTTCTTATCCATGTGGGCACAAATGACATGACTCGGAGTGCTCCCAGCCAGGTCATGAAGCACTACATGGTTTTGGGAGCAGGGCTTAAGGGGTTGGAGGTGGAGGTGGTGTTCTTTTCGATCCTCCTGGCTTCGGGCTACGGGCTGAGGAGGGAGAGGAGGATCGAGGTAGTGAACCAAAGACTGTGGCACTGGTGTCATCGGGAAGGCTTTGGCTTCCATGACCACAGTCCGCTGTTTGGTGAGAGAGGCAGTGAGCTGCTGGGAAGGGATGGCCTCCACCTCTATCCGCTGGGGAGGAGGCTCTTCTCAGCCAGACTGGCTGACCTGCTCCACTGGGCTTTAAACTAAGCCTGCTGGGGAATGGGGGGGGGACTACTGCCACTGCTGGCCAGCTGAGTAACCCTTGCAAAGCCAGGTGACCTTGACACTTAAGGGAGTCCACCCCTGCCCCAGCCCTGGAACAATCTATGGGTAAGGCAAGGGCCCCCAAAGGGACACTCGCCTGCCTGTACACAAATGCCAGGAGCTTGGGGAACAAAGAGGAGGAACTTGTCCTCCTGCTTAACACAAACAATGATGATGTCATAGGGATAATGGAGACCTGGTGGGACTCCACCCATGACTGGGCCACAGGTATAGACAGCTATACCTTGTACCAGAGAGATCAAGTGGATCAAAGGGGCAGGGTTGTAGCTCTCTGTCAAGGAAAGCTACGCAACCCTGCAAGCTGACACTGGTGCCCAGGGTGGACCCTCTGCGTTAAAATCCATGGGGAACACGGCACAGGGGACACAATGGTGGGAGTCTACTACAGACCTCTAACCCAGGATTAAGAGCTTGACCAAGAGTTTGCCAGGGAATTGGTTGAGGCCGCATGCTCCTGGTCCATGGTTGTCATGGGAGACTTCAACTACCCGGACATCTCGTGGGAAGAGCGCTCAGCCAAATCCGAGTGGTCGCAAAGCTTTCTCACGTGCGTGAATGAGCTCTATCTTATGCAAGAAGTCTATGGTTCAATGAGAGGCAAAGTGCTGCTCGACCTGGAACTGGCAATGGGGGATGGCCTTATCAGCGACCTAACGATCGAAGGGAAGCTGGGTGTTAGTGACCACGAGCCGATCACCTTCACCATCCACTGTAAAGCTGGCAAGTCAGCAAGAAGCCCTCAACTTCAGGAAAGCTGACTTTGACAAGCTCAGGAAGCTTGTCAGTGAGGCCCTAAGTGACCACGACCCAAAGGGGAGGGGAGTTCAGGAAGAGTGGTCGCTCCTTAAGGCAGTGATCCTGGATGCACAAGCAAAGTCTATCCCATCTCAGAGGAAAGGCAGCAAAAGGGCACACTGGTCCCCTTGGCTCTTCAGGGAACTAGCGGACTTCCTGCGTCTGAAAAGAAAGACCTACAAAGGATGGAGGACAGGATCCACCTCCAAGGAGGAATATTCTGCACTGGTCCGAACCTGCAGAAAGTGAACCAGTAAAGCCAAGGCTGCAACTGAACTCCAACTGGCTACAAGTATCAAGGAGAATAAAAAGTCCTTTTTTAGATATGTGGGGAGCCAGAGGAAAAGCAAGGGCAACATTAGACCCCTGCTAAACCAGATGGGACAGCTGACTACCGACACCCAGGAAAAAGCCAACTTGCTAAATGGGTATTTTGCGTTGGTCTTTCAACAGTCCCATGGGATGCCCCTGCCCATTACGGGACAGGAAGGCCTGGGTGAGGGAGATTCCTTACTCTCCATCAATGCTGACCTTGTGAAGAAACACTTTGAGAGGCTGGATACCTTCAAGTCAGCCGGCCCTGACAGCTTACAGCCCAGAGTACTTAAGGAGCTGGCAAGCATCATAGCTCAGCCCCTGGCACGGATCTTCAAGAACTCTTAGTGCTCTGGTGAAGTGCCCAATGATTGGAAGAAGGCCAATGTGGTGCCTATCTTCAAGAAAGGGAGGAAAGTGGATCTGGCAAACTACAAGTCCATCAGCCTGACCTCTATCCCAGGGAAGATCCTAGAAAACATTATCAAAGAGACCATTCTCAACAGACTAGCTAATGGCAAAATCCTGAGCGATAGCCAGCACGGGTTTGTCATGGGTAGGTCTTGCTTGACCAATTTTATTTCCTTTTATGACCAGGTGATCTATCACTTGGACAAGGGGGAAGAGATTGATGTCATATATCTTGACTTTAAAAAAGCCATCGATCTGGTATCCCATGATCACCTTTTAGCGAAACTGGCCAGCTGCGGCCTCGGCTTCACCACAGTCAACTGACTGGGGAATTGGCTCTGTGACTGGACCGAGAGGGTGGTGGTTGATGGAAGTTAATTGTCGTGGTGTGCTGTGACCTCAAGGCTCTGTCATTTCATAGATTTCATAGACATTAGGGCTGGAAGGGACCTCGGAAGATCATCGAGTCCAGCCCCCCGCCCAAAAGGCAGGACGTCAGCTGGGGTTATAGGATCCCAGAAAGATAAGCATCCAGTTTCATCTTGAAGGTGTTCAATGAAGGCGCTTGAACAACCTCCGGCGGCAGGCTGTTCCAGACCTTGGGGGCTCGGACAGTAAAGAAATTCTTCCTTATTTCCAGCCTGAAACGATCTTGTAGTAGTTTGTGACCATTCGTCCTCATCATCCCTTGGGGCGCTCTGGTGAACAAACGTTCCCCTAGATACTGGTGATCACCCCTGATAAACTTGTAGGTGGCCATCAGATCACCCCTGAGCCTGCGCTTTTCCAGGCTAAAGAGCCCCAGGGCTCTCAGCCTGTCATCGTAGGGTCTGCTTCCCTGACCTCTGATCATGCGCGTGGCTCTTCTCTGGACTCTCTCAAGCTTCTCCACATCCTTTTTGAATTGTGGAGCCCAAAACTGGACGCAGTACTCCAGCTGCGGCCTCACTAAGGCCGAGTACAGGGGGAGAATGACGTCCCGGGATTTGCTTGAGAAGCATCTATGGATGCAAGCCAGCGTTTTGGTCGCTTTACTAGCCGCAGCATCGCATTGCAGGCTCATGTTCATCTTGTGGTCAATGATGACCCCCAAGTCTCTTTCTTCCATAGTGCTAACCAACATAGCACTGCCAAGCCTATAAGGATGCTGTGGGTTTTTCCTCCCAAGGTGGAGAACCTTGCATTTATCGGCGTTGAACACCATCAGATTCTCATCCGCCCACTTGCTGAGCCTGTCCAGGTCAGCCTGGATCACCCTCCTGTCTTCTGGTGTGGATGCTTTGCCCCAAAGTTTGGTGTCATCGGCGAACTTGGCCAGTCCGCTTCTGACTCCAGTGTCCACATCGTTAATGAAGATGTTGAACAGTATGGGTCCAAGGACAGAGCCCTGGGGGACCCCACTGGTCACAGGACACCACGATGAGTGACTTCCATCAATTACTACCCTCTGGGTCCGACCCCGGAGCCAATTTTCCAGCCAGTGGATCGTGGGGGACCCAAGGCGACAATTGGCCAGTTTCTCCAAGAGACGATCATGGGACACCAGATCGAAGGCTTTTTTGAAGTCAAGATATATGACATCAATCTCATCTCCCTTGTCCAGGTGATAGGTCACCTGGTCGTAGAAGGAAATGAGATTGGTCAAGCAAGACCTACCTGCAACAAACCCGTGCTGGCTATCCCTTAAGATGTTGGCGTCGGCCAGTCCATTAAGGATGGCCTCCTTAATAAACTTTTCTAAGATCTTCCCCAGGATAGAAGTCAGGCTGATGGGCCTATAGTTAGCCGGATCCACTTTCCTCCCTTTCTTGAAGATAGGCACCACGTTGGCCTTCTTCCAGTCTTCGGGCACTACACCAGAGCACCAAGAGTTTTCAAAGATCCGCGCTAGAGGCTGGGCTATGATGCTCGCCAGCTCCTTGAGTACCCTGGGGTGAAGATTGTCAGGGCCGGCTGACTTGAAGGTATCCATTATATATATTATATATAATATATTATATATATTATTCAACATAGATTTCATAGACATTTGGGCTGGAAGGGACCTCAGAGGATCATTGAGTTCAGCCCCCTGTCCCAGGGGCAGGAAGTCAGCAGGGATCATAGGATCCCAGCAAGATAAGCATTCAAATGTGTCTTGAAGGCGTTCAAAATGGGTGCTTGAACCACCTCCGGTGTCAGTCTATTCCAAACCTTGGGGGCTCAGACAGTAAAGAAGTTCTTCCTTATGTCCAGCCTGAAACAGTCGCAGAGGAGTTTGTGACGGTTCAATCTTGTCCAGGCAGATCTCTTGACTTAATGGGGATATCATGCTCATCTTGAAAAAGAAGGAAGAGGCATACAAACAATGGAAGCCTGGGACAGTCCCCAGGGAGGACTGTACAACAGCAGCTTGCACTTGTAGGGAGCAGATTAGAAAGGTTAAGGTGGTGATTGAATTTAAACTTGCAACAGAAATCATGAACAATAAGAAGTCCTTCTTTAGGTATGAAGGGAACAGAAGGAAAACAAATGGAGTGTGGAGCTATTGCTTAACTCAAGAGAGCTGGTTACCAACACTCAGGAGAAAACTGAACTCCTAAATGACTACTTTATTTCAGTATTTCACTGGACTAGGGGGAAAATCATACTAGATAAGGTTCAGAATAGGCCTGGTGGGAATGATCGCCTTCCTACTGTTGATGTTGAGCTGGTGCATGATCAGTTAGAAAAGTTAGACATTGATAAGTTAGCAGAACCAGATGAACTTCATCCAAGAGTGCTGAAGGAGTTGGCCAAAGTAATCATGGGACCTCTGGTGAAACTCTTCCAAAACTCATGGCACTCAGGGGAGGTCCCTGAAGACTGGAAGAAGACCAAGGTTGTGTCCATCTTCAAGAAGGGGAGGAGAGAGGATCTAGGCAACTATGGGCCAATTAGCCTAACTTTTATCCCAGGGAAAATCCTGGAAAGATTCATCAAGGAGTCTATGTGGAATATGCTTGCAGAAGGTAGGATTCTGAGCAACAGGCAGCATGGCTTAATCACAGGCAGGTCTTGTTTTACCAGTCTTATCTCCTTCTACGACAAGGTAACTTGCCACTTGGATAAGAGAGAGGAGGTTGACATTGTATACCTAGACTTCCAAAAGGCCTTTGATCTTGTATCCAATGATGTTCTCACAGGAAAACTGGAGGATTGTGGGCTTAACTGCTTGACAGTTAGGTGGGTAGAAAGCTGGCTGCAGGGTAGGACCCAGAGAGTTCTAATGAACAGATCTGTGTCGTCCCAGTGAAAAGTGGCCAGTGATGTCCCTCAGGGGTCCGTGCTTGGTCTAGTACTTTTTAACATCTTTATCAATGATCTGGATGTGCGGGTGAAGAGCTCACTGGCCAAGTTTGCAGATGACACCAAGTTATGGGGAGTGTGGTCACACCTGAAAATAGGCTGCAGATGAAGGTGGACCTAGACAGGCTGGCAAGTTGGGTGGATCAGAACCAGATGAAGTTCAGCATTGAGAAGTGTAAAGTGCTCCATCTGGGGATGAACAATTCCTAACCTACTTACAGGCTTGGTGGTGCTAAACAGACTAGCACCATGACTGAAAGGGACCTAGGGGTAATAATAGACCATTGTATGAACATGAGCCATCAATACAATGCTGTAGCCAGCAGGGCAAACAATACTCTGGCATGCATCAACTGATGCATCTCAAGCAAAACCAAGGAAGTGATTCTTCCACTTCACTCAGCGTTGGTGAGACCGCAGCTGCAGTACTGCGTCCAGTTCTGGGCACTGTATTTCAACAAGGATCTGGAAAAGCTTAAGAGAGTCCAGAGAAGAGCCACCCATATGATCAGAGACTTGCAAGGCTTATGAGAAAAGGCTGAGGGACTTGCATGGGCAACTGGTGCCACCTTAGTTGGGGAGGCACATGCCCCCGCTCCTCCATGACCAGTCCCCCCATGGCTGATCTCACTGCCCGGGGGGAGGTCCCCCCATGACCAAACCCGCCGATCAGGAGGGAGTGGTCCCCCCCATGGCCCATCCTGCCGACCAGGGTGGGGGTCCCCCCCCGTAGCCTATCTTAGTATCTGGGGGGACCCCCGTGGCTGATCGCTGTGGCCGATCACTGCAGCCACTTCTGGGAATGTCCGTGGCCAATTCTGGGAGAGGCTGCAGCAATCGGCTGGTGCTTGCAAGGGTGGCACTGGCATTCCCACCTGCCCCCTCTGCCCATAGCCTAAGCAGCGAGTGTGGCTGGTCAGGGGATGAACTGGCGCTCTCAGGGGGTGCACGTGCACCCCCGTGCACCCACTATGCATCGCCACTGGGGACTTGGGTCTCTTCAGCCTAAAAAAGAGAAGGCTGAGGGGACTTGGTAACAGCTTATCGCTATATCAGGGGAATATATCAAGGGCTCAGCAAACAACTGTTCACCAGAGCACCCTTGGGGAAAAACAGGAGTAATGGCCACAAACTCCTGGAAGATCATTTCAGGCGTAATGCTAGGAAAAACTTCTTCACAGTTAAGGTGTCCATACTGTAGAATAAACTTCCTCCAGAGATGGTGCAATCACCTACCCTGAAAATCTTCAAGAGCAGACTGGATGATCACCTTGCTGGGGTTACCTGACCCCAATTATCTTTCCTGCTTAGTACAGGGGGCTTGGACCCGACGATCTTGCGAGGTCCCTTCCAACTCCTTACAATCTATAAATCTATGGATCTATGACTATATTTATTCTAGGAAACAAATTAATTTGGATATTGCTGACTTATAATCAACCTTTTAAGACTGAAAAACTTGTTGCTTAGAACTGATTTACCTTTAAAAATTAAGTAGCAAAAGGAGCTATTACTAAACAGAATTTGCTAAGCAGCTGTTCAATGTTATTTTTAACATTTTTGTTTGAAACAAATTTCATGTTTAAAGTAACATTTTTAAAACTGGCAGGTAAACCAAAGCAGTATTTGGATGGCACTGAAAATATGAAATTTGTTTACCTTATACTATTAATTATTGTGAGCTGAAGAAACACTTCATTCTGTTAGTTGAATACATGCTTGTTGTAAAGTGCTCATATTAATCAGTTTGCATTTCCAGAGCAAAGGTATGCAGCCTATTTAGTCTTCTTGCCTCATGTTCAAACTAATATAGTTGGTGTATTTGATAGTAATATATGAAGGCATACAAATCATTTTAGATCACATGGGCCAATTAAATGAAAATACTACAGGCGTGTCGCAACTTATGCAGGGGTTAGGTTCCGAGGTCATCACATAAGGCGAAAATTGTGCGTAGTCAAATCGCCAGCAATTTGACTAGCGGCGACTGCCTCTGCCTCCAAAACCTCCCACTGCTGCCTTGGAGCCGTGCTTGGAGCTGTGTGGCCGGCGGCAGCAGTGCAACACAGGGTGGTGGGGGGGATGGCTGCATGCCGCTGGGCCACCACCACACTGCCAAAACCTCCCGCCGCCGCTGCAAACTGCCGCAAACTGAAGCCCCGCCCCCCCTCCCACCCTGCGTAAAGTTGAATTCGCGCAAGTTAAATGCGTGTATGACACGACTGTACTGTATTTAGGATCCGATCTAGTGAAGTGTAGCATTCTTCCTGGAAAGCATTTGTCATCCTTAACTCCCAATAATTTTCATAGCACCTTAGTGTTCTGCACCACACCTTCTGTAGCTCTAAATAATTCAGTAAAGCATATCAAATTTATCTGTGTTTACTGATTGCATGACAGCTGTTGGGACAATAAGCAACAAATTGTTAACATCATATTTGACTGTGGAGGAAGGACAGTCTTATGGTTAAAGACAAAGATTGGGAGACTGGTAACTTTAGTTAAGTCATTCAGCTCTCTTATTCCACTCTCTAGCTCTAAAATGAGGATATTTATACAGCATGTGGTTACTTCACAGGAGTTATATGAGGTGTCTTTAATACCGATGGAAAAAAAATTAAGATCCTGAGATGGAAGGTGATAGATAACTTCAAAATGCTACATTGTCTGACAAAAATAATAGGTGTCCAGTTAATTAGCAGACAAAATACATTTACGGAGGTTTTTATTGTTTTAATAAATATTAGATAAATGAGCATAATATAATTAATAGCAGCATGTTTCCTTCTACTTTTAGTGAATGAAATACTACTAATAGTATATATTGATACATGATGTATCCATGAGCCCTTTTCTTTTTTCTTTCAGGTGAGGACTGTGATATTGACATAAATGACTGTGACAGCAACCCATGTCATCATGCTGGGACTTGTATAGACCAACCCAATGGTTATAATTGCCATTGTCCACGTGGCTGGGTTGGAGCAAATTGTGAAATACGTAAGTATTATAGAGACTGCTTTTATTCATTTTTAATATAATTTTAACATAAATGTAGTTGGTTGTCCTGAAGATTCCTAAAAATAATGCCAAAATAGTAGTAAAAGAAGCTGTAGGTCAAGGGTGTCAAACTCATCTCACTTTGCATGTCAGGTGAGTGGCACAGAGCCAGTCCACAGGCCAGATCAGGTCCATGGACCACTTTTCCCACATGCCTAATCCAGCACATGTGGCACCCTCCCAGACCAGTCCAAGACACAGGCTCAAGTGAGCTCTGCAGGTGATACAGCCCAGGACTGGCCCCAACAAACTCCTTGAGCACTGAGGACAGGGACCCTTCCCCAGTGAGCACTGCAGGCAGCACAAAGCTAATCTAGGGCAGCACTGGGGACCAGGTTATGGGGCTCCGTGGGCCAGATCTGGCCTCCGGGCTGTATGTTTAACACCCCTTTTATAGGTACTTCTTAAACAATAACTACAATATGTATAATTTAACAAAATGATTAAAGGTAAATCAACACAAAATGATGGTTTAAACTAAAATTTAAAAAAGTGGCCACTAATATTGGGCAATACTATTTCTGGGTGCCTAACTTTGAGATACCTTAGAGCACCCATAAGAGTAGCAGAAGTCAATATGAGCTGTAGATGCTCAGAACCTGGTCCAAAGTGTTTAAGTAGGTGGTCATTTTTGATAATTTGGCATATATATCCAGTGGTGACAAAATTTAATATGGCACTTATGAGTATGATTTAACTGAGTTAACATAAAGCTTATGCCTTTGATTTTCAGTGATTCCCATTTATTTTTGAGTACCTGTATCTCCAGTTGTACTTCTGCAGAGTATATTTTTATTGCAGTGGTGTCTTCCCTATGGTCTTTGACAGAAGTTTCTTCTCCTTTACTGGACAGTTTAATTACATATTTGAGTATTTTGTTTTCAGGTATTTCGGTGATAGGTCTCCTCAAAACACTAGATAGTTACATATATTTGATAGTTACTAAATAGTTCATTTATTGAACAAGGGAAGGGATTCAGGCAAATTAGTTTCTGCATTAGTGGGAACATGGCTGATTGTCCAGTTACCAGTATTCCAAAAAACAGATGGAGTTAACCAAGAAGTAGGTGCATAGTTAAGCACCTTATTTAGGCACCTCATTTGCATGATGAGGATACTATTTAGATGCCAGGCTTCTCAGGAATGCCTGCTTTCTACCTACACTCCTTTCCTCTTTTAAGTGCTGTGCCTTCTGACTTTGCTGTACTTAGACAATGCTGAAAGCTTGCCCATAGTTTTCCTCCAATGTTATCTCTGTTCACACAAATGCTGGAGCACAACTGTGATCTTATGCAAGAACTCACTGGATTAAAGCAACTTTTAATCTTCCTTTATTTGTTAATGATGAATTCAGTTTAGTCAATGAATTATGGTACAGCACAAATACAAATGGATAAAAGCAGAAGACTGTCTGTATTGACCATGCTAAGGGCTCAGTTGCATCTGGCTGCTGTTTAGAATCCTTTCCACAGTTTGAGACTTTTGTGAAGTCTGTTGCATAACCTTGATTTCAGCTGAGCAAAGGAGGGTTATTGCCAAGTTCCTACCTTTAGTTTGAAGACAGTAAAAACAGCTTTTTGAAAGAGTGTTGCAGGCATTGCAGTCCTGGGACTTCTCCGTCCTGGGGCCTGCTGCACTCATGCCAAAGAGGTGATTCTCCCAAAGCAGAGATGATCCTTCAGGGATAAGTCTGAGAGGGCTGCTTGGGCATAGTGATGCCTTAAACAGGCATATCTGCTTAATCAGTAAGACAATGAAATTCTGAGCGGTAGTGGCTTCCTTAGGCAGTACATTTACAGACAAATGAATAATTCTCTAGAAATGCTTCCTTTGGGGTGCCTTAGTACATTATGGCTAGATACAGACATTCAAGAAGCCCAAGTCAGAATCAATCTAAATTATGTGGTTTTCTGTAGGATAGATCAGTAATGAACAGAACACACATTTGCCCTTTGGTGGTGGGGTGGGGGGAAGGAATCTTCAACTGGGTTCTGCCATTTTTAAACTAATCTATGTACACTGAACTTCTGTTCTGTTATGGGTAGAGACCGGTTTTGTGTGCCAAGCTTCTGTTCTGTTACAGGTATAGACTGGTTTCCTACCAGTGATACCAGTAAAAGTGTAATGTCTGTACATGGCCTACATGTCTGTAATAAGGTGAAAAAGAAAACAGGTAGAACAAGAAACTTCCTGGGAGCTGTGGAGATGAGGTATGAAATCAGTATAATTCATTTTAGAATGCCATATCCAGAATTCTAGATTCACCAAGAGGTTGGTCTTTTACACTGCAAGCACAGAATTGTATGTACCTAAGTGCAAGAGTGGGCAGACCAGACAGCTTTACTGGCTGAATGGCTGAAAAAATATTTCTCCCTGATCAAAGGAGTTAACCCTCTGAGAGGAGCATGTCATTAAGTGCTATATTAATATTTTGAGGTTCATGTGTAAGCCTATAAGTACTCTGACATCCACTCTGCCCCTTTACCTCATTTGTAAATTAGCAAATAAAGGAATGGATGAGCATAGAGCTGGAGACTTCCTTCTGCAAAATGGAGAGGGGAAAGGAGAACAACTGTTATTATTTAGTGCTTAATCCTGGTGATGCCTGACAGGGGTGCGCGAAGCAGGCCCTATTCGATTTGGATTCGGCCTGAATCGGGGACAGTGATTCAATTTGTTGATTCGGATCACTGTCCCTGATTTGATTCGGCTGAATCCGAATCTGAAGATTTGATGCTGACTCAGAGAATCAGCAATTCAGACACAGACACAGCTTTAAATGTTTTTTCTACATACTTTGAGGTACCAGCGTGGCTTGTGAATGCTGCAGTGCTTGGGCGGATGGAGTGTCCTACAGGAACGCGGTAGGGGGGCCCTCCACATGCTTGGTGGTGAGCCCGGAAGTGGACCGGAAGTACCTCTGGTCTACTTCTGGGTCTGCTGGGGAGTGCATTGGGGAGTCCCCCATGCTTCTGTGGGACACTCCATGTGCCCCAGCATTACAGCATTCACAAGCCGCCTGCTACCTAGAGGTAAGTAGAAAAAACATTTAAAGCTGTGCCTACGTCCAAATCTCTGAATCTTTCTGAATCTCTCCAAATCGATTCGGAGGATTCTGATTCAATTTGAAGAGATTAAGGGGTCCTCTGATTTGATTCAGAGATTCGGCCACTGAATCAGGCCGAATCTCCGACGAATCAAATCAGGGACCGAAACTTCACACAGCCCTAATGCCTGAAGTGCAGCAGCCTAGATTACTGTGCAAATACTTGCAAAATCAAAGGCTTTATAACAACTGTTTTACTACAGCCATCTGAAACAATGCAAATACAGATAATGGGAACAAACATTGTCTTTCTGAAACCTCTGTGCTCAGGGTGGATGGCAGTGGGGCAGGCAGTGGCAGTTCTGGAAGGGGTGGCAACGGAGTCGGCTATAGGCACCCCTAAATTTCCCATAGCCATCCCTCCTAGAACCACTGCTACCCACCCTGCCCCCACTCTGAGCGCAGCCCCAGCCCAGCAGTGGACAGCCCCAGGAAGAGGCCCCTGGCCCTGAGCCTGCAGTGGGCAGCCTGCCCTTGCTCCATGCACAAATTTGGGGGGGGCCTGCCCCCCATGCCTCCTCTGGGGATGCATGCAGTGGCGGGGACCCACCCCCCTGTGTCCCTTCCTGCCCCTCTGTGCCTCCTTGATGAGCCACCTGCACGTCCGTCCTGCTCCCAGGGTTACACTTACCACCCTGGCTGGGCAGGACCTACCCCTGCCCCACTCCCTCCCTCACCATGGGGGCCTCAATCTATCCCCTCCACGTCCCTTTTCTCCCCCATGCCCCTTCTCCTCCCCCCCACCCCGACTTAGTGGCAGGAGGCTGCTCTCCAAGCTGCCTGGCTGCATTTCTGGCTGTGTGCATGCTTTGGCTGTGTGCATGCATGCGGCATTTATCAGTGACATCAGGCCAAAAAAAGCCAATTGCTGATAATGTTAATTTTCCTGTCATCAATGCTGATCTGATATGCCACTGATATATTGGTGCACCTCTAGTTATAAATGGATGCAACCTAGATATGAGCCAATTTTGCACTGAGTTTGGTCCATCTAATTTCATATCTCAGTGAATCTGTCTCAGTTTCAGCTGTCACAACCTTCTTCTCAAAGCTATGTATGTTATCCATCCCACAGCCTCAGCAGTTTGCACATACTGATGCATACTAGCTTGGAAATAAAATTGAACACTGCGCTAGTATTTCCACCTGATCCACTCCCCTGACATACCTGACAAAAACACATGTTGAAACCAAACTTCAGATTTTCCCATAAAACAGAATGTGCTGCTGTAACTAAGTCATATTTGTAAACTGATCAGTTTTACGTATTGCTGTTTTATACTGTTAGTCATACAGGAGGCTGGTAGTTGTGCATTATTTCATCTTTTTTCAAAGTAACTTTCTGTCTAAAATTGGCATTTTTACTAGTAGCATTTCAGGGTTAAGGCTGCCTGTCATACCGTGTCCTTTACTTACCTTCCAACTGTTCTACAGACAGTGAGCTAGTTAGGAGAGATATAATTTGCCTAGCAAGGAAAACGTGTGTGTGTGTGTGTGTGTGTGTGTGTGTGTGTATATATATATATATATATATATATATATATATATATATATTATATTATATTGTTATATCATTTTCCCTAGTGATTGCAATTTGTATTGAAGAACAATGGAATTAACTCAACACTAGGGACACTACAACCAACCTTTCTTACAAAAAGGAAACATTTAATGTGAAGTTCCCTTGGCCAATAAAATAGAGGAGGGTTTCAGTCTAAAACTTTATAAACCTTGCAGATTAGCAGATTAGCAGTCACCACTGATACCATTTCAGTTTCTATGGGTATAAATAATTCAATTAGCAGGGAAAGTTAAGTTATGTCATGCAGAGAAGATAATTTACAGGTTATTTCTAGTAGAATGAGTGTGCCTATCAGAACCTCAAATTTTACTGAATCTTACATCTTAATTCCTGTGAGACTGCAAAGGCTATTCGAATCATTACCATCATTTCCAAATGTTTGGAATATATACTGTGAACCTTTGGGATTTTATCTGGGGAAAAAGAACAGACATTTCTACCATTCTGATCAGATCCAGAGAATTCCTTTATTCAGCATCAGACCTTCTTTGCCCTGCTATGGAGTTGCATCTGCCAATAACAGGTGTCAGTTGGTCCTAACCTATTTTACTATCTATATGAGATGCTGACTGCACAGTAGCCTGAGGCCACTGCACAGGAGTGTCATGTGGCAGCAACCGTGATGTGACTCATAGATTGTTAGGGAGTGGAAGAGACCTTGTAGATCATCAGGTCTAGCCTGCTGCCCAAGGGTAGGAAGTCAGCTAGGGTCAAAGGATTGCAGCAAGATAAATGTTCAAATGTTTCTTGCAAGTGTCTAGAGTAGGTGCTTGCACCACCTCGGGGCGGGGGGGGGGGGGGGGGGAGTCCATTCCAGGCCTTGGGGGCTTTGACAGGAAAGAAGTTTTTCTGTATGTGCAGCATAAAACCGTCTTGCAGGAGTTTGTGACCATTAGACCTTGTCATCCCTTGGGGCGTTCTGGTGAACAGGCATACCCCTAGATCCTGATGCACACCCCTTATGTACTTATAGGCTGCCACCAGGTCACCCTGAGCCTGTGCTTTTTCAAACTGAAGAGTCCTATGGCTCTCAGCCTCTCTTCATAAGGCCTGTTCTCTTGCCCTCTGATCATGTGCGTGGCTCTCCGCAGGACTCTCTCAAGCTTCTCCATGTCCTTCTTGAATTGTGGAGCCCAGAATTGGATGCAGTACTCCAGCTGTAGCCTCAACAAGGCTGAATACAGCAGGAGGATGACATCCTGAGATTTGCTTGAGATGCATCTATGGTTGCAAGCCAGAGTTTTGTTTGGTTTACCAACTGTGACATTGCATTGGTGGCTCATGTTTATTTTGTAGTCAGTCATGACCCCCAAGTCCCATTTGGCTGTGGTGCTAGTGAGCGCAGCACTGCCAAGCCTGTAAGTGTGATGCAGATCATTCCCCCCCTCCCCCCCCCCCCCCCCCCGCTGTGGTGGAGTAACATGTATTTTTTCCGTATTTAATGTCATCAGGTTTTTATCTGCCCATTTTCTAAGCCTATCAAGGTCAGCCCTTATCACCAACCTATCCTTGAGTGTGGATACTCTACCGCAAAGTTTGGTGTCATCGGTGAACTTGGCCAGTCCGCTTCTGACACCAGTGTCCATTAATAAAGATGTTAAAGAGTATAGGTCCAAGGATGGAGCCTTGGGGGACACAACTGGTCATGGAGCACCATGATTATTCACTTCTGTTGACCACCACTCTCTGGGTCCGATCTCAGAGCCAATTCCCCCACCATCGGATTGTGATGTAGTCAAGGCTGCAATTGGCCAATTTTTCCATGAGGAGATCATGGGACACCAGATCAAAGGATTTTTTTAAATGCTAGATATATGACGTCAATCTCTTCTCCCTTGTCCAGGTGATATGTCACCTGGTCATAGAAGGAAATGAGATTGGTCAGGCAAGACCTACCTGCAACAAACCCGTGCTGGCGGTCCCTCAGGATGTTGCCATCAGCCAGCTTGTCAAGAATGGTCTCTTGAACATTTTTTCCAAAATCTTTCCAGGAATTGAGGTCAGGCTGATTTGCCTGTAGTTCTCCGGATCTACTTTCCTCCCTTTCTTGAAGATAGGCACCACATTGGCCTTCTTCCAACCTTCACGCTCGGGTACTTCACCTGAGCACCACAAGTTCTCAAATATCCTTGCCAGTGGCTGGGCTATGATGCCTGCCAGCTCTTTAAGTACTCTGGGGTACAGTCTGTCAGGACCAGCTGACTTGAAGGTGCCCAGCCTCTCAAGGTGTTCCTTTACAAGGTCTACACTAATGTTGGGTATAAATTCACCTTCACCCTGGCTGTCCTGCATCATGTTAGGCAGGGCGGTTCCTTTGGCCTGGTGAAAATCCGATACAAAGTACCCATTAAGCAGGCTAGCTTTTTCGTGGGTGTCGATTGTCAGTTGTCTCATTTGGTTGTTACCGATGTTACCTTTGCTTCTCTTCTGACTCCCCACATATCTAAAAAAGGACTTTTTGTTGTCCTTGATACTTGTAGCTAGTTGGAGTTTGGTTGCAGCCTTGGCTTTCCTGGTTTGCTCCCTACAGTTACGGACCAGTCCAGAATACTCCTCCTTAGTGAAGATTCCTGTTTTCTGTCTTTTATAAGCTTCTCTTTTTAGATGTAGGAGATCCACAAGTTCCCTGCTGAGCCACGGGGGTTGCTGTGCCCTTTTGTTACCTTTCCTCCAAGATGGGATGGACATCCCTTGTGCTTTCAGGATAACTCCCTTAATGAGCAACCACTCATCTTGGACTCCCCTCCCTGTCAAGTCATGGCCCCTTAGGGCCTTGACAACAAGCCTCCTGAGCTTATCAAAGTCAGCTTTCCTGAAGTCGAGGACTTCTGCACTGCTGACTGACTTGCCACCTTTGAGATGGATAGTAAAAGTGATCAGCTTGTGGTCACTATCTCCCAGCTTTCCTTCGATTCTTAGGTCACTGACTAGATTATCCCCCTTGGCAAATACTAGGTCCAATAGTGCTTTACCTCTTGTTGATCCATGGACTTCTTGAGTCAGGTAGAACTTGTCCACACTTGTGAAGAAGCTTTGTGACCATTTGGATTTGGCTGAGTGCTCTTCCCAAGAGATGTCTGGGTAGTTGAAGTCTCCCAGGACAACCACGCACTGAGAGTATGCAGCCTCAGCCAGTTCCCTGGTGAATTCCTGGTCAAGCTCTTGTTCCTGATTAGGAGGTCTGTAGTAGACTCCTACCATTGTGTCCCTTGTGACATGTTCCCCACATATGTTAACCTAGAGGGTCTCCAGTCATCCTCCATGGGTGCCAATGTCAGCTTGCAGGGATGTGTAGCTTTCCTTGATGTAGACAGCTACACCTCAACCCCCTTGTTCTGCAAAATCTCTCCCGTACAGGGTATAGCCATCTATACCTGTGGAGTCCCACCAGGTCTCCATTATCCCTATGATATCATAGTCATTCTTGTTTAGCAGGAGGACCAGTTCCTTCTGTTTGTTCCCCAAGCTCCTGGCATTGGTATACAGACCCGTAAGTGTCCCATTAGAAGCCTTAGGCTTCCTTGCACTCCCAGGAGGACATCGTTCCAGGGCTGGGGTAGGAGTGGATTCCCTTTGGTGCCCTAACCTGCTGGTTTTGCAGTAGTTCCCTAGTGGGCTTGCTTTGATGGTTGCCCACCCATCCCCTGGTGGGCTTAAAGCCTGCTTGAGCAGGTCAGCCATTCTAGCTAAAAAGAGCTTCCTCCTCAGTGAGAAGAGGTGAAGGCCGTCTCTTCCCAGCAGACCACTGCCTCTCTCATCAAAGAGCGGGCTATGGTTGTGAAAGCCGAAGTCTTTGCGATGACACCAGCCCTGCAGTCTTTGGTTGACTACCTCAATCTGTCTCTCAGCCCGTGACCTGTAACCAGGAGGATTGAGGAAAACACCACCTGCACCCCCAGCCACCTAATCCCTGCTCCCAGAGCCCTGTAGCCACTCATGACCCAGCTGGGATTGCTCCGAACCATGTCATTTGTGCCCGCATGGGTAAGGAGCATAGGGTAGTGGTTGGACAGCTGGGTAAGCTTTGAGAGCCTCTCAGCTACATCCTGGATACAGGCCACTGGGAGGCAGTAGACCTCCCGGGCTAAGGGATCAGGGCAGCAGATTGCTCCCTCAGTCCCCCTCAGGAGGGAGTCTCCCACAATGACTACTCTGCATTTCATGTTAGGGAGAGTAGGGATGGTAGGTGTTAGTGTATCTCCCTTGCCTACAGGAGCTGGCAGCGCTGCAGGATTTACTGGGGTAGCAAGAGGTTCATACCTGTTGCAGAGCTCCAGGGGGGAGGGGACCCTGGTGCAGTGGGCCTTGGGCCATTGACCACCTTGGTCCAACCCCCTGGCTGGACAGTGTAGGAGATCCTCAAGTCCTCCCTTGTCCTGGAAGGTGACTTTGATCTACCCTTTGCCTTCATGAGGTGAAGGGCCTGGCAGTAGGAGTCGATCTGTTTGCCATCCCTGATGGCACGCAGTCTCTGAACCGTGGTCTGGAGCTCTGCTATCTGGCACCTCAGAGACTCCAAAGTCTGGACACCCTGACTGTGAAAGAGTTTTTCCTGGAATTGAACCTGAAGCGGCCTTCCAGGAGTTGCTATCCATTGCTCCTGGTCTTCTCCATGGGTGCCCTGGTGAACAGCTGTTCACTGAGTTCTTGATGTAGTCCCCTGATGTAGTGGTAAGTTGCTACCAAGTCCCCTCTCAGCCTTCTCTTCTGTAGGCTGAAGAGGCCCAAGTCCCTCAGCCACTCCTCATATGGCTTGTTTTGCAAGTCCCTGATCATACAGGTGGCTCTTCTCTGGACCCTCTCAAGTTTTTCCACATCCTTGTTGAAGTGAGGTGCCCAGAACTGGATGCAGTATGCCAGCTGCAGTCTAACCAGTGTGGGATACTGTGGGAGTATCACTTCCTTAGTTTTGCATGAGATGCAATGTTTAATGGATGTCAACTTGTTGTTTGTCCTTCTGGCCACAGCATTGCATTGCTGTCTCATGTGATGGTCGATCACTACCTCTAGATCCCTTTCAGTCATGGTGCAAGTCAAATTGTCGCCATCAAGCCTGTAGGTATGTTGGGGATTGTTTGCCCCCAGATGAAGCACCTTATACTTCTGAGTGTTGAATTTCATCTGGCTCTGGTCTGCCCAACTCTCCAGCCTGTCCAGGTCCGCCTGTATCTGCAACCTAACTTCTGGCATGACCACACTCCCCCATAACTTGGTGTTGTCTGCAAACCTGGCTAGTGAGCTTTTCACCCTCACATCCAAATCATTGATAAAGATGTTGAAAAGCACCGGCCCAAGCACAGACCCCTGAGGGATACCACTGGCCACTTTTCACTGGGATGACACAGATCCATTCATGAGAACGCTCTGGGGCCTACCATACAGCCAGTTTTCTACCCACTGAACTGTTGAGTAGTTAAGCCCACAATCTTCCAACTTTTGCACAAGGATATCATGGGATACTAGATCAAAAACCTTTTGGATGTCTAGGTATATAATGTCAACCTTCTCTCCCATGTCTAGGTGGTGAGAGACCTGTTTGTAGAAGGAGGTGAGATTGGTAAGACAAGACCTACCAATGATGAAGTTATGCTGGCTGTCATTCAGAATCTTACCCTCAATGAGTGTATCGCACATAGATTCTTTAATGAGTTTTTCCAGGATTTTCCCTGGGATGGAGATTAGGCTGATTGGCCTATAGTTGTCTGGGTCCTCCCTCTTCCCCTTCTTGAAGAGGGGCACAATGTTGGCCCTCTTCCAATCCTCAGGGATCTCCCCTGTGTGCCACAGTTTCTGAAAAAGTTTTGCCAGGGTTTCCATGATGACCTCAGCCAGCTCCTTCAGCACTCTTAGGTGAGGTCCATCTGGTCCTGCTGACTTATAAATGTCTAGCTTTTCTAGTTGGTTTTGCACCAGCTGCACATCCACAGTGGGAAGGCTATCTTTCCCACCCTGCTCCCTGTGATCCTTATCTTGCTTGTCTTTCCCCTTGCTCCAGTGAAATACCAAAGCAAGGTGGGCATTCAGTTGTTCAATTTTTTTCTGGGTGTCTGTTACTAGCTGTTCCGAGGTGTTATGGTGCAGTAGTCTTTGGCTATTGCGCAGTCAGCATCACAAAAAAGCCATTTGTTGATGGTACTGCGCAGTAATTTAGAACTTGTTTATACTAGTACAAGTCTAGTGTACAAACAAGTACTAATGACTGTGCAGTAATGATTGCACAGTTAGCATCTTGTGTAGACATAGGCAGTGTGTAGTAGATTTGCTTTGCATGAGAGTCTAGTTTTGTTCCACAGTTGAAACAAAATGGCATGCAAATGTGCTGTATCCCCCCACAACCAAACCCAGTATGTTAAAGTCAGAATTCCTCAAAAATATTACATTATTAAATGCACTTGACTGATCAGAACATCCACATTCTGTGCAAAATACAGATAAAGAAGCCTTGTGTACAGGGTTACCAACTGTCAATAAAAACTCAGTTAAAAAATGGCTGTCAGTAAAGTCCATAAAAACAAAAAACTGTAGTTGTCAGTAAAAAAACTAAGCAGCCGCAGCTTGATAAAAATTCCAACAGATGGAGCACAGCAGCAACACTTAGTGTCTTAAGCAGGAGTGCAGCACCCTACAGGGAACATTCTCTCAGCCATGTGCTTCTGCTGCTGCATTCCAGGCTGCCTATACTACTACTGGGTTGTAACTAGGCTTCTTTGGTGGTCTGTGTTGGGATAGGGGGAACAGCACTTGTGGGGGGAAGGCTGCACTGTAGGTTGCGAAGCAGCATGCAGTCATGGGCATCAGGATGTGGGGGCCTCTGGCCATTGTGGTGGGGGGGGCAGCACAGTGTAAAAACTATTACTGCAGTCAAGCGGGGTTGCCAACCCAATAACTTTTTTTTTTTATTAAAAACTTTTTACTAACAACCAAACTTTTTTTTTTATCATGGTTGATGTTAAACCTCTAAATTTGAACCTAGTCTTCCTAACTGGGACCTGGAAGTAAGACAAGGCCTGGCAGAAAAGTTATATTTACCTTATGTAAAACATAGATCAGTAAAAACATATATCTGTTAAAACCAAGTTTGGCTATCAGTAAACTGCTTACAATTTGTCAATAAAAAGAATCTTGGGTTGGTAACCCTGCTTGCATACTGAGATCCAGTTTACAGAGAATAAATCATTCTTACCAAGCACACACACGAAATAGCTCTGGCAGTAATTCTTCATTATCCCCAGAGAAACAAGAGCACCCACTTGCTTCCCTTTTGTCAGCTGCTCACTAAGCTGAGTCTTACTTCCATATCACAACTTCTCTTTTTTCTTTCCACTTTCATCCAAAAGGATTTCCTTCTATGTGTGTTTTCTTTCTGTAGCAAAGCTATATATAGGATCATAGAATAATAGAAAACTAGGGTTGGAAGGGACCTCAGGATGTCATCTAGTCCAAACCTCTGCTCAAAGCAGGACCACCCCCAACTAGATCTTCCCAGCCAAGGCTTTGTCGAGCCGGGTCTTAAAAACGTCCAAGGATGGAGCTTCCATGACCTCTATGGGTAACCTGTTCCAGTGTTTAACTATCCTCCTAGTGAGAAATTGTTTCCTAATATCTAACCTAAACTTCCCTTTCTGCAACTTTAACTTCCCTTGCTGCAATTCGATGTAGCATCTATTAGTAATCAAGACGGTCTTTTCTGATGCCAATGAACAGATGAGTTCCTAAAATAAGTCATCCATCCACAGCACCCTCCTTTTGAAAATCAATTAAAAAAAGCATAAACCACAATTTCGTTTTCCCCAGAGAACATCCCTGATTGCTATATTCCCAGTGTACAATTGCTTCTCAAACAATGGGGCTTCTGAAATAGAACAAATCGAAAAGCTCTTTGAGGATAATGCATGGCATGTGAGATGGCAGGTGAAGTCACCAGGTGGAAATAAATTTAGATCATTACAAAAAGCCAGATGTATGCAGTCTACATGGCTCTACAGTCAAACTAATTACATGCTGGTTCTAAGCAGCAGTTATGAAAACACTGAGTACAACATTAAACTTGAGTACAACATTAAACAACATTAAACTTCATTGCAGAACAACAAGGAAGCTTTTTTTTTTTTGCCTCCCTGCCTGCCACCTGACACCTCCAGTGAAGGAATTCTACCTGATCAACACATCAAAGAGCTACTCAACATAGCTCACAAAGACACTCTCATGGACCAGAGGGACAGACTTCCATCTTCAGCTCCCTCTGTGCAAAAATGAAGTTTATTTCCTACCTATGGGGACTTTATTACCATCTTGTACCATTTACACTTTTCCCAGAGCCTGCCGAAGGGACTTTGATCCCGAAAGCTTGCAGAAAAGGACAGTTTTCTTGCCATTTTCCAGTTGGTCTAATAAAAGGTATCATTTTGGAACCAAGAGTTCTAGTTTTTTGTATGTCTTTGAGTACAACATAACACTTATGAACGAAAGAAAATACTGAACAGTTTAAAAGACGACCAAGAATTAATAACATTTTTTTGGGAGATGGAGCTGCCTTAGAGATTTTTGGGAGGTGGAGCTGTGCTCAATCAGCTTCACATGTACTGGGGGCCAGTGCCATGATCACACTGTCCTTTGGAGTCTGGTATACCTTAATGCAGTATGGAGAGGTATAGTCTTCCTTCAACATAGGACTGTAATCGTGGCAGATCCTTTTGTAGTCTACGCATCTCTGTTAGGACCATGACCAAAAAAAAGTCTGACACTGAATCTGTGACCAGATTATAAAAAATATTACCCAATACAAAATATTCGGAGGAGGGAGTTGCTGTTATGATTTCTTGATGGTGTCATTTGCTGACATGGAGTTGAAATATTTTACTGTAAAAATAATAGGTTTGTGTTTAAAGGATGGCCTGTCTAATCCAGTGACGGTATATCAGGGCTCTCACCTAGATGACTCCCAATTTTGCTGCCAGTACAGACATCTCTTGTCTCCTGAGATGTATATGTGGCTTTCAGAATGATGTTTTTCATCTTGTTAGAGTAGAAAACATACAGCATTGAGTATCCAGGTTGCTTGTAATTCACTAGGTTCTTTTAGCTTTTGGCTTTCCATTGTGTGACTTGAATGACTTTAATGGTAAGGCTTTAATTTTTTTGTTTAATTTTTTTGAAAATCTTTTGAAAATATATGTCTGTAAAACCATAAGAAAATGTTTCTATATGCAAAATCTCTTTCATTTTTAATTGTAGTTGGTTCATTCTAAATATTTTTGAGCCAGGAATTCTTTAAATTACTTAAATATGTAAAAGTGAAATAATCATAATAAGCAGTACTTCTGTGTAGCAATTTTAAACTAAATGCCTCTGAGCCATTGAGCAAAAAGGTCTGGCTCATGATCTGGAAGGACATTTAAAAATTCCTGATTAAAATTTGTGGATGACACAAAGTTGGACAGGGTGGTAAGTAATGATAGAGGGGCAGAGTCATACAGAGATATCTGGATCATGAGGCAAACTGTACTCGTTCAAACAAACTCTATTGACACAACCAAAGACAAAGTTATACATAGGAACCAGGAATGCAGGCCATTGCCACAAATCGAGGGACTGAGAAGCAATAATAACCGGAATGTTTTAAGGGTTATGCATGGATGAACCAAGTCAATATGAGCTCCTAATACAATGCTGTGGCAAAAGTGAGACCATTGGATGTATGAAGAGGAGAGCAGTAAGTAGAAGAAGGGAGGTGATTTAACCTCTATATATGGTACTGGTGAACCAAGAAAAATACTTCCTCCAGTTATAGTCTACACATCTTTAAAAGGAAAACTGGAAAAATTGATGATGGTGCAGAAGAGGACTATGAGGTCTGGCCTTACAGTGACAGACTGAAATAATTCAATCCATTTAACTTATTAGAAAGAAGACTGAGATATGACCTGATTACAGTGTGGGAGTACATGCAAAAAACAAGTCTAGTTTTAAGAATTCTTCAATATAGCAGAAAAAGGGAGATATGCTTTAGTTAGAAATAAGACGGTCATTGTTAATAGTAAGGAAGGTTAACCAGTGGAAGAAACTTCCAAGATAAGTGTAGATTGTCTATTGCAAGCCTTCAAATTAGGACTGCATGCCTTTCTAGATGATATGGGTTAATCAGATACAAATTATTAGGCTCAACAAATGGATAACTGGGTGGAATTTTACTGATTAGTATACAAGAAGTCAGACTAGGTGATTGAATGTTTCCTTTTGACCCTAAAAATATATAAATAAAGTAGGAAAGAAGGGCTAATATCACATTGAAGTTTGGAGGACAGATGCACAAAGAGTCAGATAATTGCCTAATGCCATATGGTGTGTCAGGGTCAGAGCTAGTATTGCAAATCAAAATGATTCCTCAGATTTTGTGATATTAGTACCTACAGCATGTTAAACACAGCTAGACTTTGAATTTTAAAATGGCATATCTTTAGGATGAGACTTCTCTTTGGAAATGACTGAAACAAAAATTTCTGTTCAGCAGGAAGGATGTAAAAATGTTAATGATCACTTTATTTTTTTATTGCTAGATCTACAGTGGAAGTCTGGGCACATGGCGGAGAGTCTAACAAATATGCCTCGTCATTCCCTTTATATCATAATCGGTGCCCTCTGCGTTGCATTTGTTCTCATGCTGATCATTCTGATTGTGGGGATATGTCGTATCAGCCGCATTGAATACCAAGGCTCTTCCAGGCCAGCCTATGAGGAGTTTTACAACTGTAGAAGCATCGATAGTGAATTCAGTAGTGCAATTGCATCTATCCGACATGCCAGGTTTGTTGTGTGGGGAAGGGAAAGTATCTCTTTGCTATATGTACTTCCAATACTGATGTAGTCACATAGCATTCACTAATTGCTACTGAGAAATCTCAAGGTTGTACCACTTTGATACTGGAAGGTGATTTCATTTCCATTCCTTTCCTTAGTTCAAGGCACTTCATCTGATGTCAGTAGAGTTGTTATGGATTTATTGGATTTGTAGTGTAATTGGGGGGGTAGGATCTATACCTTTTTACCAGTCATCGATGTCTTACAGTTTGGGAAATATTTTTTTTTGGTTTCTTTTTTCATTTACATCAATGGGGGCCAAACTTTTTGGCAGGCCTACCACAAATTAGCTCTGCACCCTTCCTGAGGGCCAATGCAAGCCTTTTCCTCTGCCTGATCTGCTGCTGTGCTTTTTGTTCCTTACTCTGTGCTCCCCACCGTGTGCTCTCCTGCTCTGCTTTCTGTTTCCTGCTCTCTGTTTCCTGCCTGATCTCCAGCTTTGCATTTTTTTCCTGCCCGATCTGCTGCTATTCTTCCTGTCCCCTCCCTCCTTGATCTGTTGCATGCTTCACACAGAACCTGCCTATGCCACTTGTGCTGCAGATTGGCTGCTTTAGATGTAGTCACTTATTTTTGAATATGTATTGGTATTGCTGCACATAATTTAAAAATTAATTTTGCAGTCAAAACAAAAGTTTCACAAAAGATTAATTAAAATACTAATGATTACTTGTTTGAGACTAAATCACTAGACCATATCCTGTATAACTCTGGCCAACTCCTACCCTCTGAAGTTCTTGAAGAAGGCAGATTAATTATAGAAAGGATTTTAAATGAAAGTTGCACACATTTTGTTCAACATAGTCTAAATAAAATGGTCTAAATAAAATCAAAGTATTTCAAACCAAACATTGAGTGAAATGCATCTGAAATTAAAATGTGTAGTTCAGAACACGTATTTGTGATCTGGTAATAATAGATATCTTGCTGACACATTCACTGTGGGAAACTATTGTATTAGTTTGTAAAGTGGTTTCCATTTTGCTGTAGTACTGGATTTAACAAATGAAAGAAAATGTTTGTTTAGAGTAAACGTACATAAATTGAGTATTTAATTTCAGTATTCAGTCAAATTCCAAAGAATTGGACATGGTATTAGTCTGCAGCTAAGTTAGAAGGCAAATAATGAACAAAGAAACTGGAGATAGTTGCGTATATCATATGTGATCATTTTAAACAGCAAGTTAAAAGCACCATTTACCAGTACAAATGAGGATGGGAACTTTCTATCTTTCTTACCATGGCTGCTTGCCCCCTGGCTTTCTGGGATGCTGGCATTTCTTGCTACCTTGTGTTTTTTCCTTCCTTAACAATTCCACCACTCCCTGCACATCTCTTTAGCTATTCTTCTAAATATTGCCAGTCATCTGCCATGGTGTATGAGTAATATACTAGTCAGGGATTGCCAGAGTGAAGCATGGTTTGACTGTGCCACTTCTGGTCCAATCTGTCCTGTACAGCAGAAGTTGCACAATGGGTGGTGTTTGACTCGGCTATGACAGCTCTAGCCCATCCATATCCACCTAGAGAATCATCTGCTGAGGAAATCTGGATGGTCCTATGGTACTGAGTGGAGAAAAAAAAGACTCAGAATTGAAACCCAGAGACTAGCTCAGCTGGGAGGTTCAGCACTGAGGAAGATGCCTCCAACATGGGTTCTCTTCCTGCTTAAAACATTGTGGACCAGGAGTAATTCCATTTAGGATAGTGAAGTACATAGACATAAAACGGGTGCAAGGGAAATTAGACACTTTATATCCTTCAATAATTGTCTTCCTTATTTTGTACTGAGTTCTATAAAAGGAAGCCAATTCCTAGTAGATATTTTAAATATTTTGTTTGCTTTGCTAATTATGATTTTCAACTTAATGCCCAAAGTAAGAAGGGCTTGACTCTGATCTTCCTCTTACACCAGAACAATTACATTGATTTCTTGGGATTACTCTTGATTTAAATTAGTATAACCAAGATCTAACTTGGGCTCTGGTTCTTGACATATGAAGTAGAAGTTGTAGGGAAAGATCTGTGTCTAGATGCAATGGGTTGATTGGGAAAGGAGCTCTAACTTGAGTTCATTAGCCATCCTTCCAAGAATAAGGCTATGACCTCTTTGTTACTTAAGAATTACTATGTTGTCCTTTTCTAATCACTTGAATATCTGATACCATCATGGATCACTCAGCTGGTGCTGAAGAATGTTTCTTGTTCATAATTTCTGGAGACAATGCATACCAACTCTGAAAATTCTTTGGGAATAAGTTAATGTAGTCCTACAAATGATTCTCCTGCTACTGATATAGCTTTCTCCTTTTATTTTTTAAGCATCTTTGTTAAATTATCTTTGTCCTTAAATAAATCCAAAATACTAAAAACCAAAAAGGAGGTATAAAAATCATAAAACATGCTATTTATTAAGTAGCAGAGGTCATAACAGAGATTGATTTGATCTAATTTAGTCTTAAGGAGGATCAATTTGAAAAGCATCAGTGACTGCATTTGAAATAAGATGCGTCTAGAAACAGTAAGCCTGAATTAAATAAAAATATGTAAATGACACCCCATTGATATAAAACAAAGGCCAGCGAGGAGTGTTTTGCGGTGAATGACCAGCATATTAAAGGGCTAATTTTCAGATAATCATTCCATACTTTTGAAGGTCAGGCTTCCAAAATCAGTTGTCACCTGATTTATCTGGTTCAAGATTTTTGCCAGTAAAGCAGAATAGTGCTGTAGGGAGCTAATAATTGATTCTACGTATTTACTCTCAAAATCCCTTCTGCTGGTTATCTGGAAGTGCCATTGAGAATTAGGATGCTAAGCAAAATATTTTTTTAGTAATGTTCTGTTTTATGGTCAGATATCCCCAGATTTCAGTTTCTTAGTCAATACAAAAGAGTTCTCCCAGAAGCAAGCAGAAGAATACTTTGGTCTCATTGGGTCTTGAGGTCTTATTTGACAATCCAGTGCAGCTGAATGTTTCATTGTAGTGCTTGGAAATCATTAACTACTTAGTACTGTGTTCACTTAAGTCCTTTTCTTGAAGCTTGTTCTCTGCCCTGCTTAGCATCTCTTCCACAGTAAACCTTGCAACCCCTAATCATATCTGTTCTTTTCTTGCTATTTCCTGGATGGGCAATACTTCTTCCACCTGTTTATCATAAAAAAGATGTGGATGTCTATCGTGCTTATCCAACTTGAGGGGAGAGGGTTGTAAATATTCCTTATCCCAGCTCTACATTCCTGCTTTTCCAGTCAATAATATTTCAATTCTCTAAGAGTCTTAAGATGATTTCCTAAGTTATAATGCTGAATACCTTAGGTTTCCCTAGTTATTTTCTTGAGGTTGTTTGGAACCTCTTCAGAAAGAGAAGGTGGAATAGGAAGTACCATATGTACACAAATTTATGATAACCTGGGATTTAAGACCACCCCCAATAATTAGATTCTATACATATAAAATGTATACATTTGTTACAATTTTCCATGAATAGAATCTCATTATTGGGGTCATCTTAAATGTGTCCCTCCCCCCACTACTGCAGGTGGTGGGGGAACAGGCATCAAAGGGGCAGTAATGGGACAGGAGGTGGCTGGACAGATAGTGGGGGAGGCAGTGAGGGGGCACATGATGGGGCAGGCAGGGGAAAGTAATGGGGCAGGCAGTGGAAGGGGCAGTGGGGGAGTGGGACAGGACTGGTACCCGAAGACTGCTGTGGTGCCCCTTGGTGGCTGCTCTGATTCTGTCAGGCCCTTGCTCCTGCCTCCCAGGGTGTCACCTAGCTTCCTTGTCCTACCATACCTTGTTGTTGAGAGTAATGAGGGGAGGCTGCCCTTGGAAGCTGGTGAGCCTAGGTGCTCTCTCAGTCTCTCTCTATCTCAGTATGCATTCCCTCAGATCCTGTGCACCTTAAAAGCTAAATTTGTGGCCTCCTTCCACCCCTACAGCCATGCCAGTGCCTTGCAGGTATTACTCCATTGCCTTTTTTGATCTCTTGTTAGGTCTCAGCTTTACTAAGTTCACCCTCCGGCTTACTCTGAATGTTGACAGCCTCAGCCCACTGTCTTGGGCCTGGTCTCTCCAGTCTCAGCCTTCACTGTCTTAGCCTTCACTCTCTTTCTAATCTCCAGGCCCCTTTGCCCTATCTGGCCCTGTTTCAGCCCCCCCTGGCATCCCTGTCCATAGCAAGGCTGCTTTTGGCTCAGCCTCATCCTCCCAGGTGTCTTGGGCCCAGGGCAAGGCACCCCTCAGCTCTGCTTCCCTCATCTGCATTTGGGCTTCAGCCCCACACAGCCTCCTGGGTCCTTCACCCTGCCCCATCTCTATGGTGGGTGTCCCTAGCGCACCCCTGTGGCCACCAGTCTGCTCCTTATAGCCACATCTGGTCCTCTGGTTATACAACAAGCAACATTGAACATATAATCATATAACTAAAACATGTGCATATTGCCTTTGCAAAGCTCACTTCTCACAAAGCATAACGTCCCTGGGCTAGACGCGCTCTCATCCTTGCAAGCAGGTTCATTTCCTTGGAGGCTGCTTCCCACAGTCTGCTTCCCTGTGGGAGCTTCTTTCCTTCCTACCCGCAGGGCCTGACTGCCCACTCTGGCTCCAGGACTGGGCTTCTGTGCCTGGAAGCAGTACCCTCTGTCAATCACCTGCCTTACTCCCCACCCCCCCGACTCCTCCCCCAACCCTGTACTGGGTTCTCACTCCTTAATTAAGTGTCAGCCTCAGCTCCTGCCATTCCATCTTTTTAAAGTGACAGGAATCTCTGGCCTCCCTGGTGTGGGTTCTGTCTGTCTTTTCTGGCTACTTTAATTCCCATGCCCCTCTCTCATGTCTCTCCCAGTCCCCTTTTGGATACTGTCTGTCTGATCTCCCTACTTCTCTAGCCCACTTTGGCACAGACTGCGGACACCAGTCAAGTCCTCCTCTCCTTTCCTTGTTTCCAAGTAACACAGTTTGGGTCGTCCGTTACAGGGAGGTAGTAAGGGGACAGGTAGGGAACAGACAGAGAGCAGTAGGGGACAGATGGTGTGGAGGCATTCAGCTTGTCCCCTGCTGCCTGTCCCTCCCACTTTACCCCCCTTATGCCTGCCTCCCACAGCCTCAGGCCATTGCTCTCCTTTACCTGTCTCCCCTTTTTCCTGCTCCACACTGCTGCTTCCCTGCCCCCCCCCCCCCCCGCCCCGCCTTGCCTCGGGTTCTCACCCCGACTCCTGATTCTCTACCCAGCACCTGCCCCTCCACCTCCCCTCTTATCTTTGCTCTGTGCCAGCAGGGTCCTCGCTGCAGCCTGGGGCACTGAGGATGGCTTCAGCCTGGTGACAGAGCATAGATAAGAGGGGGGCAGTAGAGGAGGGGAGTGTGTGTGTGTGTGTGTGTGTGTGTGTGTGTGTGTGGTGGGGGGGTGGGGACAGGAACTCAAGACTTCAGGGAAAGAATAGCAGAGGCAGCAGGGACAGCAGCAGCTGTGGCTTCAGCCTCAACTTGGGGTTAGGGCTGGAGCCAGAACCAGACCCGGAGCTGAACCCACAACAGCTGCCTGCCCCATGCCACCTCCTACTCAATTTTAAGACAAGGGGATTTCCCTCCCATGTTAAATGGAGAAGAAAAACGTCTTCTTTTAATTGAGTAAATATAGTATTAAGTTTGAGGAAAAATAAAATTTAAACTATCTGTGCCTCCCACCATTTTTACTAAAAGTAATTGTGGGAACCTTGGCAGTTACACTGACTGAAGGGTTTCCTTTATCTATTTGGATTGTTCTGAGTTAATCTGTACATGTGGTAAAGAAAATATGTTGTTTCAAACAAGTTTGAGTCAAGGTGAATGAACTCATAACAGTCCTTAAATTGGGGCTGTAGTTGCACAGACATTTTTCAGGTTCATATTAAGCAGTTAAAAATGAGATTATTGGAATCTATAAATAGAAATGTTTTTCTTGTTTCTGTGTCAAATATAATCTATTTAATCTAAATGAAAAAGAATGGTTTATTTCAAATAATTGTTGTATGCTTCTAAAAAAGAAAATGAAAAATAAATCACAATAAATGGACACTGAGATTCAGTGTCCAGACTGCAATGTTTATTTCAGTTTCAGGACTGTATATAAAGAGACTTTAGCTGTCTCAAGCCTGGAGAGGGGACACAACACTCATAGCCATTTTCAGACAGATGAACATGCACATGCTTATTAAAAATAACAGTTTTTAAACTTTTAAGGGGCCTGATTATCAAGGAGCAGGTACTTATCACTTTCTGAAACTCAGGCTCCTACTAGGGTGAGCACCCAAAATTGTCAGTCACTTTGGGAAAAGTAGGCTCAAGGACAGTCAAAGGATTTATTCTCTTTTCAGTAGGTAATATCTTCTAAAAACAGTAGCATGTTCATCCAAAGAATGCTGGAGTCCTGTCACATAAAATAGCTAGTATACTTTTAATATTCCAGGATGATTTGTTATTTTTTCTTCATTCATCAAGTCACGGTCTTTCCATTTTCAAGTATTTTTTCCCCAACCCTTATATCTGTCTCTCAAGTTGTGCAAAACAGCTTTCACAGGTTAGGAAAGATCAGGTTGAGGTCTTGCAAAGGACCAGATATAATTAATAGTTGAGTGCAAAGACCTAGAATCTGCGGTTCAGCTCTACCATGAAATGTACTTCAGTGGTGTAGAATGTCTGTCTTGACCATTCAGTCTGCAGAAAGTGGAGTAATATTACTAAATCTTACGCTTCGTACATTTTAAGGCCAGAAAATAAGTGTTGCGACCCTTTAGAATTTCTGTCCAGCATCAGTTAAAGACACAGTAGAGAAGCCTACCAGCTCCACTTTCAAAACAGAGCTTGCAGTCTAACACAGATAAACAAAGTCCTTGATATCAAGCAGTTTTCCCTATCTGTACAGAGCTAGACTCCCCAAGATGTCACACATCCTTTAGTGTGTTATTTCATAAACCAAATAGTTGAAAACATGACTTATACTAAAAGGATCAAGAAGCTCCAAGTCCTTTAGTCATTTTCATGGCTCTCTTCTTAAGCTTCTCTAGTTTGTCAATGTCTTTGAAGGGTGGACAACATAACTGAACATAGTATTAAGTTATATATATACCAGTAATAGAACCCCACATTTGATCACCCCTTGTTTATATACCAAAAGATTCCATTAGCCTTTTAGGCGTCAACGTTGCACTCAACTCATATTCACCTGATTATCCAGTTTGAACTTTCAGTCAGTCTTTTCCAGTCATCGCTTCTTAGGACAGGGTCTCCTAACCAGGAAGAATGGGTCTGCGTGCTTTGTTCCTAGATGTAGGACTTTACATTTGGCCATATTAAATACAATTTTTTTATTCGTACCCGGGTTGCCAAATGAGTGAGTGAGTAGCTCAAACTGTGTTATCTGCAACTTTTTAGTTATAATGTTGTTTTATTTCAGGTCATTGATAAAATTATTATATTGCACATGGCCAGCAACTGATAGTGTGGGGCCCTGCTAGAAATGCACCCATTTGATGATGATTTCCCATTTACATTTATATTTTGAGTCCTATTATGTATTGGAAAACATACAGTATTCTGGGCCTAGCTTCTGAATTCACTGATCAAAGGAATGTGGTCTACCAGATAAAAGGCTGAGCCAGGCCACAAAGAACTAGCATATGCTCTGTGGTCTTATCTCAGCTTGTGCTAATTAAGAGCACATGTCAACGCTAACCTTCCAGTACAGATCTTGTACTGTATCACATGTGCAACCAGCAGCGTGTTCTTTACACCTATGGAAAATGGCAGTATTTGACCTTAGCTCTTTAACAAGTTTGTTCCTTGTCTCGTGTCTAAAAAAAGATTGGTTTAGCTAAACTTCCTGATATCCCTGAGAATGATGGAGAAAAGGGATGGTTCAGAAATTCAACTTTAGCATTATTAACATAGGGTGCAAGGCTTGGTCCTCTCTGTTTTGGAATAACATCTCATTTCCAAAGGTTAAATTATCTCTGATGGAAGTTGGTGCATAACCAAGGTCCAGCCTTTGTGTAATAGAGACTTTAGCGTCAGCTGAAAGACAAAAGCACAATGCAGTTTCATGCAAAAGGCTCCTTGGAAGTATTTTTCTTGAGATTTGTACTCATTCAGACTAGTAGTTGTCCACATGCCTTGCTCTTAATGGAAAGATCAAGACATCTATATCACCAAAACTAGCCATGAAAAATCACAGCAAAGAAAAAATGGCATAAAATGCTTAACTAACATAGGACTGCTTTTATTTTATTTTATTTAGCTGAAATAATATCTCTGTTTTATTTACATTTTCTTGGTCACATTTTTCACTGTAAATAAATTACACCAATATAAAGCCACCAGTGTACACAGGAGGAAGCTAAACAGAATGGTAACATGAAAAGAATCCTTTCTATGGAGGATTACTCAGATGAGAGATCTTTTTTATCACTTTGTGGATCTTTGGTATATGAGCCCTACAAAGAAAGTAATTCTAGGGCTGGTTATGGGTGTGTCTACACAGCATATTCATTGTTCCAGGCAGGGACATATTCAAATACACCAAACCGCTCCGTGTGTTTTAACCAAACTGGAACTAGTATAGCTGCAGGTGAACTATTTAGCACTTCTTCTAACTCTTGTGAATGCAACTAACAATTCAGGGCAACAACTCTCTGATTCCTATATCCTATTTATTTATTTATAGTTCCTGGAATAACTATTAAAGCAATATTTTTGAAGACATTTGACCATTTTCTAGTCATATTTACAGCTGTTCATGAGTGCGACCAATTAATGGTACAATGCAGCAGCAATTGGACATACCTGAATTAACTCTGAATGAGTTAGCACAGGCACTGATTGCAGTACAGCCATAGTAGAATGATACTGTCCCTAGGCTAGGTAGCCTTGCCAAATGGTAGAGGATATACGTATTTTCTTGCATACAACATGTACCTTTTTTCAAAATTCAGCTGCTGGAAATTGCAGAGTGCATTATATGCAAGGAAACGTGATAATAGCAGTTTCTATGTCTGCCCGAGGAAAGCAAAAGAAAGCTAGAGTGCTGTACATGCGGCTCCACAGCTGCTTGTTGTGAACACTAGTGCAAAAGCTGCTACTCAGTTACCTGCTGTTTCTTACCAGTATTTTCAAGGAAAGTTCTTTTATTCTATTTCTGCCCTTCAAAAATGAAATCTATATCTTACTAGGGCAGGGGTGTTGTATGTGAGAGAATATGGTCTTAATTCAAGCAGACCACCAGTGAACATGACTGTACTGCTTCCAGTACCTACCTTACCTTGTTCAGATCTAGGTCTGGTATTTATGCAGTCTTACATTGTGCCATGAAGACATTCCCCAAAAGACATTAATGCTTTATCATATAAGAGGCAGAAGATCCTGGTAGCTTCTACTTGCCTCCCAAATGGCTACCCATTCTACAAAACCATAATGAGTTAATTATTGTATACTTTGTCTGCCAATTCAGAATTTAACCTTTGTAGTTGCTGTTTTTTCAATGGGAAAGATGAAGACACCCAAGGGGAAGTTTACATATGACATCTGATGACAACAGTGTTGTTTGCTAGAACAACTCTTAAATTGAAATTTTGACTTTGTGGATTTCAGTAGGGCTAGAATTTCACCTTAACACCTAGTTTTAAGTCTATGAAATTCAGAGATAAAAGTCCCACAAGAATGTGCAGAATCTCTCCTTTACTCGATTTGGGAATGCATTATCCATGTACTTCAAACATTCCAGTAATTGGAATTTTGATCTTCTTAGTATTAACTGCAAGACATGCTGCAATTGCTTTAGAATCTACTTGCTTGTCTTACAGTCCTTTTTGACAGTAAGGCGGGTCAATGGATTATTGAAATTGAAATTGATTTCAACAGACTTCTGTTTGTCACCAAAGCCTCTTCTCTTCTGCTTTTAGGTTTGGAAAGAAATCCCGGCCTGCAATGTATGATGCAACCCCCATTGCTTATGAAGATTATAGCCCGGATGACAAACCTTTGGTTACACTGATTAAAACAAAAGATTTATAATCTACTGTATCTTTTTTGGATTATTTTTCAAAAGGATGGGCTACTAAATTAATTTAAATATTTTTAAGAAGAAGAAAGCATAAGAAATTAAAACCATTAGATGTTCCAGAATTTTCTGTAGAATATTTAAGAACTAATTTTCTGCAGCTTTTAGTTTGAGAAAAATATTTTAAAACTAAATTCGTGAAGTTCATGAATTGCATTTTAATGTACTTTCAGCTCTATAAACTGTAAGCTTATAATAGTGTGTGCTTTTTCATGGTAGACACTATTACACAACCCAGATGAGCTTCTGTGGTTGTAACAGAACAGAAAAACAGTAACTGATGAAGAGTTTCTTTTTGACATTTCAGTGCCAGCTTTCTCAGTAGAGTTAGGAAAAAAATGTGAAGCATAATAGGATGCATAATATATCCATTAATTTAAAAAGTCTAAAATGTTTGTGTTGTGAAAAAGAAACTAGTAAAATTTATTATTCCTAATCTGAATGAATTAGCATTTGCCTTATTCCGTGCATGGATAGATGAACTTACTTCTGCATTATTTTCCTGAAAGTTGCTGAAACATATTCTTGAGTTGATGTTAGTCATTTTTGTAATAGTCTTCAAGGTAGGCCTTGTAAAATAAAATATAATTAAAATGCCTCTGGAGGCAAACAGGAGGCCAGATCCTCTACCCATTGAATTATTGGCGGAATTTACAGTGCCTTCATTGGGTGCAGGATTTGGCTCTAGGATTGGACTGAATCTATATTTTTCTTTAAAAGTCAAGGTTTTTTATATTGTGAGTAAAATAAGCATATGGTTTGAGCTGTTTGTTTCTCAAAGGTTGTTAATGTACAGTATTGTTTCATTAAATATTGTGTATTTCTCATAGTGAATCTTATTTATAGACAGTGTGGTTTTTTCTGTGGCTGTATTTGATTGCGTATGTGTTTCTTCAGATTCTTGCTTATTTCAGAAAATATTGAATAAATGTTATCAAGTCAAAGTTGCAGCTGATCATTTTGATTTCTTTCATTTCACGTTCCTTGAAATTTATACATTTAAAAGCACCTGAGTAATCCCTTACAATACCAAAAGAAGACTAGCTACTTACAGCTACTGTCTTGAAAACAAGAAAGGCTCTGTATCCTGGGATGTGGGAGACCCAGATTAAAGTCCCTGTTTATCCTGATTCATAGTGATCTGTGATAGAAAATCCTGCTCTGAATCGGGCAGAACCAGGAAACTGGGTCTCTGACATCCCAGGTTAGTGCCCTAATCCAGAGGCAATATGTGCTTGTTTTCATTTCAGTGCAGAATAAAAATAGCTGTTAAAGCCTTAAAAGTTGCAAAACAGAACTCGAACCATCTGGCCAGCTCAAAATGTTAGCACTCCATGAGTGTGGTGACAGTGAGTTTAATGAACTCAGATTATTCGTAGGAGCAAAAACACAATGCTTCCAAAGTTATGTGAAACAAGAGCAAGATATTCTTGGTCTAATCTTTCAAAAGGAAAAGAAATAAAGTGCCTCTAAGTGGGTTCCAGTCCTGCAATTCAGTCTACACAGGAAGCACCCGGCATCTGCACAGAGTCAGCTGCAAGCCTAGGACTAGAGAAAGTCTGACACAGAAAGATGCACTTGTATGGCATTGGTTCTATCCTTGAGAAGCCTCCTCATGAAGTAGGATGGTATGCACATCCAGAATGGAAGTTAAATGGCACAGATGCCTGAAGAAACTTTGGCACAATGCCTAGTCTAGGTCCAGACAGCATTGTTACTTCCTCACTTCTGTGATCACAAAAAAAAAAATCACTGCTTTCCATGTAATCAGATAAATCAAGAGAAGATTCTGCCTCCTCCTTAGTGGTGACTGCAGGAGAGAATGGGATATAGATTAACTTAGTCTATTCCAAGTCCCTTGCAAAGTATCCTCTTAATAGTGATTCAGGCCAGGTACACACATTGCACTTAGCATGTTAAGTGCACAGAAAGTACTTTAAAACTGTAACAGATCAGATGTTCACAGCACTGAAAGTGCTTAATCTAAATTAACCCTCAATGAATGTGGTTTTGGATTAAAGCACTTCAGTTTAGAGTGCTTTTTGCACATCTGTACCACATCCATCTCACTTCAATGTAGGTCACATTCTGTTGCCATCCCAGTTTGAGCAGTTTGCTAGTGTTGGCCAATGCTTGTCAGCTCCTGGGCTAAGGACAGGCATTACACATACATTCGTTTAAGTGATCAGAAACTGGTTTAAACCTCTAACAGAACAGACATTCAGTGCACATAAACTAGTTTGAAAATGGCTGAAACCAGTTTGAGATAAACCTGATTGAATGTAGTAGCTGGCCCAGAGGATGAGAAGGGGACATGGCAGGGGACTTCAGCTTCTTCTCTCCCTTCTTCCCCACTTCTCTTCCTCTTTCCTCTCTCCCCTCAGCCCCAGTACTGGCAGCTGCCACTTGGTCTGTGCTCAGGCCAGCCCCTTCCAGCAGGAGGAGGCTTATTCCTCCGGATGCTGCCCCAAGCCCAGACGGAGCAGCGGCTGCCCAGCAGCCTGACTTCTCAGAACAGGAGGGGAAAGAGTTCCTCTTCTCAGGCTAGATGCTGAGGGGAGGGGGGAAGGAGGGAGAGGAGAAGCTCAAGTCCCCATGCCCCCTCTCAGCAGGCCCAGAGGATGAGAAGGGGATGTGACAAGAGACTTCAGCTTCTCTTCTTGCTCCTTCCCCACTCCCCTTAGTTGGCTTAGAGACAGAAGGGGACATGACAATGGACTCTCCAGCTCTGCTCCCAGCTCTGGGGAGAGGGTGGAGCCAAGCCCCAATACAGGCTCCTGGATCCTTCCAGCCAGCCCTGAGGCTGGAACTCTCTCCCTGCCTCTGCTGAGAGGTCAGGCTGCTGGGCAACCACCACTCCATCTGCGCTCAGGGCAGTATCCAGAGGAATAAGTCCCCTCCTACCAGGAGGGTACCAGGGCAGCAGCCTGACTTTGCAGCACAGGATGGGAGAGAGTTCCTCTTCTCAGCTCTTCTGGCCTAGCACAGACCGAGTGGCGGCTGCTGGTACCTGGGGGGGGAAGGGGGGGGGAGGAGAGAGAGGAGAAGTTGAAGTCCCCTGCCATGTCCCCTTCTCATTCTCTGGCCCAGCTGAGAGGGGGGCATGGCTCCCAGCTCTGGGTACAGAGCCAAGCCCTGCTGCGGGCTTCTGCCCCCCACATGCCCTACTGGCCTCAGCCAGCCCAGGCTGAGAAGGGGATGTGGCAGGGGACTCCAGCCCTTCAGTGGCAGGGTGGGGGCACAGCCAGACAGGGCCCCTTGGGGGGGACAGGGACGGGGTTATCCCTCCTCCCTCCAGGGTCCAGTGGAGGAGACAGCCAGGGGCCTGTTCCCTCACAGCGAGCGAGCATGGCAGTGGTGACAGCAGGCAGACCCAGCTGCCAGTGCAGGTAGAGGGTGAGGGACATGGGACATCTTCAGCCTGGTGAAGAGAATGCTCAGGGGGGACTTGGTGGCTGCCTATAAGTATATAAGGGGGGTGCATCAGGATCCAGGAGAACCAGAGCTCCCCAAGGGATAACTAGGTCTAACGGCCACAAGCTTCTAGAAGGCCGATTCAGACTCAATATTAGGAAAAAACTTCTTTACAGTCCAAGTGTCCAAGATCTGGCACCTACTCTGGACTCATTCAAAAGGCATTTGGATGTTTATCTTGCTGGGATCATTTGATCCCTGCAGACTTCCTGCTGCTGGCAGGGGGGCTGGACTCAAATGATCTCATGAGGTCCCTTCCAGCCCCTGATGTCTATGAAATCTATGAACTGCATTCATGTGCTTGCAGTTCCTCAGTCAGAGAGAATGTTTGTCCCGTTACAAACTGGTTTAACCTAGGCAGGTTAGATTAACCTGGAAAGGTTGAATCAATTAATTCTCTGGCTTTCTGAATGTCTGTCCCTGGTGAGCACTGGCCCAGCCCCACCCCTGGGTTGACACAGGTAGGAGACAGAAAAGTCTCTGTCTCCTCCCTGCACAGCCGGGGGTGTGTGTGAGAGTCTCTCTGCCATGTGGATCCCCACAAGCTTGAGGGCTCAGTTCTTGATTGGGGGCAGGCCAGGTCCACGTGGCAGAGAGGCTTTGTCTTCACCCCCACTACCCAGACCTAGTTTCTGGTGTGGCATGAAGCCACGCTGAGCCCCACACTTTACTTCTGACTGATGTTGTCAGGAGGCTCAGTGGGAGGGTGGGGTAGGAAGGGAGAATCTGTGCCACGTGGACCCAACCCAGCCTTCCCCTCAAGACCCCAGCCAGCAAGCTGTGGTGGGGAGGGGCTCGTGGTGGTGGGGGCTCTGTTCCCCCCCTCTCATGCCAGCTGATGCTGATAGTCACCAGCTGATGGGGGGCGGGGGGGAGGAGGCAGGGCTTGGGAGAGACTCTGGCATCCTCCTGAGAGGTTTACGGGACTGCCTTCCACCTGCTGGCTTTGGCCAGTGCAGGCAGGCACCAAACCTCCCCACTGAACACTGAATGTCTGTTTGGTTCATTCCTGCTCTAACTTATAGCACTTAAAGTAAAGTGCGATACAGCACTTCTATGAGAGGCTTTTTGAACATCTGCACTTAGCTGAAGTGTTGCAAGTTTCCCATGGCATGTTACCGTTACTTTTGAATCTCATTGCAACTATTGTTTTTGGTTACAAACGCAAAGAGGCATCCATTCTGGTTTTTGGCATCCTACACAAATGCTTGTCAGGAAGGTTGGTTGTATTGTAGTGAATCAGACCATTGGTGTTAAAATGTAGATTTTATTGTGTACATAAAATCAACTTACTTCATTTAAGCTCACAAGTCAAAAATAGTGAAAACAATCAATATAGCGGGAGCAAATGAAAAAGCAAAACAAAACAAAGCTCCAGCAGGTGCAAACCTCATTGCTCCCTGCTAAAGTAGAACACAAAATGGACTACATAAGTGTTCTTTGTTAGAGACAACTGGGCTCTAAGCACATGTTAGTAAGACCAAAATTGGATTTGAATTATATCGGTGCTAAATGCATTCCCACCACCTTGTTGCTACTAGAATGACTTTTTACTGGATTTTTTTCTGGGAGTTATTTTCTTAGAAACTTGAAGCCACATTCTTTATTTGGATTGTGGTTCAGTTTTTCATGCATTGTCCTATATGGTACATAACAGTTTGTACCTACCACCTGAGCAGATGTCTAGCTCAACATGTAGCATGTGAATAAAGTCTGGTTCTGCTCCTTCCTTTTTGGCTTGGTAAACACCATTGGTGTCAGCCTTCAAGTGCAACTGTGGTTGGGCACTTTTAACAGGAGCAGTGCCACCCAGAGAACAGCACAGAATCCACTGTCCTGGGGAGGATTGGATCTATTTTGAGGTATTTGACTTCTAATTAATTTGCTAAAGTAGAAAATAATAATTAGGACATTAGTCTCAACAGTGATAAGCTATTGGCTTGCCTTTAATAAAATCTACAAACTTGTACACAAATATGGAAAGAAGCAATTCTCTTGTTCTAAGGAGAGTACGTATTAGGCTATATCTTACAAGGGAGATGTTGCAATAAGCAGTTGCCCTTCTGCATACAAATCACTCCCCGGTAATGATTCTGGACCATTCTGTATCTCTCTTGAGTGACTGACCTGAAAGACTAGTAATTTGCGAGGAGCTATTTTTCTGTCAGCTTGGAGCCTCTAGCTCCTGTAAATCATCCTGTGCTTCCTGTGAATTGTGTTTCGGAAATTACTTTTGCTCATTCCAATTTATTTTACTGAACTCTGACAGCATGTTATGCATGTGCTGTACCTACATCTCTTCATTTCAGAAGTATTTGTAAGAGCTTCTCAGATTGATCAGGCCTGGATGGTAGAAAACTTACCTTTAAGGCCAGCTCCATAGGCAGACCTTATTCATGTTTGAGCAGAGGCACCGCAGCTTCTGTAAAGCCCGAAGGATAGCATCTACTCCAAAATGGATGCTGAAGCTTCTGGGTACTTTGTGGGGACTACACAGCCCTTGAAGTCACAAGGGCTTTCTGCCTTCCTGAGGCAGAACACCTCTCTGGAAGTGGGTCTGCATTGCCCCATAGTCAGGCCTACACGCAGTTTGTACAGTAAAGCCACTATCTGTTGGAGACAGATTGTCAACAAGGGTGCCACATCCTTGGGTGCCTGGAGATCCTTTCAGAGGTGTTGCAGGATGTCATGCAATGTTAGCATTGTTAGGCATGCAAACATGATTCACAATGATTTCTAATAAGATCTATAGCCACGTCCAGACAAGCATAAACATGCAGTATGTGGCACTGCAGACCCATCTGTGGCACCACACACCACACATGCAGGCATTCCCCATGCTGCTGCCTTGCAGCGTGGCAGGGGTGGGGGAAGGGGTGTTGACCCGGGGATCTCCAGGTTAAAAAAGAAAGGTGGTGCTTATGGCAACTGTGGGTGCCACCCAACCTGGAGCCTAGCCTACTGGAGCCGTGCTCAGCTGCTGGCCAGGCTCTCGGCTGCAGGAGTGCCATGGCTACAGCTTCTCGAGGCTCCCAGAATCCTAGATAAGACTGTTGGGTCCAGCACAGTTGCTGACCCCAGCCTCCCCTACCCCACCTGGGGTAACCTGCTGTGTGCCAGACGGTGTGCGGCATGGGTGTTTCCTGAGGACAAGTAGCAGCAGCACAAAGTGTGCCCCTGCCTTTGTCCCCAGGGAAACAAATGTCCACAGTCATGTGAACATGGCCTATAGTGTTAAAAATATTGGCTACTTACAGGCATGAAAAAAGACCCCAGCACTTTATTTTCAGCTCAGCATGCTCTCATGCCAAGTGCAGTGCGTGCCCTGAAGAAGCAGCATGTTAGTTTGACTTGATTTGCCCAATGTGTATATAGTAGGCCTGTGTGAGTAGGCAGGTAGTCGATCCGGCTTTGGATGTGGCCACTTCAGATGTCAGTGATCCGATCCAGAGCTCTGGATTGGTTTGCTGCTTCAATCTAGCTGAAGCAGCTCTGAAGCTCTGAAAAGTGGTTTGTACATTCAAACAAGCACCTAACCTCATCACCAGAACTGAAGCCAACTTCCTACAGCTCAAAACACAAAACCTGCCAACTATCTCCAGTACCCCCCCAAACTGCACACCAGAATCTATCAAAGACAACAAAACCCAAGTACCTGTGGGGGCACATTCCTCACCAAAAAAACACTCTGCCTCCAGTCTCTCAGGCCTGATTCTGAGAAGGAACAAATTACAATGCAAACCACTTTTCAGAGCTGGGCCTATGAACTGCACTTCATCAGCCTCCTAGGTAGTAGGTACAGAAACTCACGGACTCAATATACACAGTGGCGTTCTGGCATACCGTGACCTGCCGGACATCTGACACCCCAGGCACCTCTGCACTTTTACCTGCACTGTTACATCTTCCTATCCCCCCTACCCCCCACCCCAGCCTGTCCTTCACCCCCTGATGCCTCCATTTCCATTTCCACTGACTGGCTTCCTTGCCTGCATTGTGGGCCAGGCCAGCCTATGGCTTCTTTACTATTCCTTCCATACAGGACCAACTGCAGGTACTTCCTCAGCCTGACAAAGGGATTTTCAACCCTAAAGCTAACATCCCAAGTAGCTAAGCTGAGCTCACTGGGAGCCTCACAACTGCACTGCAACCAGCAAGCATCAGGCCTGTCAAAGATGTGACAGGTCTGGGCGTTCCCCAGCCAGGACTTTGTGTGTGCGTGCGTGTGTTAACTGGAGGTTATGGCGCCTTCTCCCTGCCTTTCACCAGGGGATGATTGGTCCTGGCATTTACGGGGCTGCTGCACCACCAGTAGTCCCACCGGGCCTCCCTACCCTGGTAGGGTGCAGTTTTAATGGTCATGCCCAGGACCTGGGGCCTCCTCCTTCCCCATAGCCCCAATCCCATACCTCCAAGTTCGTCCTGGCAGGGGAATGAGCTCAGCAGGGACATGTTCTTCCCCTGCTGGCTGGTAATGCAGTTAGTGCCCCATCCAGCTGAGAGTGGGGCATTCTTCTGCTTTTAAAAAACTCAAAGAAGGAAATTGGTGCAGACAGAGTGAGGAGGGTGGCACTCAGTCTGCCTGCAGGTGGAGCTTGGGGAACCCCAGCAGCGGGAGGTTCACCTTTAGGAATACCAGCTGCTCCACCAAAGCAGGATGCAAGCAGGTACGGTGGGGTGTCACAACATCCCCAGCAATGCTGAATGCCCTCTTGTTCAGAGCACTGGTCGGTGGACAGGGCACGTGTTGCAGGGTGACTGTGGCCAGATCCTGCCACATCTGGCTGCGGCTTGCCCAGTAGGCCAAGGGGTCACAGTCCAGTGGCTCTACATCCTCAGTGAGATAGGTAGCCACCAAAGCCTTGGTGCTACCTTCCCGAGGCTGGGATCTGGTGTGTTTGGACCCCAGCATTGAAGCCATGCCCATGGCACACATTGGCAGTAGCTGGCGCAGAGGAGACTGGCTGGCGTCTATGCTGGTGCTGGGAGTGCTGGCACAGGAAAGTGGATCCCCCTCTTCCACATCCCCCGCTTCTGGGTTGAGGGTGAGGATCCTGCCTTATCCCACTCCTCAGCAGCCTGAGGCTTAACAGCAGGAGGAGCTGCCTTAGCTGAGCCACTTGGCTTCACAACCTCAGCCTCCTCTGAGGTGCTGCTTTTTCCTGGGTCTAGGTGAAATTTGAGGGGTGTGGAGCACAAACTCTGATTTCCCCTCAGTCCCCAGAATTGCTTGAGCCAGCACGCTCAGCATCCCTGGTTCCAGCTCCAGCTCCTCCTCTGGCAGTGGGAGGCTCACGCTGAGAACTGAAATTGGGGTGGAGGAGACAGTGATTCCACTGCTGGTGCCCACTTCTGGACTGAGCGGAGGTGGTGCAGGTGCAGGGACGTCAGGTGCAGACACTGTTCCCACCTCCTTGCTTCCACTGGCAGCACTGGTGTCATGGCTGCTTGGGAAGAGAATGTGTCTGTGTTTGGGGTGGGGAGGGTGCAGCTCTAATTCTCCCCAACCCCTTCTCCCTCCCCTGCCAGAAGACCTGGCACCTGCCTTTCCAGCACGCTTCATATTAATTTTTTCTGTGCTGCAAAAGGTCTCTCTGTATGCGTCACTCCTTTTTGTGTTGTATGTTTTATTCCCTCTGTTGCATGCATGCACTGGACTCTTCTTTGATTGTTTGCTTCAGTGTTAAGAGCTATGTAAAAATTGTGTGCTGTCTGTCTGTCTCTCTTCTTCTCCTATGAATATCTGATTTTTCTTCTTTATAGTGTGTGTGTGTGTATGTGTGTGCACGTGTGTCCAATCTGTGTGCCTCCCTGCACAGTGATGGATCACGCTGGCAGGGAAAACACAGCTTTCTTATTTCAAAGTTTGCAACAACAAAAAAAGAGCAAATATAAATTGCAAGAAATGAATTGAATAGTACAGGTCAGTCGCAACTATACACGGGGTGGGAGGAGGGGTGGGACTTGAGTTTGCACGCGGCACTGCCACTTACCTGGAGGCCCATTATGGCAGTTACGACCACTGCCTCCAAAACCTCCCGCTGTCGCCATGGAGCCGTGCCTGGAGCTGTGTGGCTGGCCACCGGGCGGCAGTGGCAGCACGGTGGTGGCCAGGCGGCATGCAGCCATCCCCACCACCACCCTGCGCTGCGACGTTGCTGCCGGCCTCACAGCTCTAAGCATGGCTCCACGGTGGCAGCAAGAGGTTTTGGAGGCAGAGGCAGTCACTGCTGGAACGGTAATTTTGACTATACGTGATTTTCGCCTTACGTGCTGACTTTAGAACCTAACCCCTGCGTACGATGCGACTCCACTGTACTAAGAGATGCTAAACTAAACTAAGCTAAGCTAAATCCCACCCAATCCTTTCTAACAACAAAAAGGAGACGGCAAATTCAACTACTGAGTAAAGCAACCAAGCTGAGATGCCTGAGTCTAAGTGTACCTTTCTCGCGCAGTTCCTGAGAGGGAACAAGCTTGCAAAAGGCACAACACGCTTCCAAACAGAGGCTTTTATGCTGTTTCTAGGTCCCTCCCCACAGACACCGTCACTGGAAAGGCAGCCAGAGATAAATCCTTCTCACTGTCCACCTACACATGTCAGCCTTCCCCCATTCCCCCTCCCTCTTTTAACTTTCACTTTCAGTGTCCGAAGCATCCGAAGATTTTCCGAAGCACTTTGGAAGCTCCGAACCACCTCAGACAGCTTGAATGAGCCAGCACTTCACTCCGAGCATGCTGCTTTGGACGCTGAACCGTCTGAAGCGGCCCCAGATCCAAAGAGCGATCCGAAGCCTCGCACAGCCCTACTGTATAGATCATGTGCTTCAGCGGGTTTTTTGGCACTTTTATCTAATAGCTGATTTAATAGCTGATTCAATCAACTATTAGATAAAAGTACCAAAAAGCCCCAATCTATACAGATGCTGGGGAGCCGGGTCAAACTGTTGCGCTTCCTAAAGTACTGGGTTGGGTTTTTTTCTACATCTGTCAGTGGCCATTTTGCTCTGTTGTGATCTTCCTGAGTTCTTTGCAACAGGAAAATGATTCTAGTAGTTTTCCATAGTCAAACATGAGTGAAAACTAAGAGCTGGCATTTTCTGAGGGGTGCCTTGAGTCTAGGGAGGGGTGGCTTCAATCTAAAAATGTTGAGAACCTCTGATCTAAGACAACCAAGAGGCTCAAGGCTACCTCTCCATTCTACAGCTTGATTTTATACTAACAATAACTGCTTGGAAACGTTCAGTAATATTAATAAGACTGGTTAGTCCATGTAGCTGAACCTATGTAAACACATCCTGTGAGAGGCAAGGGGCAGCAGGCTGTACTGCTGTAAGCAGGGAACAGAACAAAATAATGCTGTTTTTAAGTTTCTAACAATATTGTTATAACTCAGCCCACGGACTGAGGAAAGAAGAAGGATGCTGTCTATGGGGTTCCTGAACTAGCTGCAACCTTGGGTAAGTACTGAGTTCCTACTCGGTGTGCATTTCTCATCTTTTCCTACTTTTCAGAATAGCCAGTTGACAGGTTCAGAGAGGCCTTGGCTTTGTGGACCTAGTAACGGCTAGTGAGTGATTGGATGCAAGCCCTGGCCACTCCCTGCCGAGACGGTCAAGTCTAATGTGAATGAAATGTAATAAAAATGGCACAAGTTTGATTTTGCCAATGTAAGTTATATAGAACTCCAATGGCACAAATGGAATTACCCCAGCAGGGTGAGAAGAGACCCAGGATTCACATAACAGGTTTTGTTCAGGTGTTTAGGTACCTAAAGATATATGTAGGCACTTTCCAAAGCACCTCAATGCCTAACTCTCATTTTAAATGAACGCAAATTAGGTGCCTTGGCACTTTGAAAATCCCAGTGGGTGCTTCTTTGTATCTTTACAAGCTTTAAAAGTCTGTACAGCAGGAGGATGAAAGTTGAATACTTCAGTAACAGCTGTCTCAGTGAAACACCAGTTACAGCTGAGATGTTCTCAGTCCTGTCTCATCTTGATTTCTGGAAATAGCTTGACTTTTCTAAGGGTCTTTGTTGAGAAATCCCTGGATAGACATAATACCTCAAAAGACGTATTTTTTTGAATAACATTAAGATCTTGATGGAGAATAAATCCAACACCTCTGAACATTCCTCTGTATCACTCCTGGCCTGTGCTATCAGCAGTAACTTGAGGAGTCTGTCTTATCATATTTCTATCCACATCTGAAGAGCTTCTGACATTTTTTTCTTATTGTCCTGTTCATCCTGAGCTTTCTTTGTATAACAGTTCATCATTATTTGTGTAATGTCAGGTTTTATGGAAATGGGCCATCCATAAATTTGAGCCATGCAAAAGTAATTTTCACTTTAGGTTTCTCCAGCACACAAATAGTCCTGATTCTAGAATTGTTTATAATTTAGTTCTTTGCTGCAACAAATATTTTGGCCACTTTTTCTTTCCCTTCAGCCCCCGTCCATTTCAAAACCCCGGCCGTGTTCAGGGCTGGCTGCCTACTATCACATATATCAGTGGAAGCCAATTCTTCAGTAGGCGTACCACAAGGTAAGCTTCATCCCCTCCCCAAATGCCATTCCAATTCCCTTCTCTTGCCCAATCTGTTGATCTGCTCTGAGACTGCCAGTCGCTGGGTGAGAGAGAAAACTTGGCCCAGAGTGGAACTACGGGAAGCCCCAGAGACATACACTTAGCTAAGGGGTAGCTGACTATCAGCTGGCAAAGTAGCCAGCAGATTGCCTGCCAGGAGTACTGGTGGGGAGATAAGCAGCTGTGGAAACTGGAAGGATGAGAAGGGAAGAAAAAAAGTGAAGCTGCCAGGCTGCAACACTCCCCAATGGGGGTAAGAGGAACATAAAAGGCTCCTGGGGTTTTTTGTGTTTATTTCTGTTGTAATACCAGTGAATTGCGGAGGGAGTGTAGATGTGGGAGAGCTTCCAATCAACGGGACTTTGCTCAGACTTACCAAGCCAGCAAGCCTTGCCATCCTTTAAAGGGACAGGCCCTAATGTTGAACTGTGTTTTGGACTGTAACTATCATGAGTGTAAATCCTGCCTATAAAGGGATTACATATCATCATGGTGAGCTGCCTCCTGTTTTGTAGATCTCAAACTCAACAACAACAAGTCATGGCAGGAAAGTAGATACTAGAGGCAGTAACACTGCTAGGCCAATTTCTATATGGGGAGTATGCAGTCAAGAGCACTTTCCCTGACTCTGCCACATTTGATCTTCCTTCTATTTCTTCCATTGTCTTCATTGGCAATTCCACCCCCCACCTTCCATAGGCCCTACAAGGTCTGGACAGCTCTGAAAGGAGTATAAAGGCAAAGCTGATGCTGAAGCAACTTTATACCTAATAGTTACCCCTGATTTAAGGCTGGCTAGGGAATGAACTGGTCCTCAGTCAAAGTTAGAACATCCTAAAGGCTGCTATAACTTGCAGTAGCTTGTAATGACCCATGTGAACCATTATGTTTGTGAGGGTCAACAGTATGCAGTGTGCTCTGGCTGGACACACTCCAAGACCCCTTCTCACTCCTGATATGTCCCCTAATGGATGAAGGCGAGGACTCAGAACACATGACATTAATTGAACTTTCCTCTACTTTTGGCTGTCCAGTTATGGCAGCTTTACTGTCAGTTCTTCGGTGCTGTTCCTGTGCTGTAGAATAAGATTAGTGCAAGCTAAGCTCTGACTCCTTATTTTTATATCCTCTCATCATGAGTCATTTCCAGTAGTGTAACTGCTGTGGGGGACCAGGGCAGCAGACCTGTCCACTGTCTTTGTGGTGGGGCTGCTTTTGCAGGTTTACTTCCCTGTATCACTTCTGCAACATAGGAGGCATAACCAAAAATGAACTCTCTCTAGAAGTCAAGTTTCTGGACAGCTGGGTACATTTGTGAATTCCAATTTTCAAACCCTTCTAAACAGGTCTGTAATAAGACAAATATTATAAATAATTTTCCTCTTTAGGGAAAAATAAACCATCAAGAAATCTCTGTTTGGCAGATCTTTAGTGAAAGAATATAAATAAACAAGCTCATAGAGTAAACTTCTTTATCTGAGCAGCTGAGCAGAATGGGCAGTGAAGTTAATCATTTAGAAAAATAAGCTTCTCTGTCGTGCTTTGTTTCAATAGCAGGCCAGGAACAGGCTAAAGAAAACAAGCTGGTGTAGCACTTTGACCTTGGATTTTCTGCTGCAGGTTCCTACAACCAGAGAGATCCTTTTGAACAGACTGAAGTTACACCAAGTTTTCCAGGAACATGCCTGTCTCTGTTTGTTGTGTGTACTAGCAGCCAAAGTTGGGCTTCATTTCCTTTGGAGTTGTTTCTTTGCAAAGCACAGCACCTTTGCTATCAGAGCAGAAGTAGAGGCTGTGCATTCTTGTCTGCCTTCCTGAAGCAGGAGACCTGCTGTGAGATTTTAAACCCACTATAGAAGTTTATCTTGTCTGTACTGTTATTGAAGTGTGTGGGGCTTTTTCTGATCTCACAGTGATGTAAGTCATAGTTAAATCTATTGATCAGTATAAAGCTAAGAAAAAGGTGTAGAAATGAATCATCCTGATGTGCAGGAAAACTACCAAGTATGACAGAAGACCAGCTTGACTTAGCAGGGAAATCTTCAATAAGCTAAAACACAAAAAAAAAAAGCTTACAAGAAATAGAAACTTGGACAAACCAGTAGGGAGGAGTATAAGAGTATTGCTGGGGCATGCAGGGATGAAATCAGGAAGGCCAAAGGGCAACTGGAGTTGCAGCTAGCAAGGGACGTGAAGGGTAACAAGAATGGGTTTTACTAGCATGTCAGCAACAACAGGAAGATAAGGGAAAGTGTGGGTCCCTTAATGAATGGGGGCGGTAACCTAGTGACAGATGATGAAGAAAAGGCTGACGTATCAATGCCTTTTTTACCTCAGGCTTCACAGGCAAAGGTCAGCTCCTGGACTACTGTACCTGGCAATACAGTTTGGGGAGATGGTGAGCAGCTGACAGTGGAGAAAGAACAGGTTAGGAACTATTTAGAAAAGCTGGATGGGTATAAGTCTATGGGGCTAGATATGATGCACCCAAGGGTGCAGAGGGAGCTGACCAATGTGATTGCAGAGCCTCTGGTCATTCTTTTTGAAAACTTGTGGTGATTGGGATAATTGGTAAAGGGTAAATGAAGTGCCCATCTTTAAGAAAGGGAAGATAGAGGATCCGGGGAACTACAGACCAGTCAGCCTCACCTCAGTCCCTGGAAAAATCATGGAGCAGGTCCTCAAGGAATCCATGTGAAAGTACTTGGAAGAGGTGGTGATTAGGAACAGTCAGTATGGATTCACCAAGGGTAAGTCATGCCTGATCAACCTGATTGCCTTCTATGATGAGATGACTGGCTCTGTGGATGTGGGAAGAGCAGTGGTTTTGATATACCTTGACTTTAGCATAACTTTTGATACCATCTCCCACAATGTTCTCGCAAGCAAGCTAAGTAAGTCTGGATTGGATGAATGGACTGCAAGGTGGATAGAAAACTGGCTGGATGGTCAGGCTCAGGGTAGTAATCAATGGCTCAATGTCTGCTTGGCAGCCGGTATCAAGTGGAGTGCCCCAGGGTTGGGTCCTGGGGCTGGTTTTGTTCAATATCAACAACCTGGAAGATGGGATGCAGTGCACTCTGTCCTTTCTGTGCCCCAGTCCTTTCCTCCATGGCAGTGGTGCCCCATTTCAGCAGTGACTGGAATGAAACAAAGTGACATGAATCTGACAAGAGCATTTGTCCACATAAGAAAAAGAAAAGCATAATTTCTCAGATTCTCACAGCTGGGGACACTTCCACAGTTGAAGCGAAAAGGTTCACTGAAGCCTTTGTGCAATAAAGGCTTCAGACTGGTGCAAGGTAGCACTGTCTAGAGGCTTCAGCTGTATGGGGTGGAGCCCACAATTTTTTAGTCTTGGGTTCTGTGCCACTGACTTGCTAAATGACCTTCAGCAATCTCTTAGTGTCTCAGTTTAATCTAAATGCAAATTGTCTATAATGGTATTTGCCTTCCTTGCATTGTGAGAAGTAATTAATATTTCTAAGGTACTCTGAGATGTTTACATGAAAGGCACTATGTATAAATATGAATGATTCTAAAACAATATGGCTGGAAAGGTTCATTTAGATGATAGTCAGCCACAGTCATTGCATTTTAGCACATGTGGCATTCATGAACTTCATACAAAGACTAGCAAAGGAAATATCAAACCAGATGTACAGTATGATCCATACTTTGTAAAAATCTAAAACACTATTATTATCTTCCGTTGCCTACCCATTGTGCAAACTTAGTTGAATATTTCTTCCCACTTCCTTTGGACAACTTTTGAAATTTAACATACTCATCACATTTTTAAAATAGCCTGCCTGTGTGATGTCTTAGCTTACATTATTATTAAAGGAACTGAAATATAACAGTGTAATTACTAGCAACTGCAGTATAAGAATTACATGTCATACCCCTGAACATAGGAAACCACAATGCAAAACCTATTATGGTTCTTCTTTGGTTCCATCTCCAAGTCTGACTACCTACAAACTTCAAGACAATATTTAACTAATGAATATTAAGGTACTGGGCCCAATTTCATGCCTAGTAGAGCTCTATTAACTTCACTGAATTTCTACCATGGATGGCTTTCTCAGTATAAAAATTCACAATACATGTTAGTCCTTAAATCTTTTCAAATATCATTGTATAGACCAAACTGCATTAAAATGATTAGAGTGTATGTGTGTGTGGCTGCATCTATACATGTGCTTTATGACAGAGTAGACTAATTAGCTACAGAGTAAAGCATCACTGTTTACACATGTGATGATATCAGGGCACAGTAAACTAATTTACACCAGCATAATATAGTACTGTCGAGGACGGTATTATCTAATGTTGGGATAATTTACTGTGATTAAACATATGTAGATGCTAACTGTGGACATAAAATGTGCCCAATCAGTCCAGCCAGGCAGGGGCCACTCCTGCCTGCCACCTAGTCACACAGTTCTGCACTTTCATCACCCTCATGCCCCAGCCAGTTCATCCGCCACCCAGCGCTGACACCTGGAGCCCAGGGATGACCCCTCATGTGCCTGCTAGCCTGGGCCTGCTCTGTTCTGCCTCAAATTGCTGCTGTCCCGTGCACACATGTAGACGCTGTGCCTGGGAATAGTTTACTTGAGCTCAAATGGCTCTAGAGTTCATTTCTTCACATTAGTTGCATGTGTAGATGCATCTTGTTTGTGTATAGGATTTCAGTTTTGTTTTTGTTTAATTTTAAATGAAAATGAGTTAATAACAAGCAAAGATAGAAAACACTTAATACTTGCTTTATTGCTGCTTTATTTACTGGTGTGTAAAACAAGGTGTTATCAAAGTTATAAGTATTGTTGCTATTTTATTAGAATAGCTCAGCTCAGGTATCAGAAAAAAAATGAAACCAATTTTTGGTTTTAGGTGCTCCAGCTCAGCTAACCCACTCAGGTCCTACTACTCACTGAAGGGAGATAAAATCTCTTAAGATGACTGTTGCAGTGGGTTTTTCGAGGAACATACAGAATAGTCCTAGTCCTTAGTAGTGACCAAGCTGCTGAGCAATTCAGAAGCAAGGGTGAGAATGTGGCTTTAAATTACCTTTATGCTCCCCTTTTCCAAGTGTGGAGGGACTGAAGTGACTCTTCTGAGGAACAGGGGAGTATAGACAGATTGTAAGTGAAATGCGGAGACAAATTAAGTACATAACTGACTCATGACTTAAAAGATACAATGCAAATATGACAGAAGTCCTCACTCATTCATCTTGTGCTGGTTCATTAAAGATTTTCTTTTTTTTCACACACACAAATCCATTAACATCATAGCAGGAAATAAGTCAGCCAATGATGAAATTGTCTTCACTTCATGAGAGAGGTTGGGGGTAAGAGTTCAACCAATTTGTTTCAAATGACCACTTTCTTATGCAGGCTCATTAAAAAGGAGATATTGTTGCCCTGTGGGGTCAGGCCAACTCTCAGGATCTCAGTGTTGTGCTGTTAGACGGGAAGGTGTGACATAATTGCACATATACAAACACACAAATCAATTAGTTGCACATACACACACTACTAACTCAGGCACACCTCCAAACCAGCCTAGGCACATGCATACCTATCACCAATTCAAGCACTTACACACCAGAAATTAGACAACAATCAGTTACCAATACCCACACACTCTGTACACATACACGGATTACTGATTCATATATTACACACGATGACATATATATTCACCAGTTCACACACATACCACCCACCTATACATACACACAGGTGAGTTTCTAACTTGGATGGTACAGTGTGTATGTGTGTACTTGGGATACCTAAGTGAAGGTTAAGGTGAGAAAGAAGTGCAAGGAGTGAAAATTGCTGGAACCAGGATTAGAACCGGTAGACTAGAGAGAAGCTGGGCTGAGGAACTGAGGCTTGGGGTTACTTAAGGTCAGGTGGCCCCAGGGTTACTTGAGGTCACTCGTGCAAGGGAAAAAGCCCGGTGGCAAAGAGGAAATAGCTAGGAAAGAAACCGAGGCATAAACCTGGGAGCTTGGGGATGGAAACTGAGGCAGACAGCTGGGAGCTTGGGGGGCAGATAAGTGGTAGCAAGGAGGAAACAGTCAGAAACCAGACAAAAACCCAACTCGGGGTTATTAAACAGACAACACACTACACAGCCCCATGAAGTTATTGGCGCGCACACACACACATACACACACAGAGGCAGCAGGACAAAGAGACTCAGAGGAAAGGTTGGAGTCCAGGTAGGGAAGAGAAGCAGAGTCCAAGTCCTTGTTTGAAGAGGGGGTGGGGGTGATAACTACTTATTCAGGCTGGAAAGGGGGCTTTGTCCAGCAGGTGTTGTCCAGAGGGGGGTCGCCGGCAGGGCCTCTGGGTGGATAAGTGGTGTGGCATGGTGCTGGTTCAGGTGGAGAGGGCTTCCCAAGGAGTCAGTCTTCACTACCCCTTTTTATGGGGCAGACTACCTCTGATCTCCTATGGGGAAGGCCTGTCCAGGCAAGGTCAGTCCTATTCCAGAGGGCTCTAGGTATTGTTACTGAACATGTGCAGCCTTGGCACAATGGTGGGTTGCCTCATCTTTTGTTTCTTGAATGCTGAGGGTGGTTCCAAGGGCTGGGTCATTGGTCCAGGTATTGGTGTCGATAGTTCAGTCATTCAGAGGGAACTATTTTTAGACCTACTGCCATTGTCTCTCAAGCACCCTCATTCATCCCTATTCATTCAGGAACCAAGTTACATAGGAGGGGTAGGTATGAGTCATAAGTTACACAACAGGGCATAGGGACGAGATGGAGACTTGACAAACAAAATGGAAACTTGACATGACTTATGCTAACTTACATATGTAAGCCTAAATCATATAGTATCAGTAAAACAGTAATATAGAACAGTAAAAGTCAATATAAACATAATAATTATATAATATAAAGAAGGAGAAAAAACCCCAAACAAATACATCTTGCTACCAAAATAAAATGCTGAAGCTTATCCTATGTCTTAGCTCACTTATACTTATCTATAGGGAATAGAGAGGGAGAGAAAAAGTCAGAAATGGTTGGGGAAGGGGAAGGAATAGATTTAAAAAAAAAAGAAATGAAAAACTGGGGTTTTTGCTACAATATTATATCACTGGAACATGATTCAAAATGTGAGGCACTGCCATATCACCAATAAGCAGGCCTGGCCATTATCACCCACTATATATTGTCCATGTAAATCATGGGCCCCACAACACTAATAGTTAATGGGGGGGGTTTCTTTCAGATTACAAAAACAGTGTCTGTATCTTTATCTTTGTGCGCTTTGGGATTTTTGTCAGTTCAGGAGCTCTTGGACATCAGAGATTTTACCAGGGATCACTATGTGGAAGTGGTTCTCATCAGTCCTTCTCGGGGGTTACGTATACATGGTATAATACAATGCCATGCAGAACCACACTGAGCTAGCTCTGCACGTGGTATCTCTGGAACTGGAAGCAGTATAGCTGCTGTTGCAGGTAAACACTGCTTATTGTTCAGGTCTTGCATAATGCCAATGCAGCTATGCTGGTTCTGTATCTTGGCTATTTCTGCACAGCACTGTCTTGTGCCACATAGACATGTGATCAATTCTGCAGTCCAGGGGGAGGATTTGGTTCCTGAAAACTAAGGTATGCCTTCTATGATTGACTGTTCATTTTATTGTAACATTTCTATTTTAAATAAGTTCATATTGCTACAATATTGCAGACCCCAGTTTCCTTAGAGAGTCGCTTCATGTGGGGCAGACAAGATAAACTTCTATAGCATCAACAGAGACATGAACAGTTTTGTAGAGACATCAACAAAGGTGGCATTGCCAGTGCCACCTAGGAGGCTTCAGGAAAGCTGAATGATCTTCATAACACTGGATAAGGCTGGGTGAACAAGCTGAGTTCCTGTTTATGGGGGAGAGTCTGAAGACAGATAGGAGCAGAGCAGCTTTGGGGGCTTAGAGTGGGGCAGAGTAGAAAGGAGACACCTGTGTAACTTCAGGATGCTCAGGGCTATGTGTTCTAGATTGGGGACAGAGGGACTGCTTAACACTTTGAAGGGGACATAGAGCCTCTGGCTGGGTGACACAAACACTTTTATTCAAGAGAAGCTGTCTGCTTTGCTGCTGGAATTTTGGATTGTGCTTATTCTCTCCAACAAGAGGTAAAATCTATTTTTGAGGAGCAGAACTGGGATTTAGTTCCTTGAATCAGGGCTATGGAAAACCAAGGAGGGTGAGGGACCAAAAAGCCAGGGTCTCAGGGTGGGAAAGACCAAGGGTTCTACCCTCTCCTCTAGAAGCCATGCCTAGGCTGGCTGCAAGGGGCACTCTCCGGGTATTTTTACATGTGATTAGGGGATGGGGTAGAGGGTGGGGGCATTTTAATTAGAGAGGCTCCAAGAGCTATTTAATTAAAGATCCTGGAGCATTTCATGTGTCAGTAACCCCACACTTAAAAATGACAGCAGGGCACTTTATCTAAAGCTTGTCAAATAAGCTTTAGTTCAAATACCCCCTGCTGCCATTTTGAAGCATGGGGATGCTGATACGTGACACGTGGAGACTGGCTGGAGCGTGGTAATTTCCATGCTCCACCAGACTCAATTAATCAAGTCTGCCCCAACTTGCTGTAATTAGGCTTGATCACACTAAGCAATAATACAAAAGATGGATGCCCTTCTCTGCTTTGTGAGGGGCATAAACCTGCTGGTAGGTGTTAGGTGTGTTCAGAGCATGCCTACTGGATTGAGCCTTTCAGTGCCTGTCGGTGCTGCTTCACACTAGTTTGTGGATCCCTAGGCATGTCTAAACATGCAATTAATACTATATGGGTTTACTGTGCAGTAGGGCTGTGTGAAGCTTTGGTCCCTGATTCAATTCAGTGGAGATTAGGCCTGATTCAGTGGCCAAATCTCCGAATCCAAATTGAATCAGAGGACCCTTTAATTTCTCCAAATGGAATAGGAACCCTCCGAATTGATTTGGAGAGATTCAGAAAGATTTGGAGATTCAGACATAGACACAGCTTTAAATGTTTTTTCTACATATATCTAGGTAGCAGAGGCTCGTGAATGCTGAGATGCTGGGGCGGATGGAGTGTTCCACAGAAGCACAGGGGGCTCCCCAGTGCACTCGGCAGCAGACCCAGAAATGGACCAGAACCAATTCTAGTCCAATTCCAGGTCTGTCCGGGAGAATGCTGGGGGCCTCCCTGCAGCCCGCCTGGTTCAGTGACTGGTGCCTCCTGGGTCTGGGGGGGGCACCAGGGGTCTCCCCGCAGCTGATTGCCAAGTAAGGGAGGCACAGGGGGGAGCTCCCAGAGTGCTCCCCGGAAGACCTGGAAATGGACCGGAAATACTTCTGGTCAACTTCCTGGTTCGCTGCTGAGCACGTGGAGGGCCCCCTCCCTCCTGTGGGACGCTCCATGTGCCTCACCATTGCAGCGATTACAAGCCACGTCTGCTACCTCAAGGTATGTAGAAAAACCTTTTAAAGCTGTGTCTATGTCCCAATCACTGATTCTCCAAATCAGCATCGGATCTTCAGATTCGTATTCAGCTGAATCGAATCAGGGACAGTGATCCAAATCAACAAATCAAATCAATGTCCCTGATTCAGGTCAAATCCAGCCAACTGGGATGTGGAGTTGGTGGCACCTCTGCCTTCCCCCAAGGGGACCTCCCTGGAGAGGTGGTCTGTGGCAGGCCCCCCATCCAGCACATGTCCTGCACCCTGAGTGTGCCCCTGGCAAGTGTGTCCTGGGTGCACCATAGTGAGCTGTTTGTGAAGACTGAGGGGTGTCTGACCCACTACATCCTGTTGTTGATTGCCATGGTGCCTCAGGTGCACCTGAGAACCTGGTGTGGGACCATGAAGTCTGCAGTCTCATCCTGGGACCAGTTAGGTCCCTGGGAGATGACACCAGTGTTGGGCCCTCAATGGTCCTTAGGGGCTGTGGCTGAGAGTCTGGGTTTGCTAGGCCTGAGAAGGTGCCTGAAGTGCACAGAGCAGGGGCACAGCATGGGACAAATAGTTAAGTAGTGGGGCTGGGCTGGTGGCCAGTACCAGGGTCTTGGCAGGCTGCTGTGACTGGCCTGGGGCCGCTGCTGGGGGACCCAGTAGCAAGAGGCGGACAGCAGGTGGCACAGGCCCCTGGGGTCACTACAGAGTTTTAAAGACCAGGCTTCAGGAGGCAAAGTGCCTGCACATGTTAAATGGTGTTGTTTTACTGCACAGTCAATTAGTTTACTGTGTGATAAAGCGTCTTTTGTAGGTGTGCCCCTGTGTAGTTTAGGTGGGACTTAGGTACCAATCTGTTCAGGCCAGGAAAGTTCTGCACACGTACGGACCTTTTATTATGGGCACTTAGGGCCAAACAGAAAGGAATTTGCTGAATTTTAGATGCTTTTAGGGCAAGGCAGTCATTAATTAGAAGGATTTGGGGTTTAAGTGCCTAAAATTGGCTTAAGTCTTTTTTTAGGCTCCTACATCTGCTTTTGGATCTGGACCTACATGTTTGTTGATGCATGAAGCTCGGATATTCTCTTCTGTCCACTAACTGGGAATTTCCACTTAGCCTAGATGTTCCTTTCTCATATGCACAGACACGATAGGAATAGCTTGGATACCTATCCCTTTTAATGTTCATTCTGAGAAGGAGCAGTAGAGTGCTGACTAATAGACAGAAAATGAATCATCTTTTTCTGCCAGTGTGTCTTTTTCATCTCATGTAAAATGGAGTTGTTGGTGAAGCTGCTGTCCACCTGCTCTGCACTTTTGAGTCACAGGTACGTGAAATGAAGTCAGAGGTGTGTATGAGCATTTTGTTTTTCTATCTGCTATAGATCTGACTAGTGACTTTGTAGCAAACCCTGCAGGTTTTTCTTTTTTTTTTTTAAACTTAAAAATGCATTCCCTCCCCTTCCCCAACCTTTTTTGACTTTCTTTCTGCCTTCTCTGTCCCTTATAAGTGATTACAAATAGTACTAGGTAAGCTAAGTTTGTTAGTCCCTTATAGTAACAAGCCCCTTTTGTATTGTAAATAGTGTTCTATTATGTTTGTATTGATTTTTACTGTTTTATATTGAATTTATATGCTTTAGGCCTATATCTGTAAAGAAAGGTCAAGTAATGTCAAGTTTCTATTTTGTATGTCAAGCCTCCATCTTGTGTCCTCTGTCCAGGTATAACCTATGTTGTAACTGTGACTGATGTCTAACCAGCCTCATGTAAATTGGTTCCTGGATGAATGGGAATAAACGAGGGTGCTTGAGGTACAATGGTAGCAGGATCTACTGAATGATCAACTCAATGATTGGACCATCAACTCTATGACCAGACCATTGCCTTGTATTGACTCACCCAGGAACCATAGACCTCACCCATGAACAGAACAGAAACCCAGCATTTGAAAGACAAAGACCCAACAGAAACCAGCAACCTCACCATTGTGTCCTATGAGACAATGAGGACTCCTGGATCTGCACATAAGCATCTGAGTACGACTGTCCTTGCCTGGACATGTCCCTCCCACAGGGGAGACAGGTAGCCCACCCCTATAAAAGGGATGGTAGAGTGTGACCTCCTTGGGATGCCCTCTCCGTCTGGACCAGCACTATGCCATGTCACCTATCCACCCAGAGGCCCTGCCAGAAACACCCGCTCTGGACAACACCTTGTTAGAGAAGACCCCGACTGGCCATCGAGGATCAATGCTCAGCCTGGGATAGGTAGCTATCACCCACCTTCTTCCCCCAAGCAAAGGACCGGAACTCTGTCTCTACATACCTGAACCTCAAATCCCTTGATTAAGCCTTTCCTCTCCTGCTACCATTGTGTGTGTGGGAACCAATAACTTTGTGGGGCTGTGTAGTGTGTTGCCTGTTTAATAAAACTGTTCTTTTGGAACCCTGAGTTGGGTTTTTGTCTTACTGACCTCCTGGCCCTGCTCCAGTCCCTACTCTCTGCCCCTCTGACCTTCTTTCTGTCTGTCTGTCTGTCTGTCCCTCTCTCTCTCTGCCATCTTGGCTCCCTCTCTGCCACCTCCAAAACCCTGGCTTCTCCCCTCACTTCCACCCCAGCACCAGGTGACCCTGAGTAACCCCAGTGCCATGACCCCAAGTAACCCTGAGCCCAAGTTACCCAAATGTTCCCTAGTGTTAACACACAGCCATGAAAGTGCATGTTTGTGTATGTGCATGTGTATATGAACCCATAGAGTGTTTGTGCAGTTTGTGTGTGTGTGTATATAAGTTTGTATCTTGCCCTCCTGTCTAGAGGTGCAATACTGAGATCCCAAGTGTTGATCTGGCACATTTCAAGTCAACAGCTTCATATGGCATGTTTTGGGGGGTCAGATTTTTGGAAGAAGCTTCCACAAAATGAATTTTTTACTTTGCCAGTACAGGTTTGGACAATTCCACAGTCTAAAGAATCCTGCAGAAGGTTTTCCTAAACCTTTAAACCTTAAATTTTAAGGTCCATTAATATGCCTTGTGAGCATGGAGGCAGGAAGGTATGAGTATGGGTAGGATTGAAGGGATTCCTTTCAAAAGCCTTATGGGTAGCAGAGACGTTTCACATTCAGCATGACCCTCAGCTGTCTGACCAGGAATGTGGTGGATATGGGCTGTTCTTTATGGTGATCTGAGGCTTGTATATATCACTGGGTATGTCTACACATTCATTAATGCACTGTAATTTAAGCACATTAAGTTTAGTACCGGTAATTACAGGTACTATTTTAATGCGTTGTAATTAGCGCTGCTGCATATTGGTGCCAGCACACATTTTTTTGGTGACACTAATGTGCAGTAGAATGTCTACTTTGCATTAACATGGGTTTTGCCTGCTGCGCTAATTCATAGAAGAATTAGTCTACTGCACCTGAATTGTCTTGTGTAGATGTGCCCACTGGTAAGGGCAGAGCCTGTGATGGGGCTTTGTCATGGAATGGGCTTTGAGGTCTAATCAAAGATGCAAGTGCAACCTATGGTTCATTGCAGGGCTGTGAAAAATAATTAGTTTGGAAAAGGCTATTTGCTAGTTACGCTATATAAGTTGTTCTATGGCAGGGGTGCTCAGCCTGCAGCCTGTGGGCCAAATGCAGCCCACAGAGCTTTGGCATCGAGCCTGAAGGGCTCTCCACAGGTAGAAAAAATTGGCAGCAGGGAATAGTGGCAGCTAATTGCTACCTCTCCCCACTGCCAAATTCTCAAGCCCCAGGCAACAGATTGGAGCTGAGCTGTGTCCCCTTCACCCTCATGGCTAGATCCAGGCTGGGCCGGGCCAGGCCATGCCCACTCCCCCATTTGGGGCTGGATTGGGGGCAAACCATGCTCCCCCTTCCCACACTCTAGGATCAAGACCAGGCCACACCCCCTCCCCCAGCATGACTGGATCAGGGATGGGCTATGCCCCCTTCCGTTTTGCAGGGTCAGGTTGGAGCTGGGCCATGCCCCATTCCACTGTTTGGCTGGATTGGAGCCAGGCTGCCCCCTGCCTCCTCTGTACAGCTGGATGTGCCTGCCCTGGGTGCCAGATCAGGACTACCAAACGAATCTTGCCAGGGGACTGATGGGGTGCTGTCCATCTGAACTGCTTGGCAAAAAGGTAGGGCGGCATTGCTCTGTCACCAATACAGAACAGAATGTTGTCCCATGACAAATGTGGTTCTGTCATTTGAAGAATATAACCAGACAATAGTAATCATTTTGAAAAATAGTGGTTCATACACAGGCTGCAGCTTCCCTAACTAACTGTTTGTTTGTATATGATATGCATATTTAATAATAATATTAGGTAACATCATCACATCAATTATAAATGCATACTATAGTAATACATAATAAATAACATCACTAATATTGTCATGGTAACATATCTAACTATGATTGTAATTGTTTTCCCTTATGCTGCATATCAGTCAGTCTCTCGCATATAAAAATTGATTGAAGACTACAAATAAGGAAGATCTGAGTTGACACATTGGTCTATAACTTTCATTCTACTTTTATCTTGTCATGCATTTTACATTGAAATTGTTTTACATTTAGAAGATGGTGACTGGTAATTTTATCTCAGCTGCTCAGGATGGTGCTTTCCTCCCCCCAAAAAACTGATTATAAAAAATTGGATAAGGATGAAGCGTGGAGGGGATTTTTAAGCACTAAATTAGGTATACAATTTATCAGTTTTGCCTCCATCTTTCACCAACGCCCATTTCATTTCCACAGACAGAATGTTTGATGATTCTGCTGAGATGGCACGACTTCTGATAGCTTTGAAGAGTTATTATTTTTTAATATGTGTGAGATTTAAAATTGGGTGGTAAGCTAGCAGTTACGAGATGCACGTTAGCTTTAAATCAAAATGCCTCATGGCTGTCATTTACTTACTTTGAGATATGTGCTGTTGACATTTGAAAGGTTACATTTGAAATAAATTATTAGGCTATTTAGATAGTAAATGCTGTAACACTTTGATGGCATTTTTAGGTTTGTGAAATACACTACAAAATTCCTGCACAAATTGGGTATTTCCTACTTTTGCTGCAGACTATAAGACTCATTTACCAAGGGAAAAAAACCTGATCTCTCATTAAAGCTACTGCCAGATACTGAAATGGCACCATGGTTTCTTGTATTAATGTCACTGTTATTTTTTTTCCAGGGAGGCCTCAATTTTGCATGAAAAATATTCACTCTCTCAACAGTGGTGATGCCCTGAAGAAGGGCCAAAAATCTAAAATGGCAGAAATAATGTCCGACTTTAAATTAATATCTAAGCATTCTGTGATCTGTACTGTTAATCAAACCACCTTAGCCTTGATATTTCTCAGATTTATTGTCTCTTCTCTCTTGATTGGGATGTCAGTGATTTACATCCTTTGTCCCCAAAGTTCACTGTCAGGGTTGCAAGTTATGAATACAGTTTCCTGAATACAATATCCTGTTGTAACATTTAAGAACGGCATTATTCTTACCATACAAATATATCTATTTTTGTTATACATCAAACAAAGGTATACAACTCTATTGTGAGGTAAGCCATCGAGGGAAAGAGCTTGACATTTAGAAATAGCAATAGCATTTCTTCACATAGCAATTTTTAGCATATTTCTTAAAGAAACAACAAATCCAACTATTTCCTCAAAGCAGATGAATAGTTTTCAATATCCTTAGCTAATGTGTTGAGTAGAAACTGTTCTGCTATGGAATCAAACAAAAGCTACAGATTAGTATTTTAGCTTGACCAAGTGACAGTATTATTCTTGGATTCAACATGCACAAAGCATTGATTCCACCATACCTGACCTAGCAAAGCACTTAATCATGAGCTTAGTTGGGGCAATGACTTCAGAAGTACTCATCTGCTGAAAGTTAAGTATATACTTAACCGCTTAGCTGGATCAGAGCCTTGGTGCTCAGCTCCTTGAGGGTTTGAGATCCTTCAGTCATACCAGTGGGTATTTTGTAATATATTAGAATATAAGCAAAAGCACCACATCTAAAGCATTTTTTTAAAGTTGGCAAGCAGCCTTTACTGTCACAGGGCTTAGTCTATGATGTTTACTCCTCCTTGAAAGCTATCCCATTCCTTCTCTTTACACATTAAAACACAAAAACCTATAGAACTTACATTTTCCACAGTCGTAGGCATGTTCTTTACAGGTTGCCACTAGTGGGTCCCACGTACAATAAGTTCCCTCTCCTTCCCTATCTTCAATTTGATTTCTTTGCTTTGATATATTTGAACATTTAGAGCAGAGGTGCCAAACTCAAATGAGTTGGTGAGCTGGATCCAGAATATAAGGCTTGCTTATGGGCGTGGATAATTCACTTCTAGATCTAGCCCACTGGGCTTCTCACTGTAGCTCCCAGAGCTACTCCATCAATGCCAGCTATGAAGGAGTTAACAGAGTTACCACTTAGCTCCAGTCACCCCAGCTGTCAGAGTGATCAGTTTTAGCACAGACAGCACATAGTGAACCACTTACCCAGGTAGCCCATTTCCTATCACTAGCTGTTGCCAGGCTTAATCATCAGTGGGGACTGAAAACACTAAATTCAGAGCTGGCATTCACCCCTAGTGATGAGGCAGAGCAGCAGTGGCATTAATCCCTTTGCTGCTGGTTCTGATACAGTGGTTTTGGCAGCTGTGGCAAGAAGTCCCACAGGCTGGATGACCCTTCCCTCTACCTGTGGGCCATATGTTTGACACCCCTGATTTAGGGTATTGATTTTTATTCATAGTTAAGTTGATTAGGGTGGCAGGTGAGGTAGCATGTCCCAGAAAATTCCTTGTTTTTATTGTATTCCTTATTTCCCAGCTTCTCTCAATTCTCTCACATTCCATGTTTCTACCTTTCAATTCCTAAATGTTCTTCTTCTAACTATGCAGTTTACTTTCATGATTTTTAATTAGTTCCATGCCACATTGTTCTGAGTGCCCAGCAGTAGTACTTTCCAAGTCCTGGGCCAAGCTGAGGGAGTCAGCAAAATGCAAATCAGCAAAAATACTTAGACATCCTGTAATGGAAAAACTCACTTTGTTTGAAATACCAATTAGCACGTGAATGCATCTGAAATATGAAAGATGGCCTTCAATGCACTTCCTATTTTCACAGATAACTCATATTTCATAGATGTTGTGAAACCTGGTTTACAGCTCTTCCGTTTTTTTTCCCTTAGAATCTATGTCCTGAAAACATTGTTGATACTATGTGTCTACATGTGCAATAAATGTGACTGACTAAATTCTAGCACAGTTTGTACCGGAGTAAACTAATCTGAGCACAGCATTTACACATGTGCTGGGTGACAGGAGCAAACTGAGCCCAGATGGACCAGTTTTGACCATGGATGCTCCTGGCCTTCTCTGACCTGCTGCTGCATCCAGGGAGAGCTCCAGCCACAGCCACCTGGGCACCAGCCCCATGCTTTAAAATGATGCCCCCTGCTGTGTTTTCTGGCCACATACTTCTCTGGCCCCAAGCAGTCTGCAGCCTGCTGGCAGAGCCCTCCAGGTTGCTGTCCCAAGAATCTGTGCCCAGCATGCCATGGACACTCCTTGCCCTCCCCCGGGCAGTGATGACCAGCACCATGGCCTTCTGCTTGCTGCCATGCTCCACACCTATGTTGACTGCTGCCTGGGCCTGGTGGACCCAGACCCCATCTGCTGCACCCTGCCACACAGCCCTCTGCTCAGGCCTATGGCTCAGCCTGTGCCTTGCCTCCTGTGCCTTGCCATCATCTACCAGCCACTGGGCCACCTCCTGGATGCTGGCAGCAGTGCCAATAATACCCATATGGACACTGTTGCAGCTGGTATCCATGAGCTTATGGTGCTCTGGAACCACCATTTCTGGGCCTTCCCTGTCAGCACCACATCGTCCTGCATGCCTGGGATGACGACCAGCAGTTGGACTCATTCTGCATGACCTGGCCCACATTCCAGAAGCTAGTCCAGCAGCTTAGCCTGCACCTGGAGTGCCAGCCCACCACCATGCGCCAGGCCCTTCTTACACAGACCCACATGGCCATTATCCTCATGAAGCTCACCACACCCACCAACCTGCATTACATTACCCACCTGTTTGGGGTAGGCGAGATGACTGCTGGGGGGGGGTCATCCTTAAGGTCTGTGGCACCCTCCAGGACATGCTTGGTCACCAACTTCCCCCCCCCCCAGAGGTTATGGGCTTCTAAGCTTTGGCTTCCTCTAGTGCATGGAGGCCCTCAACAGGACACAAATCCCCATCACCTGACTACCCTAGAAGGACCTCCCCTACTTTTTCTAGCTTCCCAATCCCTGTGGATTAAGGAGGAATCAGTATAAGTGGTCTGGCCCCACCTGGGCAATTTACCATGGTTCCTGGGCACCTGTGTGCACACAACCCCTGAACTGAGGGTAGATGGCACACAGCCCCTCTGTACAGTGCATGTTATCTCTGAAATATTGCAAACCCTCACAAGGAGCCTCTCTTTCCTTGCTCTGCAGAATCAGCTGCTGGATACACAGGGACCCACCTACCGCTATTGGAGATGAGGCCACAAGCACTGCACCATCCTCTGCAGGTGAGCTCAGCATGCGGGGCCTGGTACAGCAAGTTCTGCAAGATGGACCAGGTGGACCACAAGAACTGCAGGGTGTACCTCACTCTCTTGCAGAGGCAGGTAGAAGCCCAGAAGGAGGCGTGTGCCATGGTGTGACGGGCAGTGGAGGCCACTGAGGATGACTGATGCATCTTTGACATGATGCTGGCCCTGGAGGTGTTTTTTGTCCCACCCAGCCTCCAGGTCCCACTCTGGACCCAACTGGCCCCTGGCAGCTGTCTGTGGGCCTGCCACAGGCCCCTCAGGGGGCATGGGAGGATGTGCAGCACTGCCTGCCATGGCTAGGTTTCCCAACCCGTGCTCCAATTCCTGGCTTTCCAGCAGCCTGGCTTCCTGCCTCATCCACTGCCCACCACTCGCCCCATCTTCATTCAGCCCCTGAAGTGCATGCAGGAGGGGGTGCTGGCCCTGGCTTCGGCCCCATGGAAAGAGATTCTGGCCAGGGAAGCTAGAAAGCAGTCACAAGAGATGAAGAACAAAATTCATAAATAAGAATAATAGATCACAAAAACTTAGAGCTTCAACCTTAATATAGGTCAATTAGTCCAAACTCCTGCTCCAAGCTTGGCTAGAGGGTATAGGAGCCTGGCCACAGGCACCCCTTGTCTTTAGTATTCTGCTCTGTTTTCTGCTGTTGAACTTCTGTCTGGCTAACAGAATGATGGACTTTAGAAATATATTTAAAAAAAGGTATAAAATGGAAAGTGAGAGCCTTCCTCCATTCTGCTTAGGCCCCTAGTAGATACTACATTTATCACACAATTAATATATTACTTGTGTGATAAAGTGTAGCACATCGTATATTCAAACAATATATCATACCATAAAATAATGAACCAGCCACAGCGATGTTCCAGATTTTAATTTTAAAGGTTTTGTCGTGTGATTTTTGGGATCCAGGGTGACTGAATTAATGCTTACCAAATTTGTCAGATCCTAATTGGACTGAATCAATGCCTACCAAGGGCCTTGTTCTGTTGACTTTTACATAGCGCACTGCTCTCTTCTCAAGACCCAGTGGCATAACTAGGGTGGGGCAAATGGGGCAACTGCCTAGGGTGCTGACTTGGCAAAGGGAAGGGTAAAGAAAAGCAGCTGTTGACAGCAGCTGTGCAATCATAGTCATGATCACAGCAGCACCCAGAAGTCCTTGCCATCCCTGTGCCCCTGGCACCTGCTCACATCCCTACACTGCTGCTATGACTCCTTATATCCATGACTACCGCAAAATCAAACTCCTCTAGTTTTCTCTCTCCCCTCCATTGTTGTCCACCTATCTCCTGTTCTCTCCATCAGGATGTCTGTGTTCTGCACTTTATCACTTCATCCCTTCTTTCCTACCTGCTCCTCCTGAGATAATTAATCCTTCTATATCACACCTATCAGCTGGATGTTGCTAAATGCCAAATTCCCTCACTGGCCTGACCTGCCCTTCCCCCTTCGTTCTCATATCTGGCACTTTCTTTTTTACTTTCCAGCAATATATCCTGCTAACAATCCAAACTCCTCATGTCTAAAACAAAACAACTTAATTTACTCCCTAGCTCTCCTCTTTTTAGTGTTTCCCTCACCAGTACCTAACACCATATTCATTGCTCTCAGAGCTTCAATAACTTTCTCTCCCTGGCCTCTCATCCAGTCTATTAACAACTTCAGTGGGCTTTTTCCTTAAAACAAAGGTGGTGATCATTTATATCTTTCTATCTTCATATCTCTATGGTTAAAACTAAGGCTGGTCAGAAAAATGGGGGGAGGGGGGAGGGGAGGGAACAGAACATAACGGTACTGACTCAAGTAGCTTCATTCCAAGCTTTGAACAGAACCTGGCCCATGTCTGGTTATGCAGAATTTTGATCAATCTATGTTTCATTTCCTCCAAAGGATAAAGGCCTTGGTCTTCTCAGTTACACTGATGTAACTCTATTGACTGTAGTGGAATTACTCCTGATTTATACTGTTATAACTGAGAGGAGAACTGAATTTAAGATATTCTTGGCCTTTTATTAGCACACATTGTTCTTTAATAAACTGCTGGAACCTATTACATTGAGCCATCCAAATTCTTTAAAAGAGGATATATATTTGTTGGTGCACCACTATTTTGTGCGTAACTTATTCTTACTATTGCTTATATTGCAGTCAGTAGCATAACTAGGGGTGGGCAAGTGGGGCACCAGCCCCAGGTGTTGACTTGGGAGGGGTGCGAGAATCATCCTGACACCTCTGTGGAGTCCATGACCTGGCACCAAAAGCTGTTCCACAGTGGTTCTTGCACCTGCAGCTGGGTGCACTGACACTGCTGCTGCTTTAAGACCAATAGCTGGGGTGGGCAGATCTTGCTATGGTGGTGGTGGCAACAGCAGTGTCACCAGCAGCAGCAGTAGTTGGGGACTGTTTTTGAGTCCCCGGCATAGGTAAGAGTCCGCGGCATAGGTCTCTCTAACCCGCACTCATCCAGTTCTGTCCCTGCCCATCCCCACAAGCCCCATCCCCTCCCCACGGCCACCTTTCCCTCTCCCCCCACTTCCCTTGCTTTCCACAGGGTTTTATCAGGGTGCAAACTCTGCTTGTTATGCCTCTATTGCAGTAGTACCCAACTGACTTATCTATACCATGGCCGCACTGTGTCCCAGGACTGGCAGGCATTAGCATGTCCCTCTTCAGAGCCAGGAGTTCACCAGCAAGACTGCCCTGGTCTCATCCCCAATGCCCACTCTCAAGCCTTCAGTGTCTAGTGGGCCTGGCAATGGTTGCCAGGATGAGCCTGGAGAAGCCCCACAGTGAACCTCGGAGTCTGGCATATGCCTGAGAGTTTGGAGGGCAGGGCAAGGCCATCCAGTGCTGGGACACATTGCTATCATGGTATAGACAAGTCCCAAGTTCCATATAGTTTAGTTCTTAAAGTAGGAAGGGATCTCAAAGATCATCTAGTCCAGCCTCCTGTGGTGACCCCTGTTCATCCTCTTTCTGGAAACCTTAAGTGAAGGAGTTTCTGCAACTTCCTTAGATATTCAGCAAGTTTATAGGAAGAGGCAAGCCATGTTCCAGAGGCTCCCATTTTAAAAAGACAGTAATCACACCAAGGGCAGGAGGGAAAAAGAAAGATAATGTACCATGCAAGCAAACTGCTTGCATCTTGTTAGTTTCCTGGATTGATTTATTTAACCTAGCTTACAAATCTAGCCAGCTTTGAAAGGTTATTTTACATAGTAGGAGAACAAAAGTCCTTCCCCCCCTCCCCCCATTACAACTCATGAATGCAGGGCAATCATTTCAGCAGAATGCATAATCATAAATGTAAACAATTTTGGCACAGGCAGGTCATTAAGAGACACCTGGTTACTAAAAGTAACGCTGGTAAAGACCTCATGGACAAATGAACAAACAGGACCTCATTGTATTCTATAAACCAGTTTATATGCTGGGTGAGAGAGCACAGTATCAGAAGCTAAATTATTCCAGGTCTCTGGGATAGTCCGGCATCAAATTCACAAGTCGTTAACAGTGCATTGCTTCAATTCTATAACGAGCACTATTTCTATTTGAAGACACGTGTAATGTAGACAATAGGCCAGCTTCACTGCTGGAGTAAATGGGTTCTACTCCACTGACATCAGTGGAATTGTATGTACTTACAACTGCTATAGATTTGGCCCAATGTACCCAAATCATCAGAACAAAAAGACAGACAAAAGTGTTCTTTTTCACATAAAGCTTAGCTATTACACTTCAGGGATTTTACAGTAAGTAGGTATCTAAGTAACTTATCAAAAGAAAATATTAAAAGGAAATGCAGAATCTTTGGAAAAAATCAGGCCTTTGTATTGTTGGCATTTGAATAAAAATTCTCAGCAGTTCAATGGCTGGTCTTTCACAGAGATCTTTGCTATGAAGGCATAGGCAATTCTTGGGCAAGGGATGTAGATCCAGAGCCTTAAAGACACCTGCCTACTTTTCTGAGGACCACCTACACTTAAATGACAGTGGAATTTCAGAGCTCCTGCTCAGGGCTGGATTAATGCATAGGCAAACTAGGCACATGCCTAGGGCCCTGAGTTGTGGGGTGGGGGGAAGTGAGGTGGCAGGGTGCCCTGATCCTTCCCTCTGTGGCAGCGGTGCAAATGGCTCCATCCGTCTCCCTTCTCTTGCCTTCTCCTCCCCTTCACTGGACTCACCATAGCAGCAGCTGTTTCCTTGTGGCAGGTCTGCAGCCCACTCCCCATGGGCAGCAGCACCAGGGTGGGGAGGAGGGTCTCGACTGGCACAGGGCCCATGCGTTTGTTTGCCTAGGGCCCACTAAAGGGTTAATCTGGCCCTGCTCCTGCTTGGCTGCCCTGTGACTTTTAGGTTCCTAAGGACATGTCTAAAATGTCCCTGTGTGGGGTGGCCATCATAGAGGACAGTCCGGTTGTCCTTTGTCCTCTATTCATACGAAACCAGATGCCTTGATGTCCACTTGAAGAGAAAAATAGGGGACGTCAAGGCATCCATTTTCATATCCATAGAGGACAGAGTAGCAAAAAACTGTTATGTCCTATATGATTGCCACCCTATCCCTGTAGCGAGCCCAAGAGACCTGGTAAGCAGCATATCCCGTTTGCTTGGTCCTGTTTAGCATGCATGAAAACCTGGAAATTAGGTAGTGTAGCCTGTTTAGTACAGCCATGAATATGTGGCCAGAGCTGCTTTCAGGCTGTCTGTCAGATGTGCTTCTCATCACACTTGGGGCTGTACTGTTGACATGTACTGAGTGGGAGTGAGGAGGCAATGTTCACTCCTTAGTGGTGTTCCTGGGCTTGCCATTGAGGCAGTATAGAAATGCCAGAAGTCCTCTAGACATTCTACAACTGTCATTCAACTAACAGTCTTAGTTTTGACTCTTTGGCAGTTGTAAAGCTAACTAAGCCTTGACATTGCAGCAGCCCTAAACTTTCAAGTGGCCCTGGAAACCAGGATACTGACAACTGAAAATGCACTGGTTTGGTCAATGGTATCAATCTCTATATTACATCTATACCAGTAGACAGTAAACAATAAAGACACTTTTGTATCCAGGTTTACTTTGTCTTGCCAGAAAAGAAATTCCACTTTTATTATTAAGCTCCATGTTTAAGCATCCTTATAATTTAAAAGTAAACATTTCTTAATTCCTCAGTGATACTGTGTCTAGGTTGCTTAGGACCAAACATGGTTTTAAAAACACAGCTGTATTTTTTCCTTTAAAAATATGTATGATATCCTTCATCTACAGGAGGAGGATGCATTTATATGTAACAGGTTGACCATGTATGATGTGTCAAGTGTGTTGAGATATTTGGAAGGACATTATTACTTAAGTACTTCAGAACATTTCATCTGCTAATTAGGCACCTCTTTACACTCAGAAGCCAACAAGGTAAACTGAATCCGTAATGAAGGACATGTGATTGTCAACTCCAGTACAAACTTGCATAAGGAAATTAAAGTTCTTAGAAACAGAGATCACTAAGTACTGTACTTTGGGGAGCCACTGTTTAAGTAACAAAGCTGAGTTTTGTAGTAATATTTTGCAGTGATGGTTAGTAGTGCCCTCAAGCTAAGAGGAACTTGTAAAGCTCAGTAATTCAACAGAGTCTAGCGATTAGATTACTTTAGTGTAATTAAAAAGATGCAGGTCTTGGAAGAAAGTATTTCTTTTATAGTTAAAGACAGAGGAGCCATCTGGATGTGCTGAGCTACCATACAGGCATTTTATCAAGGCATGAGATGATCCAGAGAAAGGCAAAATAAACAACTTATTGTTATTAACAGAGATAAAATAAATATACTTAAGTCAATGGAATTATTTTGAATTTGGTGCGGTGTAAATCAAAGTAAGATTGGCCCTATTTAAATCCTTAACCCAGTTGACTTGACTAATTTGGTCCCTTGTTAATAGAATTGAGATGGGTTGAGGGAAGTGTAACTGAGCTATATAAAATATTACACAATTTGGAATGAGGTATCTGAATCTAAACTGATTTACAAGAAAGGAAACTAGTATTTGGTACCATAAGGGGAAATTAATAGAAAAGTATTTATATTTTCTTAGAAGTAAGTGTCTGGAACATTGTACCTGCTGGAAATGTGAATTCACACTCTTTATTTAGACAGCAAAGATTCCTCATTGGCTGACAGTGAAAAATTCCTAATAGTAAGACAACTCAGATGCCCAATAAAATGTGGTAGGATTAACCCTGGAGGGGATGGGGGAGAAGTCTAAGGGGCCATTACTTCATGTTAAGATTGTGATATTAAGTCACCTGAGTTTAACTGAAAATTTCCTGAGTTCTAGATTTGTGGGATTCTGCATATCTCAACCTACCAAAGGTCCTCTTTCACTAGCAGCAAGTATAATGCTGTTGTGTGTACATGACCTGGTGGGAATTCACAGGATTGTTCTTTATTAGTTGTGCAGTTTCCTAGCAGGGAGGACCCAGAAGGTGTTGATGAGTGAGTGTTTTTTCAACCCTATGGGACTGTAGCTGTAAGGTTCTTCAGGGTTTCATCGTGTGGCCCTCATCTTCAGTGTTGTATCTGAGGCTCCAAGTGTGATTGTGCAGGGATTTGGAGTGAGGTGCCATGAGTATGCAGATGACAATACGCCCTGTCTTTCTTTTTTTATTAGAACCAGGCCCTGCAGTCTTTACCCAGTGCCTGGGTGCAGTTGGGGAGTGGATGCAAGTGAACCAATTGAAGCTGGATCTAGAGAAGACAGAGGTGACAGTGGTGAATAAACCTCATGATTTATGTTGGGGATTAGGGACACCTGCCTCTTCTTAGTTTCACAGATTTTGAGGTGCTCTTGAATCCTCTGTTGTACCTGCATGTTCAGGCTGAGGTAGTGATTCAGAGTCTGGTGAAAAGACTGCAAACCTTTCTTTTAGATGTGGATGTTTTTGTTACCTTGAGTCTAGACTGCTGCAATGTATTCTGCATAGGAAGGCCCTTGACCATCCAGAAGTTGTAGCTAGTACAGAATTGGGTGGCCTACGTTTTGACAAGAGTTTGGAGGAGTTTACTCCAGTACTCTAGAGTCTGTACTGGCTCCTAATAGCTTGCCAGGTGCATTTCAAATTGCTGGTTTTAATCTACAAGGCTCTAAATGGTCTGGGTCCCACATACATAAGGAACTGCCTTCTCCTTTAAGTTCTGTTATGATCACTAAAGTCAGCTGAGAGTTGACTCACCTCTTGTGGTTTATCAGTTCCTGAGTCGACATCTTTCAGAAGCAGTACATGGGTAGGCTGTGAGCAGGTGGAGCTAAGTCTGGGGAGTTAGTTCCTTTACATGTTATTTTATTTTAATATTTCATTTGCACTTATAGTTTATCAGGATTTTATTGTAAGATGGTCTGAGCCTCTTTTTGGGGAGGGCAGCATAGAAATCTATCAATAATAATAATAATAGTTGTTGTGTTATTTGCCTGAAGTAGTAATGGCTGTATGCACATTAATTTCATTATTAATAAGAAAAGACTCATAGATTACCATTGAGACGAGTGGGAGAAATAAGTTCTGAACAGGATCTAAAGCATAACATTTTTTTTTCTTGACATTGTTTTGATTCATTGTATCTTTGGGTACTCTTCAAAAATACCCAAGTTCATTTCCCAGCCTGCTTCCCTCCTTAAATCAACCAGTTTTGTGGTGGTATAAAGTAAAGGAAAGCCTTGTTCTATGGCTTTTTCCCCCTCTAAATTATTACAAATTACCAGATTAATTTGGTTCAGAGATTCCCAGTTTGGTTGGTTCTTTCTGTGTGTGTAATAGCACCGATACCTTCTTGTTGTATGTAAAAGTAATATGAAGACTAGTCAGAACAAAAAAAGGGGTGGGGGGGAGGTGCATTGTGTTTATAATAAAAATGATTGCTTTTGTCTGTTCACCTCAATCAAACTGAACTCATGTTTCTGTATACAGTTTTTTTCAGTTGTCTTAGCTTGTATAAAAGTTGTGTATCTTAGACAGCAAAGAAGAGCCTCCAGCCATATGCTCAGTCTATCTCTGTAAATTTCAGTAGAACCTAAACTTCCTTTGTGGAACAGCAGCTGACTAGATTATATGTAACCCCATCTGATTTCAGTCCATAATATTTGGTAAATTTACTGTTACATTAGGGAACAATGACATTTTTTCAAGGCTTCTTTTGAGAGAGAGCGAAGCTTTCAGAAAATGCCTGTGTTGTGTAGTCCTGCAAAGTATGTAAATATTAGTTGTAAGAAAGAAAGGGGCCAAAAAGCCAAGCAGGGACATTCTCTTCACTTGAAAATCTACAGAGAAGACATCTGACAGATATTCTGATCTGATATTTGAAAGGATGGCTGGGTGCCCTTATTAGTTTTCATCTACACAGAAGTAAGAAGGCACTTGTGTAAGTTGCACTGTGATTCAGGATGCGTTCAGTCTGCCTTCTCATTGAGATTTCAACACCTCAAAAAATAAAGTTGCAAACCCTTTAATTGCTTTAATTCATACACTCATGATTAAGGGACACGTAGATTTTTTGTTTGTTTTAGGAAAGTTGAAAAACAATGTATTTCTTTAGGGCTCTGTCTTGCCAGGTGTAGAACCCTCCCCATCATGCAGCAAAGCACTTAGGCACGTTGGCTTCTGGGGTACTCCCTCACAAGCTCAAAACATTCTGGTGATGGAGCCAGAGTCCTAACCTGATGCAGAAAACTGAAGCCATTAAAAACCACCATTTTTTTGGAAGTTTCCCTTTGGTCTAATGTTTTTTAAAATCTCTGGCGTGAAAACTTGCATCACTTAGATGCTTTTCACTTTCACATAGAATATTCAGGAATCTCATACCCAGGGGCATTTAGGATTCAATTGTTATCACAGCCATTTCACATGCCTGCCACAGAACTCATTTCCTATATATCCATCAAAATCGGTTGTAAAAAAAATTGAGATATCTGAATCTAACATGTCACTTTATACATATTAACATGTACATGAGGGGACATGGGAGTAGAATATGAGTAGGGCTGATGATCCTTAATTTGCCACTCCCATGATTTTCATGGTATAGGACTGTTAAATGGAAATATTTTTGTCAGGCATTTCATCTTCCAGGAAGGTTATATTATTAACTGTAAAAAGTCTATGTTAGCTGTGTGCTGGATAGTGGGGAAAATGAATTACTTTAATCTTCCTAATGCCTGTTTCATGCTGTCAGAGAAGGAATGTGATGGAAAGAAACGGAAATGGTGACAGCCTGTATTCTGCCTCATATGGTATAGGTACGTTTGTACATAAAAGTCAAGCAGCTCTGCATGATGTTCTGATTTTGGAAAGTCTGGAAGACATCCTGAAACGGACTGATGCCATGTACCATCCTGAAAGATCCTAAACCGGTGGCCAATTATATGAATATAGCCCACTGCAACGCAGTGACCCTGGAGTAAAGGACAAGGACCGATCATCATAGCATGTTGCACAGCTGGGAAAGGGGAAGTTTTGAAAAGGATCCATGGATGGGCAAGTTACTTCTGTTATAAGAAGTGCCACAGGATCTTTTATGTCCCGTTTTTACCAGCAGGGGCTCATTTTCTAAAGTCTCTTCCAGTTTTCGGGATATATCTCCTCATTCATTTTGATATTTTAGGTGCACCATTATCACTTTGTACAGGTCATCTCTTAGTGAAGTTGGTGACCACATGCTGAAGTTTCATTGTTATGGAAGCTTTATGCATTGGATACTCACGAAAAGCAGTCTCAGAGTCCTGTGCTCTTAGTCACAGTAGAAATAGTATATACTTGAGGAATAAATCTACTGTCCTGAACCCCTGAACACATGCTGGCTGACACCTGTAATTGCCAAGGTGGACCTGGCATTGTACATGATGTGATCGCTAATGGAGCAGGTGCAGTTACATAGTAATGTGGCAGTGTTTTAAACAGTCCAGTGAAGAAAAACCTTGCCAATTGCTATAAGAAATGCTTCCCCTAGGAAACCTAAAGCCACAAACCTCAGAATGCACATAGTTTACATCTGCCTACACACAAAGTACGAAGTTTTATGCCAATCCCAAGGAAGACTTGTGCCAAAGAGAAAACAGGCAACGCCACTAGATGTCTCTGTTACACTCACCTACCATTACAGATCATGTAATGGATGAGAAGTTTTAGGACCCAGCGCATGGCATGGTTGGACATGATGAACCTACTTACACTTGGCTGAAGCCTGGCATTCTTTTTTAACTCTTAAATAAGGTGGATGGTAGAGGGATACAAGTGAAATATTCTCTAATTTCTTTAATTTTAAGAACGAGTTTGTTCCCAAGTGAAACATGTTGTCCTTCCCAAGCCACAGAAAAGCAAATGATAAGAGCTTTTCTAGACACTCATGTCTTTCCTCCTGAATAAAAAGCTCCCTGCTTTATAAAATGCGAGAAAGCAGAGAATGGTAAATGGAATCTGGAATTTAAGTCATTCTTTATTATTATTATTATTATTTTAAAAGCCCAAACTCTTGTCTCAGCCCAAAAGCATGAGGGCTCCTTCATACATGCGAGTGTTATCAGGTGTATGGAAGTGTGCAGCCTGTTTAAATAGCACACACAAATGAAGACGGTCAGCCTGCTAAATATGCCTGGTGCTTCTGGAGAAGAGCCGGCGCTTCTGGCATCCCCTGTGAGGATACGCACGGTTCGTGTCGTGGCAAAGGCAAGTCAGCCGCGTGCGGCGGGTGCCCCGGCTTCAGGCGGGCCGGGCCGTGCCGTGCCCAACATGACAGCAGCGTACAGCAGGTGGGAGGCCGTGCTCAGCTCTTGTTGCGCTGCCTGTGCCTGTCTGTCCCCTGCATTTCGGCTCCCCGGTGCACGGCCCTGATGCCCACACCGGGCATATGCAGCGTGTCACGCAGCTGCGCCGGGCCGGGCGGCAGCCGGAGCCGGAGCACTGGAGCGCGGCCCGGGCTGGCTGGAGGCGGGGAGGAGGCCGGCGGGTGAGGGGGGCTCATGAGCGATGCGCCGGCTTGCGGGGGCGGGACGTGGGAGGGACCAGAGGCCGGGGCGCCGCGGCTGTTACTGCTGCTGCACTTGGGGCCGCAGGCGGAGCTCAGCGTCCCGCTCGCTGGTGCAGGAGGCGGCGCGGCTCGGCTCGGCTCGGCTCGGCGCGGCCGGACTGACGGGCTCCGAGTTCGCAGGCGCCGGCATCTGGAGCGGTGCCCGCGTCTGGCCGGGCGCTGCCCCTTCCCCGCCTGCCTCCCGGACACGTCAAGCAGATGTGAGCGGGGCTGGGGGGAATCCACCGCGGCTCCCAGCAACAGGGTCCTCCTCCTCCTCCTCCTCCTCGCACAACCCCCGCGGCTGAAATATGTGGCAGCCGGCAACGGAGAGACTGCAGGTAAGAGGAGGCAGCTGGGGCGGGGGGAGAAGGAACTCGGGCTGTGTTGGCGTCCCTTGGAGGGAGAAGGATCACGTGATTGTGGCGCTCGTGTCAAAAAGCTGCGGGATGCCTCGCTCGGAACTTGCTGGGGATGGAGCCCCGGCCCGGCCCGCTCCGCTCCCAGCGTCCGGTCCCTGCGGCGAGCACTGGGTGCCCCGCGATCCCAGCTCGCCTTCCTGCCGCCGCTCGCTGGGTCCGGGCTGGCTGTCTTCAGTCCAGATGTTCCTCCCCCCACCCCCAAAGACAGAACAGATGCTTAGCAAGCCATGCAGCCCTTCTGTTTCTCCCTTTGAATGAAGCTTAGTTGGAAGTAGGTTGTTTACTTTCCTCCCGGGGGTTGCAGGTCCCTATACCTGCTTCTTTTTTCTTTTGAGGAGAGCCTTTGATGCCGAAGTCAGAACCAGACAGGTATTGGCCCATGCCAGAGGCAAGCAAAAGCTTTCATTGATTCCTCTGTGCAAATGCAAAGATGTTTGTTTCATCATGTTTTTGAGTGGCGGGTGCCAGAGTGCTTGAGGTTGAGCAATACCGAAAGTTGGAGAAGGGTGGTGGCGTGCAGAAGAGTCATTGGTGACACGTATCAAGGTCCCTGGGGGTTGGGGTTGTCCTTTCTTCAGGGTTTTGCTCCATGCTTTTTGCTCTGAAATGTTCTCCAGATGGTCAGCCAGACAGATTGCCAGATGAATTTACAGAATCCCACAGACAAAACTTTTTGGCAGGCCCGAAGCTGTAGTAAGTCTCATAGTAAACTTTGAAGAACTGTTGAACTGGCAAAAATAAAAACAACCTTTAAGGCAGAATGGATTTGAAGGCACAGGGCAAAAAGGAAAATATACAGAGAGGGGGAGACACGCAGCACTTGTGTGCTGTGCAGAGTAGCAATCTCACTCAAACGCCAGGAATTAGGAAGTAAACATATAATCCTCATGACAAGTGGTAGGTAAAGTTCACATACTGAGTTCAGTTTTGCAGTGAGGAATGTAGAGTTTCAGTCTTGTAAAAATGAAGATCCCAAATGGATCACTGAAGCTATTGGCTTCAAGTAAGATGAATTGGGAGTATTATTATTATTTTTGCAAGGAATCAAACTTCAATAAAGAGATTGATGCTGAGCTAATGTAAGTAAAAGTTGTGAACAGTCTCACTGAATATAATTCTGCATCTCCATAGCACAGACTTGTATAAACCGTTAAGTTTACTTTAACTTCTCACTTCTTATCTCCAAAAGTTTTATATGCGTGAGCCAGAGGTTGATGTACTGCAGCATCACTTTGAATGTCCTGTTGTGGTAGTAGCCACAGGTCCTTGATGTGTTTTCTCTCTGGCCTAGTGCTTTTGCTTTTTAAAATGTTTTTAATTTTAAAAAATCTATTTAAGTTATTCATGCACAGCATGTTTTACTTAGGAGAGCATGTGGGTTCCAAAGCATGTGACACTTGGCAACTGAACTATTCTGGATTGCATTCTGCTTTGTGATATTAACATATTAGAAAGATCATCTTTCATTTCTGTGATTAACAGACTACACAACTGTTGTTGCATTATGTGATCGGGTTAACAGCATTTTCTTCAATTAATTTGTTGTGTAAAATATATGATCTAATGAAGGAAGATCCTGACTGATAGAGAGCATTTGAATGGTATCCCTTTAAAAGGTAGTTTATTACAAGTCTTATAAAATATACCATTAATGGGACAATGAGCTAATGGATACAACATTTAGCTTACTTTAAATATAATTCAAAATGAAGGAAATAAAAATTTTAAAATCTTAAACCACTTGCAAACAGCAAATTTAACATCAGGTTTCTTTTAGAAGCACTTGGTTCCTTGCTCTTTTTCTTATCTTTCTTATGGTTAAGCAACTAATGCAATATGCAGGAATCCTACTCTCTTATCACTTCAGAATGCAGAAGTGTCTTCTGATGAAAAGAAAGCTGGAAGGCAGAGTGGAGGGATGGCATGATATGGAATTGCATGCTTGAAAACTAGAGCACAGCTAAGTAAATCTAGTTCTAGACTTGCTTGGATGTTGTCTTTTTTCTCTATTAAATACATTTTATTAATATTTTCTGTACATAAATATATATGGAAACATCAAATATACAGACAGCAGGATGAAACAGAACTCATTTTGTAGTTACCTGATACCAACTTAATATAATTCCCACCCCCCAAATCAAATGAGAGAATTGAACATAGTAGTAAGTACATGCAGTGTTTGGTCACTATTAGATTATGCCAGTTAAAGATTTTTATTCCTTCTGCAATTGGAATCAAGAAATTGCTTTGATACCAGAGAGAAGAAATTGAGAGGCTCTATCTGATTTGATATTAAAGCAAGGTCTTCAAGATTTGATCAGCTCTTTATGAGTTCTGATTTATAGCTGCCACTAACAGAAATAATTAATTTGTTTTTAAAAGATGTATTTATAAACAGGTTGGTAGATCTCTGTCTCATCTCACAGGCCTCCCAGACTTATAATTGCCTGAACTACAGCTTTCCATATCTTCCTATCTTGCACGATCTCCTTCCAACTTGTCACTTCTTCACTTATCCCTTCCTGACCAGTTTTTATCTTATCTTCTCATCCTTGCCATGGTCTACCTTGAGGTCTGATACCCTCTACCTCAGGTTCCAAAATCTGCCTTACATGCCTTCTCTTGTCTGTTCTTGTGACATGCCTTGAACAAGATAAAAGCACAAAGAATAAAATGGACAAGACATCAGGTCTTTTGTAAAGGTCTAGGATGAAATTAATCCTGGGACCATATAACTAGGGATCTAAACTTGCAGCAAGACAAAGCAATTTTTGTGGCTTGGTTGCAGCACAAAGAACCAATTTTTGCGGGCATTTCCTGATGACCCCACCCCTCACCGCTGATTGGCAGAGAGGCATATAGTGTATAATTTAATACTGTATACTTTCCATGGAAAGTAAATTATATTATATAATTTATCTTATTATAAATCTATAACATTTAAATCTAAATTTAAATATATTCTTAATATAAATGTATATACAATATGAATTGTAACGTCATCATAATTTATTATTATATGTAGTATTCTACAAAAAGTTTAGAAATAGTAATGAATACTAAACATTTTCACTTCACTGACTGGTGCCTTCACTTAGTCTGTCACTAACAGACAGTAACTCTCAATTGCGTGATCTATGGCTGCAGTGATTGTCGCATTGTCTTGGTATTGCGGTAAGCATTGGGGCATTCTAAAACAACGTATTATAGGAAGAATATGATGGGGGTTTTTTAGGTTGATTTCATGCGAAATTGTGGCCAATGTAATATTTCCTGGCGCTCGCAGACAGTATAGTTTTTTAGCAGTTTCCATGAAAACCACAAAATTGCAAATTAAGTAGACTCCTACATATAACTACTTATTGTCTCATAGTGGTCAGAGAGTGCTTTGTGTTTGAAACTTTTTGAATACAAAGTAGAAAACAGTATCTACTATGAAGAATTTATAACTTTTGGTCTTGATCTGCAAAGACTTATGCATATACTTAATTCTGCATACTGTTAGTAATTCCATGAAGGCAGTAGCTCTATTCACAGTGAATACAGGTAAGGACCTTGATATGTGTTTGCAGAATAGGGGCCTAAATTAAGCCAGGCACAACAAACAGCCATAAAAGAAAAACAGAGCTGAGAATAGCAGGTGACAGCAACAGTAGTATCATTATGTAGGTTGGTCCTTTGTATGTTTTGTAGAATTAGAAGTTGTTTAAAATTGTAAAGCAACAATCAGAAATTAATGTAAAATATTAGGAAAAATGGATAAGGGAATGTTAAAGTCAAAGAATCAGGCACTCAAGAGCTAGGAAATGCCTCTGTATATGCTACAGGGGGAGGCAACCCCCTCACAGTCTATACCAGTCTGACCATGGGGTAAAGTTCCTTCCTGACCCCAAATATGGCAGTTGGCCTGACCCTGAGTGAAGGGATAAGACCAGTTAGTTAGGAACTTCTGGGTTTAAATCCCAGAAGGAACATGCCATTATGTAATTAGAGACCGTACCATAATACACCCAAGGGGACAGAACCCAAGTTGTTGTATAGGCAGCAGTATTTTCAAATAGTATTCCCTCTGGCATTTCCTTTTGCAAACTTGACTGCAGCCTAAATAACATTATTTCCATATATATATGTTTTAAAAAGCAAACTGAAAATCATAGTGGTTGTGTCTAAATAAGACACTTTACTGAACAGTAGAGCTAATTACTATGCAGTAAGTGTCTGCATCTACACGTGCAGACAATGTATCTCTGTCCTGGCAGCAGGGCGCTTCCAGTCCCTGCTCCTTGATCGTGATTACAGAGCCGGGTGGGGAACAGGCTGGAGAGCCTATTTCCTGCCCAGCTCTGAGATCACAGAGCTGGGCAGCTGATGCGACAGCTACCAGCAAGCAGGATTCACCAGTAAGGAATTGAACAGATCCCCACTGGCTTTTACCTACTACGAAGGACAAGAGTAGGATTCCCTGTCCAGCTGGAAGCTCGCTTCTAGCTGCCCCGCCGGCGGATTGGGGCGGGGGGCTGAGACCTGCCCCTCCCTGCAGCTCTTTCCAAGCCCCACGTGTCAATAGCCCAATTAGGACATGGGGCTGGGACCTGCCCCTGACTGGGACAGTTCCCAGCTCCCACTCCGTGATCATGGAGCAGGGGTTGAGGAGCTTCTTCCCAGACCCCACTCATCAATCACAGGGCAGGGACTGGGACCTGCTGCTCCCCTGCAGCTATTTCCAAGTCCCCTGCCACTGGCTGGGGAACTGGGGCCAGGAGCCGGGGTGGAGCCTGTCCCAGCAGCAGGCAGCCCCCCTGGAGGCAGGGAGCAATCTCTCAGCCCCTGCCAGGAGACAGCTGTCTCCTGGCCTCATGCTCCGTGCCTGTCCCTGGGCTAGTACCTAGGGGGAGCCTAGTGTTCCCCATGGCTACTGCAGGGGGCAGATGCAGTGCCAGAGCGGGTGCAAGCAGACTTCTGCCAGGAGCAGCGGTTCTTCTCTAGCATCCTTGCATGCATTAGATGCCTGCCCAGGATGGTTTTACTCTAGAGCAGTGGTTCTCAAACCATTTTTTTACAGGGCACTTGAAAATTGCTGAGGGTCTTGGCAGACCACTTAATAAACTTTTTTTTTTGTTTTACAAATCAAAGCACACAACTCGTATTTTAATATTAGGAGTCTTACCTTTCTAATGCAATGGATGTGCCTGTTTTTTTGAGCAAAGTCTGGGAAGTCAGGTGTAATGTTTGTCAGCTTTAGCCTTAGGCCACCTTTTTGCCGACCAACTGAATGGAGCTTGCGGACCAGTTGTGGGCCCGTGGACCACAGTTTGAGAATCTCTGCTCTAGAGTAATTTACTCTAGAGTAAACCCAACCCAGAGCAAGCACAAGTGTAGATATGCCCAGTGATTCCTTGTGGGGGATCAGCCCAGGTTAGACCATGGATGGCATTGATCTCTCTCTCGACCTAATAAAATCACCAGTACCAGCCATAGGTGGTCATTCTCTCTGTAGACCAGACACTAGATACTTATGGATTTCATGGATGTTTCTTAGTCTCTGGCTGAAATAAAGATCTGGGTGACCTGACCTGAGTAGAATGAAGATCTGCTTCTAGTCCTCAACTGCATGAGGGCTGGGGCCTGGCTGACAAGTTCTGGCCCTTTCAGGAGGCAAAAGATGAAGATGGCATCTTGGTGAGTAGCAGCAGGCCACTGAAGAGCACTTCATATCTGATTGCTACACTTTACCCTTTATAAGCTATTATCCTGTCCTACATGATTGGTAAAAACCAGTGGGGAGCTGTTCAACTCCTTACTGGTGAATATTGTTAATGTCACTTTTCCAGAGCTCAGGATTTTACCATTTAACAAGTTTCTTTTCAGGAATCCATATTGTGACCTTAAAAACATCACTAATTGCCATTGGGTCTCTGACCTAAGTTGTAGTGTGAAAACAGCTCCAGCTTTTTCTGACTTCCATGGACTTCCTTGAACTCTGTCAAGCTAGTTTATTAGGGAATACAGTATGGGGTCATTATTGCTACCTAAGGTTGCATTATAGCAATGACTGTTGAATTACCATGTTGGTCATTTTAGAACTGAGAGTTTGCTAACTTCTGTTAGCACCAGGCAGAAATGGGTAGGAATGTCTTACCCTAGGCTTGTATCATTCTTGCTTGGGAGCCCTCAGAGTTGCATTGATTAGTTACTTTTTTTTCCTTTCATATGTTAGTTCCATATGGTGTAAGGTACAGAGGTTTTTAACCCTAGCTGTATTGTACATTACTGTACTCTTTAACTACTGCCAGTAGAGGACTGTTAGTACATCATGAAGTAAGAAGTAAAATTGTGGAGAAAATATTCTTATCTTTCAATTTGTACCTTCTTTAAAGTATTTTTTTGGTGTGGTTCAGTTGGAAATGGAGTAATTGACTTTAGAAGTGCCGGACTACTACAGGTCAAGTCTGTGCTCATTAGCTTTAATGGGAGTTACATGTATGTAACTGAAATCAGAATGCGTTTCTTAGAGCCTAGATATTGCTGTTCTAACAAGGGTTGGATGATTGTGCCTTTACTGTATGTGGTATGCACTTTGTATATCCTGTATGGTTATTTAAAGGGATATGGGTTTTAGTTTTGTGGTAGTTCATAGAGGAGTTGCTGTTTATTCCTACATAATCAAGCCTCTCAAATTTCACTGTTTGCTGTGGAATTTTGGCTCTGACTGTTGACATATACAACAGTTACAGTGGACTCCAGTAACAGCATCATTAATAGAGCTAACATACAGTACAAGGAGCTCATGTATAGAGTAAGGCAATGAAAATGTCTGTGATAAATTCAGATTTCAATAAATGTAACTAATTTATACCTCTGGAACAGATGGCTGTAAGTTCAATTCCAGCAGATGTTCAATTCCACCTTTTATGTTCGTAGCAGTGGCACGACAGCTTACTGTTGAAAAGTTGACATGCTGTTGAAAAATGTCACTTTTGCAATAATGTGGCATTAATTTCTGTTTTGGTTTAATAAACCATGTCCAATGTTGTGTTGTGTGTATGTTTGTGTATGTGTGACATTTAGCTTCTGTTTTTCTGAATGAGGTCTATCTTATTCCACTAATGTTGGTTGAAGAATCATTCATTGTCTAATTATATTGCTGCTGCTGGAAGATTCTGTTACTGGAAAAAAAATAGTGGATTTTTTAAAATATAGGACAGAGATGTGTAAATACCCAGGTTTCAGGAATTGTCTTGTCTCTATGATCTATGAAGAGAATGCTTTGAATGTTGACCTGCAGTGTAGAGGAGTGCAATTATGTTGAATAGATCATGATTATCCTAACCAGCGGGCTGGGTTAGATGAGGTCCTGCCCAGCCCTACTTTTCAATGATCCTGGTAGTCATACCATGATTAATATAGTCATATTATTGTTGTTGTTATTATTATTTATTTTTCTTGCAAAAATCATCTTGGGCCATGTACATACTCACAGCCTCTCTTGCTTGTGTGGTTCAAAATCTCCATGTTGGCTGTTGTGTGCTCTCCAGCCAGGGTCTGTAACAGGGGGCTTAAGCTGTACTGTAGCTCTGTTTCCTCGCATCCCCCCCCCCTTTTGCTGCCACAGGTGTGTGTGGGGGAGAGCAGGACAGACAGTCAAAGAGTACTCTCCTGTGTACTCAGCCTCCGGCATCCCAGTTTCAGGGGCTGAGAGCTGTACAAGGGAGTGTTATTTCCAGGGTTTGAGGGCTTTGGGGATTGCTAAGGATGGCCCTGTGCCAACCCTACCCTACCCTAGGGCTGGAGAGAGAGATTCTTTGTATGCCTTAGTGCCCAGGAGAGCGGTCATTGGCTGTCTGCCTTATTCTTTCCTTTTCCCTCCCTGGAGCAGAGTGTGGGGTGCCAGAGGATTAGGCAACGCTGTCATGCTCATAGTATGTGCACATGTAACTGGAAGGGATTCCAAAGGAAGCATTTCAAAGATGTTCCTCAGTTTCTGGAGATCATTTGGACATTTCTGAAGTGCATCTTCAGCCGTGAATATCTGTCCGCTTGCTGTTTGGAGTGCTTCAGATGTCTAGGGCCTTAGGGTTTCTCACTTCCCACTTTTGCTTTATGTATTCACGTTTGTTCTTGCTTTATGTATACAGCAGCACCTTAATTCACTGGCTAGTTGTAGTTTATCATGCATGCTCTTTACAGTGGTTTGGACTTGCACTAGGATTTACTGATAGCTGTAATCAGAGGGCTGAGAAGTTTGGCCCACAGTTTGTAGCAGTAGTAACAGTTAAAACTTTGCTCTAAAATCTTTCCTTTTAATTTATTTCTAAGTGTACCTCTGGGTTCTGGTGAGGATCAGAAGCTCATTGCCATTGTTCCAGGTGTGAATTTTGGGGCTTGTTGGTCATCACAAAGCTTTCTGAAGTAGTTTTGAAAACAATCAAGGTCTTAGGCCAGCTCCATTTCTCCTTCTGTGAGATGACTGGTATTTGCTGTGAAACCCAAATTTTCTTGGGAGTGCAATGCCCAACATTGTTTCAAGATAATGAACCCCAGTGGGTACATAGTTTTTTAGTTCATGCTTTCTATCAGCTTTTGACTCTTTCTTCTTCTACTTAAGTGTCTGAGCATCACAATTTTTAATTGTATTTTTTCTCTAAGCGGGAAACGCACTCTATTTAGTATTGTAGCACTGTTTATAAGCAGCTCAAAGCAGACAGGCAGAACTTTTTCTGTTATCCTCTCGTTTGTCTTAGCTATTAATTTCAATGTAAAGGTCATGCAAATAACCTAAAACAATATAGAATCATGAACATGTATTGAGAGGAAACCAAGCAACTAGTTTATAGAGAGCTTCTGTCTCTACATCAAGAGCTGGTTGCACAAAGAAGCCTCACACGTTCTTCCATTGGAGGTTTGGCTGCATTTTGGGCCCCCTACACACAGTACAAGTATTGTGCAATAAATTGGTTAATTGCACAATTACCTTGAGACCATCTACATGTGCAAAGTTCCTGTCACACCATAAAAAGCTCCAACCAGCTATAAAGTTAGACCTTGAAAATGTGTACTGACTTTATAGCTGGTTGCTGTCAAGCTTTAATTTGCATGTGTAGTAGGGTCTCCTAACATGGGGCTCCTAGCCACAGGGTGCACCATGCCCAGCCAGGGCTAGGAGCCCTGCAGTTAAGGGGACTCTCAGCCCCAGCAGCTGCTGACTTTGGGTCCCAGCAGCATGGGGACCCAGAGTCCCACAGTTGTGCATACTGGGTGCCAGCTGGGTGCATGAAACCCTCAGGACGGGGAGACTGTGGCTGCGAGCTCCCAGCTGCAGAAGCTTGCTTCTGGCCAGAACAGGGGATGCCTAGGATCAGACTCCCCCTGCTTTGGCAATAAGATGCGATGGCATCTAATATGCAATCTCACAATCACGCCTCTTTCCATGCATGTGTGGCATGACAGGAAATGTGATTGTGTGGATTGCACTTTAGATCCCATGATACCTTTACCTTCATGTGTAGAGGCGCCCTCAGAATCCTTTTGTGATGGTGCTCTTGTCGGCCACTACTTTTGTCTTCCTGGCCTGTCTCAAACCAGTGAAGGGCAGTAAAAGGCATCCTGCCCCCTAAATCAGCACAACATTATTATTTTTACTTCTGAAGATCATTCTGTGATGAGTCTTTGTAAGTGTAAACAGCCACATAGTTTTTAATAGTACTGTACATTGTTGATTCTCTTAACCTTTAACCCTCATAATTCTTGCTGAAAGCCCAACACTCACTTGACTCCTTTGGGCAAGCATTTAATAGCAGATACTATTATCTGCTATTATAACCACTATTATCTGCACATACAACTGTGTGATTTCAGACTAATCAATTTTATTTCTCCTGCAAAATATACTATTTGTGCATGCATCTCTGAATATTAGATTTTGCCTGGGGTATCTTTCCCAAACATTAGTGCAATTTAGTAGGCTTTCACTTCAACAGTTTGTAATACTGTCAGGCTGTTGTAACTGTTGATACAGATCAAAGGGAGTGATGAGGGGTGTTGCAGCTTGCTTTCTGGGTTTTCTCTGATATCATATGTAAGGATTTCCATTTGTTTAGTCTTGATTTGCTAATACAATCTATAACTTCGACCTTTTATTCTAATAAGTATCAATGATCTTGGGATGTATTGTTAAATAAGTACAGATTATGCACGTCAGATGGAATTCTGTTTCACTTTGTGCACCTCAGTCACAGTTTTCTAGTGATTTCTGGTTCTTATACAGAGTTTGTTATTCTAGTATTCCTACACAGTTGATGTGTAAGCATGTACACGGAGATTGATTAGCAGACCATGCACTGGCACATATCTACAGGTTGCGATTCTGTTGCTCTTGTTCTGTGAATGAGAAGTGTGTGCAAATAGACAGAGCACGCCCGTTGGCTATGCCTTGGCATGTTTGAAGCTACATATACACACCCATTCTGGATATACAAGCGCATATAAGACGTGAAAATGTGGCTAGCCAGAAATCCAGAACTAAGCTGTGTTAGACACTTGAGGAACAGGAGAACAACCTTCCCATGTTCTAGCTCTAGTAGCTGAGGGCACTCGCTCTGGAAGTGGGATACCTGGGTTTTAGATCCCGCAGTTGGCAAGAGAAGATTTGAACCTGCATTTCTCTAACTTCTTAACACAGTGCTCTAATCACTATCCTACAGGTTAGGCATTATCCAAGTGTCTTTCCAGCATTCCTTTATAAGATGGATCCTGGGTAACCAAGAGAAGGGAAAAGTTAGGCCAGGAGGAAGAAGGTGTGGGGCTCTGCAAGATGCCTGCTGTTCTGGATGGTAGCTTACATTCTAGCCTTGACCCTTGCTCCCAGTGGGGGCAGACATTTCCCCACTGCCCAGCTTTCTAGTAATTTTAAAATGCTCTCTTCTACCCTGCCGCCTTGAAAATTAACTATATGTGAAAAAGGGTGTGGACACACATAACAATTGACCCATTCCAAAATGTCACTGATTGGGAACTGGTTCACAACCGTGTGAAGTGCTATGGCTCTGACACCAGGAGGTGAGAGTAAGCACTAAGCCCAGTGTACCTCACAGGCGTGTCTAGATGAGCGCGGCCGTGTGGTACAAGACACTGAAGACCCGTCTGCAGAGCCACACACCGCACATTCAGGCATTCCCTGCACTGCTACTTAGCAGTACGGGGAGACTTTTTGACTCTGGCAGACCCTATGGTCAAAAAAAACCCATGCAGAAAAAAAGGGGAACTATTTTAAGTTGGTTGTCCTTGAGCTGGTTCACCATTATATGCAGACACAGCATTCTGTGCCTAGTGTCTGGTAGATCCTACAGGCATCCTGAACTGGACAGCTTCTCACCCCTTCAAACCCTTGCAAGGCAGTGGGGCTGTTCTGTAATGCAGCTAAGACTCTACTGCCCCAAGATCTAACAGAGACCACAGATGGCAGGGGTGGAGAAGCAGAAAACATGTGTGCGAGTTTCACTTCCCTGCTAGGGACCCTGGGCTGGGGTCCCAGGCTTATCTGGAGTAGTAGGGGTAGCCAGGTTCTGGTTGGAGGAAGGGAGGGGGCTTTATGGCCCACTGTTCATGGTGGGTGGTTGTGCCTATAACAGTAAACACCTGTCTGTTGCTGGGTAGTGGTGTGGGGAGAGTATTGCACAATGGGCATTGAATAGAATGGAATGGCTCTCAATTCTACACTTAACAGCTAATGGGTTAATTCACTTCATATTAATTGTTCCTTGCCTTCTGCGCTGCACTCCTTAAAAATTATTTTCTTGCCATGATAAATCCAGTGTTTATTCAAATGTCCATGTTACTTCAAATAATGCTAATACATTCATTAAAACAATAACATCTTTCAATTTTTTTCCATCTCTTGAAAAATATCTAATCTTATTGTCCATTTATACACATACTTTTTTGTCCTGCAACGTACTGGAGATCTGCCACTTCACAGCAGATTCGATTAGTCGAGTGCGCTCTGCATGTGAGCTGATGTGAATTGCAGTTGTAGTAGCGGCAAAATGTGCGCAGAAAATGGCAGCAATGCGCTTTTTGAACTAAAGCACCTCTGATGCGTTTTAGTTCAAAAGTACAGTGCTGCCATTTTCTCAGTCCTGACACATATTTTGTCGATTATACAACTGCAAGTGTCACAGCGCCGGGCGCTTGCATGTGTAAACATGCCCGTTGTTTCTTGCTTTGGTAAAAAGATCTGATTATGAAGCAGTTTCAGCCTGAATAAAAATGGCTATGCAGAAAAAATAACCATAACTCGCACACACTTTCTGGCATTACTTCAGTTTTTGTTTTTGTTTTTTTTATTAAATGTACTTTCTGATTACAAGGCAAAGGCATGAAGTGCTTGAAATCTAATGAGAGACAATGTAGCTTTCTGAATCCAGAAAAGACATTATCAGGCTGTGCTTTGGCATTATTTGGCTTCTGAATTCTTTACAGTGCATCAAAGTTTCTAAATAAGTTATGATACTCTAACCTGATCCCAGCCAGAAGCCCTTAAAACAAAGCTCTGTGAATTGTGAAACACTCATCTGGCACCACTTAGTTTTAGGCAGTTCCCTTTTTTCCTCTAAGTTATTTATGCTCTTTTGAAAATGAATGGCTCTGGAGAAGTGTTAATTTGGGGAAGTCCTCCATGCCTGAAGAAAATCAAAATCAGTGGCTCCCTTGTGGAAAGGGCCCTCTATAAAATAGTCTTCAGTGGTTCATTTGTAGTATACTGTGAATTTGTTTATGAAGCTGACAGTGTGTCTGATGACAAAATTCAATGGTTTTCTTAAAGAAAGGCAGTTGAATGTTTGAAAGCACAGTCTAAATAGCTTATAACGCTGTCTGTTTTGTTTTCTTCTTCTGGTGTCAGATGGCAAACAGTAGTAGCATTAATGGCACCAGCTTTCATTTTTCATTGAGAGCATTGCTGATTTCCTTGGAATTATGGATTTGGTGTTTCTGATTGACAGGCTTTGAAATGAGATATCTCAGTAGCATAGGGTCAGATTATTTTCTCACTTTGCTGTGGATACACAACACAGTTATCATGGGATAATGTTCCCTTGATTTTATTCTCTAATAAATTCATGCTGTTGTAAGGACACAAACAATCCTCTCCAGCTGGCTGCCTACAGGAGGTGGTGTTAGAGGTCTTGGCCAGTGGGTGGTGAGTGAGCTCGCAAATGGCTGACTTGGAACAAATGCGACTAGAACAGGGGTGGGCAATCATTTCGGGTGGAGGGCCGCTTAATGAGTTTTGGTGAGCTGTTGAGGGCCACAAATGTACCCCCACCCCTTGATGTATCCCCACCCCCTAGTTGCCATATTGGGAATGGAAGTCCTGCCCCATAGCCCCTGACCTTTGCCACCGGAAGTCCCTCTCCTTGCCCCCAGAAGTATTCCTTTTGGGAAGGGGGTTTACTGTTTTGGAACTGGGAAAAAAAGCAAATTGTATACTAAAAATCAAACATTGACAATAACGTATTTTAATTTTATTTAAAAAAATATTTTTGTCCTGATTTGTGTGGTGTGTATATATAGAGGCAATTGTATAATGCCTCAAAATGAATTCTAAGTCTTGTGTATTGCAGGGGAATGTGGAAGGGTGGGTATGGGGCTTGTGGGGGGCTGTGGGTGTGTATATGTGGGGTGTGGGGGTGTGTGCGGATGTGGATGGCTGGGTATGGGGCGTTTGTAGGGGGAGTGTTTGTGGGGGTGTGTAGGTATGTTCTTAGGTAGGTATGGGCTGTGTGGAGGGTGGCTGGGGTGTGGGGGTGGTGGGGTGTGTGTGTGCGCAGTGAGCAGGGCTCTCCCTGTGCACAGGTGTGTGTGCTGGAGGGAGCATATGGAGTTTGTGGGGGGAAGGTGTGGTGTTTGTGGGGTGTGTGATTGTGGTTGTGCGATTTGCAGGGGATGGTTTGCAGGTATGGTGGAGTGTGCATGGGAGTCCCCCCCATGCACCCCCCTGGAGATGGTCAGCACCTGCCCCTGCCCTGCGGCCTCCCAGATCCTGCGTGCTCTGCCATGCGTCCCCATTGCTGCCAAGAGCATGCAGCCCCAGCATGCCTCACGCCTACTGTGGACTCGTCCCTGCTGGAGCAGATCAGCAGAAACTGGGCACAGCTGTGACCTGGCCTTCCCCACACTGCCTGCCTGTGGTATGTCCTGCTGCCCCCTAGGCACCCAGCAGGGCTGGGGCAGCTACAGAGTTGCACTGCCTTTCTAGACAGCCCAGGTGGCAGGTGGCTTCTTCCAGCTGCTGCCACTGCTGGCCCCAGCCCTGTGGTACCCATACTGCACTACCCCGACGCCGTGTGCCCGGTGCCTGCTCTGGGCTCACCCACCAGGGCTTAGCAGTGAGGGTGCAAGATAGAAGCTGTTGCTCAGTGCAGGGGGAAAGTGGTCCCTTCCCCTAACCGCTGCTGGCAGTTCCCTGGCGCAGTCACCTGGAGCCCATGCAGCACTGCTCTGCATCTCCACTGCTATGACCACCACCTCTGGGCTGCCCCATGGGGCAGTGGTGACAGAGCAGATGCAGTTCAGGCCCGCATGGGCTCTGGGCAGCTGCAGCAGGAAACTGCTGGCAGCAGGATGGGGAGGGGCTGCTTTCCCCCATGCTGAGCAACAGTTTTTGTCCTGCACTGCTGCTGCTGAGCCTGGGTGGGAAAGCTTGGAGCAGGCGTGGGGCATGTGGGTTTGAGGCTGTGCAGTGTGGAGCTCTCCCAGTATTGTGGGGCTGGGGCCGGTGGCAGCTGGAAGAAGCCACCTCCACCCAGGCTGCCTAGAAAGGCAATTCAGCAACACAGCCACCCCAGCTGCACTATGTGCCCAGGGGACTGTGCCTGGGCCAGGGGACTGAGGGATCCACTGTGGGCTGGACAAAGACCTGCTGGCCCATGAGCCATATTTTGCCCAACCCTGGACTAGAAGAAAGGAACAACTGATAAACTTGTGTAAGTTAAAATTACCCTTTACTTTTTGAGGAGTAACTTTACTCTGGAGAGGAGTGATGTATGCAGGTGAAAGCATGGATATCGTGTACCTGTCCTGCTTGTACTGCAGGGTTGAGTCAAATTACTCAGGAGTAATTGTGTTGTGTCTGCTCCCTTAGACTAATCTAGCCTCAGTGATTTCATTTGTGATGTATTTCTGTAAGTGTGGTAATTTGGCCAGTGAATATTAAAAGTAAATAACTGAAAATCTTTAGAGCATTGCATTATTTTCACAGCCCTTTAATATTTTATCACAATTGAACTAATATACGCTTACAACAACACCTATGAGCAGCAGTGTTATTCTTTCTGGCCATTTTTTTTATACTTCATAAAAGAATAAATGCACTGGAAGTTTTTTAAGCTAGAGACTTTAAGTGTAGTTTGTCTTGCTAATGTTCTAGATAGACCAAGTTCTGATGTTGCATAGCCTTTAGTGACATTGCTTCCAGAGTTAGAGAGGCATTAAAATCATTTGTATTTGTAAGAGAATATGATGCAAGGTAGGAGAATTTATGAAGTGTAATTTTAGCAGTTGTTTCCAATTTGCAGAAACTACAGGGGAATCAAATTGCTGTTGTTTGCAGTTTCAAGAAAAATGAAACATTGAAAAAGCTGAGTAAAAAATATGAATCTTGAAGCAGAGAAATCTTAATATATTTTTAAACAGAATCATTGTAAATCTGACATTTATTAATTTATTATCTTAATGGGAGCATTTCAGTAAAATGATATAATTATAATGATTAACCTTGATGTTCTGAAGTATGACAATTTTCACTGATTTTAAAACTTTGCTCTTATAAAAGAAATTCAATATTGGGTGGGGCCAGTTAGTAATTTTAACAACTTTCATTAACAGCCTAGCTGTCTTATGTTTGTGAGCTTGGCATGATATCATCAATACTGTCGGTGTCCTTGTGCTTGACAATTCATTTGGAATTAGGACCTCACGTGTCAGACACATTTCAAAACCTGTCTCGGATAAAAGCTTCTTGTTCAGTGGTATTTGATGAAAATTTCCGAAGATACTGAGATTGGAAATTCTTTTTAATGATAGAAAGTTGAGTTTTCTAAAGTTCAGACTTGGGACAAATTCTGATCTATTTCCAACACAATCTCAGGGATGACCCTCTCCTGGGTTGTGAATCTTAAGGGGGGTGGGTTGTGCTATGTACTTGAGGCCAATTGTCCAAAGAGCCCAGAGGTAGATTCTGAAATGTTTACTTTACCATGCACAACTGGAGCCAGAGTTTTTGAAAGAACTTGGTACCCAACACAAGCCAATCTGTGCCATTATGAAAACTTGGCTAGTCATTTTGGAGATGAGTTTGTTTAAAATCTGACCCATGTTACAGACTAACCTTTCTGGAGGATTCTCAGTGAATTCACTGGGTTTATGATAAATACTGTATTGCCCATCTATTCCTAAGTCCCTGTTTCTCCTAAAAAAGACTGGGCTTACATTTTACCCTGATATTTTTGTAGGGTATCTGTGCTGTGGATGGCCAGGTTTCCTACTGCCAGGATTAGTGTGGTCCTTCAAACTGATTATGTTGATATAAAGTTGAAAACCATGCAGTTTCTGGGAAAACATAAAAACTACATTTTGGTTAAGCCTCCCCTGGATATTCATTTGCATTGGATCGTCCAAATAAGTATGCTAAGCTTCATGTCAGATATTATAATAAGGGGTGGCCTGCTCAAGTTCCCACAATTTCCTTTTAAGTAGGGACAGAAATCTCATAGGAACAGCCCTGTCATTGAATGCTAGTACTTCTAGTCCTAGCTCAGACAAGGAAAATACAGAGGCAAGAAACAACTACAGATAATTAGGAAAAAATATTTCAAGTGTTTTTAAAATGGCTTGGTTCAGATTAAATTTGAGTCTGTTTTGACTGTAACAGAACCATTTGCCTGCTATTAGTACTTACCATCTGTTTTCCATTTTGCCAGCATAATATTTTTCCAGAAATTATACAAAACACTACACTGAGATTAATTGAAGCTATGCAATCTGCTGTGTGGCTGTTGGAATCTGAGACTACCCTGAACAGCTTCTTTATTGTAAGCCTCACAAAAGATGCCACAATCTTTTTTAACTTTTCTGAAATGTGACATATTTAGCTTCAAATGAACAGGAAAAGCCAATACAAAACAAAGGCATTTGATAAAAGATAAATTAGTAGAACTTTGCACTCATATATTGCTTTTCAAAGCATTTTATGAGCCTAGTAAATTTATTTTAGAGATTTTTTTGGTGGGTAGGCAGGGCATCATTATTCCCATTTTACAGATACGTGAATTGGGGCACTGATCCTGTTGGATTAGAATCTGCGTCTCTAAAATCCTGGGCTAGGGGCAGATATTACACATAAATGGGATGAAGTGATCAGAAACTGGTCTAAACCTGTAATAGACCAAATGTTCAGTGCACATAAACCAGTTTGAAAATGACTGAAACCGGTTTGAGATAAACCCGGTTGGAATGTAATATCAGACTCAACTGATTTGGGTCAAACCAGTTTATGCAATGTCTTTCCGAGACCTGTTCCTGGTTTAAGTTGAACCAGAGTCCCCCAGCATGTTCTCTGGGCTGGGCTGGGCTCTCTGTTCCAGAGAGCTGGGCTGGCCCCTCCCTTCTGTTCCCTCACTGAAGTTCTGGCAGAGACTTGCAGGTATAGCATTGTCTGCCTGGCTTACCCCTGCTCCTCCCCCCCCTCATTGCGCACTGCTCAAGCAGAGACCCTCCCTCCTCTCTCCCACAGCACGGACTATAACCAGCATGCAGTATACTAGTTAATGATGAGACGTGTCTGTGTAAGGCAGACAGGGCAGTGTCCACTTATGGCTTTTTGGTGCTAATCAACAGGTAGCTGGTAATGTCCCTCCATTACTTCCTTGGAAAAATCTGTTTAAGAAGAGCTTGAACTAATGAGAGAGGCTTTGTTTTCTGATGTGGTGATAAATGCTGGTAATAGAGCTGAGAAATGCTCTTTTATCAACAAAGGGGTGGGGGGAGGGAACCCATCTCTAATCAAAGTGTCCTGGCAGGGCCTGGCCAGGCCCCCCTCAGCTCAGCACTGTAGAAGGGGAGGGAAGGCTGCTTTAGTGCCCCCCGGCTTCTAGCCTGAACCACTACAGACATGTGCCTAAATTTCCTCAGTACAGAAGGGATGTCTTTATGGTTACAAACAGGTTTAGCCTAGCCAGGTTAGATTAACCTGCAAAGATTGAATCAATTTAGGCTCAGGCTTTTTGAATGTCTGTCCCTAGTCCTAGACACTAACCATCTCACTATTTTTTCTCCATAATAATACCATATCTTTAAAGATGATAAATATAACACGTATTTTCATTGAATACAAATGGCAAATATTATCTTGATTCACAAGATAGTCAGATTGAAACAAAATATCCTAAAATACGGATCTTGTATTAAAAAATAAACTAGAAATTTTCTGGGCTTCTTACAAGATATTCAATATTTTTTGACTTACCACCAGTGGTTCAACTTAACATAGCATTTTTTTTGCATTAATTTTTATGCTTCGTCTCTTTTAAAAGTATAGATATCATATATTCATCACTATATTGCTCCAGTTTTTTGTCACAGAATTGCCATTGAGTATTACTTGATTACTTTTGTATAAAACCAGAACAAGGCAGAGATGAATTAGACCCATAAGTATGATTCAGATAAGATATTGTTTACATATATAAGATCAAGTGAAATAGTTCTATTTGTAATGATTTCTGGTTACATGATATATTCTGCAAAGTTTGTATTATTCTCTGTGTTTTCCATAGCAGGATGGCTGTGTAATGTCTGTTCTTTTAATACTACCTGCGTCTTCATGAGTGTTTTCATGGACAGATGTACTGAGTTGAATCTATAGAGTTTATTAAAGTAATGGAGCAGTTTGAATATTTACTGCCTTTGAGAATAGTCTGTAGTCTATTTCTTTACCAGGTTCAGTTTTCACAGCTGTGCTTAATTGTTTGGATTAGAATCAGAAGCAAGGTTATTTTGAAAATTTGACTCGAGTCCACTTTATAGTTTGACTGAAAGGGACTATTGAGTTGGACGTTTATTTGAGAAAATCCTTGACGATAAAGGCAAGCCTCAGTGCACTGCATTAAAATGGAGTACCAGAGTGGTGTGAAATGTTGCTAATCAGTGATGGATAGCTGCTTTTTTTGGTAGAGTGTCAAAGTTATCCAGCAGCAATTTCCACAATGATGTACTAACTGATAGATATGTCCCTGCTCTGAATCCCAAATGAGAACATCCCACAGAGAAAAAAGATGAGGCTTCTTGACTCCCAATTGAGAGGAAGCCTCTGACTCACCTTTCTCTGGTCTTTTGGATGGTTGGCTGTACATTTCATGGAGGAGACTTGCTCAAGGCTTCTTCCCTTACAGTGATATGGGACATCTCCTTATGAAACTGCTTGAAGGTTGGGGAGGGTAGAGGATGATTTTTTTTTCTTTGTCCCTGCTTCATCCTTTAGACTGAAGTTGTTTTTTCTTTCCTTTTCAAACTGTCATGGTGCCCCCTTATACCCTTTTGGCTTTTTAGGAGACAGACATATGATTGCCACAGGCTCCCTTTTGTTAGCACAAATCACTTCTCTGCATACCATTTCCTGTTAGGTGAGTGAAGCTGGAAGTCCAGAATAGGACTCTTTTCTATAGAGTTAGAAGGTGAACACAGACCTTGTAGTGAGAGTGTGCAATCCTTCCAAATCTGAATACTGTATGGGGAATCTTTCAATGAGCTGTGAGCAGATCATTGAAACTGAAAATGGGGGGAAAGCCAGAAAAAAGAAGAAAAGGAAAGACAAATTAGGGATGTCATATTTTTGTGCCTATATAAAGCTACTCAGTTCACAAAGGGCCCAATCCTGCAGAACACCACAGTGGTTCTGTGGCATTGCAGGGGTACAGAGTTCAATCATATCCTGAAATGGTATGATTGAAATAAAAAATGCAACATATTTAACATACATGCATCTTCCAGTGCCAGGATTTGGAATTCACCTTTTTTATCTGGAAGATGAATGAGAGGGTGCATGGGAGGGTATGTAGGTGAATAGAGCAGAAGGATCTGGAGATCTTTCATTGTTCTGTGAAACAAGACTGACATTAATTCCCAGTTCATGTGTTTATATTACACTTTCCATTTTGTTCTCCTGTTTTCTTTAAAAAATGTTCATCTAGCCCCTTAGAAAGTGGATCTGGGCAGCCATTGCTGCATGTTTCTGCAAAACACAGGGTTTGTGATTATTATACCTGACTGCCCTTTGCTAAGAACACTTCCCAGTGAAAGATTGATTTTAGCAATTCAGTATAAATGTGGCCATTGAAACACATTATCTGAATGTGTGGAAAGCCTCTGATGAATTGCTTTTCTAAAAAAAAATATGGTTTGGATTATGGAGGAAGTGGAGCCATTAGGGTTTTTGCATGTTTATTGATGGAGCATCAGGTGCAGTGTTCCACAGATGGATGTCATTTTCTATAAAATTGGACAGTTATCTTTGATAAATGTATGTTGAACTACCCAGAATACACACAGATTTAAGAGTGTAATCTTATCTCAGTGGATGGGAGGAGCATGTCTTTGAATCCTGTTGACTTTTATCTAGCCGTATTGAGATGTCTGTATACTATTTCTGCTCTTCATCAGGAATGGAGTATGGCTGTGTTTTGTGCATGGCCTTGTGTTGTTTTGATCTTATATTTCATGTTTTATAATAAAAGAATCCTGAAGTTTAGTCCTAGTGCCAAAGCACATGACATTTCCAAAGGGCACAGTTTTTAACGTTTACTGTTAGAATACAGTGGTGAGAGAGAACTGAATATTGGGTGTTTTAAAAGGTTAAGAAACAAAGATAGATTGCACTGTTAGTTTTTCAGCAGGAATCTAGTTTAGAGTTCTTTATTTTGTGATTGTATAAACCTTCCGTCCTTGGAGATATTCAGTGGAGGTGTTTCAGGCCAAGTACAGACATTATACTTTTTCCAGTTTAGGTGTTTGGAAATTGGCCTATACCTGCAATAGGACAGAAGTTCAGAGCATGTAGATTGTTTTAAAAATGGCGGATTCCAGTCTAAGACAAACCTGGATCAATGTAGTATTAGACTTAATTGATCTAGATTAAACTGGTGAATTGAACTTCAGTACCAGGTACGCTCCTTAATCAAGGCAGGTCTCTGTCCACTGACATCTGAGTTTCCAGTGTGGCTTTCCCTCAAGCCCTCCCTCACAAGGAACCTCCAGGCTGCAGAAGCATGTCACGCTGACTGCTGATGGGTGAGAGGAGGGGAAAGGGGGCTCGGCCATGCCTGGTTCCCTGTCCTTATGCCTGCTCTCAGGAGGCATGGGGGTCTCTGGGTAGGTGTGTGGGAGCCCACCAAGAGACCCACATGCCTCTTGAGAGCAGGTGCAGTGACAGGAAGTTGCATGGGCAAAACATGCTTCTCACGCTGGCTGCTAATGGGGAGGGAAAGGGGAATTGACTTCCATGTGTTAGATGTGATTGATTGAGCTGGATTAAAATGAATTGTTTTGGGTTTTTTTTCCAATTGTCCACCTCCTTGATGGCCACTGGGAGAGGGATCAAGGAAAGAGGGAGGGTGTGGGGTATGCATATGTCTGTGTGTGCGAGAGAGAGGGAGCAAGATCAGGAGTGAGGGGGATACATAGGGAGAACGTGCAAGGGAGAAAGGAGATATAAAACGACCCTCCCCTCCCCACACTTTTATTTTTCTTTTGCTTCTCTCCTTAGGTCTTTGTTTCTCACTAAGGCTCCTTGGGTTGTAAAAGGCGCTGACTGCCAGGAGAAAATGGAACTGGCTGTTTAGCTCTCTTGCTTAGAATGTGGTGTTAACACCATGGTTGTAGGTTTGATTCCCAGGTGGACTAGATGATCTTTTCAGGTTCCCTTCCAGCCTTACTTTAGCTATGAAATGTTTCTGACATGCCACTGCTGTCCCCTCGCTGGACGATTGTGGGTTCCCCTTTTTTAAAATTTCTTTTTAATTCTTTAAAATTTTCCCCCTCCTGCCTCCACCATGATGATGTGTGTCAGCCTACAGCACCAGATTTGTGAGAGTCGCTGCTTGGGGTATTTTTTTTCCCCTTCTCCCCCTGTTTCCCGAGTGTGGACCCAGCTTTGTTGCTCCCTGTCTTCCTCCTTGTTTTCCTGCTGGCCAAGGCAGCACCTCTGTTTTTGAAACAACACTAAAGTGAGTGCTCTCCTTCCCTGTGTCTGCATGGGCAGTGGCTGTGGGCCTATGTGAGCCCACCATGCTCTCATAGCTGATTTCCCTTCCCTCCTGCCCTCCTGTCAGCAGTCATTGTGACAGGCATTTCCAGGCTGCATGGCTCCCTGTCACTGTGCCTGCTCTTGGGAGGTATGGGGGTCTTTTGGTAGGCTCTCACATACCCACTGAGAGACCCCCATGCCTCCCATGAGCAGATGTAGTGACAGAAAACTGGACTAGAGGTGCTTGTCACTGCCTCAGTAGTGCTTGGCAATCCACAGCAGCCCAGGGAGGCTGCGGGTCATGGGGAGAGGTGTGCTCATGTGCCCCCACCCTTGTGGCAGTATCATGCCCTCCCCCCCCCCCCCCCCCATGGCAAACTTCTAATCTGTTTGCTCCTGACCTAAACTAGGGTGCTTACAGAAACCCGCATAGGTTTGAGCGATTCTGCCTCCAATGTTTGAATGTCTGTACTTAGCTACAAGGAGCAGCTCTTCTATGAATGCTTTGGTTGGCCAGATCAGTTAGGATCACGGGTTATATTCCTTTTGAGTGCTGGCATGGATAGTATACAGAAAATCCTCTTGTGGAAATCATTAGGAGAAAACTACTCTGCCAAGCTAGTCTGTGTTCCAGAATTAGTCTGAGAAGAACTAATACACCTGATCTAAGTTCCACTGAGGTAAAATGTAAGTTTTTGTTTTGCAGTAATTCTCCATCAAAGTGCCGTGACATTCTGGGGTGGCACCAGAGCCTTTGAAAGATAAAGTGTAAGGATATAAGAAGATAAGCACAGACTGAGAGCTGTCCCATTCTGGTCAATCTACCACCCTTGCCAGGCCCCTCTGCAGGGAAGCAAGTACCGTAATATATACATTATTTTTAGAATTGGTTGCCACTCAATTTACAAAAGGTATGAAGAGATATGGAGACCCCCACAGAGTCCAATGTGGGGTGTCTTGATTCCAAAACCATTGAGAACCACTGGCCTAGTAAGTTTGCCGAGTCTTGCACTAGGCCCTAAATGAATGAAGCAACTCCCTTACAAAGTTCAAGGCAACAAAATCCTGAAATTTACAGGCCAGTGAAAATATTCACTAAACTTTTGACTAATTGCTATTTAAATGTTTATTTTCTAAATTACTTGATTGTACTTGACTCTAGGTGACAAATTTTTAGTTGCATATGTGGAAACTGATGTTTTAATGGGAGGTGGATGTCATAGATGGCATTAATTGAAATTGGTTGCATCCAGATGCTTATCTGAAGAGAGATGTCTGATCACCACTTTATTCAGGATTTTTGTCTGATGCCTTTACTATTGCTCCTGGTTGCCTGATCCTACAGTCCTGGATATGTATTGGAAGACCGCAGTGGGATAAACAGGTTATGTGAGACAGAGATGAGAAAACAGGTTGATGTGAGTGGGAGTGTATGTCAAAGACGGAAGGAAGCTCCAGAGCAGAATGAAGCTTGGGGTTACAGTATTTTTTGCAAGATGATTAGCAGGGAACTTGTATATGGGTTGACCCTGGATCTCTTCTGTAGGGGGGGAAAGGACAAAAAGTTAGGAGCAGGGGAGGTTTGTTAAGATGAGTAAAGATATAGTAATTTGTCTGGAAATTAATAACCTCAGAGTTGTCTTTGTAGAAATTTTGCTTTGGAACAACTCAGTTCCAGTTGGCTATGAGAAACAAATAAATATTTTTAAAGTTCTTCTGACAGGATTTACTAGGATGTCTTAGCAAAGACAGTATTTTTATTTTTCCTTAACATCAGAAAGAACACTGGTCTTGTTGTCTTGTATTGGAAAAATACACAATATACAATACTCAGTATTCCGGGGGAAAAGTCTGTTGCTTGTTTGCTCTGAAGTTTACTACATTTATTCTGAAAGTAACAGGCTGACCTTTAGTTTCTCTGTTATGGTTTGAGGCTTTATTACGTGTATGTGAAGCTTTCCAAAACAAACTAAGTGCAATGCAGTTTGGCATTTACATAGCCAATGTTATATCAAGCTAGGGAGTTTCAGAAGCAATTAATGTTGAATTAAAACTTTATGAACTGAGTTACAGATGTGATTACATTCACACAGGCTAGGGACAGGCATTCAAAAAGCCTGAGCCTGAATTGATTCAATCTTTGCAGGTTAGTCTAACCTGGCTAGGCTAAATCAGTTTTGTAACCAGACAGACATCCTTGAAATGTAGGCACATGCCTGCCGTGGCTTAGGCTAGAAGCCGGGGGCGCTAGAGCAGCCCTCTTTTCCTTCCACAGCATGGAGCTGAGGGGGGCATGGCCAAGCATCTTCGGAGGTCATGGCAGGAGGCTCTGATTAGCCTCGCAGGGAATTGATAATGGTGTTTATCACCCCCTAACTCAGTGTTTATCACCCAATTAAGAAAACAAAGGGATATTACCAGCTACTTGTTGATTCTGTCTTTTGATTTAGCAGGGACCCTAGCCAGCATGTGGTCTGCTAGCTAATACACAGACACCTCCTCAGCAAGGCAAAGGGGAGCAGGGAATTCCTGCTTAGCAGGGAGTGGTGAGGTGGAGCAGGGGGAGCTACAGCCAGGGAGCAGAGGGGAGGGGGCATCCCTGCTGTGGTGCTGAGAGCCCCACCCAGCCCAGAGAGCATGCTAGGATGCTGCTGGAGTCTGACTTAATTTAAACCAGCAAGTGGTCTGGGACAGACATTGCATGAACAGTTTCAGCCAAATCAGTTAAGTCTGATTCTACATTCAACCAGGTTTATTTTGAACTGGTTTCAGCCATTCTCAAACTGCTTTATATGCACTGAACATCTGTTCTGTTACAGGTTTAAGCCAGTTTCTGATCACTTAAACCAGTTTGTGTCTAATGTCTGTCCCTAGCCACAAGTATAAATTTTGCCCTGCACTTCTGTATGGAACTACTTTTAGGCCAAAATCAGAACTTGGTTATGCTGGTGTAAATCTAAATAGCCTAATTTAAGTCAGTAGAGTTACCCTGGATAAATAATTTAAGAGGAAAAACTGGGACTGCCTTACATGCATTTGAGGGGGAAAAATTGGTTCCTTGATTCTACAAAAATAATTGGCAAATTGACATTAAAGTTTTGGCCCCAATCTGGTATAGGGTTATACCAGTTTAGATTCAGTGTTTCAAGCATATATAATGGTCTACACTACCATATCTCTTTGTGAGCCTTGGATGTTGATGAGGGGCCCAAGGAAGTCTGTCAATATGGGACAGTAGTGCACATTTTATATCTGAAATGTCTCCGTTGCAGTATTTTGCAGGAAAATATATTAACATGTTATCTGAAAGGACTAATACTAAATATCTGAGAAATTTAACTGGCTACTTCCCTACATTTGTAATCTCTTGCCCAATCTGTACTTTAACAGTTATTGTGAGATAATTACCATGTAGGTTTGGATGACCTGTATGTCGCTGTGGTAACTAGTAGCCCACTGATTACACAGGAAGACCCACTTCAGAAGTGTTTATGGTAGTGCTAATAAGGCTTGTTCCCACATAATGTCCTTTGCTCTGTCAGGGTAATGAGAAGTTATAAATCATTAGTGGAAGGGCCTAGTTGGGGGTCATGCCCACCTCTTTGCAGTTGTCAGAAGAAAGAAGACTTGGGGCCTCCTGCAGGAAGGAGCATTGGCATAAAAACAGTTCAGTCTCAGTAACTTCTTTGAAAGATTTGGATCTCCTTACTAGCTAGATTGGTTTGTTTTTATTTTTTTAATTTCTTTATGTATATCTTGTAACGTGTGCTCAAAGGAAATTCTGAGCATCCTGACAATAATTACACTTCTGATTACCGGCCAAGTGGCATAAATAGATTAAAGAAAAAATAACTCTAGCTCACTGGATCAAAACTTCTCTATTTTAAACAAACCATGGCTTTTTGGGGAAGGAAGACATTTTCACGGGGTATATCCATTTTTATTTTCTCAGGGTTTTGCCATGTCTTAGTTTTTAGCACCTGATAAGTGAAAAATGTCACCCAAAGCTGCTAAAATTTCAAGTTTCAGCTATTTTTAAAATAAGATTCTGGCTGTTGAAAACAAAAAACTCTTAAAAATTTTTTTTTTTTATATGATTACTTGAAAGCTTCTGGAGAAAACTGCGGACAAAAATGGACACTTTTAGGTTTTTATCTACTTTTTTCTCAGCAACAAAAAATATTTTGTGATCAGCTCTGTCTGGCAATTTTCAGTGGGTGAAAGGAGATAACATTTTATATCAGACAGCAGACACTAAAAATAAAGATAAAAAATCTCAAACCCTTGCTCCCGTATCTATCACACCCATGAAAATACCATTATCCTTCTCCCCAATATCTTTCCCAGCAGATACATTTTTATTGTTCCTGAAAAGTATTTCAATCTTTGCTCCCTATGTCAGTCTGAAATAGCTAATTCCAGAGTATGGACGTAAGTATCTGTAACGAGGGGATTCCAGATCAGGTAGTGCATTGCCCATGACTATGGCAGTGTATTGTGTGGGTGGAGTACTCTGAGGCCAACATAATGTTTCATTCCTTTGAGCTCTAGGAATGGGGTACTCTGAGACTGGCCCTTTGCTGCCATATAAGTAAGCAAAAAATTTGAATTGGAGCAAAGCCTTCAAAAAGTAGCACAAGAGGAGCGTATGATAACACAGCCCTTCTCTTGAATAGTGAAGCATAGATACTTAGTGGTTCTGAGGATGTGCCAACTGCACCATAAAGCTTTATTTGAATGCCTGCTATTAGGTACTTGTAGGCATATAACATCAGGGTGTTAGTCAAAACTGATACTCCCAAGCAGTGCCTATAAAATAAGAGGAAGTAGGCCTGGCAGAATTGAGGTAATACTATATTTTGTGCTTGTAGCACAGTTTAGGTTGAGGCAATTTCTTTCTAGATTTTATTGGCTAACTTTCCAGTAGATACTACTTTAAGTTAAAGCCCTCACCTCTGTAAGCACTTGACTTACAGGCTTTGGCTGTAGTCCCTGGGCTGAAACTTCCTTCGTCGGGATTCACCTGGCATCCCTGATATTTCACTTGCTTCTCTCAGCTCTTTTAGTTTTCATTGCTCATTGAATTGTGGAGCTTTAAATTCATAGGCATTTTACCTGGGTCTTTCCTTCTGCAGGCCTAACTCAGAGCTTTCTTTCAAGGCATTTTTATTTACATAGTTACTGCACTATATTTCTGGAGCTGCCAGAGCATATTGAGTACTTTCTGGTGTCTTCCAGGCTTCCTTCCGAGTTAGTGATTTTCTTGAAACTTGTTGGTTTCCTCCATCTTCCGATAAACAGCAACACAAGTTCTATGACTATCTTACCTCTAAAGTACCTGACATCTACATGGTTGGGGGTGGAGGAGGAACTGAAACAACTCTATTCCCTGTAATGTACCATACTGGCAAGGGGGTATCCATCTCCCCTAGTGATCATAAGAGCATCAGAATTTCTATTTATTGGGTCAGACCATAGTTGTAACCCAGGATCCTGCCTCACACAGTCAGAGAAAGAATACTGAGGAGAAGGGTGAACAGGGCATGTCCAGAAGTTTCCACACCCTGCTTCTCTACCATTGCAGCTTCCAGCATTCAGGGGTTTAGGAGATTCTGACTGAAAGGCCATACCCTTTATTACCATACCATATTAAATACCTACTGATGGACTTTTTTCCAAGAATTGGTCTAGTCTCTTTTTAAACTGGGTTAAGTTATCAGCCCCCAGAACCTTGTGGTAATTAGTTCTGAAAATCAATTACTTGCTGTCTGAAAAATAATTTCCTTTTATTACTGCAAAGCATATCAGTCTTGCTGGAGACTATCTAATCAAGTTGCCCACCTAGTGGTGGTTCTAGCAACAATGAAGTCTGAAGAAATGCATTTGTGCATTCCTTGTTCCTTTCTACAGATAAGTACCCCTCTCAGTGACAGACAAGAAACTGGCCTTTTTTGACTCATTACACTATAATTTTGGTGTTGACCAAAGAGAAATGAATCTGCAGAAAATATCAGAAAAGGCTTTCCATAAATATTATATTGTCATTAGAATGAACCTTTTTTTGTTACAAGTTATTAAAAAACTGAAGTGATATGTTTTTATCCTTTAATATGAAAGCTAGCAAAGTCAAAACTATTGGAGCAAACAGTAAAACTGAAGGGATAGAATAACATATACACTGAAGATTTCTAAACATGCAGGGAATGTATAGGATCTGAAAGAAGAACTTGCAGTTAGAAAAGAGGAAAACAAACTTTTGGCATCAAATCATAATAAGCTTTTTTTTTTGCACGTAACAAGTGCCAAGGCGAGTTCAGATTGCATAACACTGGCCATTAGGCTCATAACATAAACTTATTGAAAAAAAATAGACTTAAAACACTGCTGTTTTTCACTGACTTATGATAACTGAGTGTCTGCAGTTCATTATCCCCTGGCTTATTATTTTGAATACAGTATTGTTAACTGTAGTATTGTAACTACCTCAGCAGTTGATTGCAGCTACAGTCAACGGCACCTTTAATTAACAGATTCATCTGAAATATCAACTCTATGCTAGTCAAGGATGTATCATAAACAGCTATTTTGCCTTCTTTTATAAAGTCATTTCCGGATCATTGCTTAGGTACTTATTACGATGTACATAAATAGATTTGCACAATCAACACATGAAAATTTTCATGGAATGTCTGTTGCCTCCATGCACCAGGAGAACTGTACTTTAGCATGAAAGCATAGCAGGGTTTTCTCCCAGCATGCTCTTTTTCCTTATAAAAAGTTATAATATATACCATATGTGTAAGGAGGGGAGCAAAATAAAACTTAATAGAGCATCTGAATGAAATAAGATGTTAACATCTGCTTTAAGAAAAGTTAAGACCTGTTCTTTGTGGTATAACATAAAATGTTATACTTATTATGTGTGTAATAAAGTCATCTGTGTTCAAGAGTTTGCAAGAATGTGATCATTTAAATATGTTGGGGTATCTGCACTATAGAAACAGGTACCATAGCATGGTGTGGCATGCCACTGTTTGTGCCTGCCACTTTAAGGGCCTGGAGATGGCAGTGGCCGGGTGCCTGATGAGGGCAGCCATTTTGGATCTGGGGCTGCCCATATAAACAGGGCAGTTCTGCTGCTGGAGGTCAGGAAACAACATTGCCTGGCTGGAGGGCTGCTGGTATCATCTGGAGGTAAGGGAGGAGCTGCAGGGGATGGTCAGGAGGCTCCTGGTCCTGGGCATGACATAAAGTTGCACCCTGCTGGGAGTGGGTGGCCTGGTGGGGCTCTCAGTGGTGCAGGAGCCCCCAGGAAATGCCAGGCCAGTTACCACCCCAGTGAAAGGCAGGTCGGTGTGCCTTAACCCCTAGCCCCCACGACTGGGTGGGTTACCCCTTGTTGGAGGGTCTGGAAGGTGGATCCCATGGAGAAAGAATGAGGCCATAGACTCATGCCTGTCTGAACTTCCCCTGACTGGGCCATGCTGGGGCCAGGATCGGAAGGGTTGAAGGGCCGGGGGCCTACCATAGGAATGCCCAAGAGCTGAGGGCCTGGGGTCCCGACTGGCCAGGAGGTAGGCCAGGGCTAGTGAGCTGAAGGTCCTGGGGGGGGACCACACCTGAAGGGGAAGCAGTTCAGGGAGCTATGCTGCCCAATTATGAAGGCAGATGAGACCGCCTTATGAGAAGAATCCAGGCGGGGTTCAATTAGGAGGATTCTGGGGCCCAGTGTGTGGGCTGGTGATAATAATAATATCTGGATGCCATCTGCGAGGCTTGGGCTGCGGTGTAGGGGAGGAATGGAGCCACAGATAGCGCCCCCTGGCATCAAGGCAGGAAATGGGCAGCCTCCTGCTTAATTGACATCTATTAATTAATTACCAACAAAGCGTGGTGGGTGAGAAGGCGGGCAGTTAGTCCAGAAACAGGTGGGTGGGCCACAGTGAGATCGGCCCCGGAGCAGGCCCCCTGTTACACATGGGTAAAAATCACATATGCATTTTTTTTCACAAAACCATTATCAACCTAGAATTCTTGCTGGCAGGTGTCAATAGTATAATTCCATTAAGGATATGGGTATTTTACTTATGGATTCTCCAGGTAAAGCAGCCCCAAATTAGCCTCCAAGGCTAGGGACAGACGTTCAGAAAGCCAGAGCCTGAATTGATTCCAAGCATATTGGTGCCAGCGGCCTCTCTGTGCTCAGGGCAAGTCCCCTCCTGGAAGAGTGGCGGCCAGGCCAGGCCAGGCTGGTCAGACCCCGCTGCGGTGCGAGCTGCCAGTGGCCAGCAGCTGAATAAGCCCTCTCCTGCCAGGAAGGGGGCTTGCCCTGAGCACAGAGATGCCACTGGCACCACAGCAGGTTCTGACCAGCCTTCGGGCAGAAGGGGGCTTATTCAGCCGTTGGCCCCGAGCACAGAGCTGCAGTGCCAGCGGCTGAATAAGCCCCCTCCTGCTGGGAGGGGGCTTGCCCTGAGCACAGACTGAGCAGTGGGGGCTGGGTATGGTTCTCTACTGACTTGCACCCCATGTGGTTTTTGTATTTGTGGAATGTGTGTGCAGAGGTTTCCAAATCAGAACAATATCACTTAGTTTGCACATATTTTAATCTGTGTCTTCATGATCACTTTTTACCATTCTGATTGCTTCAGTCTTTGAATACCCCCAGCCTTTCATGTACATATTTTCACAAGACTCCTGTGAGGTGAGGGCACTACTGAGGTACAGAGAGAGTAATGCCACACAAGAAGTCTGTAGCAGAGCAGGTAATTGGAACAATTTCTCCTAAGAGCCAGAGGAGTGCACTTCTTGTGACTCCATAATGTTATAAGACAGGAGAGAATCAGGCTTCAGATCTCTCTTCTGATTTTGTAGAACTGTCCTACAGTCAGTTGTTAATGTTCACACTGATTAGTCCTATACCAAGGCTTTGGAAGAAGGTCTAAAATGGGGGCTCCTGTTTGAAGGGAAAGAACAAGGCTTCCAGGGTTTTTTCTGGATTTGGTTATTACCGTGTTTATGGCCCTACCTGAAAAATAAAAATGATGCTATTATTTGACTTGTCTCTGCAATTGACACAATATGATTTAGAGGTAGTTTTAAGTGTTCCAAGTGGTAATGCATTGTGAATTAAAAACAAAAAAAGTTTGGGAAATATTTAAGTGTAATTCTCCTTTGCATACTTGAAAATCAAAAAAGAAAGTGTTTTACTGATAATGATTTTATAAGCTAATGACAAATGACACAAATATGAAGGAAACAGTTAAAGTTTGGCCAGATCTGGGTAATATCTTAACCAGTTAGTCTCATACTGTTTCATTTACTCATGTGTTTTCACTGGGGTCCCATGGATATTTTGGGTTTTACTCAATGTGTCTAGTCTGCATTTTTCATATGTGATTAAAATGACAACAATACAAGGGCAGAGGATTTAATATGTGCGTCTTCAATATAAATGAAATGTAATATGAGTTACATCCATGTACTATAGAACTCAGTTTTATGGAGCTCCTCTGTCATTTCCCATAAGCACCTTGCAATAGATCATTGTTTTAGGCAGTGTAGTAACCATGCCAGGAAAAGGCACAGCCCTTATGTGCTCAAAAGTAGCCCTTGACATTTAGGTTAGGGACAGAAATTACACACAAACCATTATAAGTGATTGAAGATTGGTTCAAATCTATAACAAACAGAAGATCAGTGCACATAAACCACTTTCAAAATGGCCAAAACTGGTTTAAGATAAACTTGCATGGTTGTAGTATCAGACTTAATTGCTTTAGGTTAAATCAGTTTATTGAACTTCTGTCCCAGATGCCCTCCAGATTCAAGTTAACTCACAGTTCCCCAGCATCCCAGGATGCTTTGCATCTCCCCTGCAAACCCCACCTTCCAGGGTGGGCAGGTTAGCTTTGACCCAACCTGTCTGCTCCAACTGAGTATGCTCTAGCACCCGCCTTGCTTCTGGCTTGGGCCCCTGCAGGCATGTGGATGCATTTCCAGAATCAAAAGTGAATGTCTGTTCACTTGCTTTTCAGTTCAATCTCTGTAGTTTAAGCTAACCTGTGAAGATTGAATGGATTCAGCCTCGGACTTTTTTATTTTACTTAGCCTTAGAACCTATTCTACTATGTGAGGTTATATTTCATCAAGAACTTCATAGAATAATCTGTTATTTTTCTGAAAGTTAGTGGGTGATTTTACTTTCATGTGGCCAGTAAATGAAAATGAGCAAAGAGGAACTTTGGTTTCATGTCACATGCAAAGGACAGTACCTTGGAACATTGAAGCATTCCTCATTATGCTCTACAGTGGTACTAGTCTTGGCCCTGAGCCTTAGTCCTGGTGTGGGCCCAAAGGCAAGAATGTTACCAGCTGAACCATACATGGGAAAACATTGTATGCCAACATTAGAGAGAAAATAATATCCCATTTTAGCATATTCCTTAACCTGTCACTTAACAGGGAACCTCTTTCCTTGATTTGGAAGGGTAGTCTAACAACGCTTAGGGGAAACAAATGAAAAAATTACTGTGTTGCTAGCTTTTTGGGACATTTCTATCATATTTGCATTGGCAGAAGGCGTGATCCTGCTTGCTACTTAGTGCTCTCCTTGCCAGTTGATGTGATTTTTGACTCACTCCTTGCATTTTTACAGTAATCTGAAATGCTTTACATATTTGGAGATGCAAAGGCTAATTGATAGGTGTTGCTTTTATGGATCTTATGTGTACTTGTAACACAACGCCATCTGCAGGGTGGTCACAAGCCCCTGGAGGCCCCCCCAAACCCCCTATTCCTTGCTCACTCTGGGAACAGTCTCCCCTTCACTCACTCACCCTGTCTTTGACAGCCCTTCTAGTTCTTAAGGGGAGGCTACCCTAGGGCTTCCCAGATCTGGTCTCCAAGAAACACCTGATGGTGTGGAGCTTTTACCTTGAGGGCTAACTGCATAGCTCCATACCTCTGTTACACTGTGCCCCATGCCTCACAGACTTCAAATCTCCAATTGGGTAGGACCCTTGTCCCGGCATCTCCGGGCCAGTCCAGGAGTTTATTTTCCCTTTTTTGTTGGGGCTTTAGCCTTCCCAGCTTCCATCTCTCCACTCTGGCTGGTCATGCAGCCCAGGCCCACTGTTGTAGGCCTGGCTTCTGGGTCCCAGCCCTCTCTCTGCCTTGAACCTGCCCCAGCAGGGCTCAAGACCAGCACATACCCCTAGGATATTAATAGGACCTTCAAAAACCATCCCTTACAGTCCCAACCCAAACCACTGGTTTAAACTGCAACATAAACACTAAGCCCCTGGGCTATAACATAAGAAAAATAGAGACTGTGTGCCTGCTTACCAAGTGTCACCTTCTCTCTGGGTCTCGCTGCTTTTTTCCAGCCTCCAGGGGCACTCAGGAACCCCACACTTTGCCACTCCCAGGGCTAGCCCTCTCCCCCAGCTACCTCAACCCCAGGGCTTACACAGGTTTCCCTCACTTTATGCAGGTTCTGTATGTGCAAATTTGCTCTTATACAGTGACCCTTTTAAAACCCAAAATTTGTTTTATGCAGGGGTTAAATTCACTCTTATGTGATCAGTGTGGTGGAAGCCCACAGTCAGCTGCTTTGTGTGGTTCATTGTCAAAGTGACACGCACCAAAATATAGTTTCCTGTGAGGATCTGTACTCCTTGCTCGTTGTCTGTAACATGTGTTTCTGTAGTTGTCATCCCCATTATGATAGTGCCTTGTGCTTGTGTGTACTGTCTGCTGTTGGTGAGTACTAAAATCGTCTTGTAAAAGTGGTAGAAATGGGTCTGGGGGGTCAGAGTCAAGGTCTTGGAATGTATCCCTATTCCTTATATTGTAAATTAGATTCCCTTTATGCAAATTCAAGTTATGTGCTGTTTTCTGGGAACACATGTACAGCATAAAGCGAGGGAAACCTGTATAGCTCTGGCCTGAGCTCTCGCCTAGTCATGTGACACCCCCACGCAAATGACCTGCCTTCAGGGCTGTCCCTTAACCTCTGCTCTGCCAGCTGCCTGGGCTCTAAAACTCTGCCCTTAAAGGGGCTATCCCGCTTTCTCATAACAGGGCCAGGGTTCCCTGTTAGTACTCTTATTTCAAACTTTCAGGGAGGCATATATCCTGGTATCTCACTTCCAATCTCTTTGCCATTTTAGGCTGAGCTTCATGCCTATGTTAAATAATTGTTATTAGGTTGTACAGTCCAATACTGCAAAGGTTAGCAAATGCTAGTTTTATGGTTGTCTATTCGGCCTTAATTCTGCCTCATGGTGAATGTACCCTGTGTGCTGAATGAGGCAGGAGCCTTCAGGAGAAATAATCTGAAACCCTGCCTTGTGATATATACATTAGGGCTGTGTGAAGCTTCAGTCCCTGGTTCAATTTGGTGGAGATTCGGCCTGATTCAGTGGCTGAATCTCCAAATCTGAATTGAACTGGGAGACCCTTTAATCTCAGTGAATTGAATCGGAACCCTCCAAATTGGTTCGGAGAGATTGGAAAGATTTGGAAGTTCGGACCTAGACATAGCTTTTAAATGTTTTCCTACATACCTCAAGGTAGCAGGCGGCTCACTAATGTCTCGATGCTGGGGCAGATAGAGCATCCCACAGGAGTGTGGGGGGCTGCACCGTGCAGTGCACTGGCCCCCTCCCCCACATCCTCCCCGGCTTGGCAATTGGTGACTCTTGGGCCTAGGAGAGCACCCAGGGTCCCCCCCGTTGGCCAATCGACAAGCTGGGAGAGGGCACATGGGGGGGGGGGCACTGCGTACTCCCCGGCAAACCCAGAAGTGGGCCGGGAGGACTTCTGGTCCACTTTTGGGTCGTCTGCCAAGCATGCTGGGGAGCCCCCCACACTCCTGTGGGACGCTTCATCCGCCTTACTATCTCAGCATTCATGAGCCACGCCTGGTACCTCGAGATATGTAGAAAAAACATTTAAACCTGCATCTATGGCCATATCACTGATTCTCTGAATTAGCATCAAATCTTCAGATTTGGATTTAGCCAAATTGAATCAGGGACAGTGATCTGAATCAACAAATCAAATCGCTATCCCTGATTCAGGCCGAATCCAAATCGAATATGGCCTGTTTTGCACACCCCTAATTTACATACAAGAGGGTAAAAGTAAGGATGCACATACAGTCACAGATATGAGGTGCTTATATATGCAACCTAAAGAATATTTTAATATATGGTACAGCTATGAACATTTCTACTTTCTTAAAAAGAAACAGTTTTCCTTGCTCATAAGCAAGCACAGATGTGAACTGTCAACATTTCAGCACAGACTGCTATAGGGCTAACTGTATCTATTAGTACTGGGGAAGGGTTGGTAAGTGGTAAGTGAAAGACTTGGTTCAAATCCCATTTAAAAGCTTCCTTAAATAAAACAACTTTATTTAATAAACTTTTGAGACAACACGCTGTTATCTTTTGTTACACAGTTAGAGCAGAACCAAGTAATGGTCAGTTTCCCACTCATGGGACAAGGTGGGTATGTCAGGTCTGTGGCTGTGCTTTTTCCTAAGGAATCCTGCATTACTATACTTGTACCCCCTATAGTTTGAGTAACAATCTCCTGCTTACCTTTGTTTTCCAGAGCATGTACTCCACCTATAAGAGTGTAAAAGGCCACACAAAAGCAATTACTATTTCATGCAAGTCTGCAGTTTAGCTATACTTATCTCTTTGCAAGTAACCAAGCATCATGGGCAGAGCTGACCTGAGCAGGGTGTGGGGCCCAGGGCAAATCAGCCCATGCAGGGCCCCACCCTCACTTCAATCCCACGGGCCCCGGACCCAAGGAAGCTGCCGCCGCCATTGGTGGAGGCGGCATTGGCGGTGAGGGGGGGTAGTGAGCGGCTGGATTCAGAGCCACAGGTCTGCCCATCTCCGCGCTGCCGCTGCTGCACCCCAGTCTGCAGGGCTCCACAAAGTGCAGGGCCTCGGGCGGTTGCCCTGATTGGGGGCACCCCCCTCCCATTCCAGGGACAGCCCTGATCATGGGAGCCCTTTTTAACTTAGCATAATTACTTTTCTGAAACAGTGATAAACACTTGCATCTTTTGGCTATATAAACATATTGATAAGCTTCCACGAAAACATCTTAGAACACATGTGTAACTAAGTTCATGTGACTGTTAGTTATTTACTTGTGTCCTGGTTTTCTCTGTTAAAAACCCCAATGTTCTCTGATTTAAAAAACCCAAAATGTGCATTCTTTCATGATTTAAAATGAAATGTCACTATATGTGTGTGTGTGTGTGTGTGTGTATATATGAATGTATATAAAAATAATATATGTGTATGTATGTATATAGGTATCAGTTGAACACAAAGGAGCTTGTGAGGTGGCCAAGTTGGAGCTGCTGCCACCTGTGATGGGAGCGGTGAGTGACTCAGCTCTGCGCTGCCAGCTCTGTGGCTCTGAGTTGCGGTGTGGAGCCTGTGTGCTGCAGCCTGGGAGAGCTGGAGTCACCAGCTGCATGCAGGCAGCTCCACCTCACTGCCTGTGCCCCTTCCCTTGCCTGTCCTACCCCCTCATTGCATTGTTCCCTGCTTCCTACTTCTTCCCCTCCTCTCTGTTCCATGGGATCCCATCACTTCTTCACTCCCCTCCACTGGGTCTTGCTTCCACCTCCACCTCACCTCCTCTTCCTGCCAGTTCCCTCCTGCAATTTCCCACTTCAAAGGGGAAAATCCAGTTTTTTCTCCTATAAAGGGGAAAATCTGTGATTTTATCCTTCAAAGGTAGAAAAACTGTTTTTCCATGGGAAACAGAAAACCTGGATCCCTGGTTATTTGTTATTTAGCACATCTTAAAAGGGTTGATAATAGATTGATGGGGTAGTTGGAGGAGGGCGGTTCAGCTCTCCCCTGCAATGTGCTCATGTCCATTATCGTTCCCATTACAGATGCTGCTACAGCTGTTACTACTAGTTTTGTGGTGACAGAAGCTCAACCTGAAGAATGTATTTCGTTATTATATGGATTTGCTGTTAATATTTTCTTGTGGAAAACAGGTAGCAAGTGGAGTGGCAGTTTTTAAGTTTCTCTCAACAAACGCTAGAAGGAACTTCATGGGCCAAATAAAACACATTTTCCTAGACCAAAGGACCACCCCCTGTTGAATATCAGAGACCTACAGAATCCCCTGCTGAATATTAGTGATCTATAATCTACAGGGGATCTCATACAATAGAGAACAAAGTTCCACTCACAGAATTCTTCACAAATACTATGTTACTGATGGAGACTGATCCATTCCTCCATTTCTCTATTTAATTCAGTAGCCTTAAGTAGACTCTTTGAAGCCTAGATGTTAATATATATGTCTTTTCTAATGCATCCCCTGAGATCAGATAGATGGCTTCTGACAAACAAAGGAGTTACTTGTAATGCAGGGTAGATTATTTCTCTCTCACAGTCTACAAACCCTGTATGTTTCAAATCATCTCCAGTGAGCCCAACATTGTTTCTGTCTGTGTGGTTATTATTGTAAAAGGTTATTTATGGTATGTTTAGAACTAGATGCTATTTCTATGATTAATTCAAGATCCTTATTAGGGATTAGTTTAAATAAAATCAGAAAATGTATAGAATGCTCCATTTTTTTTAATTGGCAAAAGGGTCTGTATTTATATAGGATTTGTGTGGCCCACACTTCAAAATCTCATTATCATAATTGAAAAATGGCAGCCCTTGACATTAATAAATGATTTAGCTAAATCAATCCCTTGGGAGAATTGGAACTGACTTTAAAAGCCATCATTCACTGTTAGATGCTAGTGACAAGCTATAGCTCCTAGCTCTCAGAAATTAATAGCTTCAGGTTTATGAAATTATTTTCCTATATGTGGAGCATCTCTGTACATAGTAGCATCTTATGCCAGAATATCTTTGCCCAGAAACAGGAGAAAAGTGCTAAGAGTACATTTTCACTAACATCTAACATTGCTCTTCAGTTTTTTATGGTCTGTAAATACCTGTCTCAATAATCCTTTTAGACATTTCTTAATCAGGGTTTTCTGTTTCTACTGACCAGTAATCTATGCTGCTTATCACTAACTGAAGGAAAGAAAAGTAATTTAAATAATGTGTGAGGCTTAGCTGTATGTTAAACCATTGCCATAAATAAGTAATTTCATTAAAGTCTCTTTAGAGTCTTGATGCTCCAAGTATGAATCTTAAAAAATCTTCTGGAAAATAAATAAAATACTACATGAGAAGGATTTCCTATTAAATTACTGTAAAGGAACCCATTTCTAAATATTTCCTAACTGTGGAGAAAGGTTGATCCTACTTTTAGTATGCTGTCATAGTTGATAGCAGTCTGCATTTTTCCAGTACAGGCATCTGTCTGTCTGTCTCTGTAAACCATCCAATGTATTTGATTTTTATTTTTTTTTATTTTTCCTCTTTCAATTTTCCCTTCTGTATATTTTTACAAAACCAAATCTAAGGCTTCTGTTGAACATTATAGATGTTATGGCAGTTTTGCCACTAACTTCAGTAGGAGCAAAATAAGGCTTAGACTTTGGCTTATTTGAGCACATCCAGACGAGTGCGCACATGCTTCTTGCCCCATCTCAAACCCCTTTGAGGCAGGGCAAGAAGCACGTGCAGGAATGAAAAAATGTTCCCCGTACTGCAAATTTGCAATGCAGGAAGAAAATTAGATCCCTGGATATCCAGGGGTCAAACAAAAACCCAGGGGGAAAAAGCAACCAGAGGCTCAGTCCTCCAGAGATGCTGTGTCTCTATGATTGGCCCTTTCCCCGCTCCTGAAGCATGGTGCCTGCCTGTGCTGGGCAGGCAGCGATGCAAGCTGCAGGGCCCCTGACCTAGCTTTTGCCAGGTAAGCAGGGGGCTGGAGGAGGGGGGAGAGGACCTAGGGAGGCTAGAGACAGCAGGGAAACGAGCAGGGTGCTGCTATGAATATCTGTTCTGTTACAACTTTAAAGTGCTTTCAGAGCACTTAATGCGCGCTAAGTGTAATGTCTGTACCTAATGTTAGGTTTCTGTTTCTTTTCAGGGTTTATTTTATTTTGGCCACGTCTACATGAGATGCTGACTGTGCAGTGATTTAGTACTTGTATAAACCCGAATTACTGTGCAGTAGCACCGATGAACAGGTGTCTTTTTTTGGTGATGCTACTGCACTGTAGCCCAAGACTACTGTGCAATGGTATCACATTACAGTTACTGCCATGCAACACTACTACACAGTCTCAGGCTACTGTGCAGTCAACTTCTCATGTAGACATGACCTTTATGCTCTAATAGAGGTGAGGATATAGTTTTATGACTTCTATCATCTTGGAAAAGCCAGGGTTTGCAATACTGGATTTTCTAGATTACTAAAAGTCTAGAAGTCAGAGATGGCAATAGCTGATTGTCCCAGGGGAGCGGGGACGCTGGGAGACCCCCGTGGCGGCAAAGGGTTCCGCTTACCTCCCGCAGGGCCGGAGGAGCCAAAGGAAGTCCACCCGGCGCGGGTCGTCAGCTGGGCATTTATCCGGCTGTGGCTGAGCGGCGGGGGTGGGGCATGCCGGCTGGGAGAAACAAAAGGTGGCCCCGCCGAGGCAACGGGGCGGCTGAGAGGAGTGAGCTGGAGTGCGGAGCCCCAGCAAGCGGGGAAGCAGCTGCCACCCACCGAGGGCGGGACGGAGGAGGAAACTGACGAGGACTGCTGCAAGCGGTGCAGCCGGGAGCAGCACATGGAGGGGAAGAGCCAGCTCCGTGAGGTGGGGCACAGCTGGTGGGGCACAGCTGGTGGGGAAGCCGGCAGCGGAGTCAGCGGCAGGGCCGGCAGCAGTACCCAGGAAGGGGCTGGCTGGGCCCCATACCGCAGAGCCGACGGTGAGGGTAACCGCAGCGTCACCGGTAGGAGCAGCGAAGAGGCCAGTGGCACCCCGGAGGGGGAGGGGCCAAGTCGGCGGCTCTGCTGGGGGTACGCCCAGCCCAAGGACTGCTGTTGACGGTCAGAGGTTTGAGGCAAGAGGGAGGCAAGGCGAGGACGGAGTGGAGGCAAGGTGAGGACGGAGTAGAGGCCAGAATAGGAAGACCCTAAGGTGGCGAATGACCGGGGTGTAGGGGAGGACGGAGCCCCGAGATTGCCTGCTGAGGAACGCGTCAGCACCGGGGGATACCCCCAAGGGAAGACCCCCCACTGAAGACGTCATCAAAGTCAAGGCAGGCGAGTTTTGGGGTTCCCCCTTGATACCAGTCGGGGTAAACTCCGGGGTGCATCAGCAAAGCCTGGGTGTGAGAGATCTGGGGCCCGGGTGAAAGCGGCACGTGATCTCCTGGTCGAGCGGCGGTGGGTACGCTGATTAATAGCTTCAGATTTTCTCAGGCCCTCTGTTCGGTCTCCCTGCTAATGCAGGTTTGTTCAATGATAGACTTCTGTTTTTGTCTAGCCTACTTTTAATTGGCCAAGTGATGGGATTTTTGATGCTTCCTTTGGAAGCTTATTTCACTGTCTGGCTATTCTCAGGGTCAGGAAACTTCCTCTAATATGTAGCTTACATTCTTTAATTTCTTCCCATGGTTCCTGATTCTATCCTTTTTACTAAATTAAATAATTCCTAATCTCTGGTTAAGTACATATAGTAAAAAATTCTGAGGCTGAATTCATAGTTCCATAGTTGGTAGGGTTGGAAGGGACCTGAGCAGATCATCAAGTCCGACCCCCTGCCATGGCAGGAAAAAGTACTGGGGTCAAACGACCCCAGCAAGGTGTTCATCTAACTTCCTCTTAAAGACCCCCAGGGTAGGAGCCAGCACCACTTCCCTTGGAAGTTGGTTCCAGTCCTAGCCACCCTGACTGTGAAGTAGCGCCTCCTGATATCTAGTCTGAATCTACCCTCTGCCAGCTTGTGACCCTTATTTCTTGTCACTCCTGGTAGTGCTTGGGGGAACAGGGACTCCCCCAATGCCTGCTGGTCCCCTCTGACTAGTTTGTAATAGGCCACTAGATCCCCCCTCAGCCTTCTCTTGTGGAGGCTGAACAGGTTCATGTCCCTTAGCCTCTCCTCGTAGGGTCTGCCCTGCTGTCTTGTGATCATACGGGTGGCCCTCCTCTGAATCCTCTCAATGCTGTCCACATCCTTCCTGAAGTGCGGCGCCCAGAACTGGATGCAGTACTCCAACTGTGGCCTGACCAGTGCTGCATAGAGGGGGAGGATCACCTCCTTGGACCTGCTTGAGATGCACCTGTGGATGCATGGCAAGGTGTGGTTGGCCTTCCTGACCGCATCCTCACACTGTTGGCCCATATTCATTTTGGCATCAATAATGATTCCAAGATCCTTTTCTGCCTCTGCACTGGTGACAAGGGAGTTCCCCAGCCTGTAGGTATGTTACTGATTATTCCTCCCCAGGTGCAGCACCTTGCACTTGTCAGTTTTGAAACCCATCCTGTTCTCATCTGCCTACCCCTGTAACCTGTCTAGGTCCAATTGCAGCCTATTCCTCCCTTCTAGCTTGCCCACATCCTCCCACATCTTAGTGTCATCAGCAAATTTGAATAGGGTGCTTTTCACCCCCTCGTCCAAGTCACTGATGAAGATGTTGAACAGCACGGGTTCGAGGACCGAGCACTGGGGGACCCCACTGCCCACGTCCCTCCAGGTCAAAAATGACCCATCCTCCATCACTCTCTGGGTGTGGCCCTCCAGCCAGTTAGCGACCCATTTGACTGTGTAGGTGTCGATGCCACAGTCCCCTAGTTTTTTAATGAGAATGGGGTGAGAGACAGTGTCGAAGGCCTTCCTGAAGTCCAGAAAGACTACGTCCACTGCTACCCCTGCATCTAAGGATTTCGTAACCTGGTCATAGAAGGCCACCAGGTTGGTCTGACAGGACCTGCCTCTAATGAACCCATGTTGGTTGCCCCTAAGCATAACCTCCCCTGCTGACCCCTCGCGGACATGTGCCAGGATAATTCTCTCAAAAAGCTTACCCACAATTGAGGTAAGACAGACTGGCCTATAGTTTCCTGGGTCCTCCTTCCTCCCTTTTTTGAAAATGGGAGCCACAATGGCCCTTTTCCAGTCCTCTGGCACCACACCAGAGCACCACAAGTGCTCATAAAGCCATGCCAGGGGTCCCGCAATGACCTCTGCTAATTCTCGCAGTACTCTGGGGTGGAGGTCATCAGGCCCAGCTGATTTAAATACGTCCAGTCTTTCCAGAAATTCCCTGTCTAGATCTTCACTGACCCTAGGCCTGGGTGTGTCTCCCCCGGGGCCTGAGGGGGTCCCGGCGGACGGGCTGATCTGGTCCCTGCTTAGGAAAATGGAGGCAAAGAAATCATTAAATAGGCTAGCCTTGTCATCTGGTGCGACAACCAGATTTCCTAGCGTGTCTTGCAGAGGCCCCACGTTACCTGGTACCTTCTTTTTGCCCCCTATGTATTTAAAAAAGGACTTCTTGTTGTCCTTGATCTGGGTAGTCCCAGTTCCATCTCCGCCTTGATCTTCCTGACCGCTCCCTTGCAGCCCCAAGCAACAGAGGTATAGTCCTCCCTGGTGATGGCCCCTGCCTTCCATTGGGTGTATGCCTCCTTTTTAGCTAAGAGATGTTCCTGTATGCTTTTGGTGAGCTATGGGGGTTTTTGCGCCCTCTTGCCCCCTTTGATCCTTGTTGGGATTACCTCCCTTTGGGCTTGGAGGATCATCTCCTTAAGGAACGACCACTCTTCTGGGATGCCCAACTCCCTCCCCTCCAGGACCTCAGTACTTCCCCAACTATTCTTCTTACCTCATTGAAACCTGCCCTCCTGAAGTCCAGGGCTGCTGTCTTGCTGCAGGCTTTTGCCACCTTGCACTGGATGGTGAATTCCAGCAGGCTATGATCGCTGTCACCCAGGTGGTCAAGCACCCGCAGCCCCCTCATGAGGTCGTCACTTGTGGCCAGCACCAGATCCAACAAGCTGTCTACCCTGGTGGGGCTGCGCACCTCCTGAGTTAGATGGAGGTCCTGTATCTCAGCTAGGAACCTACGTGAGCGATCAGACCTGGCTGACTGCTCTTCCCAGCAGATGTCTGGAAAGTTTAGGTCACCCATGATGACTATGCCTTTTGACCTAACTACCTCCGTGAGCTAACTTAAGAATTCCCAGTCTAGCTCTTCCCCTTGACTGGGTGGCCTGTAGTAGACCCCCACTGTTAAGTCCCTTTCCCCTTGACTCCCTTGTATTCTAACCCAGAGCACTTCAGTGTGCCTCTCATCTGACCTTGTGCTACTCGATGAGGATGTGTATTCCTCCTTGATGTAGAGCGCCACACCCCCACCTCTCTTCTCTGTCCTGTCCCTCCTATACAGCCTATAGCCCTTGATATTCACCGCCCAGTTGTGCGCTGGGTCCCACCATGTTTCTGTGAGCCCCACTATGTCTGGCTTGGTGTCAGCTAGCAGGAGGGTAAGTTCTTCCTGCTTGTTCCCCATACTACGAGCGTTTGTGTAGAGGCATTTGAGGCCTTCTGAAGATGTGTGCACTGGCCCCCTAATTTCAGTACTGCCCGGGCCCCAGTTGCTTACCTGGGTATTTATTCTGCTCATCGTTAGTCCAGGCTGGGCTGTTCTTGTGGGTGTCTCTTGGTTTATTGGTCCAAGGCTTCCTCCGCCCTCATTTTCCCCATCCCCCGATGAGCCTAGTTTAAATTGAATCTAATTGATTCAGTCTTCACAGGTTAGTCTAAGCTGTGTAGACTGCACCAATAAGCAAGTGAACAGATGTTCACTTTAATTCTGGAAATGCAGCCACATGCCTGCAGTGGCCCAGGCCAGAAGTGAGGGGGTATAGACAGCTTGGGCCAGAGGTAGCCTTTCCACCCTGTGAGGTGGGGCTTGAGGGGGAGATGCAAAGCATACTGGGATGCTAGAGAACTATGAGTTAACTTGAATCTGGACGGGAGATGGAACAGAAATTCAATAAACCAATTTAATCTAACTCGGTGATATCTGATACTACATCCAACTATATTTATCTTAAACCTGTTTTGGCCATTTTGAAAGTGGTTCATATGCACTGCACTTCTGTTGTCTTACAGATTTGAACCGGTTTCTGATCACTTATACCTGTTTGTGTAATTCTTGTCCCTAGCCTCTATGTGCAGGCTGTAACCTTTTCTCTTATCCTAGCTGTTCCCTAGCCAAGATGTACTATCCTTATATTTATCAGAAGACATTAATGAGTTAAATACATATGTATTTTTTTGCTCAGAGCTGAAGTCACTTCTCCAGTTTGTCAGTCTGATAATGAGTTATCCTAAAGTCTTTGCCCAACAGCCAAATAAACTGTAAAGCTATAAACCAGCAGTTCCCAACCCCGGGTTGCGACCCAAATGAGGGTCACGGGGGCAATGCCGGAGGCGCCTGGCAGAAAAGATGAGCTGCGCCATGTGCTGGGAGTTCCCCTGTCCCCACACTACTGCTGCTGCACTCTGCTCCCAGCAGTGGGGCGCGGAAGGAAAAAAAAAAAAAAAGTTGGGAATCACTGCTCTAAACTTTGCTCCTGACATCAGTCCAACTCCAACCAGACCCTGCAAGATTGGCTTATCAGCCAGCTATGATATTGACTCTTTCCTCATGTATGTTTTAGCCATATGTACAGGATTACAAACCAGGACATTTTTTTTAGTGGAAATCTGCAAACTTTTTACTGACAACCAAAAATTTAAACTACCATGCATTTTTACTGCCATATCCTTTACATAAAGTAAATGGAACCCTTCTGCCAGGCCCTGGATGGCAGTGACAAGGGTGGGCTTAAAATTTAGGGCTTTAAATTTATACTAACTATAGTGAAATAGTTGGGTTGTTAGTAAAAAGTTTGCACGTTATCAATAAAAAAACACTTTTTTGTGTTGGCTAGTTGGCAACCCTGGTTACATAGTGCTGTACTCAAGAAATAAGAACCATAATGTAGATGACTTGTGCAGGCTATCAGGCTATAAGGAGAAGGGTGTTTCATATGGTTTGGGCTAGTTGAGGGGAACCTCAAAGTCTACTCTAAATGTCAATGTAGGCATCTGTTCATTAAGTTAAGCATATTAATCTTTGTAGGGTCAAAACCAAAGAGAGCAACATTTATTTATTTTGCTGCATATGTAATGTCTGAATGCACATCTTCTTCAGAGTTGAATATCTCCTTCATTTTACTGGGCTGGATTTAAATTGGCAGCAAATATAGAAAATTTACATTATTTGATTTATCAGTCTGTTGAGCAGTTTGGTCCTGTTAAAATGTATTTCCAAGGTGCTAAGAGAATTATTACAAGTCAATTTCAAGTTTAATTATTTTCCATTGTTTTCTTACTCTTTAACTGCAAACCTAAAAGAGTCTTTTTTGAAACAAAGAAAGGGTTAATAGACTCGGGAGAATAATAGAATTTTACCAATAGGAAGGCGTTACTTTGTATTATAATCTATATAGAGTGCCCTCGGTGAATCATGTACAAGTATCCAGTTCCTGTCATTAATTAGTCCATTCCATTCTCTTAATTAGTATAATTTAAGTCATCACAAAGGTATTTAAAAATTGTCCTGGATCATAGCAGCTCTTTACTTGAATACTTTGATATGAAACTGCTAGACACTTGTTAAAAATAAGTGGTGTAATCTTTTGTTTTTTATCTTTTCTTAAAGTCCCGTATTGGGGAATGAGGAGGAGAAATCCCCCCCACCCCCCTTTGGTGTGCAAAGTACTTCCTTGCAGTATCTGAGAATGTGAAAATTGTTTTAATGCTGTAACGTGGTATATTAGAGTCAAAGCAAGAAAAATCATGTATGGACTATTGGTTTCACTAAGTGTAGATAAAATCTGCTACTATATGAACTTGTTATAAGTCTAATTTTTGCGTAAGCCTTTCATAAAGTTTTCTCACGGAGCATAATTTGCCTTTTATTTGTTGAGGATGGTTTTTGAGAAACAAAACTCCCATTCATAGTGGGTAGAGCAAATGTAGTAAAACATTATCATAGCTGGGATTTGTTGTACACTATGGATTTATGTCAAGAATGTTAATGATTTGTTTATGAATAAGTGAGCCTGTAGTATTGTGAAACAATATCTGGCAGGATTGCTGAATGGGCATTTTGAAAGCAGAGGATTCTTCAACTGAATAAGTTGTAGATGTTTGTATTTCTCAAGCTAATTGTTAAGTAGGCTTATGGGTTTTAAACAGCATCATTTACTCAGTGCATTACCATCTTCTCTAGCACTCATCTGACATACCCATTGAATGCTGATTGGTAACATGCAGAGGGCTTGTTAAATATGATATTTTTTTAAAGGGCAGGGATTTATTTTTAAAAGTATTTCCTTCCCAAAGGAAATGCTAAGTGTTAAGTGGATTAAAATGAGGCTTGTAAAATCCATGTAGATCAAAAATGTATTTTTGATATTTTGCTACATCATGTTGAGGCAACATTTTATTTAATGGAAGATCTACTTGTCTTTCCTTCTGAAATTATCATCTCAGGTTAATTGCAAGCATAATCCTGAATAAAAATTCCTAATAAACACAATGCAAAACTTGGGAGGATTTATTGAATCCCTCCTGGCATCTAGATAAATTATTCCAAATGTAATTCTTGGTAGTAAGTTTCACCTCTTGACAACAAGATCATTCAGTATGCTCTCTCACAGTTCAACTGATGCAAAATACCTGCACATAGAAGAGTGGCTTGAAAGGACCGTTATCGTTATTGCTGTGAATTAAGGTCTGGAGTAGCGTACAGCCAGTAAAGTGTGAGGCCAAATATTGAATGCTGAAGATGTACTGAGTAGTTACTTAATTCCCTCAGCCCTGCCCTTCTCATGTCCTGAATAAAGTGGGTCCTATAGAAAAAATAACATGCAGTCATAGTATCAGTCTGTATTCTAATGCCCATGTTCAGAAAGGACAAAGTTAAGGTTACACAAGCACATTAGTTCTTCATTTTAGTTCCTTTTTTGCAATCTTTATAATGTCCCTGTAGTGCAGTTTATTGGGGAGAGGAGTGAGGTAGTGAGGATATAATCTAGCACAGCAGTTCTTAACCTTTTGCACTTTACGTCCCACTTACGTAAGGTCAAAAAATCCTGGTCCCATGAGTCGACGAGTGGGGGAGGGGGACCCCCAGCTGCTGATCAAAGTGCGCAAAAGTGAAACTGGAAGTCCTACTATGGCACTTCCAGTTGTGCCACAACCCGAGTCCCACCTAGAGGACCTTTGTGTCCCATTAGTGGGACGTGTCTCACTGGTTGAGAAAACCTGATCTGGAACTCCCATAAAGTCCAGAGTACCTTTATAGCTAATTTTTTCTTAAAAAGGGAGGGTGGCTCCCAGAGATGGACACTGCCATGGAATGGGATGTCATGTGTCCCCATCATACCAGCAACTATCCCTCTGCTGTTTATCCATATTATTTAATGAATATTAAATGCAAGGTGTGTTTAAGCTATTGGGGGCCAGGAGCAAGGGCCAGAATTCAGAGTCCCCTCCTTTATCTCACTGAGCCACTATTACCTCTAGGCTAGGGACAGATATTACACATAAACTAGTTTAAGTGATCAGAAACTGGTTGAAACCTGTAACAGAACAGACATTCAGTGCATATAAACCAGTTTGAAAATGGCTGAAGCCAGTTTGAGATAAACCTGGTTGAATGTAGTATAAGACTTAATTGATTTGGCTCAAACTGGTTTATGCATTGTCTGTCCCAGACCCCTTCCTGTTTTAAGTTTAAACCAGACTCCTCTAGCATCCCAGCATGCTCTCTGGGCTGGGTAGGGCTCTTCTCTCTTTTCCAGAAAGCTGAGCTGGCCCTTACCCTCTGCCCTCCAGCTAGAGCACCTGAGGCAAATTCCTCCCTCTATCCCTTCTCCTCCCACTGGCAAACCCTGTGGACTGCAGCTAGGGTTTGCCAGCCCCAGCTGCACATCCCTGGCATGCCTGTAGCCAGTCAGGGACACAGTTAATTCCTCCCTCTATTCCCTCTCTCCCCATGAGGACCACTGGGGTTTGGTTGCAGTCTCTGTGGCTTGCCTGCAGCCAGGCAGGGAGAGGGTTAATTCCACAGTAGGTTGTGGGGAGGGGAGTGAGAGGCAAGCTAGTCTCCTGTGTGTAGAGCCAAGTCCTGCAGGACCAGACTGAGAGGTGGGAGGTGTTGGCAAAGACCTGACAATCATCACGCACATGTGCTGGAGATGTAGTTAAGGAAACAGGAGAGGGTTGCAGGCAGTTTAACCAAAGAATGCAGAGAGCTACATTTACATTATAAAGCATAACCTGTAAAAATTGGGAATACCTAAACAAAGCCTGTCTGAATGCCTGGTTGTAAGGGGACACTGTCCTAAGGATTATGCAAGACTTATGCAAAGCTTTCTCTTGTCCTCCTGGTTTACATTTTTAGTTAGCCCAAGTTGTGTATGCTGTGTTTTACTGGGTTATATCTTAGCTTAGGTGAAGATTTTTGGTAGTTCCATGTTGTATGCTTTGCAAATTGCTGTGTTCAATACATGCTTGCTTCAGAGAGAGGGCTTTTTCCCCATGCCCACTCCTCAGTTTGGCAGCAGCTGTCTGCCCCCCAGGTTGGTGGATGGCACCCCGTGTGGCATGCTGGTGTCTGGCCATGCCCCCTCCACTCCAGCAGGGAGGGGTGAGAGCCTTGGGGTGCGTCTCTTTTCGCTCTCCCTTGACAGTGGCTGGCAGGCATGCTGTAGTGCCCCCTGGCTTCTGGCTTGAGCCACTGTAGGCATGTGGCTGATTTCCTGATTGAACAGAGAATGTCTGTCCAGTTATTAATCAGTTTAAGCTGCGCAGAGTAGACTAATCTGCAAAGATTGAATCAATTCAGGCTCGGGCTTTTTGAATGTCTGTCCCTAGCCCTAGTGTCCACTTTTCCTCTAAGCCCCATATATCTTTCTTTTTGGGCTTCCCAGTTGGCTAGCTGGAGACTACTTTAAGCAGTGCCTATGATATGGCCTGGTGTTTAGAGCATTTCTCTGGGAAGTGGCAGATGCTGGTTCAGCCCCCTCTAGGTGAGGGCAGCCTAGAACCTAGGTGTCCAGCTGTTTGGGCAAGTACCCTGACTGCTAGGATCTCAGGCTAAAGTCCAGTAGCAGGCCTATCCTCCTCTACTTCTGTCAGGTATGTGGGGACCTGAGTGATTATTCTGCCACAGATTTAATTAGAACCAAAAAAAAATTCATTGTTTTGTACTTAAAGGGCTACGTAAGTGGCACTTAAGCATGTAAAGGGAGTGTAGAATTTATCCCTAAAGCTTTTAAATGCCACCTGAAAAATGGTGTATACAGATTTACTTGTGTTTTTCTACCTCAAGAAGCCTAACAATGTGAATGCCTATGCAATGGCCAGTTCATTCCAGAAACCTAAGAAGTTTCAGTGCACTGTTCAGGAAACCTCTTATGCAACTCGCTACCATAATGAAATCCTGTTGCAGTCAGAGCTGTATAATTTAAGCTCCTTCCTGTTGACAAAGTATGGCATTTCTTGAAATTGAGCAGTGGAATAGTTTAAATGAGCAGGGCGCTCGGCTCTGTCAATGAATAGATCAGGATTTATAAAACAGTTAATACTATGCCTGCAGGTCTTACCTAAAAAAATCACTTAGATTTATTAAGTTGTGGTATAGCAGTTTAGCCTGCTTGCTGTGCTACCTTCTGCTGTCTCCACTCTTACTATGGTATTGACAACTGGAATATTTGTAGATGGGAAAGTGCTGAAGTAGGTATAGCTTGGCACACCAACTAGATGTCTTTTTTTTTTTCTCAGAAGTTAGGTTGGGAATAGGAGCAAGAGAAATAGGAGCTTGTTTAGAGAAAATTGGATTTCCCTCAGAAATGTGTATGGTGTTCTGTGCCAATAGGGGAGATCCTGAAGTCAGATTGCTGCATGTGCTGAATTCAGCTGGGCTGTTTCCCCAGCCTGCTGGACTGAACTTTCTCCTCTGGATGTTCTACGCAGGCAGTACTTAAATGGTGGCCATGGAAAAATCGTGTCTGTGATCAGGACTGCTCCTGCCTGCCTTGCATTCTTCTGTCCTGTAAAAAAAAAAAAAAAAAAAAAAAAAAAAAAAAAAAAAGTGATAAGATTATGATATCACAGTAACTAAGGCACTGGGTAATGGAACAGACTTGGTGAGTGTGGATAGGTTAAACAAGGCTCACTATCTAATCTGTGATTTAGGATGCCGCTATCAAGGACTTCTATATGATGATCGTCATTATTACTTCATACCATCTTGGGCAATAGGGAACAAATCCTCAAGTGGGATAAGCTGTCACAGTTGCGTTAACATTACACAACCTGGGGATCTAACCTTAAAACCTGTATGTAGTATGTCTTTGGGATAATGGTTATTTATCTTATACATGACTTGCACTCACCCTCCAACCTCCACCCTTGACTTTTCAGATCTTTGGTAGTGACCGAATCATTTAGTAGTCAGTGCGCTATGTTCTTCCGTTCATTCTCATATCACAACAGACACTTGTAGGAAGGTATGAAGGAATCAGTTATAAAGTTGATGCCCTGATTTGTTTTACTTATACTACATATCTGAAATGAGTGTGTACGATGAAGTGTTATGAAATATTTGCAGCTGTACAGTGCACTGCATGCCTGAAGCATCTTTTAGCTTAACCTAAAAAGAAAACTTAGATAATTTCATGAATCACTTTCATTATTGCATTGAGGACCTCAGTATTACTAATGTTAACTTTTAAACTTGATAAAATTCCTTGTGCTATAGTGCAAGTAACAAAGCTCTTCTGGTATCTACAGACACTACAGGGAAGGTGGATTATTACCAGTGTTGTTCAATGTATTGGCGAAATCCTGTCCCTTTAATCCTTGTAGTGAAGGTGCTGTTAAATTGACAGTACCCGGACAGAAACGTTGTTTCAAAATAGTGCAGCTATTGTTCAAGCAAAAATTTAAATAAACCCACATAATTGTTTGCTGCACTATTTTCACTCTTTTTGTGTTTTCATTCACTTCAGCTATGAAAACAGATTGCTTTTCCACTTCTTTGTATAACCACATACACTTGCTTATTCTCAGGCAACAAGAATATTGCTATTACATTTGGATTTCCATCTCTGCATGGAAATGTTCTGTTTGTTTTATTGCATATAGTGCAGTGGGTAAAATACTCTGATAGGCAAAATATGCTGCCAAACATGAAAGAACAAAATATGAAATGTTTTCATTGACCTTGCTGACCATTTGTTTGCACTCTTGGGAGGACAGGCTTAGTTGACCGCAAAGACCATTTTTTTGTCATTGGATGGGACTGTTGTTGGATGCCACACAGTGCTGCATCTGTGCTCGGGGCAAGCCCTCTTTCGGCAAGAGGGGGTTATTCAGCTGCTGGTCCTGAGCATAGGCCAAGTGGCGGCTGTTGCTGGACCAAGAAAACCCTGCTGCAGTGCCAGTGGCCAACAGCTGAATAAGAAATTGGGAAAACAGATGTATATCTATAGCTGATCATCATGTAAAAGTATAGATTTTGCGTGTTCAAATATCTGAAAATTTGACCTCAATAAATAAAATAACAATTGACATTTTGTGCTGGTCTTTATTGAAGTGTGTTCTCTGAGTACTCTGTTCACAGTTAGCTTTAATCTTACCAATTTTAGACCCCCTGACAACTTTACTCCAGGCTATTGTAGTGAATCTGTAATAAAGGCAAGCATTGATTGAGGCATGGGCCTTGCACATTATAGCTCTTGCCTGACTCATTGTGCATTTTATAACATAAAAGCTACATTGCTCATGTGAATTGCCATTCTGTAGTCCCTACAAGGACTTCAAGCACCAAGGGATGGCAGCCTATGGACCATGGTCTGGATCTGGCCAGTCAGGGGATTGGATCCCACCTGCGAAGGGCACCACAGGGGATCAGGTGGCATGCAGCTGCACTGAGCTGCCTATCCCCTCTGCAAAACTTTGCTGTTCTCTCATGCTTATGTTTATCCTAGGTGCAGAGGGGCTAAGCTTTGGCAGCAAGGTTTAAGTATGAATGGCTTGGATGCTCGGAGGTGGGAAAGGGAGACTTGTTGGTTGCGACTCCTGCACCCTACTTCACAAAATCCTGGATCTGCCCATGTCTAGTCTAGATGAATGGGTTCCTTCTTATTTATATGTTTAAAATCCCTTTTCCTCCTCACAAATAGGATTCTGTTGAAATGTTTGATCCATGTTTTCTCTCTTCAGAGTTTTATCTGCAGGGAGATGGACAACCCTCCCAGGTGTCTCTTGCAAAGTTCCATTTCTATTTTTTCATTATAAGAGTTGTGTGGACCCATCAAGAAAATGCTGGAGATCTGCACCCAGGCTACCTGTGCCATATGTATATGGCAAATATAGATATAGACTATATATGCATATAGTCACCAAGGGAATTAATTAGGTTTTCTGCATCTGATTCTGAGATTTTAATACCAGTAAGGAAAAAAACACAAAGTTTTCAAAAGTATCACTGGCATTGAGTATCTGTTTTTGGTTATCCAGAACGTGAGAACTTGGAAAGTGCTGCCTTTCAGAAAGTGGTGTTCGTGTATCCGTGGAATATTAGGCCTAGATAAACATGCAAAAATTGAAGCGTATGGAATTGATTATTAGTTTTGAAAAATCTTATCTGGAACCTTTACAGATCTTAAACCTTTCTACAACACTTTAATATGATTTTTTTTTCTCTTATCTTTTGATAGCTAGATAAACCCAAAACTGAGAACACAATTTGGATTTTGCCTAGTTTTTTGAGTCTCCTGTTCCTATATAGGTTCCAATATAAGTTGCACTGATTCATGATTGAAGTGAGAGGAACAGCAAATAGGCAGAGCCCTTTGCTCCCCAGCATCACCCGGGGTGACAAGGAACAATGGTAATAAGCAGATGGAGAATAGGTTTAGGTTAGAGACCAGAAGGCAATATTTACAGTTAGGGTGGCCAAAATCTGGAACCAGCTTCCCAGGGAAGTGGTCCTCGCCACTACCTTGGGCAAATTCAAGAGGAGGTTGGATGGTCACCTGTCTGGGGTCTTGTGAACCCAGCATTCATTCCTGCCTGTGGCAGGGGGTCAGGCTAGATGATCTGTTCAGGTCCCTCCTGACCTTAGCTACTATGAAACATAGTATGAAATATTATAATTCAAATGGGAGTTACCACTGACTTTCTGGGCATCAGGATTTTATTGATAGGTTCTGGTCTATATTCAATAAAGGTTTATTGTAGTATAAACCCTGGCAGAGATCCTTGGTGATAAATAATCTAATGGGAAATGAAGTGCAGCAAAACAGAACAAATCAGCTACAACTTTATTTATTAGGGATATATAAAGGACCAGTGCAGCTTGATCAGAGGGCAGCATGACAAATAAGGGCCTGTGGCTTGGGCATTATAGTGCATACAGTGATTCAGCTCTGGTCCAGTGGAGATCTGCAGAGTGTGTGGAAGTGGTAACACTGCTACTTCTTTGCCTGGCTGAATCCATCTTCCTGTGCAGGAAAACTCACTGATATAGAGACCTATATTACACATCCTGCATTAGCTTTTATGGGTGCATCTAGATGAGTGCGCACGTGCATCTTGCAGCATCTCAAACCCCTTTGAGACGCTGCAAGACGCATGTGTGGGAACAAAAAAAATGTTCCCTACGCTGCATATTTGCAGCGCATGGGCAGCATTAGACCCCTGGATGTCCAGGAGTAAAAAAAATCTATGCCACAGAACAACGGGGCAAGGCAACCCGGGAGTTGGCTCTCCAGGAGAGATGCTCTGGTTTCTGGCCAGAGCATCTCTGTGGTGCTCCTACTGCCCCTGGCACTGTCAAAGTTAAGTTAGGGATGTGGGGTAGGGAGGTTTATGGGTGTGGGTAGATGAGAGGAGCGGCAGGGGGGTGTCAGGAGTGGAGGGGGATGTTGGGGGCTATAAGGAGTGGAGGGGGTTGTTGGGAGCTACGGGGAGTGGAGGGGGATTTCGGGGGGTGTGGGGAGCAGCAGGGGGGGGATGTCCCAGTGGGTGGGTATGTGAAAGGGCTCGAACAGGGGCTGCCACATGCCTGCCCCTCCAAAACCCAGCCCCTGCAGCGCCAGCAGCATCAGGCAGTGTGGCTGTGGCTCTGCTGCAGGCACAGCAGGCAGTGACGTGGCGCTGTGAGACCCAGACTCCATACATGGTGAATGGGCCTGGCCTGGCCCGCTAGTGCATGGCCTTGGTTGGGCTGGGCTGGATCCATTCAGCATGTATGGAGCCCGGGTCACACAGTGCTGCATTGTCCCCCACTATGTCTGCAGCAGAACCCTGCACAGCTTCACTTACCTGCTGCTACTGGTGCTGCAGCTGCTGGGTGTGGGGGCAGGTGTGTGGCAGCCCCAGAGCTGTCCCCAGGGAGGTGTGGGGTGGTGATTTGGGGGGGGGGGGGGATGAGGGTGGTGAGTGGCTGGAGCATGGAGCCAGAGGCAGAGCTGGCAGCGTGTGGTGGGACCCGACCTGGCTCAGCCTGGTGCAGCTTGCTAGCCTGGCTTTGCACCGGAGTGGGATGCATGGCTCCTGTGCAAATGCATGCTGGGTGGGATTGGGCCAGTGTGGCGCATTTTCCATGAGGCTCAGGCATGCTTGAGTGTCATGGAAATTGCACCCTGCCAGTCTGATTTTGACCCAATCTGGCCTGGGCTGTGCAGCTAGTGTGCGTTTGTACACGAGCTGTGCCCCCTGGAGCTCTGCATCCCACTCCAGTGCAAAGCCAGGCTAGTGAGCCACATTGGGCCAGGTCCCACCACATGCCTCCTCCCCACAGCCACCGTGCAGCAAGCAGTGCTGCCACTGGAGGCAGGGTCTGGTGCAGCGTGCAAGGACGACACGCTGAGCCAAACTGAGTCCTGCTGCTACTGGGGAAGTTCGCACTGCCAGGCTGGGCTGGTTCCATGATGGCAGGACCTGGTGTGGCACGCAGGGACCGTGTGTTGTGCGGAGCCGGGTCCTGCCACCATGGAACTGGCTTAGCCTGGTGGTGCGAGCGGCCCCAGTACCGGCAGGGCCTGGCTTGGCTCGGTGTGCTGTCCCTGCATGCTGCGCTGGGTCCTGCTGCCTTGGAACCAACCCAGCCTGGCTGTGCAAGCTGCCCCAGTGCCAGCAGGGCCCAAGTTGGTGTGTTACACAGTCCCTGCAAGTGGTGCTGGCCCCTGAGTGACACCTGCGAGTGGCATTGGTCCCCCGTGAGTGTCACAGGCAGTACCAGCTCTGAGCTGATCGGGGCTGTGTCATACTTCACGGGGGCTGGCAGCAGCAGGCTCTAAGTACCCCACTCCCACTGCTGCTGCAGGGGGTAAGTTGTGGGCACTGCGCGGGGGGCTGTGGCCCTGCAGGATGACTGGGACCCTGTGGGAAGAGGGGGGGCATGGCCCTGCAGGGTGCCTGGGATCCTGTGGGGGGGGAGGGGGATGTGGCCCTACAGGGTGCCTGGGACCCTGTTGGGGGGGCCCTGTGGCCCTTCAGGGTGGAGCTGGATCTCTGCAGAGGGGGGCAGTCCATGTGCTATGGCAGGGGGGCTGCACCCTGTAGGGGCTAGGGGACACAGCACTGCTAAGCAGCCCCTCCACAGCCACAGTCCCCCCACAATTGCCCTGGCTCAAATTTGCACCACTTCTATTTGAGTTGCTGCAAGCGCACGTGCTTGCATGTGTAGACGTGCCCTATGTATTTGACCTCCACTCTCCTACTCTCCTAAGAGTGATAGGTAGCCCCTTTTCAACAACCTTGTGGAATTCTCGAGTATGTTAGATTTAAATATTCAAGGTATCTCTTTTGATCAATGAAAAGCAATGCCCTAAATTAGCAGCAGAGGCCCAGCAAGTGGTCAGTGATAAAGTCAATTGCTTTTATATAAGGAAATTATTAGATGTCTAGGAAACATGACTTAAGAGGAAAGAACTATGATAATTTAGCATGGAAAAGAAAAGACTGAGGTTGGGGTGGAGGATTTGATAAGTCTTCAAGTAACTGAAGGGCAGCTATATAGAGAGGATGGATTCTCTGTGGCAACAAGGGGATAGGTCAAGCAATAATGGCTTTAAATTGCTGCTATGGAAATTCTGGCTGGGTATTAGGCAGAACTTTCTTACTGTGAGGGTGGTTACACAGCCTCATTGGGTAGCCTGTTCCAATGTTTAATCTCCATCCTTGGAAGTTTTTAGGAGAATGTTAAACAAAGACATGCCTAGAGTGTTTACTCGGGGGTGACCCTGCCTTCAGAAATGTGTTGGACTAGATGACCTTGTGAGTTGTTTTCTAGCCTTACTTTCCTCTGATTCTATGAAATGGATTATTTTCATTTTAGATGCTCCCTACTGCGTGGCTGTAAGTCTAAAAATTCTGTGGCCTTGCATGAGGAATTAATTTGGCTCATTATGTTGACGTTCATGAAAGCCTTTGGGGCATCCTTTTTATATTGCCTCTCCTGTATATCATAAGCATGACATTAGCAATTAACAAGTGATAAGGGCCAGATCCACAGAGACACTGGAAGTGTATTGTTGAGCCTGAAGTCACAAGAAGTGCTGGTGGGGGTAGCCCTGGAGTGTTATTACACTCAGTTCATCCAGAATGGTGGCTGCTCTGGGTGTGTGCAATAGTTAAATGTTAGGCATATAAATAGCTTTACAGGTGATACTTATGTGCCTTTGACCTTTGCAACACCTAAGTAATTAGGCAGGGGTTTTGAAAATCATGCACATGGACTTAGGAGCCTAAATTCTTCCCAAATTGCACTTTAGGTAGATAATTACTTTTTTGGATCTAGCCCAAAGTTCTTTCCTCTCTTAAAGGTTATTCTAAATTCCTTCTTTGCAACAGGCACCTCACTCGCCTAATAGAAATCTTAACTGATGCAGTGAGAGAGAATATATAACTGCATAAGTACATTATTGATTAACTGAAAAAAGGAGGAAGAGGAACAGGAATATGACAAAAATCCTTTTTTTAAAAGATTGTGTTTTGGAATCCATGGCTTCCTGACCAGTATTGTGTTAGATTTCAGTCTGCTACTCATATAGAGAATATAGAGAGAAATTTTAAAGCATTCTTTGACACAGGTAATATTGGAAAGCGTTCAACAGTGAACTGAAAGAGCAACAGCCTTGGTACGTGCTGTAGGATGTCATTGTTTTAATATTGAGCCGGCTTTACCAATAACATTCCTACTAGAAACTCATGTTGGGGAAAAAAAATTCTTGGAAGGCATATGAGGCCAGCTCAAAATAAAAATAAACGGATTTGACTTATTTGTGCTTCTGCATGTCCTATTTTGTTCTTTCTCCTCCTTGTCATCCTTTATTTCTTCATTTTTTCCCACTCCCTGTCTTACCTGTTCCTCTTGGCTCACATTTGGTTCTGATTTGCTTTTGACCAGGAAAAGTTCTTGGACTGATTAAGTTTATAGGACAACCTGATGATTTCTTTAGAAAATTCTGACATGCTGGTACTTCTATCTTTTTAATTATATTCAAAAAGACTTACAGACATGCATTTATTGTTGTTATAGTTTAAATGGATGTTTAGGGTTAGGGACAGACATTCAAAAAGCTGGAGCCTGAATTCATTCAACCTTTGCAGGTTAGTTTAATCTGCTTAGGTTGAACCAGTTTGTAACAAGACAAACATTCTATGTGGACAGAGGCAATGCAGGCACATGCCTGCAGTTGCTCAGGACAGGAGCCGGGAGGTGCTAGAGTATGCCCTCAGCTTCAGGGAAGCTGTGCTGGGGCGGCATGGCCAGTCCAGGATGAACTGGCCAGAGAGGGGTTTAATTCCCCCCTCTCTATCTCACTGGCAGGGGCCCAAGTGGGGTCTATTGGGCACGCCCCCTCACTGCTGCTGCTGCTGCTGCAGCATCAGGGCACCATGGCCCCTGAGGCAGAGGCAGGCAGGGAGGAGGGTTAGTCCCCCTTCTACCGCACTGGCAGCCAGCTCAGCCCACCTTCACCACCATGCTCCCTGCCTCTTCCCAGGGGCCCTTCCTGGCCGTGTCCCCTCCCTGCCTTTGCAGCAGGAGGGGACAGGGCCCTTGTTGGGGGCAGCAGCCTGTGTCATAATGTTGGTGTAAGCATGAGCCCCTTCCTGGTGGGGGTGCTGCACTGTGGGGCTGGCAGAACTGTGGCAGGCTGCACATGGAAGCACTGGGGTCCCAAGAAGGCCAGAGACTTGCAAGCCTCTGCAGTACTGCCATGGTCTGCAGAGCAGCCCCCACCGGGAAGGGGCTCACACTCTGGGAAGCCATGATGGGGTGCTGCCCATCATGGTCACTCACCCCTTGCTGCTTCAGCTGTCAGGTAGGGGTGGGGCCCAGCCCCTGCTGTTTGGTCTGTGCTCAGGGCAAGCCCCCTCCCGGCAAGAGGGTGTTATTAAGCCACTGGTCCAAGCACAGGGCAAGTGGTGGTTGTGGTTGAACCAGGCAGACCCTGCTGCAGTGCCAGTGGCCAATGCCTGAATAAGCCCCCTCTTGCTGGGAGGGGGCTTGGCCTGAGCACAGAGAGGCCACTGACTCCGCTTTCTGCTCGGGGCCAGCTCCCTCCCAGCAGGAGGGGGGCTTATTCAGCTGCTGGTCCTGAGCACGGGCTGAGCGGTGGCTGAAGCCAGGCCGGGCAGACTCTGCCACTGTGCCAGTGGCCTCTCTGTGCTCTGGGCAAGCCCCCTCCCAGCAGGAAGGAGCTTATTCAGCTGCTGGCACTGCAGCAGAGTCTGCCCACAGACTCTGGCCACAGCTGCTGCTCAGCCTGTGCTTGGGGCCAGAGGCTGAGTAAGCCCCTTCTTGCTGAGAGGGGGCTTGCCCCGAGCACAGACCTGAGCGACAGGGGCTGGGCCCCGCCCCCACCTGGCAGCTGGAGCAGTGAGTGACCATGGTGGGCAGCAGCTTGTCGCAGCTTTCCAGAGTGCAAACCCCCTCCCAGAGCAGCCACTCTGCAGACCGTGGCATTGCTGTGGGGGGTTTGCAGGGCTCTGGTCTGCTTGGGACCATGGTGCTGTCACGTGCAGCCTGCCACAACTCTGCTGGCCCTGCAGTGCAGCACCCCTGCCGGGAAGGGGCTTGCATTCCCACACATTATGACAGGGGCTGCTGCCCTCAACAAGGGCCCTGCACCCTCCCACTGCTGCAGTAGGGAGGGGGCACAGCCAGTCAGGGAGCGCAGGGCAAGAGCAGGCAGATCTGGCTGCTAGTGGGGGTAGAGGGGAGACTAACTCTTCTCTCTGCCCTCCTCTGCCTCAGGGGCCATGGTGACCTGCTGCTGCAGCAGCGAGGTGGAGAGTGCCTAGTAGACCCAGCTTGGGTCCCTGCCAGTGGGATAGAGAGGAGGGAATTAAACCCCTCTCTGGGCAGAACCCTACCCCTGCCTGTCCCTGCTCTGGATGGGGAGCAGAGGAGCAGAGCCAGCCTGGCTGGGCTAGAGCAGAGATCCCAGCCCAGAGAGCATGCTGGGATCCTGGGGATCTCTGGTTTAACCTAACCCACCAAGGGGTCTGGGACAGACATTGCAAAAACCAGTCTGAGCCAAATCTGTTAATTCTGATACTACATTCAACGAGGTTTATCTCAAACCGTTTTCAGCCATTTTGAAACTGGTTTATGTGCACTGAATGTCTGTTCTGTTACAGGTTTAAACCAGTTTCTGATCACTTCAATTGGTTTATGTGTAATTTCCAGTTTCTCCCTAGCCTAGGAGAAATAGGATGTAAGAAATACAGGAAGATCCGTTAACATGGAAATGGCATATATGGGTGAGTGAAGTCCAAGTTGGTGTGAAAAACTCTTATGTCAGAAAGAATTCTCTGGATTGGTGAACTGTTATGAAAAATTAAGCAACAAGTGCTGGACTTGGTTTTTAACAATGCTAAAATCTTTATTTAGTTATTTATTTTACAATTATACATACAGCCTATCCATAGCAAGCACTAAATATATCCCTCAATCAATATCACAATATATGTTCTACTGGTCAATAAAACAAATCAGCTATAAACATTTTTTATCAGAGTATAATTTAGCAATTCAATATGACTCTTTCATGTAATTCCTTCTGTTGATGCTCTGTGTTATTTTGTATAGGAAGACCATTATTAGAGTTATCTAAATATATGATTCCCTCCTACCTTGCTGATGATCTTGATAGTGAAACTTTAATTATTTAGTGGTTAGTTCCAAGCTGTAAATTTGATATCCAAATATTCTTCAAACTTGGATTTTTTTAGATCTAGGATTTGGGTTTGGCCGATCATTTGAGATAAGCCAGGGATTCAGTCATGAAGTTCTTGTATAGCTCCAAACTTCCCCAGTTTGGAGGGTGTTTGTATCTTGGTTGTGTTTTGTTTGGGCAGCAGTCCTGCTGATTGGAATCACATAAACTTGGCAACAGAGCCCAGGAATCCAAGCCAGAGAAAACTCTAAAGTACACAGGGTATGAGAACAAAACGTTTCACATGAATTAAATTGTGATGAAACAGAAATTCTTTAAACTTGTAAAAAAAACAGTGCAATGTGAGCATCATAACATAAGTCATTATGTGACTCTGGGCATTGGTAGAGAGCTTGAGTTATAAATATAAAATTCTGCTAATTAGGGTTTTTTAAGACAGGATATGACTTTTTACAGCAAAGGGCAAAGTATTTCCTACAAATTGCTGTTGATAGCAAGATGAAACGACTTCGTGGTGAGATCCGTTTGAAGTGCTTCCCATTTTGGCTCTGCAAGGTGTCAAAGTCAAGTACCTGGGCCTAAGAGCATGCTCAAAGAAATGGAGCTGGGTCATGTCTACATGGTAAACCTATCATCCCCAACAGCAGCACTTCTGAGCACTGTACTTCTCTGGGTGGGAAGCAGTGCAGCTGCATCTGCAGTGTGCATCAGGCAGCTAAATAGTAGCGTTGAGTGGCAGTACCCTTCTCCATGCTAATAAATCTGGGTCCCAACATTGTAGCGGGAAGCACCCAGCCTCTGCACAGCTCAGGCAGGTAGGCTGAATCTGGGGGACAAAAAAAAAAAGAGATCAGGTTTACCTCTTTTTTTTTTTTTTCCTTCAATGGCACCTGCCTGCACGTGCTGCTGCCGGGTCCTACAGCCCCTGAGCTGCGCAGGGCCTGCTAAGCCTCAAGCACGTCAGCTTATAGCACCCCATGCACTGTTGCACTTTTGTTAGGTAGGAAACTAAAACACCTTGGAGGTGTTTTATCTTGCTACATACCAAAGTTATTTAAAGCACAATATGCTGCCGAGCGTGCAGACAGCAATGCCATTAAAGCGGTGCAAAAGGGCATGTAAGCCTCTTTAATGGCCAATTTTGTGGCCTGTACAAAGACCCCTTCTGATTTAGGAAGCAGCCTACTCTGAGCTGTGCTGTGTACTTAAGGTTGCCTCTGCTGGGTACAGTATATTCCTGGCCTAAGGCACTCAGGGTCTTTGTAAAGACAATGGGGAGAGTAGAAGCCCACATGCTGAGTGAGAAGCAGCTAGGGTGGGACAATAGGAATCACTGAGCACAGGTATATGCTTGAATTCCTGCCAGACTTTGGAGTTTAAGCAGCTTTATCCACTAAATAACCAGAATACAGAGTCCTCTTTTTAGATTAGGTGCTCTTCTTAGATTAGGCCAGCTCAAAATAAAAATAAACTGACTTATCTGTGCTTCTGCATGTCCTATTTTGTTCTTTTTCCTCTGTCATCTTTTATTTCTTCATTTTTCCCACTCCCTGTCTTACCTGTTCCTTTTGGCTCCCATCTTTATTCTGATCTGGTACTTTCATAAGTACATGCAGTCCTTTATTCTCTTTAGAATGCTTCTTCTATTTAATTATAATAACACACCCAAGAACCCAGAAGTTCTTTTAGTTGTTTATCCTGGAGTTATGCTGATTACCGTTTAATTTTGGTACGATTTAGAGATATGAAATAGGAATGATTAGCAATTTTTTTAGCGAAATATACCCTGTCATCTGAGAAAGACTTAATGAATTCAGTTAGTAGAATATATTTATCTCAATATGCTAAACAAGATAGAATTTTAGTAACCTGCTATCTAGCATTAGATAAGTTTCAAAAACATTATCCAGAACATCTTTATTATGTATAGGTAAGTGGGGAAATAGGAGACCTGGAGGAAGAGCAAGCGGGAGGGGGCAACAGGAGATGTGTTCTCATATTTCCTGAGAAATCAGGGCAATTGACTGGGCTGCATCAGTAGGTGTGTTGCTACTGCCAGTAGTTCACGGGATGTGATTATTCCCTTCTATTCAGCACTGGTGAGGCCACATAATGAGTAGTGTGTTCAGTTTTGGGCCCCAGCTACTGAAAGGATGTGGACAAATTGGACAGGGTCAGGTGGAGGGCAACAAAAGTGGTGAGGGGGCTGGGGGCAGTGTTCCCTCTAAGGAGTAGTGGTCTGTGAGTGCGCCGCTTCGGTGTGGCGTGGGACACTTACCGAAGGTAAGATCCGCACTCCTCACCCGGGGCAGGCAGCGAGGCCTGGGGGCTAGGGACCTGGGGGGTTGGGGGCTAGGGCTAGGGGCCTAGGTGCTAGGGCTAGGGGAGAGGGTAGTAAAACATTGGAACAAGTTACTTAGAGAGGTGGTGGAAGCTCCATCTTTGGAGGCTTTCAAGACTTGACTAGACAAAACCTTAGCTGGGATGATCTAGTTGGGGATGGTCCTTCTTTGAGCAGGGGGTTGACTGCCTGGGGTCCGTTCCAACTCTAATTTTCTATGATTCTCTGATATGATCCTAGATTCTACACATTTCTATGTATGTTATTCAGTTTTGCAGTACAGAACATATTGCTGATCAAATGATTTTTACCTTTGATAAGTGGTTCCATATTCTTTGAAGAGGATTTTATTGTATTGTTCCACACAATGTTGTTCAAAGGACCAGTAAAGAACAAATACTGTAAGGCAAAGTTTAAGATCCAGCAAATGGTATTTAAAGTGTCATAGTAACATTTGTTCAAACAGGAAGGCAGCTCAGATGTGATATTTGTTTGTACCCAGTTCTGTTTGCTTGAATAAAACAAAAAAGGTTGGTAAGAGGTAATGGTTCATGTGTTCCATACCAAAATGTTTGGGTTTTTTTTAGTGGAGGACTTAGTGTGTGGTATTTGGTCATAAACTCTTTGGGCTGAATTTATGCCAGCATAAGTCATAAATAGCTCTGCTGATTTTAATCGGAGTTACACTAGTGTAAGCATATTGGTAGGGGCACTGAACTTCATAGAGATTTTTTTTCTGGAACAAGATGGGTAGATGTAGGGTTTTCACCACTTCTGAGCATTACAGTCACCATCACATTAGAGAAAATATATTTTAGCTTCTTATGTTTCTTCTGCATTGTCAGTTGCATACAGTGGTGGGTTCATTCTCCCAAACTGCAGGATAGTGGTACAGTGCGCGGATCAACACTTTTTGCATTTCAGTGGACTTTGCTGGTAGAGGAAGTACTATGTGCATAGTAGTAAGTTTGATTTAAGTGTTGTGTGCTACCTTTTTTCTATGGAAGGAACTATAGATTCCATGTGCATTTGGTTACTGCTGCTTTATGGCTTTAAATTGGAAAAACGTTTCTAATCTTGGGTGTCTTGTGGGGTTGAGGTACACTGATACTGACTTTCTACAAGACAGTACTACCATGGTAAACCCTCTTTTGACTCTTATCTAATCTAAAACTCTTCTTTGTTACAAATTCATTTCTTATCAGTCTGCATCTGGAACTATTTGTTGATCCGCACTTGCAGTTTATGGTACCACCAGATTTGGCTAAGAGACCTTATTAGGAGCCCTAACTCATCATTTAAGTTCTTCTGCTTTATCTGTGGCAGGCTAGGGTGTTATGTTTTGTGGTTGTGTCAGGACTGACTAGTTTAGCTAATAGGTTAGACAATGGATTTGTATAGAATGGTTTGGAGAGGGATGATCCTGTCTCATGCAAGGTGTTGGACAAGATAACCTCTGGAAGTCCCTTCCAGGCCTACTTTTCTATGATTCTATGATTTGGCTAAATTTGATTCTGTATTATAGTTTTCTTACCTGGATTTTTATGATGTTGTGACTAATAAAAATCATCTCTCTCTCATGTACACACAGAGCTAGTAAGCGTTACATAATGTGAATATTGAAGAATATTATTTACACGCTGAAAAAGAGAGTGCAGAAGCACTAAATAGTCTTACTATAAATGCTCAACATATATTCATTTTTGTACTCGGGACTATTTTCTTCGGGCAAAATCGTAAAATAAAAACATAGAATCTTTATTTTTGAGTTTTAACTATAGCATAAACTATGAGCTAGAGTTAATATTTAGTAAATACATACTCCTTAGATTGATAGCAGTAGAACTATACTTTTGTGCCTGCTGTCTTTGCATATTCAGAGGAATATAGATATGATGAAAACATGTTAGAAAGTTGTGGTCACTGTGCAAAATTAATCTACAGCTAAAAAAAGTTACTTATGTGATGTAAGGGTGGCAAATTTTGCTGCCACTCAGGTGATTACTGTACAAGACTAAAACTTGGTCTCCCTGGGGTAATAATCATCATGGAGGCCTCTGAGGAAAATTGTACATATTGTACCACCTTTGGCATCTTGAGGATTCCAAAGGCTGCTTAGCTACATGGAAGAAGACATGTTCAACCTTCTTTGTTTGGAAGAGTGATCTCTTCTGAGGGTAGTGAATTGAATTGAAAAGGGGAGCTTCAGGAGTTTTAAGAATGACTTCAATAACCAAAGCCACGATTTTGTATTAAAATAACCTTTTAGGAGTATTATTAGCTTACAAGCATGTAACTAGAATGCTAATTACAACACTAATCCTTCTTGCAGCTTTCTTTGACAATCAGACTGTGGTGAATGCTTAAGCAATTTCAGACTTGCTGGTAAGTCCTGTGTGTGTTATATTGCTTAGAGTCTTTAAATTTTTGCAAGCATGGTCTTAATCAATAACACCACTTACATGGGCACAGTGTGTTTTGTGCACAGTTGGAAAAGTTTCCTGTCTAGATGACTTGATGACAATATAAGAACTACAAAATTAAACTTAGTGGTTATGGCACAGAAAAAAATGTGAATAGCATAGTATGCACTGATGCATAATGTGGTAAATTGTTAAAAGTCATGCTTTTAAAGGACTAAGGGAACTTAAAGATCTTACTTAAGGGATCTTACAGATTGTGAACTAAGAAGACAGGAAAGTTATTGCTTCAAGGTCATTGCTGAATTTTTGTTTAAGGTACCTTGGTTAGCATTTGCCAGGTTTTCACTAAAGCTGCCAGTTTGGAATAGAAACTAAGGCACAGGCTTATTAAGGACTTGACCATGCACACAGCTTTAAGAAAGTGAGTAATTTAACTGACTAACATTGGCTACTGAGAAGTTGAAAGTTCGAGGCCACAGCAGAAGCGCTTATGGGACAGCCCTGTCAGATTTCAAAGAATCTGTGAATTCTGCTAAATACCTTGTCACAAGCAGTGCTAAGTTGACTTAAAATAAGGCAACTTAACTAAGTGAACTTAACTTAAGCCACATTGGAGTGTACATATGTACAGCTCCTTGATGTGGTGGCAGCCATCTTGTGAGCTAAGCCAACTTAACTAATGCAACTCAAGATAATATACCTCTGAGGTTTAAGTTGACTCTGCTCCACATACATGCATACGCTCTGACAGTGAAGTCAGCTTAACTGTCAGAAAGTTAGTATGTGTGTACATACCCAAGGACATGTAAAGAAAGAAAAGACCACATATGTTTCAGTGGGACTGCTTACATTTTCAAAATTAACCATATGTTTAAGTACTTTGCTTAGTCAGAATCTCACTATGTAGTATGGGCTGGCAGTTGGAGTACTGCGTGCAATTCTGGGTGCCGCAATTCAAGAGGGATGCAGATAACCTGGAGAGGGTCCAGAGAAGGGCCACTCATATGGTTAAGGGCCTGCAGACTAAGCCCTATGAGGAGAGACTAGAGAAACTGGATCTTTTCAGCCTCCGCAAGAGAAGGTTGAGAGGCGACCTTGTGGCTGCCTATAAGTTCATCACGGGGGCACAGAAGGGAATTGGTGAGTATTTATTCACCAAGGCGCCCCCGGGGGTTACAAGAAATAATGGCCACAAGCTAGCAGAGAGCAGATTTAGATTGGACGTTAGGAAGAACTTCTTCACAGTTCGAGTGGCCAGGGTCTGGAACGGGCTCCCAAGGGAGGTGGTGCTCTCCCCTACCCTGGGGGTCTTCAAGAGGAGGTTAGATGAGCATCTAGCTGGGGTCATCTAGACGCAGCACTCTTTCCTGCTTATGCAGGGGGTCGGACTCGATGATCTATTGAGATCCCTTCCGACCCTAACATCTATGAATCTATGAATCCTTACTTTTCTGTGGCAGCTATGATATGGCTGTACTAATAGTGCAGATTTCTCTCTACATCAACAATGTCCCTCAGTTTCAAGTAAAATAACCTCCTTTATTTCTGAGGCGTACTTCTGAATCCATGCTTATTCTGTCCTGGCCCCCTCTGGCTACTAGTCAGCAGTTTACTGCCAGTTGCAGTTGTGGGTTTTTAAGCATTTGTCCACTGCCAACTGGACTGAAGCCACTCTAAAACTCACTAAAATACTGAATAGCTTTCATGTGCTAGACAGTATTCTCTATCCTTTCTAATGTCTTTGTTGATGGCTGTTGAAACAGAAGAGAAACAGATCATTGTCATAGCTTTTTCCCATTTTTGGTTACACCATGTTCTCTCCACCTCACAAGTTGATAGGAATACTCAGTAGGCAAAATGAGCTGTCTGGGGTCAGATCCAGTGAATTAAAAAAATTATCAGTGAACTTAAAAGTCTTGCCACTAACTTCAGCAGGCAGTGGATCAAGAGAGTTGGAAATATTCTCTTCAAGAGTGATGTTATTATAAAGAAATATGTTTAATTAAAGGAAATGATGGGTATAAGAAGGAATCGCTCTTTATTTCAGTTGAGTGTTTCTCTCCATATCTTTCTTTTTTTCTCTTCCTCAGCCTGCTAATCTCTGAAAATAGAAGTTTTGGCCCAGAAGGATGAAGCAGTTATGCACTAGGTTAGAATATCAGTTTTAATGCAAAAGTCTTCCAGTCATGAATCAGTGTGCCAGTAATATAGTACTACTCCAGGTTAAAAATAAGTTTTATTTTACATTCCCTGTTACCTTTCCCCATCCATGTACACATGTAAATGAGCAGAGAGCCTTTGTGCCTTTTGCTTGACAGGACAGTTGTGTTGTTCATGAGGTGGTGTCATAGGAGGGGAAAGTATTAAGACCTGTGAGAAAATGCTGGCAAAAGAAGGAATGTGGTAAAAAATCCTCTTGCAGAGCTTTGTGATCTTCCTATGTTCCAAGTCTGTATTACTCTGTATTTTTTATGTTTTCTGCTGAAGAAAGAAGAAAGCAAGTTTAGCAAATCTGTAGCCTATATTTAACTTCAATTTAAGTGATACAGAGGTGCAATTTAGAAGATTAGCAATTACTTAACTGGACTAGCAAGCACTGTGCCATAACTGATGTTTAGAAAACTGAGATCTCTAACTTTGAGAGTATTTTGCATACATGAAAGGCAGTAAGTAAGCACACTATTTCTAAGCTTTTGCAAAAATGCACTGACGAAACCCTAGATAATTCAAAAGAAAAGATTCTGTAATCAAAATGGGGAAAAAATTAAATAAGTTTGTGAAAAAGAATGTTCCTTGTGACCTAGAAATAACTATCCACAAACATCTCCATAATGTGACTTGTCAAAGTATATTCTTTAATGTATAATCATGTTAAAAAGCTCTTTTGCTAAGATAACATGCTACTGTGTTTGGGGAGTGATGAGATAATGTGTAATGTGAATCAAAGGCAGATTAAAAATAATAGGAGTAGATCTCTTCACTGGAGTGGAAATTTAAATGCTTGCATAAACAACATGGACAGATTCAGAGAAGCTGTGAAGTGTTATGACAGGCTTCATGGGTTGGATAGGAAGGCAAGTATTATTTTCACAGACTATCCATGCTTATGAGAGTGTTTAACATGCGGGTTTAGTATTCTCTATTATAACTATCTTTGACTCTAAACATGTATGATGTAGGGATAAAAGTGTTCTTGGGTGTATCTACCTATACTATCATCATGCAGTGATTAAACTCCGGTGCATATCGTACTGGAGTTTATTGCTCCATGGCATGTCATTTGAATGTGTGCCTGGGACTGTGGCATGTTGAGCCAAGTCAGAGCAACCCTGGCTGGCAGGGGACATGGGAGGTCAGCCTGCCAGCTTAGGGCTGCTCTGACTTGGCTCAACATGCTGAGGAGGGACTGGCTGGGGCACGAGGGTGCTCCTGTGCAGGTCTAGCTGGCAGGCAGCCCCTGCACCGAAGCACCTTCATGCACTATCCAGCCGGGTCAGTGTCTACACGTGCACTGCTGTGCATGAAAAAACTCCACAACAGGGTAGTACTTGTATTTACTGCTGTGGAGTTAATTAGTTTCCTGCAGGCTAATAGGACCGCACATGTAGACAATAGATGTTTACTGCAGAGCTAATTAGTCTACTATGCAGTAAATGTCTCATGTAGATGTGCTCTCCAAGTAGTGTATGTTTTAACAGTCTTTCAGTTAGCTTTTTTGCAATATGTTTTTGTAAATTATACACAGAGTTTCGTTGCTGAGGTCTTCTCATGCATTTTGAATGAAAACCCAAATCTATAAAAATCCATATGAAAATTTCATGTTGAGCAAATGTACATAACATTTTGGGTAAGTCTAAATGAATCAAATATTTATATGGCTCTCAGTCTTGTAACGCAGGGATGAAAATACATGGATTCTGTTGCTAGTTCTGATACAGCCTTCCTGTGTGACCAGGAAAGCCACTCATCCTAGGAAAAGAGAGGTTAAAGGAAGCTACCTAAAAGTGATGACTGCACAATACATTGAAATCTGCTGACAGAATTAAAGTACAGTTTTGCTATTATCAATAAATATTTACAAAATCAGAGATGAAGATTTCCATTCAGAAAATTAATCAACAATAAAATGAGAAGGTTAAGGGTGTGTGAAATTAATGGGGCTGAATTTGGAGATTTTAATGAAGCCATTTTTATTTAGAAACACATATTATATGTTATTTGCACGGAGCATTATATTTATTCAATTTATAATTCTGTTTTTTTCCACAAATGAAGTAGTGATGGTCAACCAGTATAAGGTTCAGAGTTCATAATCAATTCATAGAAGCATCCAAATAGACAAGTGTTTCTGTCATGTTTTTGATTCTGCACAATTGGTTTGGAAATTTCTTCAGAAGAGTTTTACTTAATTTTAAAACTATTTACAGTATTTGTTTTAAAATGGGTGCCCTTAATAACTTACCATTTATTGCATTTAATATAATCACTCTTAGAAGTTTATTTTCTATAATTTCTTATCCTAATCTTAGGCAATAGTGTTAGCAAAAAAATAATAAAGTGGCAAGTTTCTATGCTACCTCCTCTACTGCTATGTCCCCGTAATTAAATTTACATGAGAGAACAGAACATGACAGGGAAATAGAAGCCCAGAGTGGGGGAATATAATAGGAGAAAGGGAAAGTAAAGTTTCTTTGAAAGGCTCATTGTTGATTGAGAAAATGTCCAGTTATAGTATCACAGTGATAAGAGGTTTTGCCTTTTCCCTTTTCTATCCCAGTATTTTTTTTCCTTTCCACTTTATCATGGGTAGGATTTATTTTGGTGGGGTTTACTTTCCTTGTATGACTAGTCTGTGGAAATATGTAATGTATAACTGGGATCTTAACCAATCTCTATGGGATCCACAGGTACCTGGCACTCGTGAAAATTGAGACCCTTTTGCAATATTTAAAATATCTACTACTTCACCATCAGGTTTCCAAGGTCCTGAATAGATAGTTAAAGTCACTCAAATGGAAGATGTATGTCAGTTTTTCTTTGTCAGCAATCAACTTAATTGAATTTTTTTAAATTATTTAGCACTTTCAGACCATGTTGAAGACTAAATTGAATGTCCTAACTCTTCGAAAAGAGCCGCTTCCTACAGTGATCTTCCATGAACCAGAGGCCATTGAGCTGTGCACCACAACTCCATTAATGAAGACCCGGACTCATACTGGATGCAAGGTACTTCAAAACTAAAAAAGCCCAGGTATAAGACAGTTGTTGGTGTTCTACACATGTAAGAGGAAATTAAAAATAAAATGTTGTTGTTATTTTGGAAGCCCCACTATGTAGCACTAATGCTGTGCTATTTGTATATATAAAATCTTTTATTTATGTCTTTGATGTGTGAGTTCTGTTCCTCAATAAATAGGTTCTCACAGATGGAGAAATGAAACTCTAAATGAGTTTTACAGTTTTGGTTATCAAAATTGCTTGAATCCTGACCTTCAAAGATTCTTTATTATATTCAGTATTATAACATTTATATCATGGTATCATTTCTTCTGGGTTAATTTAAATATGATTATTTTGCATAAATGCTAACGCTGAAATGAGAGAGGGTCCCAATCCTGCATATCTATTCAGTGATTTTTATTAACATGACTATAATCTCATCCCATACCTATTCAATGATTCTTACTAACATGAATATAATCCCATTGAAATAGGTTTACAGGATAAAGTCTTAGATGTAAAAATTAAGTTAGAGTTTGAATCAGTAAAACAACAACATTAATTTATCCAGCTACATCAGGGTGTACAGCAATGTGGAGTCCCTTCTGGTAGCCCACTAGAAAACCAGTGGATTGGATGTAACAGGTCTGCGGTCCAGATCCGGCCCATGGGCTGTATGGTTGAGCCCTCTGCTTTGGCAGAACCAAATGGTCAGTCACATTTACTGGTAGCTGAATCAGATGATCAGCAGTAATGTGCACTGAAGCAACAGTTTACTTATCTTGGTTCTCACTTGCTATGCAGTGACCTTTTCTGATGGACACGCTTACAACAGTAGTAGGTGCACTCCTAGATAAAATCAGCTCCACCGGCATGCTGATGCCACCAACGCTTCAGTGACAAACTTCTGTGGCAGGAATGTTGCTTTCATGTAACTCTTTGCTATAATCAAAGCTGGGAAGAGATTTTCTTTAGTATAAAGTGCTTCAAGTGAGCTGAACACAATATATTAACTTGCAGGTTTTACTGTTCTTTCCTGATGATGTCTCTTATGCTCTATGTCGATGCATAATTACGTTTTAGGGGGCAGTACCACTCAAAATTAACACCCATACAGAGTCTGGCTTCCCTATCAAGTGTGAGATGGTTCAGCAATGCTTTCTGAAAGCAAATTTACCTCTGTTTGAGAATGTGATTGTGGAGTTTCAGTGATTAGTTTTTGACTTATCCTGTGTCTCTTATCCTGTGTCTCTTCAGTGTGGCACATGGGGAGTTCAGAGAAGATGGCACAGTGGCAGAGGAGCTGCTGAAACAGTGGCTCCAGTCCTGGGCTAGGGCTGCCCTTGCATCTGCTGCCTGGCCAGTGCCAGAGGCACTGCGTGCTCCAAGCCCTGGGCCAGACTATCAAACAGTAGAGGGGAGGGGGCATATAGCTAGGGTGGGGCAGGCACCAGGTTGGGGGCAAGTGGCAGGAGGGACCAGGCACTGGGCAGGCAATTCACTAGGGGGCAGGCTGCATGGGGGGCAAGTGGTCAGGGTGGCAGGCATCAGGGGCATTTATACACATGCTGCAGGAGGGGGCAGTGCTTTAATTAGAGCGGCTCTGAGAGCTCTCAGAGCCGCTCTAATTAAGGCGCCTGGAGTATCTTGTGCATCAGCATCCCCATGCTTCAAAATGGCGGTGGGCATTGAACAAGCTTTAGATAAAGCATGCCCACCACCATTTTGAAGTGTGGGGACGTTGATACACGAGATGCGGGAGGCTGCTGCAGCGCGGTAATTACCACACTCCAGGAGACTTGATTTATCGAGTCTGCTTTGTTACACTGGAATTACAGCATGTTGGAGTGGCCTCCCTAATAGGGTATAGTCACTCCGGGGCACAAGTGATGGGCAGGCAGACACCAGGGGAAAGCAAGTGGCAGAGAGGGCAGGTGGCAGGAAGGCAGGCACTGGGGGAGGCAACTGGTGTGGTAGGGCATGGGACAAGGCCCCCGCCCTTTCCCTGCTGTTGCCCCCTTGTAGCTGCTTTCCCTGCCACAGCGGTTGTGGGAAGGGGATGTGAATTTAAGGTGAGCCTCCAGTAATTGTTCAGATGCTAAAAATTTAGATAAGATTGTTGTCATCGGAACTGTCGGTCTTTGATTATTAAATCTGATGCGCTCAATTGGAAACTTCCTCTTCTCAGTGTAGCACTGACTACCTGAGATGGAGGTTAGAAACTTGAAACACTGACAGAAAATAAGTGGCTCAAAATGGAAGCATCTCAAAATGATGTGGGCCTATTTTCTTTTTAAAAAGTAGATCTTTAAAAGTTTTATCTGTAGATTTTATTCTCTGGTATATTATTAACTTCTGCAGATTTTCATATTTCTTGTTCTCAGTCCCATCAAACTGTGGAGGCATTGTAAAAGGAGCCTGCTAAATGAGTCTTGCGTAGTCTGCTGCTGCTTTTCAGGCATTGTTACTATAATGAAAAAAGGAGAGAGGTTAAATGTGTTGTCTGTAACTTGTGAAGTGGTGTCATAAGTTTAACTTTTTTATTAAACTGCAAGGCTCTTTTAAGTAAGGACTAAAGTATTCATGACTGGAGATGGTAGTAGTTTCACTCAAATGTAGCTATCTTGCCCTAAGAGAAATTTTATTCTTCCTATTTCCATCAACTTGGATGACATGTTCCTTTATACTTGGATGGATGTGGCAGGCCTTAATGAGAGGAACAGAAGCTTAATGAAGCATATTATTAATCCAAGTTAGATTACCAACATTCAGTCCTTTTTGGGAATAAGCTCTTGTAAATAGCAAAATACATTTCTATAGTACAGTATATGCAGTTGTTATAAACTGTCTGCATTTTTCATTTGTTTTAACTGGGAAGATAATTTAAATTCAAGTGCATCTCCATTGGAGGTATACTATTCATATTTTTTTAGATGACCTCTTATTTCAAGTGATTTTGTAGCTGGGATGATCCAGGAAAGATGTAAGAGATGAGCCTTTTCAACTTTTTTTTTTCCAAATGGACTGGATGGTAATTGACATTAGTGAGATATTGACATCTTAAAGCCAAATCTCACTCCCATTGATAATTAACACATTAATTAAGAATTACAGTAACAAACCATACTTGTAACTGTAGGTTGGTGCAAAAATCCCTGCATGAGAGGGGGAAAAGGATCAAGTCCTGAGTTAGTTTCCTAGATGTCCATATCGTTCTTGTTCTGTTTGCCTAGGTCTTAGCATAATGGAGTCCTGGTCTAGAGGCATTCCTAGGCACTACTGCAACACAGTGTACCTGCGTATGGTACGGTTTAATGTCATATTGAAGACTGCAGGTTAGATCCTGATCATTATATCTTTGTCAAACTAATTACCTTTACTGGCAACACCTGAGGCTAGCATGAAAGGGGACAGAGTTTGTCTGACTGAAAAATCTATAATTAATTTCTAGTCACTAATATTGCCTCCTGACTGAAAAATAATGATCTAATTATAGTCCAGAAAATAAGACGATTCCACCGGTGTTCATGCAAAATTGGTTAAACAAAATATTACAGTAAAAATGTACTCTCTTGGGCCTGATTGTGATCTCTTTTGTACTAGCATTGATGAGGAACAATTACTTTGAACCAGATACAGCTATATCCATATTAAATATGGCGTGAATTAGAAGATAGTCAGGAACAGAGAAACATTCTAGAGCATTAGCTAATTCCTAAGCATTATTACTATTGACAGTGTACCTTAATAGTCTCTGTTCCAGTGCACCAGTATCTTGCTTGGATATTGTTTTTGTCTGTCTAGGCATTTTCTGGTCTTGTACATTTTGATTGCAAATTCTTTGGGGCAGAGCTGTTTCATTACATGCATTTATAACATTTTCTCCACCTGGGATTCTGATTTTGCTCAGAACTCCCAAGCAACACCAAATGAAAAATAAGTGATTTATATATTAGGGCTGCCTGAAGCTTCAGCTGGCTGTTCGATTTGGAGGAGATTTTGGCTTGGTTCAGTGGCCGAATCTCCAAACCCAAATAGAATCAGGGGACCCATTTAAAGGTCTGAATCGATTCAAAGCTCTCCGAATATTCGGAAAAGATTTGGAGAGCTTTGATGATTCGGGCAATCCCCAGTGGCTGCAGCAGGGAGCTGCAGCTGACTCTGAGCTGGTATGTATTGGGGCGGGGGAGGGAGGCTGGGGGAGGGGGGAGGGGACCATGGAGGTCTCCTGCCAGCACCCCCCAACCCCTGCCTGCTCTCTCAGCCCCCCCATGGATGCCTCCACCTGCCTCAGCTCTGTACTTTAAAGAAAAGCCCCAGGGCTCACCGGGTGCTGCCTGGCAGGGGGGCGAGCCCCGCACCCCTCACTGCCCCACGCTGCATGGGGGGGCTCTGCCACGAGCCCCCCAACCCCTCTTGGTCCCCTACCATTTTAAGGAGAAAAAAAAAAAAGCTCTGGGACTCACCACTCCTACAGCAGCCTCGGGGCTTCGGGGGGCTCGTGCAGAGCCCCCCACATAGCGTGGAGCAGTGGGGGGGGCAGTGGGGATTGCTCCCCGCCAACAGGAGCGGTGAGCCTGGGGCTTTTCTCTCTTTTTTTTTTTTCTTTTCTTAAAGGGCCGGAGCTGGCCTGGGTGGGGCATCCATGGGGGGGGCTGGGGGAGTGAGGGGGGTGTTTGAGGGGCTTGTGCAGAACCCCCCACACAACGTGGGGCAGTGGGGATTGCCCTCTGCCCGGCAGCACCTGCTGAGCACTGGGTTGTTTTTTTTCCCAAACAGCTGGGAGCTGGGGCGGGCAGAGCAGCCATTGTCAAGCTGGGAGAGTGGGCAGGGAATGGGCCTGGCCTGACTGATTCAGAGATTCGGTAACAGCCAGATCTCTGAATTGGATTTAGCCGAATCGATTCGGGATAGTGATTCGAATAATCAAAGCGAAGCACTGTCACCCAAATTGGCAGAATCTGAATTCGAAGCAGATACTAGCTGCTTTGCACAGGCCTCTTATATATCATATTTACTCAAATCCAAGTTCAGATTTTTTCCCACTCATTTAACATGGGGCTAGGGGGAAAGCCTCATCTGGGGGTTGAGAGCTGGGGCCAGGGCTGGGGCTAGAGCTGTTGCCACTGCCACTGATACCTTGCTGGGGCCAGTGTGGCTTAAGGTGGCTTGTGCGGTGGGGGAGGGGATGCTTGAGGGTGACTGCGTGATCTGGGGGGATGTATGGGGGAGACCACATGGTGCAAGGGGGAATGCAGGGGAGACCACGTGATGTGTGTAGGGGAATACAGGGGAGACCACACAGCAGCAGGGGAACTGCTGCACCTCCAGTTCCAACTTCTGCTACCAGCACTACTGCTACCTGGCCAATACTGGAGCCAGAGCCAAGAACTGGAGGATGGCAGGAAGGCAGGTGGGGGAGATAAGGTGTTAGGGTCTCACTGCCCCCTTCCCCCATTGGCCACTGCTTTTCCTGCTTCTGCTTTTCTGCTGCTGAAGTGGGGGGATGAATTTAAGATAGCCCTCCAATAATTAAGTCCTATACATGGACAATTATAACAAATTTATAATTTTCATAGTTTCATAGTTGGTAGGGTCAGAAGGCACCTGAGCAGATCATTAAGTCCAACCCCCTGCCATGGGCAGGAAAGAATGCTGGGGTCAATCAACCCCGGCTAGGTGATTGTCTAGCCTACTTTTGAAGACCCTCAGGGTAGGAGTGAGCACCACTTCCCTTAGAAGTTGCTTCCAGATCCTAGCCGCCCTGACTGTGAAGTAGTGCTTCCTGATGTCAAGCCTGAACCTACTCTCAGTCAACTTGTGGCTGTTATTCCTAGTTACTCCTGGTAGTGTTCGGGGGAATAGGGACTCTCCCGTTCCCTGCTGGTCCCCCTGATAAGTTTATAGATGGCCACCAGATCCCCTCTCAGACTTCTCTTGTGGAGGCTGAACAGGTTCAGGTGTTGTAGCCTCTCCTCCTAGGGCCTGTCCTGCTGCCCCCTGATCATGTGAGTGGCCCTCCTCTGGACCCTCTCCATGTTGTCCACATCCCTCCTGAAGTGTGGTGCCCAGAACTGGATGCAGTACTCCAACTGCAGCTTTACCAGTGTCACATAGAGGAGGAGGATCACCTCCTTGGACCTGCTCGTGATGCATCTGTGGATGCATGACAAGGTGCGTTTAGCCTTACTGACCGCATCATCACATTGGCAGCCCATGTTCATCTTGGAATCAATAGTGACTCCAAGATCCTTTTCTGCCTCTGTGCTGACGAGAAGGGAGTTCCCCAGCCTGTAAGTATGCTGCTGGTTCTTCTTCCCCAGGTGTAATACCTTGCACTTGTCAGTATTGAATCCCGTCCTGTTCTCATCTGCCCACCCCTGTAACCTGTCCAGATCTAGTTGTAGCCTGTCCCTCCCTTCTAGCCTGCCCACCTCTCCCCACATCTTAGTGTCATCCGCGAATTTGAACAAGGTGCTTTTCACCCCCTCATCCAAGTCACTGATAAAGATGTTAAACAGTGTGGGCCCGAGAATTGAGCCCTGGGAGACCCCACTGCCCATGTCCCTCCAGTTCAAAAATGACCTGTCTACTACCACTCTCTGGGTGTGGCCCTCCAATCAATTTGTGACCCATCCGACTGTAGGAATTGATGCTACAGTTGCCTAATTTTTTAATGAGAACAGGGTGAGAGACAGTGTCGAAAGCCTTCCTGAAGTCCAGAAAGATTACATCCACTGCAACACCTGCATCTAAGGATTTTGTGACTCGGTTGTAGAAGGCAACCAGGTTGGTCTGACAGGACCTGCCCCTAATGAACCCATGTTGGTTGCCCCTAAGCATAATCTCCCCTGCTGGTCCCTCGCAGATGTGCTCCTGGATAATTTTCTCAAAGAGCTTCCCTAGACCGAGGTAAGACTAACGGGCCTATAGTTACCCGGGTCCTCCTTCCTCCCCTTTTTAAAAATTGGGACCACATTGGCTCTTTTACAGTCCTCTGGCACCACACCAGAGCACCACGTGTGCTCGTAAAGACATGCCAGGGGTCCCACAATGACCTCTGCCAATTCCCTCAGCACCCTGGTGTGGAGATCATCTGGACCTGCTGACTGGAACATGTCCAGCCCCACCAGAAGTTCCCTAACTAGGTCCTTACTGACCCTAGGCGTGGCAGTGCCTCTGAGTCTGTCCAGAATCCCCGGGGGGGGGGGGGGAGTGTCCTGGTCCCTGCTCAGAAAAATGGAGGCAAAGAATTTGTTAAAGAGGTCAGCTTTATCATCTAGTGCAACCGCCAGATTACCAAGTGTGTCCTGCAGGGGCCCCATGTTACCTGGTGCTTTCTTTTTACTCCCTATGTATTTAAAAAGGGACTTCTTGTTATTTTTGATCCTGGTCACTAGTCCTAGTTCTGTCTCTGCCTTAGCCTTCCTAACAGTCCCCCTAGTCCCGAGCAATGGAGGTATAATCCTCCTTGGTGATGGCCCCTCCCTTCCATTGCGTGTATGCCTCCTTTTTAGCTTTCATATGTTCCTGAATGCCTTTGATGAGCCAGTGGTGGCTTTTGAGCACTCTTGCCCCCTTTGACTCACATTGGGACTGTCACTCCCAATGACGAACACCTTGCTGGGGTCGTTTGACCCCAGTACTTTTTCCTGCCATGGCAGGGGGTCAGACTTGATGATCTACTCAGGTCCCTTCTGACCCTACCGACTATGAAACTATGAAACTCTTTGGGCTTGGAGGATTGTCTCCTTAAGGAATGACCACTCGTCTTGGACTCCCAACTCCTCTACCCTCTGGGACCTCAGTTCCTCCACGACTAATCTCCTTAAATCTTTGAAATTGGCCCTTCTGAAGTCAAAGGCTGCTGCCTTGCTGCAGGCCTTTGATAACCTGCACTGGACTGTGAATTCCAGTAGGCGATGATCGCTGTCGCCCAGGTGGTTGAGAACCCGCAGTCCCCTCACCAGGTCATCGCCTGTGGCCAGGACCAGGTCCAGCAAGGCATTTCCTTATATAGAATCTAATTATTGCAGGGGCCATCTTAAATTTAAAGTTCTCTTGGATTTGGGTAAATACACGTTTGTTATTTTTTATAATACAAACAAATGAAGCTAATGCTCTTCTGGATAAGAGCTGACAGGTCAGGTGTCAAAGAGAGAGCTTTTACAACACAAGAACCTGAACAAACCATTTCTCTTTCTTCATGTTGCTGCCCAAATCCAAGACTTCCACCCCAGTCAGGCAAAGAAAAAAGGCAGACAGCTACCCTCACTGTATGCTTGCTGTTGCCAGGCTGTATTTTTATTCTACTGAAATGAAAACAATCTAGACCGTGAATATATACAACATAATATAAACAGCTTTTTCTTTCACTTGAATGCCAAGGAAAAGATCCTTGTCCTTGTTGTCCTATTTGTACATCTCTATTGGAGCAAAAGAAAAACTGCATAAGAAACCAGCATTTTTGTGTGTGGGGAATCCCTGGGGCATAAATTGGCATAATGGGAAATGGCAGCTGGTAGTTTCTTGGCTGGTGTAGTGGCTTCCAGTGGCATATAAATTGACATTATGGCTCCAGGGCACCAATTACAAGCCAGTTTAATTTAGTAGCCCTAGTGATCTGGTCAACTGAGAGTCTCTAGGTCCTAGTTTAGATTTCAGTTGCTTATCAAATTGCTCAGGTATTTGTGATCTAATGTTAGAAATCTTGCCTACAACCTTCTAGTCTTATTTCTAGATATGAGGATTCTGGGTTCACTATTTCTGTAACAATCCACAATGTGAACTAAGAGCATCTGGCAATATATTATTCATTCATATCAGTAGAAAATAATGTACTAGTACATCACAGAGCATGCATTTGCTTTTTGACATCTCTGGTACTTGAAAGCATGTTGCTTTTATTTAAATATCCTCAGATAATTTAACTACCTATCCAACCTTTAAATATTTATTGCTATTTTGGCTACTTCAGCAACAATTGGTTAGTAACTGAACATACTCTTAAAACCATCTCAGTTTATCTTAGACTTAATAAAAATGTTCTCTTTGCAGCTGTAGTGAGGTCAAGAGTAGCACTCCTAAGTACAGCTGCATCCAGCCATAACTATAAATTCTGCTAGCTAGCTCTTTGATGGTCTCCGTTAAAACTTCCTGAGACCATAACTTGATGTTGGCCATTATCTTTTAATAAACAAACCAATTAAACAACAGAAACAAACAAAAACAGTCCACTCATAAACACAACTGTAACAACAGTCCAGTCTTTGTTATTCTACCACCTACATATGTGTATGGGCAGTACTGTTCCTCTTATTTTTTCTTAGGCTAAGTACATCAATTCAAAAAAGCCTGAGGTGGACTCGCACTCACTCTTGTAGGGTTTTTTGGGAGCAAACAGAACTCACATTCACCCTTTGGGTGGAGGGGGCCATGAAGGTGGCCGCCACTGGCTGAGGCCAGCAGGCTGGGGGCACTCTCATACACCTCCCAGAAGACTACTAGATAATTCAGAGCCCAGCTGAGCATCTGGCCAACCCTGACTGACCAGCACAGCCCCTTGCCCCAGTCCTGCCCCCCACCCCCGGCCAACGCTGGCTGTCAGTTGCAATGTGGGGGAAGGCAGGGAACAGAGCAGTTCACTGTGTGAGCCCCACCGGCTATTCTGACTTGGGTTTGGGAGGTTGGGGCTGGGACCATGTAGCCGTCTGCTGCTCTGGGAACTGGGGACAGGGGCGGGGGAAGTGAAACCCCTGGCCATGCTGGCCATCCCAGCTTGCTGACTCAGGTCTGGGGGCTGCCAACCCAGGTCTGTGGCAGGGGGCTCTGTTTCCCCCTCCCCCTGGTTCCTGGCATGGCAGATAGCTATTCAGCTCTAATTTGGGGCTCCTGCCTACAGCTGTCATTTGGGCCAGGTGGAGGAGCTACAGGAACAGAGCCCTCTGCTGCACAGGCCCAGTCCTGAATTAGTACAGTTTGGGGGTCCCATGTGGCAGAGGGGCTGGGAGGGGGGGGTCTTCTCTGACCCCTCCCCCAGTTGTGCAGGTAGGAAACAGGAGCTTTTCTGGCCGTCTGTGACGGCCTGGGGGTGGGGCTTGTCCAGAACAGATGAGGACCAGCTGAAGCTAGCACGCTGCCCTGCAAAGGGTGCCTGGGATACTGGAGGACAACAAACTAAGGTGATTCACAATGGGATCTGGTACAGAAATTCAATATACTGCTCTAACCCAAACTGATTAAGTCTAATACTGGATCCATCCAGGTCTAGCTTAGACCGGATTTCACTATTTTTAAACTGGTCAGTATGTGTTGAGTTTCTGTTCTATTATGGGTTTAGACCAGTTTCCAATCACTTATACCAGTTTGTGTAATGTCTGTAAGTAGCTTCGCTGTTGCATTGAAGCTGTACACACTACATTATGTGTTTGCAGTGTTACCCTATATTGCTGGGTTCTCCTTTCATCTGCCCCTGATTACATTAGATAAAATGAAAACTGGGAATGTTTCATGGTATGGATCTTAAGAGCCTTAGTGTCTTAGAAGATTATATTCCTCAGTAACAGAGGTGGCATAATGGTGCTTTGTTTCGTGCTGTGTTTTCCAAAACAGGAAAAGAAACTTACTGCAATGTTAATTTACACTATTACCTAATACTTGATTTACCTTTTTTCATCTTCAATTCATATAATTCTAGAGCGCTTTGTTTTTTAGCCTAAGAGGTAAATGCCAAAGATATTAAAGAACTATGCTAATACATTACTTTTACATAATACTTTTTCTCTGATCAGAAAGCTATTGAATTATTACAGACCAAATCCTGATCCAGTTGTTGAAAGCAACAGGAGTTGCATGTGCTCACTACCTCTGAGTTTCTCCATATATGGGATCCAGTCTTATATCATGGTAATCAATGGAAATGTTGCTGTTGACCTCAATGGGATTGATGTAGGATGCACCACTTAAATGTAAATAAATATATCTGCAGTGGAGAAGAGCAGCCAGGCACACAACCATTGAGTAGTGCACTCTGAATAAAATTTGGCATTGTGCCATCCCTGAATTTCAGAACTGATCTTTGTTGCATATGATATATTCACAGAATGCATGGAAATCCTATATACATCAGCGGAAGATTAGTGCTTTGGCTGAGTATAGAATAGCTAATAGAAATATGAAGTGTGAACAAAAATGCGGAATTTTATTAATTTGAAAGAGTCTTCATAAGAATAATAAGAAGACATCAGGAAATGAACTAGTAACCAGAGCATCATTTTGGCATCATTCTGTTTGCCTCCAAGAAAATGTGTAGAAGGTAGTACGTTTTTATGCAGTAAAAGATTGCTTGTTTTGTCAAATATGTAACGCTACTCCTTTTGGTTAGCATTTGCACTGGTGACATTTTTAAAGCAGGGGATCAAAAACAGGACATCCTAGTTCTTCCAGGAGTCTAACTCATGTTTAGCAGCTGAGTGAAGTTATTGCTCCTTCTCAGTTGTGCTCCAAAGGAAGCAGGTAAAGGACAAGCTTATGGCTTTTAACACTGATGCCCCCATGTTCTAGTAAAACTTGATGAACATATTTTGAGGGGAGCAGTGGTAGGTATAGTATCTTCTATGTACCTGAGAACTCAGAAATATTACCTTCTGTTACCCTTTACCCTTTATTTTGGGCTTTGCCTAAGAAGTACAAGCTAGCTCCTTGTGAAGAAAGTCTACCCAGCAGGCACTGGAGAGCTCTCTTCAATCAAGATCCAAAACTAAGGTTCCTAAGATGCCCCAACACCAATATACCGTATAGTCTCATATATTCATGTGCAGAATAAAATATGCACCTTGTTTTTGGAAAGGCAGAGTAAAGGGGGAAAAAAGAGATTTTTTTCCAGAGATATGACTGCATAGGACAGGGACAAAGCTAAAAAGTCAGCAAGTCTGTGAAATAGGAAAAGAGAGACCAGGAATAACTAGCAGACAGCAGCATTGCCAGAAGAAAGGTTAGTTTGACTGGAACATCAAGACCTTTAGAAGAAGAGATCATTGTTAACACCTGTAGACTGAAGAACAATGAGTCACTAAGTCAACTGACTTCCTCATATCCCTGAAAAGTACTGCCATTGCTGCTATTGGGTACTTGATTTTTGAGCAGGAATCAAAGTGGGGTGCTTAACGTGGGCAGAAAAATCAGCTTTCCTGCAAAAGACATGCATCCCAAATTTGGGAAGGCTGACTTTGGGGGAAAGTGCATGATGTATGTGATAAAATATGCTATGTTCAGTTCCAGAGAATGTGAGCAAAAGCATCCCAATTTATTTCTAGGATTGCAAAAGTACTTTGGAGAGAGAGGAGGTTTTTCAGGGAACTAGAGCTTGCTAATATATCTATAAACTATGTACCAGGTTACAGAAAATGTCCCCTAAAACAACCTTTAAAAACAAGGAAATGAGAACTGCTGCTAGTACATATAGCTACTTCTTATCTACCTGAAATTCATCACTCACTGGTTACAGCTACCATAGACCAGAGAACTTACTATGAACTTAGCTGTATAAATGGAATATATGCTTCCTTTATTTTTCAGTTACTTGCAGAAAACAATGTTATTCACATTCTAAGAGCACTGCATAAAATTCAAACAAATAGAAGTCCAAACTAAGGCATTTAGACCCCGTATAACTTTGGTTTTGTATCATCATTAATCAGAATCATCATTAGTATGCCATTGTTCCCAAATGTTGCCCTTGTTTTTGGTCTAGTAAGAAACAGATGGAGAACTTGTCACAAATGATGGTCCGTGTTATGTTAGTGAGAAAAACAGGTACAAGTTAGTGTATGCTCTGCCCCACTTCAGCATACATAATTTATAATATATGCATTATGTATGTGTGTATATGTATGTACATATATACATACATACAGGTGTGTGTATATATACATACATACATACATACGGGTGTGTGTGTATTTTGGGTGACCATATGGGACAATGTGACATGGAACCCTGCCCTTCCCCACCTCCCAAGTCAGTGGTGCTGCTTCAGGCAAAGGTGGGGGCAGGATGGCATGGTACATCTCTGGTATTACTATTCAGGCAGCTAAGGGAGTCAATGGCCTGTTAATGACCCATTGTTCTTTACTTCACGGGTGTTAGCAATCAGTTCCCCTTTTTAATGGTTATTCCACTAATCAAGCTAACCTATTTTAGGGCAATTTTGCTGTCTGCTAGAGCTCCCTATTTCGTAGCTTGTGCCATTTCACCTCCCTGCTGGACTGCGCCCCATGCCTGGGACATTTGTTTTAATTTTCACCAGCCGGCTGGTTCCAGCCTCCAAAATCCTAGGGTGTCCTAGCCAAACTGGGACATATGGTCACCTTGCATATATATCTGTGTGTTTTTTCATCCTGATGAATCCCAAAGAGATTTGGATTCTAATACATATAGATCAGTCATGCATTACAGTACAGCCCTCAGAGTGAAAGATGGTGACCAACAGCCTGCCTAAAAATCGTTAGAAGAACAAATGAAAAATATCTTTGGTTGAAACTGCAGGGGAGCTCTGGAGGCAGAATTTGAGTTAGTAATGGGCTGGGGCTATTTCCACGGCTGTTTGTTAGTGTGCCATGGGGTCTTTCATGAATAAAAGTGAGCAGGACATCTGGTTTTTAAATCTTATTGGGTAGGTGGCATATGTAACGGTACAGCTTCCCACCCCGCTGTTGGATCAGTACTGACTGAGGGTGGAGAGCTGCCTACTGAATCCTCAGCAATATTTTCAGTCTAAGTGTGTGATCCCACAGAGCAAGAAAATAATTTCAGTGAATTCAGTTGGACTCTGTTTGCTGCAGGAGTCAAAGTACTCTTTGTGGGGTCAGTGTCGCAGGGCACTAAGGTGTGCCTGCTCCTTCAGGAACAGAGACAGCATAAGTAGGGAGCCCTGAGAGCTAGGTAGGGCTCCACAGCTGCAGGTTGCCTTGGCAGTAAGCTAATCAGGATATTAGCTGGTACCTGCACTTGGTCAGCTGACCATAAGGAAACAGGGCCTTGGGCATATATAAGCCCCTGGGCTAGGGCTGGCAAGAGGTTAGTTCTCTCTCAGCAGCCAGGGAGAAGGAGCTCTTGCAGAAATGCTACTCAGAGATGCTTGTTTGCCTATTCTGCTTCTGGTAAGACCAATGGACTCTAGGAGCTCCTAAGGTATCTGGAGCTCAGAGGCACACATTGTTGAAGGAGAAGGGGCAGGGTGTGACCTCCAATGTTATTGTTGTTATGTTATAGCCCAGGGGCTTGTATTTGCATTGTTCTTTGAAGCTGGTCACCAGGTTGAGGCTACTGGGGAGGAGGAAGCCTCATTGGGGCACACTACCGTGTAGAGCCCCAGCGCCAGGGGGCGCTGCGACAGGACTGCAGAGGGCCCAGTGCCAGGGGGTGCTGCGACAGGGCACCAGGGCCTAGTGATGACAGGAGGCCTAGGTAGATGGAGGCCTTATAAAAAGGGATGTTTAATTACCACGTGTCTAGCCCATAAGGCTTAGTGTCTTGAGAGGCACTGACTTGTTGGATCCCTGCTGGGTCACATTCCATCAGCAGGATCTAGTGGGGTTCAGCAGGACCGTGACCACACAAACTTATGGGCAGCCTCCCAAGTTATTATTTCAACCAACAAGACGCGGCAGGAGAAATTAAAAGGTGCCCGCAGGGCGGAGAACGCAAGGTCATGGATCCCTAGGGTCATCATGGCTATCCCTGGAGACCCTGCATTGTGACAATCAGGTCCTAACTTAAATAAGTATAACACTTGCCATATGAGAGCTGAGATATGAGAGTGCGGCCATTAAATGCTATAACTGAAACAAAGCTACTAATACTGTTTAGAGACAAGTGAGGCCAGTTTGCAGGGTGATGTCTTTATTACCTCAGTTATGCTTGCAATTAGATTAAGTGACTGTGGTCTTAAAATCTATTATCAATTAAACTTGAGGGTCAGAAATGAAAACATGAGAGCATTAGATAACATAATGGACTTCAAAAAAAGCAGACTGCAACAGATTCCATAAATTGCTAGGGAAGGAAAAAAAGTCTATGGAAAAGAGATGGTTACAAGAGCCAGTAGTTTTTGAAAGAGATGATATTAAAAGTGTAATGGTAAACACTCCTGATATGGAGGAAAGATGGGAAGTATAATAAGTGGTCAGTATGGCGGCATCAGGTGGTGAGACTTGAAAATCAAGAAGAAATGGCACAAACAGTGGGGGGAAAAAAAGGATGTTTTGTGATGGATAATTATAAAAGAATGCAAGCTAAGGCACAAAATAAAGTGCAATTTGCATGGGACATGAAAGTCAGTAAGAATTACAGGTCTGATTTTTTTTATTGCAGTGGGACTTTGGTCAAGTTGCTTAACATTTTTGTTTCTGCTCTTGAGAAGCGCAGATATTAATCATTACCCATCTTAAAACCATGAGGTATAGCTAGGGATATTTATAAAAGTCTTAAAACAAAGCTACAGTTCCACAGAGTGAAGATATCCATTCAAGTTTTGGGGTTTTTTTTCTATCATAATTCAATTCTGTAAGTTATCCATAGCCTAAGAAATGTCTTTTTGTCCTATATAACCATGTTTTTTAACTTCAGTGGAGCTATGACAGTTTATGCCAGCAGAGCAGCTACCTTTTAAATCCTTATATAAATGATAGTATACAGTTTCACAGTTATTTCATCCTACATATTTACATTCATAAGTGTGCCACCCTGTGCCACTGTAAACTTTTATGGGCTCAGTTAAAAACTCAATGAAAATATATCTCAATATGTGGAGGTATCCTGAAATCGGTAGCCCTCCCACTAATTTCTGTAGCAGGGGTGGGCAAAATATGACCTATGGGCCGGGTTCAGCCCGCCAGGCTATTCTGTCTGGCCCGTGGGACCCCCCAAAAATTTAGAAAATATTTATCTCCACCTGGCTGCCTGTCAAAGATGACATTAGCCAGGGGCAGTAGGACCTAGGGGGAAGTGTCAGTAGGATGCAGCAGCCCAGTCCTGCCTCTCCCCAGCCATTTTCCTGTCCTTCTGCCCTGCACTGCTCCAGCACCACGTGGCTCCTGGCTGCATTGCTTGACTGTGGGAGCACTGGGCCTGTGCCGGTACTCTGTGTGTGTGTGTGTGTGTGTGTGTGTGTGTGTGTATCTTTAGAGGATATGTCCCACATGCACACCCCACCATACACATGTACTTACACCCCCTTTGCACTGCCATACATGTGTACCCATACACCCAAGCCACCCTCCCCCACACACATGACCCCACAAACCCCATATCCACCCACATCCCACATATCCACACCCCCATTTTCCCTCACCCTGCCCCCACACCTATCCACCCCCTCACACCCTCCTCCACACACCCAGAGCCCCGCACAAACCTATACCCACCCCTTCACAATTTACAAGAGACTTCATTTTAAGCTATCATATACAATCACTTCTATGTATACTATGAAAACATGTATAAACTAGGACAAAATATTTTTTGAAATCAAATTAATTAATGTTTTAGATGTTCACTTTTTAGAATATAATTTGGTATTTGCTGGTTCCAAGATGGCACAACCCCTTGCTGAAAGTCGTACTTCCAGGGTAAGGGGAGGGACTTCTGGTGGCAAAGGTCAGGAATTAGGGGGCGTGACTTCCAGTCACAAGATGGTGCCTAGGGGATGGGGCACCTGCCAAGGGGCGGAGCTACCCATGCAGGCCTTGACAGCTTGCCAAAATTCGGTAAACAGTCCTCTGCCAAAAATAATTGCTTGCTCCTATTCTGTAATCTTCAGATGAGGACCTGCATGTGTAATAAATAGCATCCATATAAAAACTCTATAGTATGCTGTGCCTAGATAGCATATGATGGATGAAATAAAGAATGAACTAAAAGTGTATCAAAGATTCAAGGATTTTATTTGTATAGGTCTGTATGTAAATGAAAACAGTTACTTAGGCTAAGTACAGACAGTCAAAAAGCCCGAGGTTGAATTGATTCAGTATTTGCAGTTTAGTCTAAGCTGCATAGATTGAATGGATAAGCAAATGAACAGACATTCACTTTTGATTCCAGAAATGCAGCCACATGCCTGCAGTTGCCCTGGCCAGAAGCCAGGCGATGATAGAGCAAGTGTCCCTGCTCGGCTGGAGCACAACTTGAGCTGAGGGGTGGGGTGAGGGGATCCTGGGATGCTACGGGACTGTGAGTTAACTGGAATGTGGAGGGGATCTGGGGCAAGTTCCATAAATCAATTTAACCTAAGTCGGTGAAATCTGATACTACATCCATCCAGGCTTATCTTAAACCAGTTTCAAGCTATTTTGAAAGTGGTTTTTGTGCACTGAACTTCTGTTGTGTTACAGATTTGAACCAGTTTCTGATCACTTATGCTGGTTTATGTGTAATTTCTGTGCCTAGCCTTAAAGCAATGAAGGAGAGCCGTAAACCAGGTGTGACTATTTACCTTTTTGTATGGAATTATGAAAAACAATCTTTGTACCTGCTATTCAGCTTACGTGGTACCTGTTTTTGCCCAGACCTGAAGAAAGTCACTTTATGTCTGAAAGATTGTCTAACATCTCTCCCAACTATACGGTTGGTCCAATAAAAGCTATCCCCAAGGATTACAAATATCTCAATAGCAATATAGTAATTGGTGTTTCATTAACAGTTATTGTTATTCAGCATGTTTCATTAATATTTTACTAGTTACTACAATTAAATACTTTGCCTCTGGAAGCAAAAATACATTTTTATTTCAGTTTAAGGGAAAAAACATGAGTTCCCAATGCTCTTGTAGAAATTTATTAAAAATATTGATATCTTTCAAACTGGTAATATAGAATAAATTGTGTAGCACAAGTCTCACTTAACACAACTTAACCATATTTTAAGGTCCAGTCAGAGAAGAAATATTTAAATATTGTTACTGCTTTTTGGAGGTTTGTGAAAAAAGAATGATGAAAAAAATGCAACTAGAACTATAATTAAAAACAACAGATGAAAAATTAGTCACGTGTCTGTATTTCTCTAGAGAACAATGTGAAGTGTTAACATCAATTAGTGTCTGGTGGTAGATCTGTTTGCAAAAGAAATAGAATATCCTACTAAAGGTGACGTACCTGAGTACTGAGAACATTATTAAACATTAGGTCTTGGACATTATTAAAAATTAGGTTTTCTTAGGCACAGAAACTGACATACCATAAAAATAGTGTATCCATACCTATAAATCACATTTATAGAGACACCGTATGTCACAGTTATAGGGATAGACATTATTTTCATGATGAAGCCTGAGGAATTCAGTGAATGTTGCAAGGACTTAGCACCTAGCTCACATGAATAAAGATATACTGGATTGTTATCAGTTAAACTGAAATTTAGCAGTGAAGAAAAATTATGAAATAGAACATGCATCGAAGATTTTAAGAAAAATATGATTTTGCTTGGCATTGTTTAAGAATGGTTTAAGATCCTATAAATAAGATATCAGAATGTATAGTCACAGAGCAGTCAAGTTAAAGTGGCACTGTGGCAGGATTCTCGTACATAAGATAGTGACACCTCTGAAGCCCTAGATATGCACAGATTTGTAACAATATTTGTTTCATTTTGGGGTGCTTTAGACAGGGCTTTACTTATCATTATTATGCATGCAAGGCCTTTTGTCTTTGCAAGTTAACCAGTTCAGTAATAATGAAGGTTCAGATATCTTGTACTTAATAGTTTTTGACACTACACATTAAAACAAAATTGAAATTTATTACAGCAATTACACTGAACAGATGCTGCAGTCACTGTCAATCATTTTGTTATAGAGCATCCTTGAGAAATGTTTCCATCTTTGTGAGACTGCTTCAGTTTGAGGACAGAACCACTAGAAACTTCTTTGATGTAATTTGTGTGAGTGATATTCAGGCTAGGTCACCATGGTTACTGAAGAGTGCTGGGTAACTGGATGGCTCTTCATGATAATTAGTGCAGACACTGCATCTGTGCTTTGTATTGGCTCTTAAAGAATGAAGCATCCTTCATTTCTAAGACTTGAAGTCATTCTTTAACCCAGGTCCAGTAGAATATAGTTCTGTCACTCTTATTCCCCACATACCATTACAAACTGTGCCTCTTTACAGCAGCACAAAATCAAATGTGACAGATGTTAGGTAGGTCTTTTTCGGCAATGCTTCTTCATAAACAAACAAATGAATTGCTGTTGAGCTGAAGGGGTATTTACTGTTGCCATTTTTCAAAAGAGACCAATATCTAGTTTGATTTATTTAAAAAGGACTGCATTTAGATTTACAGGCGCACATGCGCGAGTGCGCACACACATACACATGCACACACAGAGTATCACACTATGTGGAGTTACTTTAAATCCAGGTAGTTTGATACTGAAGGAGGATGTCCATTTTGTATTGAGCTAACAAGGACCTTCTCAGCAATTGTAATTTTCTGTGTTAGTACTGCTTCTACTTTTTGTATATGCAAAACCCGCTTTGAAGCTAGTGAAATTTTGGGGTATACAAGGATGTCGGAATTTAAACACAAATACACACCTCTATGGTAGGGCACCATGGAGTTTATTTACAATCCTTGAAAAAAGTGGGAATATATATTACTATACTTTGATATCAAAACTGTGTTCTTAGGCAAAGAAAACTGTCTGGCACAAGTCCAATTCTGTTGGTCCCAAAATATTTTTTTCCCATTTTTGTAGAATACATTTCAATATATTCTACTAAACTGAGGGCTCTATAAATATGTTTGGATGATGAGGGGAGGCCAATGGTTCCTACTCCTGAGAATAAATGCCTGTCTTGAATTACTGATGCCAAAATATTGTATCTTATGAAGAGAAAAAAAACCCCTATTTTTTATTGGATATTTAATAAGATATGTTGTATAGTAACAGACATCCTCAGGGCACACTTGTAGCAGATTTTAAGGCTTGTGGGAGGATCATCGTATGTTATCTGTTGTTGAAAAACTATATTTGTTTTGGATTCTTAGTGTTCTGTTGCAAACGCTGTGCTGTTGGGTCATAATGTTTCATTGTGTTTCTTCCTTTCAAGCATTTTTGGTATTCTAGGAATCGCAGCAGCAACATAAGCCTAAAAATTGTTATAGTCATAAACTTGATGCATCTCCTTGCCTTAGGTTTACTAACCCACCTGATTAAATCAATAAATAATCTTTTAGTTAGGAAATCTTGATTCAGTTAGGATCTTGATTTCAGTTAGGAAATCTTGCATTCAGGAATATCTGGAATTAACTTTTAGGCAGTTCAGTTCCTGATCCTCTAAATCAGTGGTTCACAACCATGTTAGATTCAGGGCAGCCTTTGTTAACTCAAGGCACCCCTCAGAAGTGCCACCTCTTAGATGTCACTGGTTTCTTGACTACAGAAAAATAATAGAGCAGTTATTCTATTGCAAAGAACTCAAGACCACAAGAAGTTAGAAATGTTTTTGATACATTTCTATTTGAAACCCTGAATCATTGAATCATGTGTAGAAGTTTGCACACCTAATCTTGTGTGGCACCCTGCAGCACCCTTGAGAGGATCTCACAGTACCCCAAGATGCTATGGCACCCTGGCTAAGAATCACTGCTCTAAACACACCACGCAATGAAGAATCTTGTTGGAGTAAAGGAGACCAGTTTTCATGCCTTTTTAAATTCAAGCACAGTTATGCTAGGAAAAATGTTAAGAAAATCAGTTTAAATGATTATCTTCCTATTAAATCCTTCAGATTTAGTAGGATCCTCAGATGGTATAAACTGCTAGGGGCTAGTGATTTTGATTGTTCTATTCTGATTTACAGCAGCTGACACCCTGGCCTTGTGTTCTGTAATGTTTTCAGGATCTGAACCTTAGGTTGTACATTTGATACCTTCTTTGTTACTAGAATATAATATATTGTGAGGAAATTGAGGTAATCAATATGAAAACAGGTTTCATTCATTATCTTCTCAGTTGTATCCCCACCCACAGTGCTTTCATTTGAAGTTCCTTTTTTATTTTACATTATCTGCTACTGACAGGAGGTATCTACACTTGCCCCTGTGGCACTGTTGTTACTGCACTGTTATTTAGTACTTCCTAAAGTACTTAATTTAGTACTTCCTACTTTGCTAAAGGAAGTACTAAATAATGGCGCAGTAACATCTGTTACTGTGCCGTGCTGGTGGTGCATGGTTATTTTTAGCTGCTACGTTGCCATAGTGACGTGCTATAGCAAGGGAGCGTGTTGCTATGGCGATGTAGCTGTGGCATCACAGTTTGTACCTGCTAATGATACATTGCCTTAGCATCTCATGTAGATGTACCCACTGGCTCCCAATATTTAGAGGACAAGTTATCAGACCTACATCTGATTAGTTAATCTCAGTATTTAGTATTGTTTCCATATAGATTTGTGTCAAGGAAAAGGAAACAGTTTTCAGCAGGATGAGGGACAAAGTGAAGTTAGGAAGAAAAGTCAGTACAGGTTTCCCTTGCTTTAGGCTGTACATGTGTTCCTGGAAAACGGTGTGTAACTTGAATTTGCATAAAGGAAACCCACTTTACAATGTAACAAATAGGGATATGTTCCAAGACCTCAACCGTACTGACCCCCAGACCCATTTCTACCACTTTTACAAGACAATTTTGGTACTCGCCAACAGCAGACAGTACAGTATACACAAGCACAGGCCACTGTCATAATGGGGATGGCAACTGCAGAAACACATATCGCAGACAATGAACGAGGAGCACAGATCCACACAGGAAATTATATTTTGGTGTGTGTCACTCCCACAATGCACCTTGGAAAGCAGCTGACTGTGGGCTTTCAACACACCAATCACATAAGAGTGAATTTACCTCACATATATAATGAATTTTTTGTATAAAAAGGGTCATTGCATAAGAGCGAATTCACACATACAGAATCTGCATAAAGCGAGGGAAACCTGTACTTTATAAATGTCTGCCACTTTACACAATTCAGGTTGGCATGTTGGTTGTAAAGGTTGTATTACTGCTGTGGTAGTTTTATTGAATTATGTGCTGCTTAAAAGTTGTGAATGAAAAGTTATGCATTAGTGTTTCTCAGTCAGTGGGTGCGTCTACACGAGACACTACATTGTCGTAGCGATACGCTATGTTGATATAGCATTGGTGGGCACAAACCGTGGTGCCACATCCACTTTGCCATAGCAATGCGCTCCCTTGCTATAGCATGTCACTATGGTGATGTAGCAGTTAAAAATAACCATACGCTGCTGGCACGGCACCGTAACAGCTGTTACTGTGCCATCATTTAGTACTCCTACACCTAGGGCGCCCAGTAAGGGACTTAGTTATGTTTTGCTTGACTTTTGCAAAAACTTTTTCTGAGTGAAAAATTGGGGAGGAAACCAAGCGTTGTGTGGTCAGACATTACTTTTAAAACTGTATCAAAGTTCAAAGGAGGTCATTGTTTAAAAATAGACAATGTTGAACACCTGATTGGGGAGGTGATGAGGAGAATACAAATTGAAATGAGGTTAGATAATATTTGTGTGCTATGATTATTTTAAGGAAACTCTGAGTGTCTGTCTGGTTACATTGGAACATGATGCCAAGAAGACTGGTTTGTCCTGATGTATTGAAGTTGCAAATTTGAACAAAGGGGCTAAGAATAATTCATACCTGTAACATCTGACACATCCTTATACAGCATACTGTATACTTTACCTTTTCTAGTTATTTTCAACTGATCAACATATATGTTCTCTGAGCTGGATCCTCAGTCGGTACAAATTGTACCTCCTTTTACTTGAGTAGTGACAAAGGTTACACCAGCTAAGAATTTGGCCCTCTCCTTGAAATAAATCATTACATAGAAATCCTGAGCAGTGAAGGAGAGCCATTAATTAAATCAAAGCACTAGAGTACAGCAGATGTGAACACATGCTGTATTTGCCACGTGCTATTAGACTGAGGTGTTTGAAAATATTAAATAGTTCTTACAATACTGTTTAATACATTAAACAACCTGACAGTGACTTGAAGAGCGGAATTTTCATCCCTGGAGCTTTGCTTTGCATCCTATTTGAAATTCTTAATATACACCAGAACAAAACTGGATGACTAATTTAATCCCAAGTGGACATCAGTATACATAATTTAATGAACTTTGGCACAATTTACAGTCCTTACTTAGGAAATACCTAGGAATGAGCTAACATAGTGACTTAAATTATCAGCAGTTTCTTGATGAGCTGTTCTTCTGAAAGAATTTGCTTATTTTTGTTTAGCCTTTGTTAACACTACTAATCTTTTATGTGCTGCAGTTAGGATGTGCATCAATAGAAACATTTGTCCAAAAATAGCTAGCATATGGCTTTATGCATTACCTCCTGCTGTTGAATGGGGCTGTGCATGGTGGGTGAGTGTCATGGGGAAGCAACTTTGAAGGGTTGTAGTATATAAGACCTCCAGGCCAACCACAGTGCAAATGGAGCTGAGAGTATATTTCAAATAATAAAGTCCTTTTGGATACGGGCCTCTGCAGTGAAATTGCTTTGTTGAAGGGGAAGGGGGTGACATTAAGGTGTTTCACCATGTGAGTTCAAATAATAAAAAGGTAGGGTAGAAAACATATGCACCTGGTGTCACAGGAAATTCTATTTGTCCCTAGCACAAAGGGAATATTACTGAACAGTTCAATAAAATGTGACATCATTCCCAATGGAGTAACAATCTGAGGTTAGGGTTTTGAAATATATGCCAGAAAACAGCTGTTTTTTATTACTGTACCTGGATACACTACATATCTTCTCCAGTTAACCCTACCTAAGGAATTCCAGCCCATAGTGGAGGTTACATTCTGTAAAAATATGTTCTTAACCAATAGTCACACACACATAAGCACGTGCACACATTCACTTGCTCGCTCGCTCACTCGCTCACTCTCTCAATTCCTCTCCTAAACCACAAAACTTCCTGGATATATTTTTTATTATCAATATCTAATGCTGATATATTGTGACATGGAATTTTCCTATGCATATCTTTTTGTGGAACAAATCTATTTTTCTTACACTACTTTAGCAATTACTAAGTAAAAGCTGGCAATTAAAACCCAAAGTGGAATTTATATGGTGTGGTCCTGTACCATAGCTTTATTTTGTCAATTTCTCAAGCTCTTTGTGTAATAAATTAATGAATCTGGGCAAAATCTTGTTCAGGAATTGAAGGAACAAGGTTTGAAATGTGAGTTTTATGGGCCTCTTTACAGTACAGTTTTATCACAAGCCTGAGTTCTTTTGTTGTATAGACCTTTCTAGTCCATGTCTCCCAGAGGTATATTTGGGGGTTGTAATGTACTGTACTAAATATGAGGAGGTTATATTTTTTGCAGTTGCTGGCCAGCTTTGGCCTCCGATGCTGGCTACCTTGAGAGGTTTTCAGTCATGTAAGGTGTTCAAGATTTGGCCCCATTTGACATTACTGCTTACAGCCAATATGTTCTTGAGTGTGCTGGGTAGGGATGGAGTGTGACCAATGGTTAGGCCACTGGTGAGGAATCTGGAAGATCCACCAGATCCAGTTCCTCTGACACAGACTTCCTGTGCCAACCATTGGTCAACTCAAGATACCATGAAAAGACATAACCTGGCCAGTTGCTCCTGTTCAATATGTCAAAGCCTGGAAATTAGGCAGTGTAGCCAGCTTAGAGTGCCCCTGAGCCTGTAAGTATAACTAACTGGTCTCAGGAGCTCTGTCTCATAGGTGAGCTTCTTGATTTACACTCAGGGCTGCTCTAACAGTGCTTAAGCATTTAACTCCCATAATATGACTAAGGAGCTAGGCTGTTTGACATCTTCTGAAAATCACACAATATGTCTTTGAGGGTCAATGAAATAAGGATAATAGCACTTCCTTACTTCTCAGGGGTATTGCGAAGAAAAATGCATTGAAAGGTGGGAGGTGTTCAGGGGTTTTGGTGAGGGGTCAGGTAGGATGTTAGCTAGATAGGTGGGTAGGTATGAGGACCCCTTTGATCTCTGTTTCCTTTATGTACTGTTCAAAAGGACCAGAGATGGTCAGAAACAGTCTATATCTTGTATTTGCAGGAATATAGTGCCTGCTGCTTCCCTGTAGCCACATGGCTGCAGACCAACCTGATAAAAAGTTGGGTTATGCCCTAACAAACCACAGTGTCTATATATAGATGTCAGGTGGAAGGTCAGTGGTATGTGTAAACTCTTACAAAATGGAAATCCTAATTAGGGAATCCTCAGAGTACAAATAGTAATTGGGCATAGCATTTTAGCATTAATACTATTTCCTGGAGATCTGTCAGAAGGAAGCTTTGTGTGTTCCACTAGTTAAGGAGGATGGTCATAAAATGCTGTGTAATTTAAATTTTATTTTTGTAACTTGCATCAGGGTGGGCAGAGTTTGTATGGGACTGCTGTTTTGTGTCCAAAACCAAATAAACACCCCATAAATCATAATTATATAACAACATTTTTCCAGTGTTCAATATTACCAAAAGTGACCAGTAATTTGCCAAAAGTACTGGTAATTAAAGAAGACAATACTGAAAAATTAATAGGAAGGCTTTGTACTGTTTATTTTGGGGTTGGATTTTTGTTTCTGTTCTAAGGGAAAAAAAAGAACAGAGTTCATATTTTGTCAGTTGAGTAAGTCCTACCTATGCATCTTAGATTAACATTCATGGAATTGATTTGTTGCATTTTGTCCAGTATTTAGTAGGTATAGAAAACAGAAAATTAATAGTGATTCTCAGCCTAGAAATATTTTTCCTTTCTCTCTTCTATAAAGCCAGTACTCATAGAATTTGCATAGATAATTTAATATTTTAATGTCATTTAAAACAAACAGTACAAACAATATTTATTTTTGAGAATTACTAGATTGTCACTGCTGCTGCTTAATGACAAGAATTTAGGAATTACTATACTGGAGCAGATATCCCATGGTTCATATCATTTAACTTGTCTGTGGCAGTGGCTATTACGAGCCGATTGAGGAAAAGATGCAAGGGAACCCATACTAGACCTACATGGAACAATCCGTCCCCATGAAAAGAATCACTAAGTCTATGCCTATACCACCTCCCTGTTGAGTCTGGGGCTTCTGTTGGGAAGCAAACTTCTCCTGGTCATATCTACACCAAGCCCAGACTAGGCAGGTAGAGTAGGCAGCCCAGAGGGGTCCTGAGAGTACATATCAACCAGGGAGAGATTTTGAAGAGTTTAGAGGACCCCTGTGAATGTTCCACTCTTTTTAATTGCTGGACTTAAGCATGGGTGTTGTGGAAGCATGGGTATTGTGAAAGTAAGTGTCTTGGTGGTAGTCTAATACATATCGATTTTGGAACTCGGAGAAGATACTTGCTCTTCCTTTCAAACTCTTCCATTAGCATTATCTAAATAGCTGTTATTTGAATATAGGACAAAAGGACAGTCCCTCTACACAATAAATCATATTCAGCTACCATCTTGCATTGTGCGCATGCACAAGGAAAGAGGAAGAGATTAGGATAAACAGGAGGAAACAGGTCCAAAGATCAAACAGGGTCCAATTTATTACTACAAAATATGGCAGATTTCTGCAGTAGTCAGCTAGTTACAGCACAAGCACAGCTGCTGCTCATGGAGGCCATTACAGGGACATTTGAAAGGCCCATCAACACTGAGAATTTGCTGTAGGTGTCCTCACTTGTTCACAGATGCATACCTTTCACATTTAGTAGTTATAGTTTTTTTTTTTTCCTATGCTTAATCATATTTGGAGATCTTAGTCTCTTCTATCTCTTGTCCTTGGAGGAACTGGCAAACTTGGTCATCTGGGATTGCAAGGATTCATTTTTTTTTTTTGCTTTGATTTGTGGGAATTCATAATTCCAAAAACTCCATTTTACCTGGATTTTGTCCATGACAGTGACCCATATGGTAGACTGAGGATAAGGCTGGAAGCATGGCACTCTCAAACTGTGATCCCAGGTCTATCATTGGCTTGTTGGTTGATTTTGCACAAACCACTTATTTTCTCTTTCTCCATGTAGCCTTTTGAAGATGAAGCAGCATTGCAGTAAAATGCTGTGTTAGTTTCTTGAAAAGGAAGAATCTAAAATTAGGCCTGATTTTTTTTTTTTTTTTTGCACAACCTAACACAGGAAGTGGTGATGGCAAAGTGGCTTTATCCCCCTCTTCTCCTGTCATCTCAGGTAGAACTTTAAATAATTGATTTTGTTTTTTTGGCTGGCCTGATCTTGCCCTGGTTGGCTATGCTGACTCTAAGACTGCTTTACACTACTCATCAAGCTCAAATTAGCCCCAACACGTGGAAGAAACTATGTCCATACTTGTAATTATCCTCATACTTTCCAAATCCTGACTATCCACTCCCAAACTTACCATGACTATTATACAGTCACTCTTGTGAATAAAAGAGAAATTTTGTAACTGACATCTCCAGTTTTTATTCTCTTGTCTGTCCATAGGTGCCAGTTGTCATTTATATTTAGATTTTAAGCCATTTGAGATGGAGATCTTTTACAGCTCTGGGTTTGTTTAGCACCCAGCATAATTGGGCTTTTTCTACATGACAAGATTCATTGAAATAATTAAATGAATATATTTTAAAGCAGATGATTTAATCCATATTAAATTCTTGTGCAGACACACATACAGAATTCCAGTGTCCTTAATCCAGTTTATATTAATTCACTTTCAAAGAAAAAGCAAACCAAGCTAAACTCTGATCCTAATAATAAGGATAAGAGATTGATGTCATATATCTTGACGTCAAAAAAGCCTTCGATCTGGTTTCCCATGATCGTCTCTTGGAGAAACTGGCCAATTGTCGCCTTGGGTCCTCCACGATCCACTGGCTGGAAAATTGGCTCCGTGGTCAGACCCAGAGGGTAGTAATTGATGGAAGTCACTCATCATGGTGTCCTGTGACCAGTGGGGTCCCCCAAGGCTCTGTCCTTGGACCCATACTGTTCAACATCTTCATTAATGATGTGGACACTGGAGTCAGAAGCAGACTGGCCAAGTTCGCCGGTGACACCAAACTTTGGGGCAAAGCATCCACACCAGAAGACAGGAGGGTGATCCAGGCTGACCTGGACAGGCTCAGCAAGTGGGCGGACGAGGATCTGATGGTGTTCAACGCCGATAAATGCAAGGTTCTCCACCTTGGGAAGAAAAACCCGCAGCATCCTTATAGGCTCGGCAGTGCTATGCTGGCTAGCACTATGCAAGAAAGAGACTTGGGGGTCATCATTGACCACAAGATGAACATGAGCCTGCAGTGCGATGCTGCGGCTAGTAAAGCGACCAAAACGCTGGCTTGCATCCATAGATGCTTCTCAAGCAAATCCCGGGATGTCATTCTCCCCTTGTACTCGGCCTTAGTGAGGCCGCAGCTGGAATACTGCGTCCAGTTTTGGGCTCCACAATTCAAAACGGATGTGGAGAAGCTTGAGAGAGTCCAGAGAAGAGCCACGCGCATGATCAGAGGTCAGGGAAGCAGACCCTACGATGACAGGCTGAGAGCCCTGGGGCTCTTTAGCCGGGAAAAGCGCAGGCTCAGGGGTGATCTGATGGCCACCTATAAGTTTATCAGGGGTGACCACCAGTATCTGGGGGAACATTTGTTCACCAGAGTGCCCCAAGGGATGACGACTAGGTCGAACGGTCATAAACTACTGCAAGACTGTTTCAGGCTGGACATAAGGAAGAATTTCTTTATTGTCCAAGCCCCCAAGGTCTGGAACAGCCTGCCACTGGAGGTGGTTCAAGCGCCTACATTGAACACCTTCAAGAGCAAACTGGATGCTTATCTTGCTGGGATCCTATGACCCCAGCTGACTTCCTGCCATTTGGGCAGGGGGCTGGACTCAATGATCTTCCGAGGTCCCTTCCAGCCCTAATGTCTATGAAATCTATGAAATAACTGAATTCTCAATAAGAGTCTAAACAGGGGTTTAATGTGGTTTAATTAATCTACTCAAAATAATTTAGATTAATTTTCCCTATAAGCTTTGTATAGACAAATCCCAAAGAAAATTAATTGGAATGAATTTTAAAGTGAATAACTCATTCACTTAAATCTATAATATTAGCTCATTCAGATTAATTTTTCTGAGTGTCCCCGTATTAGACAGCCCCTCAAGGCTCCAAGTACTATAATAGTGTAAATTATAATGCCCTTTACATTGCTTCTCCAAAAGGACAAAACAAAAAATGGATGTGTGCATGGTGGGTGTAAAAGTAGGATTGTGGTTGTGTGACCACATCCCCCTTTGGCTGTGCAGTGCATATGCAGTGAGCTTTCTGAGCTCACCGCCTTGTAAACTTAGCTCCTAGGGGTTGAACATTACCACCATTTGTCCCCTGCCTCCCTCCACTCGCCTGTGCATCTGCAGTCTTCTGGATATACCCCCAGATGTTTGTGTGGGGCTTTAGTAGAAGAAAGAATAGGAAGAGCCTTTTCTTTATTCCTTGGAACTGCTCCATTGCCTCCCTCAAAGAAAGCTTCCTGTTTCATCTCAGGCCTGAGATCAGAAATCAATAGCTCATGGCAATTCTTAATATTCTCACTGTGAGGTTCTGTGAGAGAACTTCAATTCACTTCTGTTACCACAAAAATAATATTTATTCTTTATGGAAGCTCTAATTTCATCTTGTAATTCCTGTGCTGTTATAAACCAGTGGTGAAAAAGCCAAATACTTTAGCCATTTTACTTTGTAACACAACCTTTTCTGACTCAAAAACATTTTTAGATTGTTGGACTTCTGCTTTAATCATCTCTTTAAGTTTGCCTGTGTGACCTCACTTGATAATTGAACATCTGGTTGTGTTGGCGTTAGATTTAGGGAGGCAAGATCAAATTTACCATGGCAAAGGGTATAAAGAGCAACACAATAATGTCAGATGATAATCTGAACACTTCTCAGTCATTATATAGCATAGAGCAAGGTGGGGAGAGGACACATATTGTGTCGGTCCACTAAATAGTAGACCATTGCCTTGTAACAAATCTTAGAGCACTAGATTATTCAGCTTCTACCTTTGTAAAAGATCCCTTATTTGAGGTCAGAGATAAAAGGCAGTCAGTTATGAAGCTTTGGACTATAGGCATAAATTTGATTCCCCCCCCCATTAGAATATACTTTATTTTTTACCATAATTTCCCCTTGTACTTGCCTCTGTATAGGGTCATGACAGGTTATAGGGCTGCATAATGTTCCCAGTGTTATGGGAGATTTCTGCATACCAGCCCTCTGCAAATTCATCTACATAGAAAACCATAAATGTCATTCAGGAAGATTTAAATGAATGCTGTTAAAGTTCTAGACATATTCCAGAGTTTTAGTTTCTTCGGAACTGTCTGAGCTTTACCTTATGTGGAGCTTGAACAGTGAACTGAGTAGGAATCCTGTTAATTATTTTAAAAATATTTTTGTATGACATGTTGGCTTGCAAGAAGAAAATCATGAGCATCTGTTAAGCAGATGAAATTACAATTCTTTCAGCTCCTAACAGCAAACGTGGAGCAGGTGGAGCAATTCCAAGTCTTGAGCAATATATTGGAGCCACCCTCAGTGATGTAAGCATGGTGTGATACACAATCTCTGCAGCTGAGGAGGGGCTTCAGACCTGACAGTGGTTTCCAGCGTACATAGAAAATCAAGAGGGGCACACTTACCTTTAATAATTGGTTTTTTGTTTCGCCACAGCATTGTAACAAGGTATCTTTAATTGGTTACATGGGTTGAGGGAAAGCACAACCTCCCTCTCCATTTTCAGTACTTATGTAATGTAAGGGTCAAGCTCTATCCAGTAGGGCTATGCAAAGCTTTGGTTGCTGATTCGATTTGGCTTGATTCGGCAGCCGAATCTCTGGATCCAAATCAAATCAGGAGACCCTTTAATCTCTCTGAATTGAATCAGAACCTTCCAAATCAAGTTGGAGAGATTCAATGATTCAGACATAGACACAGCTTTATATGTTGTTTCTACATAGCTCAAGCTGCCAGGTGGCTTGTGAATGCTGAGATGCTGGGGCAGATGGAGCATCCCACGGGAGTGTTGGGGGTCCCCAGCATGCTCCACAGTCGACCCAGAAGTGGATCAGAAGCACTTCTGGTCCACTTCCAGGTCCACCGCAGAGCATGCAGGGGACCACCCCCCTCGGCCCCCGGCTTGGTGACTGGTATCTCCTGGGTCTGGCGGGGCAACTGGAGTCTTCCACGGCCCACTACTGAGCCCCCTGGTACAGGGTGCAGGGAGGGTCCACTGCTGAGCATGTGCCCCCCCCCCCCAACAAACTTCTTGGGACACTCCATCCACCCCACCATCTCAGTGTTCCTGAGCCGTGCCTGGTATCTTGAGGTATGTAGAAAAAACATTTAAAGCTGTGTCTATGGCCAAAATGCTGATTCTCTGAATCAGCATCAGATCTTCAGATTTGGCCGAATCAAATCAGGACAGTGATCTGAATCAATGAATTGAATCACTGTCCCCTGTATTGGGCTGAATCTGAATCCGAATCAAATACAGCCCGCTTCACATACCTACTATCCAGTCCCAGTAGACTGTTGTTAAGACTCCCCCTCAATATTCCAATTTCTTTTTTTAAAAGGAAATTATGTTCTGAGAGTTTGGACCTAGATCTAGAGCTGAACATGCCTGTAGGACTCATTTTCCATTTCTAAAAATACTATATTGCTTAGCATTGTTTGGTTACATTAGTGGCATCAAATGAGTTTGTAGCATTTCCCTGGATCAGGGAGCTTGGTGCAACATTAAGAGAAATCAAATGGACTGTATTTAGAGCAAAACCTGGAATTGGAAATAACAAGTGTGCCACCTAGGCCCACCGAAGAAAATACATGAGGGAAGGAGCTAGTGTTTTTGCCTGGGATGAATGGCCAGCTGGCAGCAATTAGGACTTTATACACGTGCACTTTTGTAGAAATAATTTTTACAAAGCAGATATCAAAGCCTTTTACTGTCAGTTAATTAGGCCTCAAAATGATCCTGTGCAGTATTATACCATTTTACACATTGGCAAATTAGAGATTGGGAGGTTAAGTGACTAATCCCTAGTTGTACAAAGAATTAGTGATAGCCCAGGATGGAAACCAGCTGTCTGACTTGTAGCTGCCTTTGCCAACCACTCGATAGCACTATCTGAATAAAAAAAACCAAATACAAAAATAAAAAAGAAGCAATAGAATGATGGCAGTAGTCGTAGGGCATTGGTTTAACAGCTTTAACAAAAAACAATGCACTTGTGACAGTAGGGGAGGGGGGAGGGGATGATAGAAGAGCTCAGGTCTGTGTGCTCCACAAAGGACACCTAAAAAGGATTAATAAATTTTAAAATGAATTGATTTTCCAGTTGAAGAGTATTGCTGATGCAGTTGGATAATGGAAAGCATGACTGAAAATGATTTTCCAGTGCATGACTACTCAATATCTAAAAGGCAGCTCTGCCTGCCATTCAGAACAAGAAATTAAAACAATATTTTCTTCTAAAAACAATGCAAAGATGTTTTTTCAGATGCAGTGCCTCTGGTGAAACAGGCATGAAATAAAATTAGTTGGCCAAATCCTCAGTTTTAATGGCAAAACTTCACTGCTTTTGGTGGTATTGTGTTTACTTAGGGATACATTTGATTCATAATTTTGTTTTCTATGTAGTCAGAAAAGGCTAAGAACCTCTGATTAAAATAAATGAATGTGTGGTTCACTTTAGTGGCTTCACACATGCATGGGCTGATGCCATGCAGGGGGTAAGAGTTGGATACTATGCTTTGTACTTTGCTTTCAGAGTTCAGCTGGATTTGCATGCTATGAAGAGGTCTGAGGCGCATCCAGTTCTCTGTAATGATCACATATGGTATTTCAGTGTAGGAAGACTTCTTGCCTGAAGTTTAGAGTTTACATTTTATTCCCAAAAACACAATGTTCTGCAAGTCAGAATCCAACAGAATTCAAGAAAGAAAAAATGCTAGTTTATTACATATTTTTCTGGTATTTCATACTCATCTTTTAGCAAGGCAGCAGCCGTGTGTACATGAGACACTACTGCACAGTAGCAACGAGCTATTGCTACTCATTGCTACTGTACAGTAACATTGGGGGTACTAATTTATTAAATATTATTACCTGTTATTAAATATGAAATAACCTGTTGCTATTGCACAGTAGCCTCAGAAAAACCCATGTGGGGATGTTACTGCCCAGTAACACTGGTTACTGTGCACTCATTTAGTGCTTGGTTATGCAACTACTAAATGACTACACAGTAACAACTATGCAGTTCACTGCTCGATGTGGCCAGTATGTGATGAATTTTCCTGCTGTCATACTATGCTATGGCACTATAATACGAATTACATCTCTTTATTTCCCAAAGACAAGTGCTGATTTTTGAAGTATCTATGAACAAAGCGAACTTTTATGAATGAGCTCCTAACAGGAGATCTGAATGGGCCAACCACCAGTTTTGGTAAACTTGCAGCCTTGTTCAGACCTTAGCATTTTTCTCCAATTGATTATTCCAAAGTGGATGGCAACCATCACATCTACTATGTGAATGAATCTTCCAGGTAATATTAGCCAATATTATCATAGCCCAAATGGCCATATTATCATCTATGCCCAATTCATGATTTCTGCAGATCATAAGTGCCCTTGCAGATGTGTGCTTATAGTTGACTCTATCTGTTTGAACACCCAAATACAAGATTTTATGCATGCAGTGGGGCATGCTGATTTTGTTGCACAAAATTTGTGTGCGCCACTTTGAAAGTGTGGCCCTATGGATTTTTTAACTGTCTTTTAGAGGAACATTCCTTGAACTGCAGCCACAGGCAACCCTCCACCCCTGCAATTAGCACTAAAAACTTAATTTTTAATTTTAGGATTTTTCACAAGGACACACAACCTTTAATTATAACAAAAATAATTCAGAGATTAACATTAAGAAGCTATACAGATATTTTAAGAGAGTGATTATGGGGGTGTATGTCAATACATTCCAGGTTTGGTGGCATTACTTTATCTAGTTTATGGCAGGCATGATGAGAAAATTAGAAGGACATTTGATTTTAACCAAGTTTCTGTGAAAATTGATTTATCTGGATTGTATTACTGTGGCGGGAACACTATAATTTAGCCATTCAGTCTTTGGATCAGTTACTGTGCATACTAAGGAGGCCAAAAATTCATACCATGGAAATCAGACTTCATTTCATTTGTGACCTCATTGTTGCTTCATGTCCAATATCTTAGACTTGAGCACAGAAAGATACATTTTGGCTTTTTTATTGCAGGCACACACAGTTATGCATAGCATGAGATACTTAGTAGGTATCCTTACTGGGCTCTGAAAGAAATGAAGTTTATAGAAAAAGCTATGAGAGATTTGACTTAATCAGTGATAATACATAGCAGAGCAAGATAAAAAAACAAAAAACAAAAACTACTTTTATTTAAGATATATCTATGAGATTTGAAGGCACGAGAATGATCCTTTGTAATTAATTCTTGCAAGAGTTGAGTCTCCCCCCCCCCCAAAAAAAACAAAAAAACAAAAACGAAAGAAAAACTAAAATGGGTACCTGACTTTGACTTGAAGCAAACAAACCCAGTGTTACAGTGGTGCATTACAAGAGACACCTTGGCCAGGCGTGGCATTTTCACACTATTACACTGTTCTTTAACAATTTCTGGAATGGATTGCCTGCAAATAGAAAGCATTATCTTCTCTCTTGTGGAAATTCAGGGAAATACTTCTAAGTAGGACTGACTACCATTTTGTTTGCAAAATGTCTTGGGGGGCGGGTGGGAAGTATTGTTTATTGCTCTTCTTTGCTCAGCCATGCTCTTGGCATTGGATTGAGATTGATTATCCTTATAGGATGAGAAAAGGCAGACTTTGTCCTGTAGTTATTTTCTGTGCTGAGACAGTAGAGATAAAGACCAGTCTCTCTCAGACTGGGGTACATAATTTGTAGGGGTATGTGTCTGGTTTCTAGAGGACATGCAGGATGTAAGAATGGAAAATCAGGAAAAAGGAAAGGGAAAATATAGAGGGGAAAAATGAAGAAAGCGTTCTTTAAGGTGGCTGAGAGAGGTCATTATGTGGTTATAAGGTCATAAAATATTACTTTATTATCCATACCAGGGATTACACAACAGTATAACAGATTTAAGAAAGGATATGCAACCCCAAATTATTTCTGAACCACTGCAGTAGAGCCAGCAGGTTTTGGTGGGTTAGGAGGGCACCCATTCAGCCCATCAGTTCCTGTGCACCATCAATTCCTGGAACTTAGGTTTTCACTCCAGGGTCTGATTCTGATCCTCTTGGAGCTCATGACAAACCTCCCATAGTAGAACTAGGATTTGGCTATTTAGGGTTATTGTAAATAATGACTCCTGTACTTTCCACCCCTTTCTTAAGTCCCCAAATATTTCTCTGGGTTAAAAGATACTAGGAGAAATACAAATTAAAAGTTACTTATAGAGGCATTTACAATCAAGCATGCAAAAGCAGAGAAATACAGTCATAAAATATACAATGAAGGTTAAGCATTTTTTGGGTGTGTGTGGTCTAAGAAGTTTCTCCTTGTTTTTTGGAGAGGACTCTTAAATAACTGCCAATGCTTTGTTTTCTTGTTCTTGATTTTTACTGGATTGAGATTTTTATATGTGGCTTTAAACCAGCTACAACATTTAGGGCCTAATTTTGAAACTGTGTGCTGCCAGTGTGCACTTAATTTGTTGGTATTTGCATATGCAAGCAGGCCAGACATAATTGGTCATTTGCTTGCAGAAATATCCAATTTAGACAGATGCAAATTAAGTGTGTAATTATTTGCTTATATTTTCAAAGGAAGGCTCTTTGTGTTGCGTCAAAAGAATAGGAGGTTTGATGCATTTCTGTCCTATGTATAACAATGAAAACACTAATTTATTTTTGAATATCTGTCTTTGATTCCTTTATTACTATCACAATAGCAATTAGGTAGGTTTTTTTTTTTGGTGTTTCTTTGTGTGTGTGTGTGTGTGTGTGTGTGTGTGAGGGGGGTCTTCTGTGCCTTTTTTTGTAAAACCAATATAGGCACTTTCTTAAAGATCCTTTTAAAAAACATTTTAATGAAATACATGTGGAGGAGTTCTATCATTTTTATTGTGCAGCTAGTCAGAGAGGCTGGAAAAAATCCTGCCCTGAATGATTTAAATATTGATATAATGATGAAAAAACAATTTACAGTTAATTCCTCTAATGTACATCAACAAAAATAGCCTTGCTCAGATGGTCTGCCCTATTCCAGTCAAGAGCAGTGTGAGGACTGAGGGACAAGTTATATAAACAGTTGCAAGGTTGGTCTCAATTTTCAAGGCTTTCTGTGGAGTATACTTATAAGAATGACAGATAATGCACTTGTGTTTGTATTTTGCCTTTTTTATCCTGTTCATCCAAGGTGAGTTGAAATACAGATTTTATATGTTGCTCTTACTGAACATAGATGGAGTTTTTATGGTAGATCCAGAACACTGACCCATCATTTTTCCATGATTTAGCTTCCAATAGTAGCTTAAGACTCAAAAAAGGGGGCATACAATATACTTGGCCAGTTATGCAATGTTGCACAAGAGTTGGGCTTGGGGTAGGAGTAGGATTTGTGCCTGATTTTAGCTTGTGATCATCTTACAGAACCTTTCATCCACCAAGTATGAGAGTTGGTCTCCTTATATCTTTTCATTCTAGCTTAAATGGCTATAAATATAATTCCTGCTAATTAAATGATCTAATCATGTAATCCAAATAGGAAGTGCATTTGGTTAAAACAGGAACACTCTCTGTCTAAAGTAGTAAAACAAGGTCAAATAAAATGAAAATTGTTTTCCTACTCTGACCTTTGCAGAGGCTCACAAATTATATCTGCTCACAAGGACTGATTTTTGAGGTATTCCCCTGTACATGATACATTTGATTAGAACATATGCCATATACAGACAGTATAAATCAGGGGTGCCCAACCTCCAGCCCATGGGACCAGATGCAGGCCACGGAGCCTTGGAATCCAGCCTGGGGTCTGCCATGGTTTGGGAAATTTGGTGGTGGGAGCGTAGTGGCAGTATTGCCATGCCCCCTTGCTGCCAAAATCCCAAGCCCCACAAGGCAGGTCAGAGCTGGGCCACAACTTTCCTCTCAGAATGGCCAGATTGGAGCTAGTTCATGCTCGCTTCCCTCTGGACTGGCGGGTTGCACGCCTTTTTCTCCATAGGGCTGGGCCATGACCCCTCCCCCTGCATGGCTGGTTTGGGGTCAAGCCACACTCCCCCAACCCCTCCACCTTCAGTGCTGGGCCGTGACCCCTTCCCTCCACCCAGCAAGGTTGAAGCTGGGCCATGTCCCCTTTCTCCTATGGACTGGGCCATACCCTCCTCCCCTGATGAGGCTGATCAAAGCTGGGCCATGGGCTCTTCCCTCCATGGGGCCAAGTTGGGGCTGGCCCAAGCCCTTTTCCACTGTGTGGCTGGCTCAGGGCCAGGCTGCCCCATTTTCTCCTCTGCACAGCCAGATGGAGCCCTACTGGATCTGGCCCATGGAGGGATTGGGCACTGCCCATCTGACCTATCAGCCAAAAAGGTAGAGTATTGTTGAGTGGAGATATTATATGGCTGTGATCCCCTGAGACCTTCCTGGGATGAGCTGTGAGAAGGTTGAGCATATCCAATGATCACCGGGCCTGGAATGACCATCTTTTGGCTTCCATACCTTGATGTTGATTGAAGTTTATGGGGAGATGAGTGCAGGTCGAGCAATAACCCTCCTTGCCCACCCGGGCCAATTCTTCATCAGGCTCCTCTTCTGCTTACACCCCACTCTCACCATGTCCTGTCTTCAGTAGAGTCAATAAATTGTTAGTTGCTTTGGATGTTGCATAACACTCCATATATATTTGTATAAATAAAGTAAAAAATAATGACCGCAAAATCAGCCTTCAACTCAGGAATGTTTTAATCAATTCAAGACATACAAAAAACTAGAACCCATGGTTCCAAAATGATACCTTTTTATTAGACCAACTGGGAAATCTCAAGAAATTTGTCCTTTGCGATTTCCCAGTTGGTTTAATAAAAGGTATCATTTTGGAACCAAGAGTTCTAGTTTTTTTGTATGTCTTCTTATCTCAGACCAACACGGCTACCAGGTACACTCCTTAATCAATTTAGGTCAATTCATTCTGGGTCTTAACAGAAAACAAACTCATATCAATTCACCCCACTGCTCAGGCTGGTAGACTTCAACCAGAAGTTCTTTCCATAAAAAGAAAGATCACAAGTCCAGAATCTAAATAAGCCAGAATCACTTCAGTCAATGATATATCGATCAGAGTGTTCATGACCATATCATTTGTGCCATTCCATGAATCCCCAGTTTCCCAGCTGCAAGACCCAGCTGCAGTTCATGGCCCAGTTCCCTGGTTGGGACAGATGCCTCCCTTGGGGCTGATTTTATTTTAACAGTCCCACATTAGGGCAGGCCAGCTACCTTCCCTCTCTCCTCTTTATTTTTTTAGCTGGAGAGAAAGAGGAGACAAAGGTAAAAAAAAACCACAAACAAACAAACAAACAAGCCCCTAAACCCCTAAACCAAGATAAAGGGGGGGGGAAAAAGCAAATGGCCTGAAAGGGCAGGGCCCCTTTGAGACTCATGGCTGCTTCTCCCTTTCACAGTCTCTTCACTGCCTCCAGCCACTGTTGTGTCCACTCCACTCTGTCAGGCTGTTTCCTGGCAGGCTATCTCTGTTCCATAGCCAGGGTTTCCCCAACTGATTTTTCTCCTGGAGCTCAGTCCATTCTCTCCTGTCTTCTTTGGGAGATTGGCAGCTCCAGCCACTTCTGGTTCTGGTCTCTCTCATTCGCTGCCGCTCCTCTTTTCCACCCTTCTCCAGGGCCTGAAATGTCAAGACCAACACCCCTTTCTCCAATATGGAAGGAGCATGTGCTCCTAAACCTTTGGGGCTGGTCCTTCTCACCACGGTGGCTCCTCCCTTCAGTGAAGGTAAGTAGTTCATGCTCCCATCCCTCCTGGGCTCTCCTCAGGACCCCCTTTACTCCCTTCACAAGCACTATTGGTGGAGACATATTTTGAGTGTAGCTAGCGAATGGCCCAACATCACTACTTAAGAGCCTACATTAGCAGATTTACAAATGGTACAATTGCTCACTTGAATGGGTGTGTCCAAATAACTGCTCAGATTAATGTTTAGATATATGAAATGCAGTGAATCCTCTATATTTAACATAGAAGAAGCCACATCCCACCATTATTTATTACTAAGACCTTCAGTGGGCAAATGGCTGAGTATAAGATAGAGCCTAGTATTTTCAGTAAAGGATGAACCATGGGTTTTAGAGTAATCAGTAAATCTTGTCTGTTATGTTGTGGTTACAACCATGATTCACTTGAATTCTACATCCACTCAGAATCTTTTGTAGTTCAAACAAAGATGTTTATGTATGAAAATTGCAGACTTACTAAAAAAATATTCAGGCTCTAGGCATAGTTATCATTATTTGCAATGACCATGATGGACTATAGTGGCATAATACAACTGTACACTCCCATGAATATATGCTAGTGAGTGATCTTTCAGATTGGCAAAGGCAAGTTGCACTCTGAGCAGGATACAGTGAATCTGAGCAGTTATTTAGATAGATCTTTCAAAGTGAGTGATGGTACTGTTTGTCTCATCCTGTTTTTTCCTTCCCTCTTTTCCTCCACTCTAATCCCTGGGCTCGCACTCTCATTCTTTCTTCCCTGCAGTTACTGTGCAGCATCCAGACAAGGAACCTGTTTTTAATTTTCATGTGTCGTGTCTGTCTCATAAAACATGCAGTGGATCATATGACTATTGTGTAATGTTAGAATACTGTTGCAATGAATATCACATAGAAAGACATGTAAAGTTGTCTTGAAATAAAATGTACCAAGTTTCAAAATTAAAGAGGCAATAATTCCATACAGATGACAGAAATACCAAGAATGAACAGAACGCTTAAAAACATTCTTTGTGGCTTCAGCTCCCAGTCATTACTGCACAGGCTCTCTCTCAGTAGTCCTTCTAATTGTTGACATGTTCGTTCTCTCTCTCTCGTTCGCTCTCTCCCCCCATAAGAAATCAGGCTAGCCAGTTAAACAGGATGTGATAGTCTGGTTTTCATATGATATGTACTGTGCTTTCATATGACATGTACTTTTTGACCACTAAGTCATCCCCTTTGCCTGTAGGTTAAAAGCAACACTGTAGCCCTAACTAACTGGTGGGTATCATGGTCACAGTTCACTGTTGAGTTATGAGCCTGTTCTAAATGACAACCAAATGACTTTGGGTTATATTCTTTCTTCTGCTGTCCTTGGGCATGGCTGGCCTCACCAAGGATATGCTTTCTATATTGGGAAATGTTTACATCAAGGAAAAATGGATCTAGCAATGGAACACAATTAACATCTTTAATGCATTTCTTATCACAGACCCCACATCTAAACCTCCTGGCTTTGCTTTGCTGGACAACAGGGTTTGTACTGGACAAGGTAGATGCAACTACCTACTACATGAATGGAATTTTTTTGAAAGAACCCAAGTGTGCATGTGGCAAAATCCAAATCATAGCATACATCCTAGAGGAGTATTATATTTATCATTTTAATGGTTGCATTGAAGACTGACACCAGGCTACTGATGATGCCTTGCAATGGATATCAAATCTAAAACTGTCACTTTAGCCTTATCCCTCAATGCCATAGTTTACAGGTTGTTTATAGGATGTTTATAGCTTGTATGTCATTCAGTTGCTATATTCCATATGAAAAAAATGGATAAATAGGGAAACCCCATTTGTAAAAACTCAGTACAGGGCTTTTAAGAAAACAGTGGGCCTTAAGATACTAAAAAGCTGACAGATGCCTGAATACCTCTGTGGATCTGGGTTTTAGACTTCAGTGCACCATTCCTCTGTAGTATTTCTAAATTAAAGATAGTATTGCCTTATTAATTCCATATTGCAGTCAGTATTGTACAAATCTATTGAATTGTTAATAAAATGAAAGATACAAGCAGAGAGTAACCCAGACAAAAGTAGTTTCTGGTCCAGTTATTTGAATAATAACATGTTTCTTAAGATAAGATACCCAACTGAAAGACACCTACCTGGAAAGGTATTTTTCATTTTACATACTTGTTAAATTTTGGAACAAGTTCATATTACCTAGAACCCCAGAGTATCTTATCCATTGTACATACTGTCATTCAGCAGGACCCCTGCCTGTCCTGGGCTGTTTGCTCTAGCAGGAGGTTTAGGGACAGAAATTACACATAAACCAGTATAAGTGATCAGAAACTGGTTCAAATGTGTAACACAACAGAAGTTCAGTGTACCTAAACTGCTTTTAGAGTAAACCTAGATGGATGCAGTATCAGAATTTACTGAGTTAGGTAAAATTGGATTACTGAACTTCTGTCCCAGATACCCTCTGGATTCAACTAATCTCTTAGACCCCCAGTATCCCAGGATGCTTTGCACCTCCCCAACAAGCTCACCCTCACAGGGTAGGCCAGCTAACCTTGGCCTAAGCTGTCTGCTCCAGCTGAGCAGGGAGGCGTGCTCTAGCAAGTCCCCAGCTTCTGGCCTGAGCCAGTGCAGGCATGTGGCTGCATTTCCAGAATCATAAGCGAATGTCTGTTCACTTGCTTATCAGTTCAATTTACACATCTTAGAATAACCTTCAAAGATTGAATCAATTCAGCTTCAGACTTTTTTGACTTCCTGTACTTAGCTTAGGAGTGCAAGTCAGTTGAAGTTGATTGCGGGAGGGGGGCAGGCCACAAAGCAGTTACTGTTAAGAGTAGTGAGTTACAAGACCTTATTGTAAAAAAGCACACTGTTCTGTCTAGAGTTGGAGGTATACAAACAAGAGGAGAAAAATGATGGTGGAAAAATAATGTTTGTGAGAATAATAAAAAAAAATAAAGAAAGACTCTGAAATGAGTTTATTATTCCAGGATAATGTTGTGCTACTGCATCTTAAAGCTTTTTATCAGAGACCAAGAATTCATTACAAATATTTTTGTATGCAAACTCCTATGTTCATTTCAATAATGTTAAGGAGGTGACATTTTAAATTGAAAATGAGCCTGGCAGTTCCTCTTGGGCACATTTCTCTTTTTTGCCCTATTATTGATATTTTATTTATAGCTTGTTGTTAATGAACATAGCAATAAGAGATGGTCTTTGAGGATATTCTGAGTGATGCTTGTTACATGTTGTCCCTGTGGGATTACTGTTTCCCATTCCCAAATCAGGCAGTCTACAGATTTCTCCAGTGGTGCCAGTACTTTTAGAGCTGCAGTGTGTTGATATAATAATTACCTTTTTGTTTTCTTTAGCTAAAGTTTCTGGACCAAATTTAGCTTTTGCTCATGCTGGTACACAAGAACTGAATTTGCCTGATTGTCTTTGCCTAGGAAGTGTCTCCCTTTCAGGTACTCTATCTTTTCCTTACTGAACTTTTGTTTCATTAAAATATCATCTAGAATTTTGCTTAAACACCACTGTGCTTTGTACCATCTTTTGCATTTCATAATTTTTCAAGTTACAGATGAGACAAAGTTCAAATTAAAAAAAAAACCCAAAACAACCCAGCATCTTGGTCTGTGATATTTCAGGATTGGGTCAAGGGAGAAAACACTAGAAAAATTTTAGAAAACATACCCAATCTTTTGAGAATTCAATGCAAAAAAGAATGCAACCAATTGCCATAGCTGTCTGAATTTGGACATAGGCAGACAAGGTTCCTTGGGTGAATTTGATATCGTTTATTAGACCAACCCAACTAGTTGGAGAATAGTTATTAAGCAAGCTTTCGGGTTCAAAAACCCTTCGTCAACACGGCTACAACCTACACCCCTGAATTTGGACATAGCACCTAACAACTGCAGGAAATCGCAACAGAACAGGCAGGTGTAATATTGCCACTAGGTGCCAGCAGAAAGCTGGCAGCTTGAAGTCCTAAGGGTTCCATAGGAATCCTATTAATTGAGTGAATCAGTGTACTTCTGATCGTGCTTCCTTGGAAAGAGCCACTTAGCCAGTCTTGGGCCACTGATAGAACTGCTGGGGCAAAAGAGATATCCTTCTACCAGGAGAGACCATAGAGTAAGTCAAATCCTAGTATTTTGGAGGATAATCCTATTATCTTTTTATGCAATGTTGAAAAAATCCTGCAGTCTTAAACCACATCACATTTAGTTTTGCAGGATAGTGTCATATGGGATATCCTTAGTGGGATACAAAATGACAATTTAAAGAAATTGCTTGAAAGAGTTTCTTCACAAATAGTAGCTAGTATCCAGGGACATCATTTGGAAAGAATACGTATTTTGCTTGAATAGAAATTCTTATTCTTTGACATTAAATTTTGTTTTTCAGAAGGGCAGTAATAGACATTGTAGCCTTCAGGTATCTCTTGGGACTGGAAGGCAGACAAAAAGGTCACAGTCATTAGGGTTTTAAAGGACATCCCTTTTGCCTTCCCTCTCTCCTAAGGTTGGGTTAGGGAAAAAATAGAATAAAATGTGCAGATTTCCAGTTGATCAGGTATTTAGTTTGTCAGCAGCTGCACAAATCTCACTCATTTTCTCCTTTACTTTCTGAGTTGAGATAAATTTAGCCCTTTCTTATTCTGAACCTTTGTGAGATGTAGTGGGGCTTTCTTTGTTCATTTTGGGTTTTTGTTTTGCTTAGTTTTTGTTTTTGGGACAGTTTGGACAAAGGAAAATATTTTGCTCTGGTTTCTTGTGGTGTTATTTGTGATTCTCACATTAATTGAGGTCTCTAAGTCCTCAGGCGTCTTGTAAGGCAGTTCTGCAGAGACTCAATGTAGGATTTTATACTCGGGGCAGAGTTTTCTCTGTTCAATTGATGTAAATCTGGAATAATTCTAGTGAAATAATTGAATTAGAATCTGACCCAAAATCACCTGGGTGTATTTAGATACTGAATTTTCCTTCTTTTTTTTTTTTTGTAACTTTTTTGTATTATGAGGCATTATATTTACGCTTTGTTGAAAATAGCCCAGCTTCGTTTCCATAGGGATTTCTTATTTTTAGTAGAAAATGTAACCAAGTATTTTTACAGTTGAATCTAGTTTAAACGTGGTGTATTTCCTATGTTCTCACTTTCTCTATATTGTACTGGCACTTCCTGAAGAGGAAGAGTGTGTCCTGCGTTACATGAGAGAGGGAGTACTGAATGTGTTTTAGTGTATTTGGAGTCAAAGACCAGAAAAAACTTTCCATTGTTCTGCTCTCCCATTCTCCCGCTGTACTTGGCATTGGTGAGGCCACAGCTGGAATACTGCATCCAGTTCTCCACAAGAATGGGGTACCACTCTTCAAGAAGGATGTGGAGAAGCCTGAGGGAGTCCAGAGAAGAGCCACTCGTATGATTAGAGGCCTGAGGAGCAAGCCATACAAGGAGAGGCTGACAGATATGGGATGGGACTGTTCAGCCTGGAAAAGAGAAGACTTAGGCGGTTTTGGTGGCAGCTTACAAATATATTGAGGAGAGCATCAGGGGGTAGGTGAACAACTATTCACCAAAGCACCCCAAGGGAAAACCAGAAGCAATGGTCATAAACTCCTAGAAGTAGGTTTTAGACTGGATATAAGGAAAAACTTCTTCATGGTTTGTGTAACCAGACTCTGGAATAGACTCCCAGAGGGGGTGGTGCAGGCACCTACCATGGAGATCTACAAAAGGAGACTGGCCACACACTTTGCTCAGGTTATTTGACCCCAGCAGTCTTTCCTGCCCAGAGCAGAGGGGCTGGACCTGGAGATTTCAGGAAGTTCCTTCCAGCCCCCACTAAACTTCTGTGAATCTGTGATTTGTGATAAAACATTTGTAGGCTAATTGCACATGATGAAATATACGGTCCTGGAGTAGCAGTTTCTCCCACAGAAAGAATGAGATTTATTACTCTGTAGTGTAAATGACTGGATTAATGACCTTTATTTCAGATGGAACAGATGCTCTGTTTAGAATGCAAGACTGTCTTTGAGTTCATGCAAAATTGCAGAGTCTCTCTGTTTTGAGGCTGTCTTGCCAATCCTGAGTTATTTGTATTCCTTTTTCTTTATTCCTGCTGCTAGGGCTTTGTTACAGTACTGTCAGCCTGATACTGTCTTTGGTTTGCAGTTTGCATCACTACAACTGATCACAACCAGACCTATAGCGGACTCACTTTTTCATGTGTTTTTAGTAAGGCTGGAAAAATGGATGCGTAAACACTCAGTGACTTGGCTATAAATGTATATTATCTAAGGAACTGTCATAAACCATATATAAAAGTAATTAACATTTAACAAAAATATAAAAGGTCATCTCACAAAGATTAAGTTAAATGCATGACTCAGATAGGTGACATTGCTCGCATCTACATCAGAAGCTTTACAGCACAGTAGCATAATTTACTGTGCAGTAAGTGTGCACATCTACATGTGCGCACACTTACTGTGCAGTAAATGATGCTACTCATGAGTAAATTTGCTACCTGAAAATGCAGGTAGCAAATTTACTTGCAAGTAATTACTGCGCAGTAATGCATGTGTAGACGCCAGCTGGGAGCAGATTTGGTCCCAGTCAGTCCTGGCTTCAGGGCTAGCCCCAGGGCTCCAGAGCCGGGAGCCTCTCCTGCCCCAGGGCTGGGGCAGCTCTATAGCAGCCCCAGCCTCAGGCCCTTAAAAGCCTGCAGGCACATGCAGGGAACCTGAGGTCACTCTAGGCCCCTGTGTCCCCCTGGGCAGGTCACAGACTAGCTGCACCGGCCTGCCTGCACCCTGGCACTACTGTTTGGTACCTCAATGCTGTGTGCCTACCAGGACCCATGCCATCCAGTCCTGCAGGCTGCTTCAGGTTCCTGCCAAGCTTGCCAGCACCCAGGCCCAGCTGCAGGCAGCTCCTGGCTGCCAGGGCCAGCTCCAGCTGCTGGCAGCCCGCCCCCAGCAGCCTGCCTGGAGCCTGCTGGTCCTGTGGGGTGTTGCCTTGCCACACAGCTCCCAGTCTCACTCCAGGCCCCTGTGCTGGGCACTGCAGGCAGCTGCCCAGGCCCAGCAGCACTGGGACAGCTGTGTGGAGAGCCAGTACAGGAGTCCCAATAGCCTCGTCATCACCCATGCCAGTGACCATCATCTGGGGTCTCAACTGGTCTCAGGAGGAGACTAGTGACCCTGTGGCACTATGGAGTGAGGTGGAGTTGCGGTGCCAGTTCACACGGAGCGGATGCTCCAATGCCCATGTGTATGAGGGGCTATAAGGACAGATGTGGGAGTGTGGGCATGACCGGTTGGCAAGGAAGTGCTGCAGGGTCTTGCAGGGCACAGGGTCTTGCAGGCACAGTGGGTCACCATCACTGACCACAATTGTCAGTTGGGAAGTGCCTACAAGTCCATGCCCTTTATGCAGCAACTGACAGAGATCCTCAAGCCCCAAGACCTTGGCCACAGCTGTGCCGTGTACAACGGCATGGGCAGCTGCCCAAGCCCCCACCCTGGCCTGACTCAGTATCTGAGCTCCCCATCTGCAGCCTCCACCAGCATCTCAGGGAGACCAGGTCAGTGCCTGTCTTGACAGCTCCAAAGCCTCAGCCCCAGCCATGGGGCACAGCCAGCCATGTCACTGATGACTGCCAGCAGTGCCAGCTCCTCCCTGGATGTGGTCCCTGCTTGGGCACCAGCTCGCCATGTTTTGCTGTCCAGAGAATACCGCCCAGAGCTGCATGCCATCGCCGCTAGCAAGAACTGAGTGGAACTACTGGCCATGCCAGCCTCAGCCATGTGGTAAGACCTGCATTGGGGGGATTGCCCTCTCTGCCCTGGCCCCGGGCCCTGCTCCCTCATACCCAGATGCACTCCCTTCACCTGTGGGTTCCCTCCCTACAGAATGCAAGGAGGTGAGATACTTTAATGAGCAAAAAGTCTGAGTGCAAAATTTTACTGAGTTACTGCAAAACTTTACCGAGAAGTCTGTGTCCCTGCAGCTAGTTGGGCGTGAGCCTCTCACATGCTGAGGGATGTGTCAACTCTGGCAGCGATGTTCTCCTCAGCTGTATGGGGCAGAGACCTGTAGTGCAGCCACAGGTAGCTCTCCTGACAGCAGCAGAGGTTGTGGGGCAACCTGGGCTTGCCCCTTGTGCAGTTGAAACTCAGGGCCCCATGCCATTTGTACAGGTGCACCCAGGGCACCATGGCAATCAGCAGCAGGACGTAGTGGGTCAGGCACCCCTCAGTCCACACAAACAGCTCTTCATGCAGCACACTCAGGACAATCACAGCAGGGGCACACTCTGGGCTCAGTGCTGGTGTAGTGGGGGGCTTGCCCTGAGGCACCTCCCTGGAGAGGCCCCCTGTAAAGAGGGTGGTGGCACAGGCAGCTCCTCATTCCAGTCATCTAGGAGTTTTACACCCCCTGTGGGCTTGGCAGCAGCACAAGAGACATTCTGGCCTGTAGGAGAAGGGGTCGGGGCAAAAGGGTTGGGAGCCATGGCAGCAGGGGCTGCCAGGAGCCGAGCCTGGCCTGGCCTGGCCTGGGAATGGGGTGGGGGAGGCAGGCTGTTCATGCTCAGCACCCAGCAGCCCATCTGCCCCAGGGGAGTGAGTGGGGATGGGGGCTTGTCTGGAGGCTGCCTGTGTCTGGGCCTGCCCAGCTGACTTAGCATGGTCCCTGGGCACCCATGCATGCCCAGCTCCCAATCTGAGGCCAGGCAGCATGCAGCACCTGGTACACAACATCGCATTTCAGAAATGTTGCAAAGTGTCTCAAACAGCCCATGCCCTGGGTTTTCCACCACCAGCTCCCCCCACCCCTGGGCCCAAGCCCCCTGCATGCTCCGGCTCCACATGGAGCCACAGCTGCCTGCAGTGGGGCCAGGACCACATGCTGGCCCCACTGGCCCTGGACACAGGCTGGTGGAGAGAGAGCTGCCAGCACCAGGAGACCACCAGAAGAGAAGTGGACACGCCGGAGGGCAGGGAACAGCTGCAAGTGGACCTGGATAGGTTGGACAAGTGGGCAGAAAACAACAGAATGCAATTCAACAAGGAGAAATGCAAAGTGCTGCACCTAGGGAGGAAAAATGTCCAGCATACCTACTGCCTAGGAAATGACCTGCTTGGTGGAACGGAAGTGGAAAGGGATCTTGGAATCCTAGTAGACTCCAAGATGAACATGAGTCGGCAGTGTGACAAAGCCATCAGAAAAGCTAATGGCACTTTATCATGCATCAGCAGATGCATGACGAATAGATTCAAAGAGGTGATACTTCCCCTCTATCGGGCGCTGGTCAGACCGCAGTTGGAATACTGCGTGCAATTCTGGGCACCGCACTTCAAGAGGGATGCGGATAACCTGGAGAGGGTCCAGAGAAGGGCCACTCGTATGGTTAAGGGCTTGCAGGCCAAGCCCTACGAGGAGAGATTAAAGAACCTGGACCTTTTCAGCCTCCGCAAGAGAAGGTTGAGAGGCGACCTTGTGGCTGCCTCTAAGTTCATCACGGGGGCACAGAAGGGAATTGGTGAGGTTTTATTCACCAAGGCACCCCCGGGGGTTACAAGAAATAATGGCCACAAGCTAGCAGAGAGCAGATTTAGACTGGACATTAGGAAGAACTTCTTCACAGTTAGCGTGGCCAAGGTCTGGAATGAGCTCCCAAGGGAGGTGGGGCTCTCCCCTACCCTGGGGGTCTTCAAGAGGAGGTTGGATATGCATCTAGCTGGGGTCATCTAGACCCAGCACTCTTTCCTGCCTATGCAGGAGGTCGGACTCAATGATCTATTGAGGTCCCTTCCAACCCTAACATCTATGAATCTATGAACCAGCTGCCATCTCCCCTGGGCAAGACCCCCATGCTAGACTTGCCATGTTGTGCGTACTCTTGGGAAACAACCACATTGTAAATAGTTTGCACAAGGAAGAGGCTCTTTTATTGTTGGTGTGTGGGGTGGATGGTGGAGGGGTTCTGTTGTTGGCAGGGAGAGGGGGGGAAGGTGTTCTGTTTGTTGAGAAGGGATGGGGGAGAAGGACTCTGTTGTGGGGGGAGGGGGGTGCCTGTTTGATGTGAGGGGAATAAAAACTCGATTTTCTGAGATATGTCTGCAGCAAGTGTGGTGGTGGAAGTGGGCAGGAGGGGTGGGAGTTGGTGGGTGGCTGTCCAGGTGGGCTACAGCGGGAATTGCAGGAGTAAGTGGTTGGCCAGCGCCTCTTGCATCTGGTGCCCTGGCCCCTGGTGGTGGGTGTGTGGCTCACCCAGGGCCTCGGTGGGGTGGCCACCAATGTTGCTGTCATTCCTACCACAGGTGGTGCTCCCGCTGCCAGGCATCTTCTACCCACTGCACCACCTTTGCCTGGGCTTCATGAAAGAGCTCCCCCAGGCCTCATAGATGTTATGCAGCATGCAGGCTGTGACAGTGACAGAGGGAAGTTTGTCCTTGGTGAACACGAGGTGGATTGTGAGGGTGTTCCAGCAGCCCTTGAGGCAGCTGAAGGCGCACTCCACCAGGGTGCAGGTCTGGCCCAGGCACAGGTTAAAATGCATTTGGTGGGGGCAATGCTGGCTGGTGTAGGGCTGCATGAGCCAGGGCAGGAGCAGGTAGATGGGATCCCCGATGAGGAGGGGCAGGATCACCATGGACCCAGCTGCAGGACCAGTACCCCTGGTGTTATTGGCTACAAAGGACCAACTCTTGGGATCATCATAAATTCTAGTTCATTGGATGGCATGTGAAGTTACCAGTAAAATCATAAATGCAAACTTTGAGTTATGAGAGGAACTGGTTACCTTAGTGTGCGTGCACACACACACATGCAGTTACTCATTCAAACCCATGTCATTTAAACCCATGTAGTATAGTGTATAGTAACTGCTGTAGTGAATGTGTGAGCACTGGTGTCAGTATATCTACATATCTGAGGCCCTGCAGTCTGCTGTCAATGGTCAGCTTCCTTCAAGGTGATGTCTTTTCCAGAAGGGGGTCACCTGCTTGTCCTTAGTAGGTCAGGTGCTAGATGAGAGGGCACCCCTGCGGATCATGCTTCACTGCCTTTTATCCTTTTCTGGCAGACTTGTGTGATGCCTCAGTATCATTTTGGGTGCTCAATCCAGAGGTCGCTGTCCCACGTGGGTCTTGAGTAGTAACTGAAAGCTGTTAGTTACAGGGGTCTCAACTGCCCCTACATACAGTTTTGGGAGTCAGTTTGTGATTTTGATTAATTAATGGTATTGTTAAGGGTTGCAGGAATAGTCAGTAGGGTGGGTGCTCAGCCCCAGGAATCTGTTCCTTAGCTTGATTAGCCTAAAATGGCTTGTAGAGTAGAGTTTTGTTAATTTAAATTCCTTTGGCTAGGCTATTGTCATCTAATTACCTACTGATCATCATACATACTCACATTTGCTCAAGGGATCAGCCCAATATAGCAGATTTTATCACTTTACAGTTACAATTTCAGTGCAGTTTTTAATAATGGTCCAGGGAGTGACTTCATTCTACAGGGAGTACATTCCTTAAAGGTTTAAAAGTATAAAATATAAAATACAAAATGCCATGGTAAAGATGAGACAGCTGAAATATAAAAATGCACTGTGAGAAATATATAAAAATGCAATGTCAGGTAGTGAGGATCAAAGGCTACTGGGGACAGTAAGTGAGTTAGATTAGCACCAGGATACAGTCACACTTTCGGTGCACCTCTGCTTTTCTTGTCTCTTACAGGCTTTGCTTTGAAATGGATATTTTAGTTCTTTTGTTTTCTTTAGTGACACTGAGCTTAATTGATATGTAGATGTAGTTTCTAGGTTTCTCCTACAGAAAGCCACTTCAGCTTTCTGACTTGCTCAGAGCCTTGACACACCCATGCAATGAGTGTGCTAGGTCTCTGCCAATACTCAGAAGGAAAAAGAAATGCACAAACTAGGGGGTGCTGGCAAGAAAGGGTTTCTTGTTACAGTGTGAAGTGGCTGCTTTGCACCCGGGCTGGCAGGGTGGAATAGTAAAAAACACATGGGCATCGTGGGCACTGCCCCCCCAGCTGGCATTCATGTTTGTGAAGTTGCTGTGGTGGTCAGTAACGGCCTGGAGCACAACCAAGTGAAAGCCCTTTTTCAGACCTCATTAATAAGTGAGGTCTGAAAATTAATAAAATTATCCCTAACTGACCCACTGTGGAGACACTTGAAATGACTATTTTTAAAACTGGGAATATCTAACATCATATTAGCTTTATTAAAATAGAAACAAAGTTTAAAAAATGTAATTTGCTTTTGAATTCTTGATGGTAGCTACTCATGTTTTTATTTACCTTATTCCTGTAATGTGAACAGGTTAGTCTTTTCACTTTTGATAATAAGAGGGATTCATTTTCTGATTTTCATGCATGAGAAGAATATTGCAATATTTTTGTTGCAAGCACAATAGGAGAAAATGCATTTGTTTTTCAAACAAATAGATCTAGAGAAATATTTCTGTCTGTTCTTAGGTCTGTCATCTATACAAAACTTTTTTTTTTCATGAAAATATCTCCACAAAGCAATGTATTAGGTATTGAAGGATCTATTTCAGCAAGGCTGTAGTGCACTTGGTGCACAGAGCCACTGCAGGATTGGGTTGTGATAATCTCGAGGACAAACCAGTGAACCCCTTCATGATCAAGTGTTGTAACTATATGTTTCATGAACTTCTTTGCAATGTGGCAGTTCTAGCTGGGAGTTAACAATGACTTTTATTTGGATCCCCATAACTGCTCGCACAAACAAAGTGAATTTTCTTTCTTTTGGTTGGGAGTTTTTGGGGTCTCTCCATTTGCCCTAAACTTAGTTAAAACCACTAGTTCAAATCTTTTTTTATATCAAAGCTATGTAGACTCCAAAGTTTCATACAGTTTTGTGCTGTGAATGTAAACTGGCAAAGCTTTCACACTGAGCCCACAGGCTGCTTGTACACGTGATGGGGGTTTAGTTCTCCCTAAATTGTGAAACGGTGGGTTTTTAATTGGTGGGTTTTTGTGTCGATTAAAAACCCACCATTGCAATTTAGGGCCTTCTGTCAAATCAGTTAAGGCCCCCCATCACCTCACCCACCTTCCCTGTTCCCCCTGCTGTCATGGGTAGGCTCCACAAAAAAAAAAAAAAATGCAGTGAGGGGCTCAATCCCTTTTTCTTCCCCTCTCCCCCCGAGCCTGCCTGCTTCTCCCATGGCTGGGAGGCAAGGTGCTAGAGGGTCATGAGCTGCGGGAGGGGACAATCCTTTCCTCCACAGCAACAGCCCGCCCCATTAGGACCACCCAAATGTGCTGCTAGTGGGTGGGTGCTGCCCAGGGGTGTCTGCCACTGCAGAGGGAAGGATCCTCCCTCCCTGCACAGCTCAGGGCCTGCCAGCAGCCTTTCCCCCAGCCACAGGAGAGGTGGGCAGGCTCTAGGGAAAAAAAAAGGATCAGGCCCCTCACTGCTTCCCCCCGACCCTGCCCACAGTTCCCATGGCCAGGGAAAGAACTGCTAGTGGGCCAAGTGATTCCTGAACTGCGGGGGCCCCCGGTCTTTCCCTCCACAGTGGCAGCACCCCCCCCCTTGGACCACCTGTATGGGCTGCTAACAGGTAAGTGCTGCCCAGGGAGCTCTGCTGCCATACAGGAACAGACACCCCCCCCACCCCCCCCAGCTCAGGGCCCGCCAGAAGCACACCCCTTGGCCATAGGAAATGCAGGCAGGCTCTGGGAGGAAGAAAAAAAAAAAAAAGATGAGGCTCCTCACCACTTTTTTTTCTTTTGTTTTTCTCAGTGGAGCCTGCTTACACAAGCAGCCACCTGGTTGCTACATGGGGCCTGGTACTTCCCTCCACAGTGGTGGCACCCCTTGGGACTGCCTGGGCAGGGTGCTAGTGGATGGGTGCCACCTGGTGGGCTGCAGCTGCCATGGAAGGAAGGTCTGGGGTCCCGAGCAGCTCAGGGTCTGCTTGGCCCACCGGCAGCTCACCCCCCAGCCATGGGAGAGGCAGGTGGGCTCCAGTATCCTGTGCACTGTCCCTGCCACCTAGGACTGCCTGGGAATGGGCTGGCTTGTCCCTGGGGCAGTGAAGTAAGGCAGCAGGAGGGTGGCTGGGTGTGCTGGCAGTGGCAGAAGGTGGTGTAAATGGTGCATGGAGTGCTGGAAGCTCGCCAGACCCAAACTTCAACAAGCATGTTTGGGCTTCCAGCGCCCTGTGCACTGTTGCAGTTTGTTACATAGCATATGAAAATACATTGGATGTGTTTTACCTTGCTACATAACAAGGTCATTTAAAGTGAAATGTGCCACCACACATGTACAGCATAATGAAATTAAAGCAAAGTACGCTGCCGCATGTGTAAACTGATGCCATTAAAGTGGTACAAAAGGCAATTAAGCTGCTTTAAAGGCCAATTTTGTCACGTGTACAAGCACTCATAGTCACCAACCTGAAAGAACTGTTCTCTGTCGGGTAGTAACAGAACTCCAAACAGGGTGGTTTCTAAGTTTCGGAATGGTCCTTCACATGCTCTATAAAGGATTTTGGAAATTGAAATGGAAATAGTCATTACATTGGAAGCTGCTGGGGTCCAGTAAGCATTTATGATCAAAGACGTTACATAAATTTCCATTAATAATTTAACTGAGCTATGTTAACACTAAAACAGTATAGCCAACTGGGAGTCAAAGGGAGTCCTACAAATGGTGAATGGAATTCTTGATATTACCTCATTCCCCTCATTTTAAAAACAGGCTAGTTTATCTCTGGCTTTTCTTCTCATTGGCAAAATGGAATCAATTACCCTTTCTGTCAGTATAAATCCAGTTCTGCTTGAAGGGTGTTTGAAGGATTGGTGAGACATTCTGATAATCACAAGGATAAATTGGTTTCCTACTTATGTGGGAAATCCCTTAATTACTAATCACTGGAAACCTGGTGTGATGAGAACAAAAAGTCAAAAGAATGAACATCACTGGCTGGTTGCAGGTGATGAGCAGATTTTGGATATTAGATGGAGGAGTTGGAGCTATTTTTAATCCTCTTTTCATTTCTACCTCTGTGCAATTAACTCTCCAGATAGGGAATCCTAACAGGCTATAAACCAGCCCAGCCATTTTTGAAAGTCTAATCATTCCCTGAGGGTAGTAGAATATATTTTAATGTTCTGGATATATAACACTGCATAATAAGCAGATCAGAATGAAATATGAAGAATGAAATACCAGTGTTCTCATTACACAGGTACAGTTCAGCAGGCCTATGGAATGTGAATACTACAACTGAAATCAGAGGCATAACATGGGAAGAATGTGCCCAGGGCCATCCTCTCTCATCCTTCACTCCTTCCTCTCCCATTTCTTCTGGCTTCGGTATGCAGAAGCAAGTAGCAGATGCAGGCAGTCTACGTCCTGGAGTGCAAGGGTGTTGTTTATAGCCTTGTTAGTCTAAAGATGTAGGTAAACAAGGTTCTTTGAGTAAATGTAATATATTTATTAGACCAACTAAATAGTTGGCAACATTGTTCTTTGCAAGCTTTTGGGCACAAACATGCTTCTTCAGGCATAGGGAGAAAGAGTGATTGTCTGGTAAGAAGTGTGCCCCCACAGGTAATCGGGTATTTTTGTCTTTGATAGATTTTTGGTGTGCTTTCATTCTGGTGTGTGTGTGCTTTCTGGGGTGGAATAGAAGCCAATACAGCCAGTCCTCAGACTTACGATGGTTGTTTCCTGCAAATGCATCTTAAGTCAAAACATCGTAACTCGGAACCAATTTTCCTACAGGAACAATGCTATAAATGGGGGATTGGCTCCTTTGCGATGCTTGACACAGCTATGTCCATTGTGGTTGGGGAGAAGGAGAAAGGAAGGGGCATGAGGGGGCAGATCAATGCCCCCACAGTGAGGGAGTGATTGGGGCTGGGACATGGGCTGGGGCAAGCGCTGTTCAGCCGGGGTTGGGCGGTACAGAGGAGGGGTGCAGCTCCCACCGCTGCATACCACGGGTCAGGAAGCTACTCATCCGGCGCTCACCTGGCAGCTCTTGCTGTTGCTCACGCTGCCAGTACAGGAGGGCATTGGGGGGGGGGGGAGGTGTGTGCCCCTGGATCTGCATGGAGTGGGTGGGGTTGGGTCTGCACCGGGCTGTGTTCTGGGCAGGCAGCGGAAGGCTCTGGGAGCAGGGGCTATACTCTCTCGCTACTTGGTGCGCGGTGGGTGCTGGACGGAGCCACTACATTGCTTATGGACAAGTGGTGCACAGTGGTGGGAGCTGCTCCGGCCTCCCTGCACTTCCCAGATGAGTCGTGGCTTCTCCCATGCCCCCCCTCGCCCCAGGTGGGCGAGCAGTGGCAGTGGCAGGGCTTGGGTGGGGGTGGGCCCCTGGCTCAGGGCAGGCTGGGCCAGAGATGCACCAGCCTGCACTCTGGTTGGGCGGCAGGGGCTATGGGGGAGCTACAGCAAATTTTAAGATGTCTGCAGCCCCCACATAGCCTCATCTCTGCCACCCGCCCCGCCCTGCCACAACCTGGTGGCACCCCCTCTCCCCCCACAAATGGTCTTCCAGACCAGCAGCGGCAGGAACCGCTGGACAAGCTCTGGACAAGCAGCTCCCAGACCCACGGTGCAGAGCGGTGGGAACCACCCTATCCCTTCCCCCTCCCCCGCGCGACTGATTTTTATTATGGAAATCAATCAGAAGTTGCAGGGTTTTGGTTTAAATGATGAAGGTGTCATCTATATATCTTAGGTATAGCATGGGTTCAATGGTACAGTTCTTGAGGAATTCTTCCAGTTGGGCCATAAAAAGATTGGCATATAGTAGGGTCATTTTGGTGCTCATGGCTGTGCCCATGGTCTGAAGGAAGTGTTGGTTATTGAAACTGAAGTTCTGCGTATGTGTGCAAGGATGCATTCTGGGATGTCATTTTTTAGAGCAGTGGTGTAGTCCTCTGCTGCTGGGGGGGGAAATTTCATGCTGTGGTTTTTTTGTTTTTTTTTGCTGCCAAAACCCATGTGGGAGGAGACAAAAAACTAACCATTTATTTTGGCAGCAAAAAATAGTCATTTCTTCTCCCAGCAGCAGTGAACTCTACTGCTGTTCTATAATACAACAATTCCCAGAATGCCTTGCACTCCATGACAGGCACTATCTGCACTGGTTGCTTCTTGCACCTGGAAAGTATAGGCAGAGTAAGGGATGGAAGGGTAAGGCTCTCCTCCCCATCCTTCTGGCATCTTGCCCATTAGGCCCAGGGCACATGCGCTGCTTGCCTACCTCACATTATGCTACTGACAGAGATCCTTGGCAAAATGCATTCTAGTCCCTAGCCCAAGGGATGTCAAAGAGATTACGCAACATTTTTTTCCTCTCTGAGATGAAGGGGTTGTGACTGTATTTCTGAATTCTGAGAACAAGATAAACCTCTTCCACCACATTTTGCAGAGGCCATCTCAACTCAAGATGTCACAAACAGTTTGTGCAGTTTGTATTTAGGAATGGAACAAAGAAGCTACCTCTTCCTGCCTTGAGTTGCTACTTTATTCCATTTCTGTAGGTTTTCCATTATTTTGTTCTTCCCTACACTGCATAACAGAGGCGAACATAAAGCACTTGGGCAGAATCTGTATTGAACAGAGTTGTTAGTGTTCTTTAAATATCATGAAGGTTTTATTGTCTTACCAGGGTATTATGAGCTCCTCTAGAACATTCATGCTAACTGAAGGCACCAGCTGTAGAAATGCTCTATTAGGTATCTAATAATACATTTTTTTTCTCATTCTTAACCATTCATTACTCTCCTGGAAAATCTAGAAGGGTCTCTGGTTGCCAGTTATCTACCATATTTACTCAAATACAAGATGAGATTCTTCTCTCAGCTGGAATAGGGGAAAAAGCTCTTTATCTTATAATTGCATATAATGAAATCTCACTAAATACAGTGTCTATCCTTAAACTGCTGCCAAAAGCAGCATGTACTCAGCAATGGAAACAAAGTTGATTAAATCCAGCGAACACTGAGTATGACTATAAAATACATGGTCCACGTTGGGCAAACATGGAACCTACCACAACAATAGGTTAGTGCAGCCCGTCTGAATAAAATGGTATAGGTAGTGGGTAGTGCCCATTAAATTCAGTCCTCCTGACCGCCGACTTTTTTTCAAAAGTCACCCAGTTCACCCAGATCTCTCTGTCGGCCCCTCTTGCAGCCTGGCACATATAGTTTGGCCCTACCCTCCATACAGGTAAGCTGGACTAGCTTGCTTTCTGCCACGTTTGCATATAAATTCTTGGAACATCCCAGGACTTTGACAGGAAAACTCCATTCCAGTCTTTGTAGGGGGTATCTGGAGTACATACACATACTGAACAGTGCTGAGTTGTGGGGTCACTGCATTTTGACATGCTGTTGACTCTGGTGGGGCCCAGCCCAATGAACTATGTGGTAAATCACAAGCGTTTGGCTTTGAACTAATATCAGGTGTTGTAGGCGCATTTACATGTTCATTAATGCACCATAATTGGTGCTACTGCACAGTAGTGCCAGCACATGCCTTCTTTCTTTACATTAATGTGCAGTAGACTCATTTTGCCTATTTGCACAGTTTTCACCTACTGTGCTAATGCTCAGTAGAATTAATCTACTGCACATTTAGCATCTTGTGTAGACACACTACATATAACTAGGTGCCAAAGTGTTGCTCCAAAGCGTTTATAGAGTACCTGTGCTAATACTTGCAGCGGTTTAAAAAAAAAAGTAATATGCATCAATTCTAGATGAACTAAGTGTATGGGTATATCCTATGGAAATTGCTGTAGTCATGTTTAATTTCAAGATTGTTTTCAAATTTACTCCTCACTCATATGTGCTCAAATAGAGCAGGGTCTGCCAGTAAGAACAGAGGAAATGGGCTCCGTGGAGAAAAAGTTGGGGAGAAGCAGAAAGAAAAGGACTACCTGACCCACCAGATTTATTTTCCCTGCTGTAGCAGTGGGAAGGGGACAAATTCAAGGGAAACCTTCAATAATGAGAATCTATACCTGGAACATTATACAAAATTTATAAATTTTCTATATGTAGAATCTAATTATTGAATGGCTTATAATCAGGGTCATCTTCTATTTGAGTAAATATGGTAAACATGCTGTTTTAACTGATTAAGGTAGAATCCATCTCATATTCCCCATTCTATGTATTGTATAAAATATCCTCCCTTCTTTCCTTCTATCTTATTAAGCATGTAGACTTGGAGATGCAAATTTAGATCCTTGCATTTCCATGTAGTAATTAACATTTTGGGTCTGAGTTTTGTTGTGGTAAAAATAGAGAATCACAAAATTAGACACATGTATTACCAAGAGTTAAAGTATAAAGCAGTTAACTTTAATCACTAGGATATGAAGCTGCCCTAAGCAAAATATTTAGTTTCACACGTGAACTTGAGGATTTAAGTTTTTTTATTAGCTTTGTCTAGTAATTATGATTTGGCTGAGATATAACCAGGATGAATCGGTGAACTTTTAACTGAGAAACAGGAAAGGGAAGTTACCCATTTGGTTTAACAGCTTATCACATATGAATTTGGTTAATAGCTAAGGACCCTTATGTCATGATAAACATCTGGTTTTCAGTTTTTCCACCTTGTAGTTTTTTAATTTATCTCGCAAAGAGATATGCCTTTGTGGGGGGACGGGTCTATATGTGCATTTATTTCGGCTTAAATTTACTGTGAAGTAAGTTACTGCGCAGTAAGCGGGAATAGACCAGCGTTTACACGTGCAGGCACTAAGGTGCTTTAATGCTGTGTGTGGACTGACTTGGGACTTTACTAGTCCCAAGTCAGTCCGCACACATGGTGTTGTTGTGCAGTAAGGCATCTACGTGTACATTACTGCACAGTAACTGATCGGATGTAAATTTGATACCTGCATGACACAGGTATCAAATTTTCACTCAAGTCAGAGTAAGTTGCCATATTTACTGCACAGTATGGGCATGCATATGTAGATGCATGCCCATATTACACAGTCATTTTGATTACTGCTCAGTAAATTGTCATGTATAGATGCGCCCACTGTGTATAGGCAAACTAGCTGGTATGTTTGGAGCAGCCACAGCAATAAGCACTCATTATTGCAAGTCAGTCCACAGAATGTAAATATTTAAAGGGTCCTGTTGGTGGCTTAGTAGTTTCAAGAGCCTTCTGTTTATGAACATTCATACAAGTATGTTTCTTGTAATATCACTGGGCATGTGGTAGGTTCCTGCACTCAAAAGCATAGCTAAAATAATATGAAAAGTGTAAAGAGCTGGTGAATTGCTACTCTTTGGGCCCTCTCCCAGCATCTTGCATGTTTGTAACTAGAATTCTGCACTGCTGTGTGGCTCTCTCCTTTTACTAGCTCAGACTGGCAAGATGTCAATTCCTTCTTCAGGCATGCTGTGAGCATTTTGCGCTTATACAATCTGTACCAGTTGAAATGTACTATTTATGAGACACGCATTGCTACTTACCTTACATACAGAACTTTCTGCCTCTTAGCAAGTTATCTTTTATTTCATTTTTCAAGTGCTGAATTATATCAAAGCACACCTTTCCTCTAGGGCCTTTTCTCTATGGTCAGTGCAGAATTTCACATGCACTATGGACTTATTGGATCATATTTTATAGAAGGACATATGATGTAATTTAAATATGTTTTCTTTAAAAGTCCACAGAGATGGGGTGCATCCAGATGTTCAGACATGTTCAGTTTGTGGCACTGCAAGCTACATGCAGCAAATGTTACAATGTGCCCTGTGCTGCAAATTTGCAGCGTGGGGCCAAAATTTGCTAGTGGGATTTCCTGGTAGCAAAAAACAAACAAAAAAACTGGCAAAAAAAGCAGTGCAAAGAGTGTGAAAATAGCATGGGCCAGGACAAACTGCCTGCTTCCCCACTGCCTGCTTCCCCATCTCCATCTCCATGTGCTGTGGATCCCCTTTGCTGAGGCACACTGCACCCCAGCCAGCCACGGAGTGTGTCTCCATGTCTCTCACACAGAGCTCCATGGCTGGCTGAAGCACAACATACCTCAGCTCAGGGCTCTGCAATGCATAGAGATGGGGGAGCAGGCAGCCCTGGGCTGCCTTCTCTCCCATCTTCATGTGCTGCTTCCTGGCTGGCCTGGGTGCAGGGTGCCTCAGTGCAGGGGTTGCCTGCCAGCTAAACCCTACACTGAGGCATCTTGTGCCCTAGCCAGCCTCCTCACTCCCCAGTTCCTGCAGCAGATGGAACCCAGCTGGGAGCTGGGAGGAGCTGGGCACGGCCTGCAACAAAAGGTATGTTCAGGAGTGTGCACTGCAGTACAAAGTAGCGGCACAAATATGTACTTCAGGAAGCACATGCCCTTGCTCATCTGGATGTGGCCATAGTGTCTTTAGAAGTGTTCTTTGAAATTATCAGGTTTTGGCATCTTTGTCCGTGTTTAGCTGGTATATTGGGGGGGGGGGGGGGGGGTCTGCTTTTTGAGGAGGTGAGGTGGAAGGGACCATGTAGAATTGGACACAATGTTCCTTTCCAGGTGCTCTTAAACTTCTGGTAGAAATGGCAATACAGCCAGACAGGAAGATAACTGCAGAATATTACAGTGATGCGACACACATTATATTCCATAAAACAACTTTACATAGGATTCCCACTGATTTCACTGAAAGGCTATCTAGAGAACATTGATTGACTTCCTAGGAATGATGTGAAATCAGAAATTTCATGCAACAAGCCTAAGTCATCAGTGCATCATTAAGAAAACAATATTTTGTTTTATCCTGGATTTTTGGGAGAAAAAGTGTCAGTTGGTTCTTAGCTTCTGAGAACCTCTAGCATCTCCCAGGCATCTGAGGACTTCTAGTATCTCCCACTGCTGCCTCACAGCTAGTTTCCTGTTTTTTCTGGAATAATGCCCACTTAATGGCAGGATGAAATTATAGTTAAGTGTTTTAGGTTGCTTGTAGAATGAGTTAATGTTCTGTTGAATTAGACATTTCCTGCGCTGGGTTGTAGTTTACAGTTGCTATGGTCTGTTATCCTGAAAGTCCAGTGGTAGTACAGCTGGATTGTTTTCCTCACTTAGATTGTTAGGGGAGAATCGTGGGGAAAGGCATGCAAATTCAGTTAATTTGGTCTGATTAGGATTTATTCAAGCAATAACATTTACCATAGTGGACTCGGGTTCTATTTATCAAATGCTGTCATCAGCCAAGTTGTTCTCTTGAGAAAACAAGAGGTAGGACAATCATTTTCTGGGTCAGAATATCATGAGGCTGGGAGTCTGGCCAGCAATTTGAAGAGCTCATAATAACAAGTTATAGTGGATGTTTGACTTTGTGGTGGAAATCAGACTATAGTTTCACAAATAAAGATTCCTTATCCAAGATATAGTCAACCACTATCTGTATTGCTCCAGGGGAAGGGGAGTTGTATTAGTGCCCAAGATGAATACAGTTTTTAGATAGTTCGCATCTTTTTGAAGTTTTTCTTGAGAATTTTTATTTAGTTCTACAGAAGAGCAAAGATTTGGATGTTGCTCCAGATCTTTTTTTGCCTTTTCCATTGCCTTGGTACCACTTTCAACTCTCAACATCCTTCCATCCCATTCCTGTTCTGTCTTTCCCCTAGAGCTCTCTTTTTGGAAACCATAATATTGCTTTTATATAGCTCCTTAAATAAAGAAAATAATTTAGCTAGAAGAGAAGTTCTGGTGTATCTTGGTGTCCAGGAGCAGCTGATTCTGAGGGGAGGTTGAGAAGCATCTTACCAACAGCCTAATTACACCACTGTCAGCTAGAAAGTCAATGTATCTTAACAAAAAAAAAAAAGTAAGAAAGAAAAACACACAAACAGAAACCCGTAATTCATTTTCATGTGGTGGCAGCAGCTTCCTGAGATCCTTGTGTTTGTACCTTGGTCTTGGTTTCTGACTCCATCCCTACTTGAAATAGCCAGGCTGGCTTACTTGAAGGAACTATTTGAGTAAATTGAAAATATTTAAATAAAAATCCTGGATCATGTAACATTGGGCTAACCTACCGCTGTGTGTATGTATATTACAGGTCTCCGTTTATGCTTGCTGTACACAGGATAGACTTCTTACAGCCCCTAGCTATGGAATATTTGCTCTTTACCTCAAGTGCAAATATAGTGTGCTTTTAGGTCTGGGGGTTCTCTGGTTCAATTTGCTGTATAACATCTAGTAATTGAAGGCCTGTGCCCAGATCTTATATTTTACAACTAAACAACTGTAAAATAATTATTTTCATGACATCTAAATGAATGCCACATGCCTAATACAGACCCTGAGGCCACATCCAGATGAGTGCGGCTGTGCGGTATATGGCACCGCAGACCCATCTATGGAGCCATACACCGTACATTCAGGCATTTCCTGCACTGCTGCCTTGCGTCACTACCTACAAGGTGTTCCCCTGCTAGTTGTCCCCAGGGAACCAAATGTCTGCACTCATCTGGATATGACCTGAGAGGCTAATTTTATGGGTCATTTGGCTCTTTCCCCCATCTACTGCTTTCAATGGGAGTGTTTATATTTGGACACAAATGCTAGAGACAGAAGTTACACATAAACCCGTTTAAGCGATTAGAAGTTATCTGTTCATCATTAAGAAAACAATTTTTTTTTTCTGGATTTTTGGGAAAACGAAGTATTACTTGGTTCTTAGCTTCTGAGGACCCCTAGCATCTCCCAGGCAGTAAGCTACTGTCTCACAGCTAGTTCTGTTTTTTCTGGAATAATGCCCATTTACGGTTCATGGCAGGATGAAATTATAGTTAAGTGTTATAGGCTGCTTACATAATGAGTTAATGTTCTGTTGAATAAGACATTTATTTCCTGCATTGGGTTGTAGTTTACAGTTACTATGGTCTGTTATCCTGAAAGTCCAGTGGTAATACAGCTGGATTATTTTCCTCACTTAGATTGTTATGGAAGGATCATAAGGAAAGGTATGCAAATTCAGTTAATTTGGTCTGATTGGGGTTTATTCAAGCAATAACATTTACTGCAGTGGAGTTTGGTTATATTTATCAAATGCTGTCATCAGCCAAGTTGCTCTCTTGAGAAAACAAGTGGTAGGACAATTGTCATATGAGTTCAGAATAGCTGGAGGTCTAGCCAGCAATTTGAAGAGCTCATAATACACATAAACCAGTTTAAGTGATCAAAAACCATAACAGAACACAAGTTCAGTGCACATAAACCACTTTCAAAATGACCAAACCCAGTTTAAGAACAACCTGAATGGATGTCGTTTCAGACTTAACCGCTTTAGGTCAAATCAGTTTATGGACCTTCTGTCCCAGATCCCCTCCACATTAAAGTTCACTCAGTCCCCCAGCATCCCAGGGTGGTTTGCAGCCCTGGGCTGAGCTTTCTACTGCAGTGGAGCATGGCTAACTCCACCCCACAGCTGTCACAGAGCTGAGGTAGTAAAGCCTCTGCTTCCTGCCTGTGCCCGTCGGCCCAGTAGGATGGGACAGGGGAACGGACCCCGCAGGCTCCCCTAGCCCAGATATGCACAGCACAAGCTGAGGGAAAGCCTTTGCCACAGAGGCTTTTCACCCTTCTTGCAGCTCCACGAGCCAGGCTGGGATCGTCTCAGCCCTGTCCCTTCCCTAGCCCCCACCTGTGAAAGGTGGGGAGTGGGGGAAGTTGTGAAGCTGAGGTGATCTCAGCTCAGCTTGCTGGGCTGAAGTGGTGGGGCCAAAACCCCCCTAGTGGGGACTTCCCCTCCATGCCACACTGGCTCTGGGGACTGTTTCCAGGCCAGAAGAGGGGGTGCATTTGCCCCTGCCTCAGAGGCATTTCCAGCCTAGTTCTCTGGGCTGTGGGGCAGGGGGAAGTAGGGGGTCACCATGGTAGGTGCTTTCCCACCCCTGCATTGTGCAGACCCTTGCTGGGGGGACAGTATTGGGGCAGGGGGGTGCATTACTCCCCCACTTCTCAGCCAGGTGTGGGCTGCCACTGTGCTGGGTTCAGCAGCCTTAGGCAGTGTCACCATGAGGGGTGCTGAGCGTGAGCATCCCCAGACTCCTGGCATGGTCCACTGCAGGCTTCTGCTTGTCTTGGCCACCTGAACATCAGTTCAGTTTATTATTGGTTCAAACTATGAAGCTTAGAAAAGCCTGAAAAACTTGAATTGAGTCCGCCTCAGGCTTTTTGAACCTCTATACTTAGCCCAAGTGGCAGCCCGAGGCCAGAAATCTAACAAGAGAAGAGCATGTGTCTGTCATCAAAATATTATGGGATGTTACAGACAATTATCATTGCATGGATGGCCAGGGTCTAATCAAACTGATTTTTTAACATTAGAATTAAATACACTTTAATACATACTTTGACATTTTACTATCCTAGTACAATAAATATCAAGTTGATTAGTTGTCAAGCTACAGAAAAATTACCCTGCTGCCATTCCATCATTTCTATTTTGGAAAAAAAATATGAAGAATAATTTTTTTAAAAGTGGTTGTTAAAAGTGGGATATATGAGTGAAAATAATCAAAAAATTAGTCTTGGAGCATGCTGGAACATGTCTTTCCCAAACAGTGCTGTACAACCACTGCTATCTAGAATGGCTTTGTCTGGGGCAGATATGACCTAGCCATTTTCTGCAAGAACACCTATCCATGGGAGGAGTGATAGTTCTTTAATCAAGATCTAGTCTCTTTCAAGACTCCTTTTGACAAAGACCTGTGTGACATCTATTGGATCAAAGCTCTATCAGCCTGCCTAAAATGTGGTCCTTAATGAAACCAAATTCAAATAAAGTGCTACATTTGATTTATCTGCCAGCCTCTGCCCCTTGCAGTGTACATGTCTAATATATGGAGGGGGGCTGGAAGGAATCTCATGAGATCATTGGGTCTAGTCCTCTGTCCTCTGGGCAGGAAAGACTGCTGGGCTCAAATAACCCCAGCAACATAGGTATCTCATGGGGGGACAGAGGGGCACGTGCCACACCCTTCCCCTCCCCCCACCACCAAGACTGGCCGCTGACGGGTTCTGCAGGCAGTTGACGCCCCCCCGCCCCCCTTTGCTGCTGACGTGGCCACTGGTGGCTGCGAGCAGTCCCCAATCACTGCTTGCCCCCACTACCAACACTGCTGCCTGTGGGTAGTCGCCATGCCCCCTCAGCCTCTGGGGGCACATGTTGTTCATGCCCAGCAAGGTGTATATCCAGTCTCCTTTTTTAAGATCTGTCGGGTAGGCGCCTGCACCACTCCTGCTGGGAGTCTATTCCAGGGTCTGGTTACGCATACCGTGAAAATGGTTTTTTTTATATCTAGTCTGAAACCTTCTTCTAGGAGTTTATGACCATTGCTCCTGGAGCGCTTTGGTGAATAGTTGTTCACCTAGCCCCTGATGTTCTCCCCTGATATATTTGTAAGCTGCCACCAAAACCCCCGAAGTCTTCTCTTTTCCAGGCTGAACGGTCCCATATTTGTCAGCCTTTCCTTGTATGGCTTGATCCTCAGGTCTCTAATCATACAAGTGGCTCTTCTCTGGACTCCCTCAAGCTTCTCCACATCCTTCTTGAAGTGTGGCACCCAGAACTGGATGCAATACTCCAGCTGCGGCCTCACCAATGCTGAATAAAGCAGGAGAATAACTTCCTTAGTTTTACTTGAGATGCGTAGGTTAATACATGCCGGTGTATTGTTTGCTCTGCTAACAGTAGCATCAGACTGGTGGCTTATATTCATTTTATGGTTAATTATGATCCCCAGGTCCCTTTCAGACATGGTGCTAGCGTAGCACCAGCGAGCCTGTAATTTTGTTGCAGATCTTTCCTCCCCAGATGGAGCACTTTACACTTCCCAGTGTTGAACAGCATTTGGTTCTGGTTCACCCATTTAACTAATCTGTCAAACTAGATGGCATCAATCAAGTTAGTTTTTGTGAAATTAATGGATGACTTGCACATACTTCTTTACATACAACTGTGAAGACAGCTGTTAAAAAGGAACTTTTGCCATATTTATGCACAAATGCATTGGATAAAGCTCATGTCACTAATGACAATGAGGTACCTGTGCAGCTAAGAGTTCTTATCCCTGTGGAGCTTATCCATCACAACTTCCATTGTAAAATCAAATGACTATTTTGGGAAAAGTTGGAGAAGTTTTTCACCTCCATTGCGGTCTGTTTTCTAGCTATATCATGACCTCATATAATGCTATATCATGGTCCAAGCCATCATTAAATAAATAGACTTAAACCGAATTTACACCAGTTGAGGACAGGGACCTAACCCTGATCTAACCAGTCTTATATAGCATCAGCTTCCTGTAATAAGAGGTCAGGTCAGATCTAGGCTGAGTTCTAGAATTTTAAAATATTCCGTTATAGCTTGGAAGTGCAAATGCCAATAAGATTTTCTGCTGACTTGCTGTTTCTCTGGTCATGTTACTTTTTCTAGGATAAACAACTGTATTCTGTAGCCCCTCACATACTGCATATGAGTAGTTCTAGCTCACATGAGTAATTTCACTGACTGTTCAAGAAAACAGTAGGATGTGGGAGCATGGCCACATATATTCTTTTGCAAAAAAATGTTTTCAGGCCATCTGATTTTAATTTTAGATACAAATAAGAAGGCCAATATTTTCAGCAATTGAAAATACAGTGTACTGCTTAACTGAGATAATATTAAATTCCTATTCTGCTAAGATGAATTCTTAATGTTTGATTAATGACATTGTACTGGGAGGGACCTGAGGGGGGGGCTACAATGAATTTTGGGGTGGATGCAGTGCCCTACACCATAGCTCCACTCTCAGCACTGCCACCAGCCTCCCCAAGAGGAGCATGGCCCAGCCTCCACTGGGATGAGCCCAATGCTGCCCTGGCCCAAGCCCACAGTGGCAGCCCACCATCACCCCATGTGCAGATCTGGGGGCACATGCCCCCCATACCCTCCCAGGGTGTGTGCAATGGTGGGAGCCACCCCAGTTCTTCACGTCCCCTGGACAAGCCGTTTGTGGCTCCATCCTGCACTCCACTCTGGCTGTGCAGCCCAAGCTCCACTCCTTCCCTCACTGCTGGGGCCTCTATCTGTCTCCCCATGCTTCTTTCCTCACAACAGACTTACCAGCTGGACCCAGCCATTCTTCACACTGCCGGGCTACAATCCTGGCTGTCTGTGTGTTACACAGTGGCTGCATGCATGCACAAGGCATTTATTGGCCACATTATCAGCCACATCGGCTTCGACCTGGAAGGGTGTGGGCAGTGGGGTCCTGCAGGGCTCGGTCCTTGGACCGATACTCTTTAATGTCTTCATCAGCGACTTGGATGAGGGAGTGAAATGTACTCTGTCCAAGTTTGCAGATGACACAAAGCTATGGGGAGAAGTGGACACGCCGGAGGGCAGGGAATAGCTACAAGCAGACCTGGACAGGTTGGACAAGTGGGAAGAAAACAACAGAATGCAGTTCAACAAGGAGAAATGCAAAGTGCTGCACCTAGGGAGGAAGAATGTCCAGCACACCTGCAGCCTAGGAAATGACCTGCTGGGTGGCACGGAAGTGGAAAGGGATCTTGGAGTCCTAGTGGACTCCAAGATGAACATGAGTCGGCAGTGTGACGAAGCCATCAGAAAAGCCAATGGCACTTTATCATGCATCAGCAGATGCATGATGAATAGGTCCAAGGAGGTGATACTTCCCCTCTATCGGGCGCTGGTCAGACCGCAGTTGGAGTACTGCATGCAATTCTGGGCGCCGCACTTCAAGAGGGATGCGGATAACCTGGAGAGGGTCCAGAGAAGGGCCACTCGTATGGTTAAGGGCCTGCAGACCAAGCCCTATGAGGAGAGACTAGAGAACCTGGACCTTTTCAGCCTCTGCAAGAGAAGGTTGAGAGGCGACCTTGTGGCCCCCTATAAGTTCATCACGGGGGCACAGAAGGGAATTGGTGAGTATTTATTCACCAAGGCGCCCCCGGTGGTTACAAGAAATAATGGCCACAAGCTAGCAGAGAGCAGATTTAGATTGGACATTAGGAAGAACTTCTTCACAGTTCGAGTGGCCAAGGTGTGGAACGGGCTCCCAAGGGAGGTGGTGCTCCCCCCTACCCTGGGAGTCTTCAAGAGGAGGTTAGATAACCATCTAGCTGGGGTCATCTAGACCCAGCACTCTTTCCTGCCTATGCAGGGGGTCGGACTCGATGATCTACTGAGGTCCCTTCTGACCCTAACATCTATGAATCTATGAATCAGCCAAAAAAAGCCTATTGCCAATACTGTCAATTTTCCTTATTTTGGTGCTGATCTGATATTGGACTGATGTATTGGGGCACCTCTACAAATAATATTAGTACATTTATGACTAAATTCTCTCCTCTGTTCAATTCTTAAGCACCTTGGGCTAGAATAATAGAAAATTGGGGTTGGAAGGAACCTCAGGAGGTCATCTAGCCCAATCCCCTTCTCAAAGCAGGACCATCCCCAACTAGATCATTCCAGCCAAAGCTTTGTCTAGCCAAGTCTTGAAAATCTCCAAGGATGAAGCTTCCACAACCATTCAGGGTAACCTGTTCCAGAGTTTTACTACCCTCCTAGTGAGAAAATTCTTCCAAGTATTTAACCTAACCTTCCCTGGCTGCAACTTGAGACCACTGCTTCTTGTTCTGTCATCTGCCACCACTGTGAACAGTCTAGCTCTATCTTCTTTTGAACCCTGCTTCAGGTAGTTGAAGGCTGCTATTCCTTTCTGTAGTGGGAGGCCCAAGACTGAACACAGTACTCCAGATGTGGCCTCATCAGTGCTGAATAGAGGGGAATAATCACTTCCCTTGACCTACTGGCAACACACCTACCAATACAGCCCAGTATGCCATTAGTCTTCTTGGCAACAAGGGCACACTTTTGGCTCATATTCAGCTTATTCTCCACTGTACCCCTTTTCTGCAGAGTTCCTGCCCAGCCAGCCAGCTCATAGGGTGTACCAGTACATAGGATTGTTCTGTCCTAAGTGAAGGACTTTACACTTGTTAAACCTCATGAGATTCTTTTTGGGCCAATTTTGCAATTTGTCTAGGTCACTCTGAATCCTAGCCCTACATTCCAGCATGCCTACTACCCCTCGCCCCCGCCCAACCTTGGTGTCCTCTGAAGACTTGCTGAGTGTGCATTTTATGCTATCTTCAGGCCATTGATGAAAACCTGAAACAAAACCGGGCCCAGGACCATGCCCTGGGGCACTCCACTTGATATTGACTGCCAAGTAGAAATCAAGCCATTGATTACTACTCTGAGCCAGATGCTCCAGCCAGTTTTCTGTCCACCTTACAGTCCATTCATCCAGGCCATACTTCCTTAACGTGTCTGGGAGAATGTTGTGGGAGACCATATCAAAAGCCTTGCTAAAATCAAGGTATGCCACATCCACTGGTCCCCCCACATCCACAGAGGCAGTCACCTAATCATAGAAGGCAATCCAGTTGGTTAGGAATGGCTGGCACTTGGTGAATCCATACTGACTGCTCATAATCACCTCCTTCTCCTCCAAGTACTTAGAAATGGATTTCTTGAGGATCTGCTCCATGATTTTTTCCAGGGACTTAGGTGAGGCTGACTGGTCTGTAGTTCCCTGGATCCTCCTTTTTCACTTCCTTAAATGTGGACACTGTGTGCTCTTCTCCAGGACCTCTCCTGATTGGCAGGAGTTTTCAAAGATGGCACCCAATGGCTCTGCAATCTCATCATCCAACTCTCAACACCCTCAGGTGCATCCCATCTGGCCCTGTGGACTTGTATATGTCCAGCTTTTCTAAATAGTCCCTAATCTGTTCTTCCATCACTGTTGGCTACTTACCTCCTCCCCAAACTGTGCTGCCTGGTGGAGTAGGTTGGGAACTGACCTTGCCTGAGGAGGTCTGAGGTGCCTCAGAAAACTGAGGTGAAGAAGGCTTGAGCACATCAGCTCTTTCTGCATCCTGTGTCACAAGGTAGCCTCCTGCATTCAATAAGGGACCCACACTTTCCCCAGTCGTCCTCTTGCTACCAACATAATTGTAGAAACCCTCCTTGTTACCCTTCACGTCCCTTGCTAGCTGCAACTCCAATTGTGCTTTAGCCTTCCTGACCTCATCCTTGCATACCCGAGCAAAACTCTTATACTCCTCTGTATTTATTTTACTCCTCCCTATTTATTTGTCCAAGTTTCCACTTCTTATAAGCTTCCTTTTTGTGACTTAGTTTACAGAGGAGCTCCCTGCTAAGCCCAGCTGGTCTTCTGCCATACTTGCTAGTCTTCCTCTGCCTCGGGATGGTTTGTTCCTAGACTCTCAGTAAGGCTTCTTTAAAGTATAGCCAAGTGTCCTGGACTCTTTCCTCCCTCAGACTGGCTTCCCAGGGGATCCTGCCCAGGAGTTCCCTGAGTGAGTCAGAGTCTGTTTTTCTAAAGTCCAGGGTCCTTACTCTTCTGCTCTCCATCCTTCCTTTCCTCAGGATCCTGAACTCTATAATCTCATAGTCACTGCTGCCCAAGTTGCCATCCAGGTCACCATTGCCCAAGTTGCTGTCCAGTTTCAAAAGAGGGACTATGGTGACCAAGGATGGCATTTAAGCAACTAAATTCAACATATAGGCATCATACAGTTCAAATTCATTAAGCAGAGAAGTGAACTTTATTCCTACATCTCCAGTGACTGCTGTCACCACTAGGCTACTGGCTAAAAGGACACTTCAGTCATATTTTGAAAAGTCCTTGGTCTCCAAAAGAAATTACTTTGAATCTAACTCTGAGTGAGGATTGTGGATTTTTCATTGGCATTGACTAGTTCTAACTCAGGCAGCTCACCTCTCAATGTTTGTGAACCCCATTCTTGGACATCTGACTTTCCTCATGATTTGTATGGCAACTCCAGGACATATGTTTGTTGTGAATTTCATTAAGCAGCAACTTTTGAGACTTAACTCTTGAGATACACAGCTAGCTACAAAAGAGTTCCTAAGCCTGGGAAACTGCTGCATTAACATGGCTATACTGTTTCCACTTAAGTGGCTTGTTTAGAGTTAGCTTGAGAATCTCTGCACTGTACACTATAGATATATGTGTAGTGTTAACCTGCACTGCACATAACCCAGCCTCTTAATTGAGTAGCAGTTTGCTGTTCATTCTGTTTAACTTGATGAAAAACTTTGTAGTACACTTTATAATTGATAATCTATAAAAAAAAAATAGTATAAATCCTCGAATCCACATAAACACCTTTATTAGTATTAGAAATCTGGACAAACCTATATTATAGAGACTTTATTTCTATGAAATTTATATGACATTGATAGGTTTTTTAAACTAAAATGTCCTAATTGGCCAGATGCAGCTTTATATAAACATACAAGCTATGTCCAGACAAACAAGCATGTGCTTGTTACGGTATCTCAAAGCAGTATGAGATGCCACAGGAGGCATGCTAGGAATGAAAAAATGTTCCATCATGGACTCTAAGTTTGATATCAGGAGATCCTTGTGTAAAAAAAACAAACAAAAAACCCCCCAAACATGCCAGAAAAAAGTGGTGCAGGGTGTGCTACTGGAGCATGCCCTGAAGCAACCGGAGGCTGGGTCCTCCAAAGAGAAACACTAACACCCAGCAAGAACATCTCTATGCCTGCTGTGTGCACCTGCTGCTCCAGCACACTGCCTCAGTGCACTGGAAGAAATAAAAGCAGGGTATGGCTGACAGCAGTTGCCTCAGTAAGCAGGAACATGGGGGTGGGGTGACTGGGGGGGTTTGTGGGTAGGTATGTGGGTGAGGGGTTTGTGGGGGTGGTTTGTGGGGGTGTGGTTTATGGGTGGATTTTGGGGAGGACTCTGGGTGTGAGGGGACTATATAGGAGGGGTGGGTCCCCTCCCAGTGTGGGTGCTGGGAGGGGACCCACACACGGTTCCCCCCCACCTCCTTACAGCAGAGCAGCCAGCCGTGAGCCATTAAGGTGCTCATGGCCCACTGCTGGCAGAGCCCTACAGTGACACGTGGCACCACCTGAGACCCAGGGCAGAAGGAACTGGCCTGGCCCACTGGCGCATGTTTTTGGGCAGAACTGGGATGACTCCTTTCAGAATCTGGGGCTCCTAGTATTTCAGGCAGGAGCCATGCACCATTGGACAAGGCCAAGTGGTTCCTGGGACCAGAAGCCCCCCCCCCCCCCCCCCCCCCCCCGGCTGGAGCTGTATGTCCCAGCATTGGTGTGGGCATGGGGTAGGGATGCAGTATGGCAGTTGCCCCTGCAGCTGCCATTCCTGCCAGCAGGTCCCATCCTGTCTGGTGGCTGGGCATGCAGGGTGTGAAATTTGTTGGGGGAGATGTGGGGTTTGGGGGGTGGAAGTAGTTGGGGGGGTTGTGGGTGAGTGTGGGGGTGAGGTTTGTGGGAGTGGTATAGGGTTTGTGGGTATGTGAGTGGGGGTTTGTGGGGGTGGTTTGTAGGGGTGGGGTTTGTGGGTATATTATGGGGGGCTGTGGGTGTGGGGGGACTGTGCAGGGGTGGGGAGCTATGTGGGAGGGGTGGGTTCCCTGCTTGCCCCCCTGCACAGCGCACATCCTCCCCACAGCAGCAGCAGCATGGAGGCAGAACCCGGCATGGCCCAAGGGCATGCAGCTCTGGCGTCACCTATGGCTCCTGGAGCTGCACAGCATGATCATCTGGGTCCTGCATGAGGGCATGTGCCACCAAGTCCGGACTGGAGCCATGTGCAGCCGCTGGGGGGGTCTCTGCCAGGAGTGGTCACCAGCACCCTGACGGCAGCTCCTGCTGCTGCTGCTGCTGCTGCAGGGGGACTGTGTGCCATGAGGGGGTGTGGGTAGGGAACCCACAGGGGACCCACCCCTCCCACACAGTCCTCCCCACCTCCACACATAGTCCCCCCACTCCCACAGTCTCCTCCCCCTCTCCCCCCACATGTCTCTGCTACCTGAGATACAGCCTGGGTTGATCCACCGCTGCAGCTTTGCTGTGCTCCTATTTACCCCAGCATACTGAGGCAGTGTGCTGGGGCATCAGGGGCATGGGGCAGCCATAGATGCACTCTGGCCAGGTGCTAGTCCATTCCTCTGGAAGACTCAACCTCCAGTTCCTTCAGGGCACACTCCAGGAGTGCGCCCTGCTTCACTTTTATTCAGGGTGGGGTTTTTTTATACCAGGATTTCCCAGTATCGAAATTAGAGTCCATGCTGCAAATATGCAGCACAGGGAACATCTTTTCTTTCCCAGCGTGCCTCTTATGGTGTCTCAAACTACTTTGAGATGCCACAGTAGGCACATCCTTGCTCATCTGGATGCAGCCATAAGGGCTGGTTTTCACTGTAACAGTTAACTCAGGTTAGTGTGCTCAAAATACTTCATGTGAACTGACCTGGTAGGCCTGAGAACTGGCAAACTGAAATCATGCCTGAGTAAGACAAATGGAATCAGTAAGCAGCATAGAGTGGCTGTGTTAACCAAGTGATTGCACTGACAGTTGATGAGTTGAACTAACCAGAATTGTAACCAACGGCTGCATCCATCCTGTGTTACTCACTCTAGTGTTAGCAGCACTCAAGCTTCAACTTGTATTCCACAATGGGCCAGGTGGCTTTAGTTTTATAATAATCAGTTAATTGAAGAGAGAGATTTTTTTTCTCTGGATGGGAATTGGGTAAGTGTCAGCCTTTGAATTGTATTTTGAGTTAAGCCCACACTGAAGGCAAGCCCTAAATCAGATATATTTCTAAGGCTGGTGGATAACCTAACTTCTTACTGTATAGCAAGCTTTTGTCTTCTTTTTCCTCCCTCCTCAGCCTTTTAGGTTTAGAAGATCAGTTGTTGCCTTGTACAATAACTGTTCTGACCTTAACTCAGTAATCTGACGCATCCAAGCAAAAAAGTTTGGTCTCTGTGTGACCAACAATTTTTCTAATAATATTTGATCATGCTAAAGGACTTCATAAGCTAGCAAAATAGGCTTTTGACCCTGTTCCTTTTTTAGTTCTGGTATAATACAGCTGTTACAGCTGTGTCTCAACTATGTTAATGACAAGCAAAAGTATTTATCTTGGCTCATGCTGTTCATTCACCATATGGCACTACAGCATCATTTCATCTATTATGTGAAAGGGATATTGAAGTAGTCTCATGTTTCCTCTTATGGAATTGATGTACTACTGAACTATGCATAAACTAGGAGTGTCAGACATGAAGTTGTCTGTACTAATCCAATTTTCCAAGTGAAAAATGCAAAGTTTTAAACCTTTTATTTTTGCCAGGTTTCCATGAACTTCCCAGATTTATTTTTTAGTTCTTGAAAGTCATTATAAGTTGATTGTACAGCTGTAGAAGAGGAAGATAGAGAGTAGATCAGAAAGATTTAGTCATTAAAAACAGTGGGATCACTTCAAATAATTGACATCACTGTGCAGTAGACTGAGTGAGGTGATGCTTTTCTGTTTGCCTTTTATATCATGTCACAGATAAAAATGTCAATAGTTTCCTCCACTTTCTATTTAGCAGGCATTGGTGACCTAGCACAGAATGGCTCAAAATCCCCGCAAGCTTGCTCTTGGGAATTGGCTAGAATAACTCACTTTAGGATAGGATACTGCATTAAAAACATGCCATACATTTTGGTCTGACAACACGATGTTCATGCCACAGAACTGGAGCCAGGTCTTCGAGATTGTTATATCTCAAGTTGTTTTATTGGCTAGTTCATCTTGTTTATAAAAGATTAACAAAACCATATTAAAATCCATCTGTTTCCACAGACCTGGCTTTTTATTGCCCTTAGAGAAGCACATTAACTATGCTATTGCTTAGGAGAGGATAAACCATTGTTCCGATAAAACTGGTGTGTAGCAGGAGTTCCCCCACAGTCTTTTAATTGTGTCCAAGGCCTTGCTCACTCCCAAGGTTTTGCCCTTGACTGGGATTTCCCAGTTCCCCTTGCAGCACCTCCCCCTTGTCCAGGATGTCAGAATATGCATTTTTTCTCTGCTGTTGTTGCATCTACAGGAATTGGCTAGCCGGGGAATGGAGACTCTGAAGTGCATTGAGATTCAGATCTCTCGTTAGTATGAGGAATTAATTTGCTTGCATGATCTCTGCAAGACTGGAGAGTGGAATCCAAAAGTCATTTTGCTATGCTCTCACTCTCAGGGTTATTGCCTTGCAGAAAGATGTAGTTAGCTGTGTTAGTCTGAAGTCAGGTAGAAGGCCTTAGAGACTAACTCATTCAGCAATGCATAAGCTTTTGTAGACAACAACCTACTTCATCAGAAGCTATGAAAGTAAGCTGTTGCCTGTGAAAGCTTATATATTTCTGGATGAGTTGGTCTATAAGGTGCCACTCCATTCTGCCTTCTGTCTTGCTGTATGCAATTAGCCGGTATACCAAAATTCCCTTTTTTCCAGTTTGTAAGTAACATAAGGATAAACATTTACCAAAAAGAACAACAGGAGAATATCTACTGTTTTAATCAGTGATGAATTTATTGGATCATCAGATTGGGAGGTGGTTCATTTCCTGTGCATGTTCAGAATTTAACATCATCCTTCAGGTCTGATTACCATTTTAGCGTAAAATCATCTGATGAGAAGTACATATAAAGTAGAAGGAATTGATAGATCTTGTCTTCCCTTACAGGTTACTTACTGGTGAGGTACACTGATGATTATTGTAGCTAGTTAAAAGACTTCTTTAATCATTTTGTACAAAGCTATGTATAGAATTGTGCGCTCCATATGGAAGGCTCATGTTTGCATTTTTTTAGCCTTCAGGTTTTTTTTCCAGGTTACAGTTAATTATTATACTACCTGAATACACATACTTTTCCACTTTTGGAGGAGGATTCCTAGTTGATTGTTTTACTCTGTTTTTAAAGATTTTCTGTTTTCCCTGTTTTCATTCTGAATAAAAAGTTGCCTGAATTTGGAACTTAGGTTCTTGGCATCAGGAAGAACTGCAAACAAGCAGAAACCTGTTTTAGTCATTGCATCTTTGATTTAATTAGCTGGAATTTAGGATATTGGCTATTATAACCAGCGTGTTCCGTAAAACATTTCCGCAGTATTTGCTGTAAAGTTTGAAAAGAATTATGTCTTCCTTGCCTAAAGCATGAAAGGAAAAGGCTATTTTTCCTTAGCCTCTCTACAGCAGCTTGCTGTACATCAAAGAAAAGCAACTGAAATATTGGTTTCTTGATCACTTGCCAGAAAGTTATAGTGAGAGTCCACAACACAATCTAAAAATAGCAGTGTAACTTTTAAAAGCTAGGGTTCCAGTAGCTCAAAAGACTTTGTCTTCTCCTAAAGATAACTTTCTCAACCCTGTTAATGTTTCATAGATTTCATAGACATTAGGGCTGGAAGGGACCTCAGAAGATCATTGAGTCCAGCCCCCTGCCCAAAGGGCAGGAAGTCAGCTGGGGTCATAGGATCCCAGCAAGATAAGCATCCAGTTGGCTCTTAAAGGTGTTCAATGTAGGTGCTTGAACCACCTCTGGTGGCAGGCTGTTCCAGACCTTGGGGGCTTGGACAGTAAAGAAATTCTTCCTTATGTCCAGCCTGAAATGGTCTTGTAGTAGTTTATGACTGTTTAACCTAGTTGTCATCCCTTGGGGCGCTCTGGTGAACAAACGTTCCCCCAGATACTGGTGGTCACCCCTAATAAACTTATAGGTGGCCATCAGATCACCCCTGAGCCTGCGCTTTTGCAGGCTAAAGAGCCCCAGAGCTCTCAGCCTGTCATCGTAGGGTCTGCTTCCCTGACCTCTGATCATGCGCGTGGCTCTTCTCTGGACTCTCTCAAGCTTCTCCACATCTTTTTTGAATTGTGGAGCCCAAAACTGGACGCAGTATTCCAGCTGCGGCCTCACTAAGGCCGAGTACAAGGGGAGAATGACGTCCCGGGATTTGCTTGAGAAGCATCTATGGATGCAAGCCAGCATTTTGGTCGCTTTACTAGCTGCAGCATCGCATTGCAGGCTCATGTTCATCTTGTGGTCAATGATGACCCCCAAGTCTCTTTCTTGCATAGTGCTAGCCAACATAGCACTGCCGAGCCTATAAGGATGCTGTGGGTTTTTCTTCCCAAGGTGGAGAACCTTGCATTTATCAGCGTTGAACACCATCAGATTCTCATCCGCCCACTTGCTGAGCCTGTCCAGGTCAGCCTGGATCACCCACCTGTCTTCTGGTGTGGATGCTTTGCCCCAAAGTTTGGTGTCATCGGCGAACTTGGCCAGTCCCCTTCTGACTCCAGTGCCCACATCATTAATGAAGATGTTGAACAGTATGGGTCCAAAGACAGAGCCCTGGGGGACCCCACTGGTCACAGGACACCATGATGAGTGACTTCCATCAATTACTACCCTCTGGGTCCGACCACGGAGCCAATTTTCCAGCCAGTGGATCGTGGTGGACCCAAGGCGATAATTGGCACCGACAATGTTGGTGATGTATTCCTTCAGTCTATAATACCTAAGTGCAGGAAAAGAAGACAGTAATAGATTTTAGGCTCATTTGTCTTGATGGTGTTTTTGTTGTCAACCTGGGCCAACTCCAGATTAGGAGGTTGCTATTTGGCATACTGGATTCTGTTAGTTTTCATAATGGTTTGTTTTTAGGGTTCACATGTCCACTATATGATGCATTCATGCCCTTTAGCAATCCATCGGACCACTCCATGTAATTTTTGTTCCAATTTTTTTATTCTCCCTAGTAATTCATTTTACAAGCATCTGTATAATATATCCACTAACTATTGTTTGTTCCTTTAGGACTACATTCTCTCAGTTTTAGTTGTTTAAGGTACTATAAGACAAGAACACTGCAGGCTTTTAGTCCATGAATGGAGCATCTAGTTCATTACCACTCAGATTTTTTCCCATCATCCTTCTTTAAGCCATCTGAAAAGGGTGCTCTCTGGTGAGAAAGCAGAGTGGCTTGAACAGTTAAGAATGCCTCACAGTCGTTAAAGGCTTCAGATATTCTGCTTGGTAATGCTCTGTGTGCATACTTTAGGACATAAAATCAGTTATAAACAAAGCAGAATATCACTGGTTGACCCTAGGCTGCCCATGTGACCTCACAAAATGAAACGGATTGATCCTGGGAAATCCTTGAATAGAAGATATCCATGGGGAAAAACAGTAGCTGTAAGAAGCAGAAATGCCAGCTATGTAGGGTCCAAATTAAATTGGGGGTTGGGTTAAAAACTAAATAAGGCTTAGGTTTATGTATGAATTTAGTCATTTTAATGTTATGAGCTGTTCTAGAATTATCATCATAATAAGCAGCAGCAGCCTAAACTGTATACCTCTTTTCCTCTAGTTGAGAACCAAAACCATAGGTGTGGGTTTGGATCCAGAGTTTTGAATCCAGTCTGCCTTGCTACAAGTCTCATCACTTAACACCCACCCCCCTCCAATAACATTATAGGTTCCTGCTGTTTACATCCAACTCCAACCAGGAACGGTGGTGGCAATTCAATAGGCAGTGCTCTTATCTGTGATTTGTAACACCATCCCAGCATCATGTTAAGAGGACATTGTTTCGTTCCTAATCATTATCTCTAGAAACAATATAGAATTTTAGAAAAAATAAGGTTAGAAGGTACCTCAGGAGGTTATCTAATCCAGTCTCCTGCTCAAGACAAGAGTATCTCATTCCAGCCAAGTGTTTGTCTAACTTGCTCTTAAAAACTTCCAAGGATGGAGATTCTTTAGCCTCTCTAGGTAACCTGTTACTACACTTAACTGTCATCATAGTGAAAAGTTCTTCATTATATTCAACCTAAATTTCTTGCTTTGCAATTTTTAAGGCTGTGGTTCACTGTTATGTCCTCTGAAGTCACAGAAAACAGTCATCACCATCCTCTGTATAACCACCCTTAAGGTATTTTTCTAGACTAAATAAACCTAGTTTTTCACCTTCTTCAAACTTTTCTCAGAAGTAATGTTTCTGAGGCACCTAATTTTTTGGTGCTCTTCACTAGACCCTTTCCAATTTGTCTATTTCTTTATTATAGTGCAGGGCCTCAGGCTGGACACAATATCCCAAGGAAGGCCTCATCAGTGCCGAATACAGTGGAAGAGTCATTTCCTTTAACATGCAGGCCACATTTCCGTTAATGCAACTTTGTATGCCTTGTCTTTTTTTTTGTAACTTGTTCAGCTTGCACTGTCAGTCCCAGGTCCTTTCCTGCAGTAAATGTAAGATGGAGCATTTATAGGCATTTAAAAATCCCATGGCACTTTCTGCAAGGGTTGGATTGTTGGATATGATGTTGTATCCAAATTGTATTGTGCCTTCATAAATGTACCTTGCAGTTTCACTTGGATATGTTGTTTATCACATAGTATTCTAAACTTGTTCTGGATTACTCTGGGATATTTAATCAGCTGTTGCTTATATTTTAATGATAAAATATAGTTTGCAAAATGTTACGTCTTAGATCAGGGGTGTCAAAAATCTGGCCTGCAGAGATGTTTGATCTACTCTGTGGGGCTTCTGGTGGGGCTGGGAATTCAGGAGTAGTAGGTAAGCGAAGGTGGAACCCATTGCTGAATTCCCAGGTATGGAACCTAGTTGGGGGCATGTGTTGGTGGGGAGGTGTTCACTAGTTATAGTATTAACTTTGCTAGTTATTCCCTAGATTGAAAGAGAGGAGAGCACTGTATTTGCCTTAACTGCATGTTTTTTATTATCTTTCTTTTGTATTTTTGTATGAGGAAGATGCCATCAAGCTGAATATTGTCATAACGTACGTTCAGAAATATTTTACATCATTAATGACAAACTATTAATGAATCTAGACTAGAGTGATTGACCTAGTTTGTTTGCAGTAATATATTTCTGATGAGCATGGTTTTTAATGTAGGGACAATATTGTGTCTGAGCTTTTCTTTCTTTGAAAAAGTAAAAGAAGACACAATACTTCAGTTAATAACTTTCTTGCTGATTGGACTTGTTTGGTAAAACAGATTTTTTTTTTTTTTCAGTGAGGTTTTCAAAGAATCAGGACACTTTTTTGGTAAATATAATATATGTGTATACATATTTATCCAATCAGGTTCAACATTTTGCATTGAGCTTTTATGTTGTTTGTGGCTTTGCTTGCTAATTAAGGATTCCTCTGCTTGGTTTCTGTCCATTAAACATGCACAAACTTGTTTCGGTCAGGAGAGAGTAGAGCAAAAGGCAGAAACGTTGGACACAACTGATGGTGGGGAAAAAAGAAACTAATTTCTCTTGACGTGTTTAGTCTTTTCCATTGTAGATCTATATTTTTTTAAAGCTTAAAAGGAGCGAAAAAGGTTTTCAGGTTGGCACAAGTATTTTCTGTCCACTGTTTTATCTGCTGCAAACTCATATGCATTTAAAACTGAACATATATCATTTTCCATTTAAAATAATCTAACTAAAAGCATAGCAATTTTGGTTGGACAATAGGTTATTTTGATGGTCTTTCTGAGAACTGTATTGCTTTAACTAGATGTACAACATTGTGTCTTAATAAACATGAGCCAAAGTCCAAGTAGTTAGTTAAAATTTAATCTGGATATGAGTCCTTGTTTTTCAGGGCTTAGACCACTCATTAAGAACCTTATTTTCATGCATTTCTTTGTACACACAAGCATCAAAATCAGTGGTTGGATTTTCTAAAGACACCAGAACACATTGGGGCTGGACTTCTTTGAAAGAATAGCTATGAAGGCCACACAGTGCTACATTCTGAACACTTAAAAATGTGGCCATTATTTAGGCACCTTATTGAGAGTGGAGCTGCTTTAAAAAGTGCCCATAAATGACTGGGTCAGGAAGAATCTGCCTTCATGGACAGTTTATTCTATACATGCTTAAAACTTTTTTTCTCGTGTCAATGGCATTTTGGCTGTTGTATTAATTAGCATAGAATCAGACCCCTATCATCTGATTTATTGCATTTTGCACCTAGCAAGTGTTGGAGACAGTATTAAACACTAGCGAGACCATTGGTTTGCTTTAGTAATCAGTTCCTTTGCTTTTAAAGCTCATTGCTTACTATATTTAAAATTCAAGAAACGTATCTGAAAATGATAAATGATTCAGCCGAATTAATCCCTTTATTAAACGGTGCTGAATGGTTTTTGCCCATTATATAAAACATAGAGCTGTGAATTAATCACCGTTAACATGCACAATTAATCTGTTAATTGATTCTTGTGTTAATTTTTTTGTGTCAATTGCATATGGGGTTTTGGAGCTGCACCTGGGCTGTGCACTGCTGCCTCTGGGCTGCCTAGCGGGGGAGCAGTGGCAGTGCACAGGACTGTAGGGCAGCCCGGGTGCAGGCTCTCAGCTGCAGCAGCAGGAAAGAAAGAGTGGTGCTTGCACACACGCACGCACGCACACAAGCAGCCACAGCATGCACATGGCCAGGAACACAGCCCAGTGGGATGCACAGCAGTGCCTAGTAAGTAAGTCCATGGAGAGGAAGAGGTGGAGGGAAAGGGAAGGGGCAGGGGGGCAGGTCAAGATCCCCATGGTGAGGGAGGGAGTGGGGCAGGGGCTGGGGTGAATGGGGTCCAAGGACCGGGGTGGGGAGTGAGATGGAGCCATGGTTGGCTTATACAGGGCCCCGGGGGAGGGGGTGGCTCCCCCCCATTGCATACACCCCCAGGGTAAGCATGGGGGGCATGTGTCCCATAGATCTGTGTGTGGGGTGGAGGCAGGTTTCCCGCTGCAGGCTGGAGCTCTTTGCCCTGCTGCCTTTGCCCTGGAAGCCACATGCTGGCCATGTGTCACCTGCCTGTCCAGTGGCGGGAGGCACAATATAGCATTGTGCAGTTTCCAGTGCAAAGACAGCATGGTGTAGAGCCGCAGTACACAATGAATAGCCCACCTCCACCCTGCGCACAGATCTGGTGGGACATGCCCCCCATGCCTTCCCTGGGGGTGTGTGCAGCGGTGGGGGACCTCTCCCCTTCTGCCCCTGGATGAGCTGCCTGTTGCTCCATTCCACAACCCACCCTGGCCCTGGGGCTGCATTCATCCCTGCCCCACTCCCTCCCTTACTGTGGGGGCCTCTATGCCACCCTGCCCTTTCCCTCTTTCTCAGTCCCTCTCCCTCCCCAGACTTACCTGCTGGATGATGCTCTGCATGTCACAGGGCTAAATTCCTATGGGGTTACCATATTTCCAGTTTAAAAAAAAAAAAGACACCCGTGGGGACAATAATATGATTGCATGGGGGGCAGTGATATGCCCATTCTCTGTCCCTCACTCCTAATCCACAACCTCCTCCCAGTCCTACTGCTGCTTCTCACTCCTGACCCATAGTACCCTGCATCCTGCTAGGGTGTTTGGGAGCTCCAAACTCCACACACACACACACACACACACACACACACACACACACACACACACACACACACACACACACACACACACACACACACCCACATCTTCACAAATTCCCTTGCCCACATACCACCCCCAACCGTACACAGTACCTATATAATTTTGCATAATTTTGAGATTTTCTGTACCTAATTTTGAGTTTTTAGCTGTGTAATTAAAATTGTGATTAATTGTGACTAATTTTTTAAATGGTGGAACTAATCATGATCAAATTTTGTATTGTTTGACAGCCCTAAAAACATACTGTAAGCCTTCAGACTTCCTTGATTCTTTATCAAACACAAATAGCTTTCATAAAATATGAAGTTGCTTAAGCACCTTTATGTTGAGACCTCATTTAAGTTATGATACTTCATAGATTTCATAGACATTAGGACTGGAAGGGACCTCAGAAGATCATAGAGTCCAGCCCCCTGCCTGGGTCATAGGATCCCAGCAAGATAAGCATCCAAATTTCTTTTGAAGGCGTTCAATGTACGTGCTTGAACCAGCTCCGATGGCAGGCTATTCCAGATCTTGGGGGCTCAGACAGTAAAGAAATTCTTCCTTATGTCCAGCCTGAAACGGTCTTCCAGTAGTTTATAATCGTTCGACCTTGTAATCCTTTGGGGCGCTTACTTAGAAATGACCACCATTTTTATTGGATATATATTGCCTGGAAGGATATGTACTGCACCTTACATAGCCTGCATCGTTCTCTACTTTTAAGGGCAAACCTTATATCAGAGTGACTTCAGAGATTTTAGGATTATTTTATTCAGGTCAGATCCTGCAGTCCCTAGACATGCTAAGCTTCCATAGAAGGCACTTTGTCAGTACTTAAATTATTAGACATAAGAATGCATGCCTTAGACTTTTTCTACCTAAGGCATGATCCTGTGGTCACATTTGATGGCAATTTGGGAAAAAGAAAGCACAAATAGAAAGGAGTAGGGTTTCAGCTGTTTTTTTTTCTTTTTTTTAATGCAAACTATTTATATGATATTTTCCCAAGGTAATGGATGGGTGTGATATAGGCGTTTAATGCAACAAACGTGATTTTATGAAGACATTATTAATCCCACCTTTCTGTTTTGTCATTGTATCCTTACATCTATTTCTCACTTTACATGCAGATGTGTAGATCCACCTTAAAAGTAAGATATGACTTTACAGTCAAAATAAGTCTTGGTTGCCTACCAGTTGCAGAATCAGGAACATATTAATACAATGAATTGTAGAATAAGGTTTTTAAAGAGATGTCATAAATTTAAATGCCATGTAGGCATCTTTATGTAAAGATCAGGTATATCAAGACAAAAGTGAATGCTCGACTTGTTTCCATTAATATTTTTCTCCCATGTGGACAGTTTTCTACTTGCTCAAAAAGATCCCATTGATCAGGTGCAGAATTATGTTTTTCAATTTGGTCAGCAAACCCTTACAGAGATCATGGTGAGACCAGTAGAAACTATGAAAATGAGTTTTCCGTCTTATGCAGTGGCAGTGACCTCCACAATACCAGAGAGATGAACTTTCATGGGTAAGAAAGGCAGTCTGCTGCATGATTACACAGAATGGTGCTCAAATCTGAACGGCAATGTCCTGACTTACACTGTGGGAATGTTGTTATGATAGATGACCTTGGCTACATATGATTGCAGCTGTGTTAGTTATAGTTGTCCCTAGAGGAGATGAAAGTTAAGTTTTCTTTTTTGCCGCCTTTGCTCTTTTCTTATAACCCGCCACCTTAGAACAGTCCTTATTCATGCTTTGAAAGCTAAAGGTTTATTCTTCCCTTTTATGCTTACTGAGATTAGCTACATAAATATTTTCAAATTTAACTTACTACTTTAGATGGTTCCAGACAGTGATACATGGCAGATCAAATCAGACTTTGTCTTCAAGAAGAACTATATCTCAGTAGAATAAGTTGAAGCCAACATAACTTTGAGAAATGTGCAGGTGATGTTTGAGTTAAAAAAGGCTAAAGAGGGAGGTGGGGCAGGGAAGGAAGGAAAGTAGCTTCTAACCAAGTAATATTTAATGGAGGGAATATCATTTTTTCAGATAGGATTTGAAGTAGAATTGAAGTCCAAATATGATTTTGAGAATTTTTATTCATACTATTAAAACTAATGCAATCCATAAATGTGTTATGTTTTTAAATAATTGTACTTGAATTTCTCTGGCATTCTTACACATATACTCTGGGATTTACCAGTTACATGCTTTAAATCACAGGTGAAGTACATATTTTAGCAAATATTTCCTCTACTCATTTTGATTCACTTATGAATAATTCACATGGAGGTCCAAGCTGGCAAAAATTTACTTATGTCTGTTCACAGAGGAACTTAAAATTGCCAAATCCAGTGGCCAAATTCAGCTTTGTGCAAGTAAACATGCATCTTGCATGCTAGGTAGAAATAATTTTTACCTCTTCCAGCATTCCAAAAGTACCAGATTGGTTTTGTGTTCCTTGGGGGAGGCTGAAGGGGAGGCAGGGAGGGGGAGGAGGCAACAGAGATGCAGGCATGGTCAGAGGGCTTAAATCAAGAAGTGATTTGGGCAAATGGAAGTCCAGGACTGATCACTGCTGTCTATTCTACATCATAATCTTTGCCTCCTTTCATGCCTACAGAAGTTAATCTCTGTACTATTGACTTTAAGAAGCTTCAAGCACATTTAAGAGACTCAGTTGGGCCATGATTTGGGGCCCAATTGCCTAATCTAATCACTAAATAACTAACCACACTTCTGTCTCACTTTTTCACACACAGATCCAGGCATCTCTAGACAGAAGTTGAACTAAGACTAGAAACAGACATTGTTGTCTTGCCACCCTAAAAATATTTATGACAGCACAAATACCAAGCAAATTGATGTCCATGTCCCTTCTTGTGCCACAAAAGCCTAAAATTGTGGCCATATCACTAGGTGATATAAGTTTTATGGCAGGAGAGTGCAGGCAGCCTGGAGCACACTTCAGGCTGCCCTGGGTAGGTGCTCCCTTGAGCTCAATCCTGCACTCCCCAAGGAATCCCCATTTCCAGGAAATGGAGGATTGGGCTCCTAAAACCCTGTCTGTTAGCAGGGAACTCCCCTGTTTGTAGTTGTCCAGCAGATCTGGTCCCTGAAGGCCCAAGTGGCAAGGGTCTGACCCTGTGGGGCAACAGGGAATGTCTGTGTCACCCAATAAAGTGGATGGATCATCTATGCTGGGACACATCCCAGCATAGCTGATCCTGCTCCAAGGTTGAATTTGGTTATAGCCTAAGAACTAACATTTTTTTTCAGCATGCTGATCACTAGGGCCAGGTACAGACATTTCACTTTTACTGGGATAAGTAATTGGAAACTGGACTAAACCCATAACAGAACAGAAGTTTAGCACACATAGATTGGTCCAAGATAGGCAGCCTGCATGCCTCCTCCCCCACCAGAGGGCAAAGGTGTGTTCTGTTTGTGGCCAAATTAAACTACACTGCTTATGGAAAACCACATAACTTAGATTGATTCTGCCTCAGGTTTTTTGAATGTCTGTACCTAGCCTACATCACTACGAGCAGTTTTTTAGACAGAATTATATCTTCCTGAATTATTGGAAATATCTGTCAAACTGAGGACGGTATATTACAGAGCTGACTTTTTGGAGTATGAAAGAGTACATCAAAGCATCTGATGTTTGCATAATGCTAAGTGCCACTTCGGGTTCCTTTTGAGATTTGAGCCAATCAGAAAGTGTGAAAGGGATTAGGTATACAGGAGTGGGTTCAGGAATGTGCAGTGGCATGGACGTGTCCCTCTTTCAGATGACCACACAGTCGGAGTAGTAGGTGGGGACTTCTTTAAGTCCCTACAGCAAGTAAGCATCCCACTCCCTGGGTTCAGGGGTTAGGGGAGAGGAGCTCTAGAGCCACTCCTGCCTTCTCCAGCTGGACTCTGTGCAGGCTCAGACTCAGCTGCATGTGAAGCTAGGCTTGGCTACAGACAGTGGCAACAACAGGTGGGTCCCTCTTCCCTGTCCAGTACCCCCAAGTGAGAGAAGGGAACCCATCCTCTCCTGCTGCTGTCTGTTCCCAAGCTTTGCTTCAAATGCAGCTTGGCTGGAATGGGACAGGAGCAGCTCTGGAGCCCTCCCACCCCTGGGTCAGCTGGAGACAGCAGGGACAGCTGCAGTGGCAGGCAGGGGAGGGCAGTTAGAGAGGGGACACGTTGCTATGCATGAAGAGGAAAGGATGGGAGAAGGAAAATTGTTACCTAACTGAGGGACTTAAGCAGGTCTGGGCTGCTGCTTCTGCAATGTGGTCTGCCTGCTGGGGGTGGGGGTCGTGGGAGAGAGGGAGCAGAGGGTGCAGCCGCCCTTGCAGTGCTGGTTGCTTTTCCTGAACCCCCTTAGAAAATCCATTTAATCTGCATAGCTAATAGCTGGTTTACTGATAAACCAAGCCATGTACATTTTCTCACAATTGAAAATGTCTGGTTTACTGGTAAAAGGTTTGCCAACACTAAAAGCATGGGAAATGGTGTTCTTAGTGGGCTAATGCACTATGATGTTTAAAATGAATTTAATTCAATACGTCATCATCATATTACAATCTCATATAGTACAGGCCATGAATTTTTGTTTCATCCCCTAACATGCTCTTATTGTTCAGGGAAAGCTCTGCAACTAAATTATAATATTTGGATTGTAAGCTTTTTTGGGATGGGGGCACATCCACATGAGACACTGACTGTGCAGTAGCTAAAAGATAGCACGTCACAACATGGACAGTGCTAATACACTACTGTGCAGTATTATTAGGCTCCTGTGCAGTAGTGTCTTCTAAAAGAAACTTGCTGGCACTAGTGTGCAGTAACTCTGGTTACTGCGCATTTATTTAGTACTTGCTAATACAAGTACTAAATAAATGCACAGTAATGAATGTGCAGTAGCGTCTTGTGTAGCTGTGTCCATGGACCTGGTATTCTCGCTATGTGTGATACCCAACATAGCTTTGGTGCTATGCCTAAGATCCAGCAAGCTAATAAAAAATACAATGCTAATAAATTAGGCATATTCATTGAAGGGGTCTCTGAACAATAAAAGCTGTGTTTAAATAAGTTTTCCTTTTAATAATGTATTTCATGGTTTTTATGACAAAATACATAATCTCTCCTTTTTTTTATATACTGCTGCAATGAAAATGTCTCAAAACCTATTACCCATTGTAGTCACTATACTTCTCATTCTGCACACTGGGAGAAGATGGAGTATAATTTTCCTGGAGATGCTATAAATTGTGACAGAAATCTCTAAGGCTTTTGCTAATTCATGGAACCCGTTTCATATATAGTGATAGATGAAGGAGATGTAAAACTGATGACTGAGTGCCTAGGAGGTATCACAGATGGGGTACAGTTGCTTTTATATGGTTAGTTATATTTTTTGCAATCTCTGTTTCATTTTAGAGTACACATTTCATTTTGAATGTGTAGTGGGATAGTAAAAGGACTATGTGTTTCCATTTCTGAATTATTTTAATGCTATCTAATTGGTTTCACAGTTTATTTGAATTCCTTGGCTGGGGTCTCATGACATACAGAAAAAAGACCTGAGATGATCTTGTTCTTGTCCCCCACCACCATTATTACTGGAGAAGAGGCCCAATCCTGCTTCCATTGAAGTCTAAAATAATTTTGCCATAAAATTTAGCATGATTATATTTGGTTCCTTTTCCTGTTACTTTTGACTCAGATATTTCCAAGTTGCATTATCTAGTTTGTGCAGTGAGCTGTTTCTTCTTGGCAATTACTTTTCTTGAAAGCTTCCCCACAAGGGGAAAAAGAATTTTAGCAATGTTGTGAAGTTTTCTCTTCTCTCCTGAGTGTGGATTCATGCAGGTAGTACAGAGATAAGAATTCTTCATTTATTTTTTTTCACCCGACAGGCTCCTCTTTAGAGGACTAAAGTGAAAATATTAGGACATGGCAGTGTGAATGTAGAGCTAATAGAAGGATGCTTCCTATATATCTGGCAAAAATAAAATTTTAGTTCAAAGCTATGGCCATTAATAAGGTCATGAAAAATAGAAGTTTTGCCTGTTTTCATGCCAGTGGTTCAGTGCCTTTTAAGGTATTTGAGAATAATAGAGGTTCCTGGCTAAGTGTTGGATATGGACAGGCTGCCTGGAGGATGCTTCAAATATTAGCAGCCAGTGACAAAATAAAGATGTTTTTCCCTCCTTCCTCAGAAGAGCCTCACAGAACAGCAGGGATGAATCTCTGTGCATCTGCAGAAATGCATCAAGACTAAGTAAGAGGTTTACATATACAAGGGTAATTATACAAAGAAGTGAACAGAGAAAACTAACTACAAAGATATTTGAAATAAGGTATTGTAAAGAGTAAAAGCCAAATATTTAGCAGGAAATAAAGTCCCTGTCTATTTGTGTGACAGGGTTTCCAATGATCCTGCTATGGTTGTACGTGATCTCTGTGTTTTCCCATTCAGTTACATCTCCCAGTAAAAACATCTTTACATCTATGTTAGAATTAATTTGATATAACAAATCTTAAATTGTACAGCAGAAACCTTCCACTGAAATTGAGAGCCTTTGCCAGTTTCACTTGATTTCACTTCAGTCTCTCCAACAAGCCAAACCATGGGTATAATACCACACCCAACAAAAATTAAACATGAAAGAATATCTTCCTATTTTGAACAGGAATCTGTAAAGAACAACAGAAATAAAATACTGAGCTAAACTCTAGGGCCAGGGCTAGCTCTTGATATGATTGTGTTTTGGCGTTATCTTTTTTGCTTGTTACAGAGAATTTTCAGCTTTAATGTAAAGATACTGCTTTGTCTAACCCAGAGCAGTAGTTTAATATCCAAAGTAGCTTATAAAAAGACTCTTTGAGCTACAGTCTGATGTACTGCAGTTCTCTGGATTTGCGTTTCCAGAGAACTTTACTTGTTTCTTTATTTATCCCACACTGGCTACTTGTGGTATGGAGCTCGAGGACTGCTTTTATTTGTGCTATTCCTATCCGTCGGAGTCTACAAATTAAGATGTCGATAGTAAATCTTTCCCTTTACAGAATATTTACTAAATATTAAACCAGCTAAATGCCAACTTTTCTACTTATTTTCTCCTTACTGGGTGCATCTACACATGAATTAATGCTCCGTGGTTATGGCGCATTAAGTTTAGTACATGTAATAACAGGGACAGTCTTAATGCACAATAGACTATTTCTACTGTGCATTAGTGTATTAGCACAGTTTTTGCCATGATGAACTAATGCACGGTAGAATTAATCTATTGCAAATTTAACATCTCATGTAGACTTGCTCACTGTGTGTTTTTACGATCTCGATTTCTGCAGAAGTTGTTTAGAGATGGCAAATAGTTGGGTCACAGACCAGGAAAGGAGAAAGTTCATAAGACATATATTATGTTCTACATAGATGTCCTTAATTTATGGGGGAATTCACTGCACAATCTCAGACTGCCCCTGGAAAAGGCTCCGACTCCTGTACAATTGACCTTTCCTTTGTGATAGACAATTCCATTGTACTAGAGAAGCAGAGTTGTCAAACTTTTTAATCCTGGTGATCCAGTTATCTTGAAGATAAGGACCAAAAGTGAGTAGATATTTACTTTCAAACCCCTGGATAACTTGGAGATTAATCAGGAATTCTGAATTTATATCTTTGAACTGGCCTTCTGTATTGGAATAAATATCAGGGTTCTCTAGACAAAAAAAAATAAAATAAAAAAAATAACTCTTTAGGAGCTCAGGCCACCAGCATTTTTCTGCATATTAAGACAGTGCAGGTCTTTCAAAAAAAGAAACTGGCAAAACAAGCTCCCAAGCAGAAGTTGCACAGCTGTTAATAAGAGGAGAGCATTCAGGAAAAACAGTTTCTTTCCTTCTTTGTCTCACAACTCCCTGTTGTAACTGGCCAGCCCCATGTTCTGGTATCAGCAGTCCATAAAAGTATCTGTAAGCTTAAAATTTGATGAACCCTCCTCTTTGAAGCTGGTAAAGGGCAGATAAGCAATGATCCAAAGCTTAGCTGCCTTTTTTCTTATAAAATGCCATTGACCTACCTTTCTTGATTGGGCAAAAACTGGTGGTAGCTGAGGGGTCTCACTAGGATTGCAATTTCTGGGGTTCATTTGAACATCGATTTTGAAAATGGCCTGTAAAGTTTAATTGGGATTACCTGATTTATTGACAAATCTGTTTAAAATTCCCCCTTTTTAAAAGATGTAGGGGAGGTATAAAATGTCAAAAAGCTACTTTATGGCCTTGGGCCCTTCCACATGTTAAAGCAGGGATGGGCAATTATTTGGACCCATGAGTCACATAGGCAGTTCTGGGGAGCTGTCATGGGCCAGCCAGCACCCCCACCCCCCTACCCCCTCGCAATATCCTGGAGTTTAGTGCTTTGCAGCTCCTCACTGCCACGGCCACCAATGCCTAGCAGCAGCTGAGTGCACAGCCCCAGCCTCACCCCCAGCCCACCCTGCTCTGGACTTGCCCCAGCCAGAGCAGACCAGCTCCAGACCAGGCAGAACCTATGTGCACAGGTTGGGGGGAGGGGGCAGGGAGGAGAGAAAGCAGCCTCCTGTTCCTTGCCACTGCTGGGCCCTTCTTGCTGCAGCTGCCTGGAGCCTACATCGAGACTGCCCAGTGGCTGCTTTCCACTGCCACTGTTGCCCCGCTGGGCAGCCCAGAGATGGCAGTGATGGTGATAGAGAGGAGCCACAGGGCAGCCTGGGCACTGGTTCCAGGCAGTGCAGCAAGAAGGGCCTGGCAACACCGAGAGGGAGGAAATCACTTTCCCCCCATGTTTAGCAGCAGTTTCTGCTCCAGTGTTGCCACACCATTGCTGTTGCTCACCATGAATGGGTGGTCCAGAGCAGGCATGGGGTGGGCCAGATTCAGGGTCCCCACCAGTACCAGGGGGCTGAGGTCAGCAGCAGCGGCAGCCTGAAGATGCTGCTGCTCCCTGAGCTGCCTAGAAATTCAGTTCAGCTGCGGATCTGCTCCAGCCCCACTGCACACCCAAGGGCAGCAGGATGCGCCATGGGCCAGATGGCGCGTGGGTCAGGCGGGACTGAGGAACGCACCTCTGGCTGGACAAAGTCCATCCACAGGTCATATATTGCCCACCCTTGTGTTAAAGTTTATGATTGAAACACAACATCTGTTTAAAATGTTTGAGTTTGAGAAACTGGACTCAAACTCACCTTCTCTCTTCTCACAGAAGTTTTTTTCAGGTGACATATTCCAATGTTTTCTGCTTCCACTGGAGCTTGCTTACAAGTTTGTGAGGAAAGCTGTTTACAGAGTATTTCAAATCTTCCCCTTTGGATGTCTGCCAGGACCCGACAACAGATGTTACAAAAACTGAAAAATAACATGGAACTTAACAATTAATCAAAACTTTTGGGTCTCTCAGAGAAGATTCTGTTGGATTATGGAGTAATCTCTGTGGTGACTCGCCCATTTTTATCATTTTATGTCTCGCCTTTAGTGATGTTTTTGTGCACGGCTTTTTGGGAGACCCGAATAACACAGTGATTGGTGTATTATGACTACTTGAGAAACAGACCTAAAGATGAAGCCAGGAGAGACATAAGTGAGGAGAAGAGTACATAGTAGTGGAGCAATTATTGTCATGAAGGAATGCACAAAATTTAAGCAGTGGACTATATTTCTGGTTTTGCTTACTTCTTATTGGATGAAAAACTGAATTTCATTTTTTTTTTTTAGACTTGCAATATATAGGCAGAGAAAATGGTGTGGAGGGTTTGGGACCAATCTTTGTCTAAATGAAGAATTTGCTGGGAAACTTGCCATAAACTTCAGTGGCAGGTGACTGGCTTTTTCTAGAGTTAAATTTTAGATTCTTTGAAACAAGTAAATGCTAAATGTGCCTTTTTTCTCAGTTAACTTGGAGAGCAGATATCAGAATCAATGGTTATTTTCCATTAAGCATGTTGCCAGGTGAGTCAGTTCTTGCTCTGTATTTCTTCTCCAAAATAAAACAGTTCTCAACATATTTGTGTAAGCCACATTATTCCATTTACTGAGCGTTTCTTTGTGCCAGTGAGTCTTTTGCTTCCCACAAAGAATCCTCATATTTGTGCTAGCAAAGCTTTGGCTCAGTTGAATACAGTGTGGGGAAAGAAACAGTGACAGGCTGGAGGGAAATTGTACAGGCTTCTTTTTTTTTTTTTTTTTTTTTTTAACTGAGTTGGTTTGTTGGGTCAGAAGAAAATGTTGCTTGAAGGCAGTTCACAGTATATGGTTAGTAACCCAGAGGAATGTCTGAGATATTTTTGCTTTTCTTACGGAACCAAAAATCCCTTCTCTTTCCAACCCTAAAGTTCGGTGCTAGCCTGAGGATGACCCATTCTACCTAAAGATGAGTAGAGAAGAGCTGTGACTTGGACTGATATAATTTGCTTTATGACTGGTCATGGAACCCTTGCTGGCTTGGAATATGCTCTACCTTTTGTGCCAGGAACTGTGTTTGCAAATTTAAGACATTTTAATTGACACTATAGCCAAGTTTGCTGTATCGAAATGGGAATTGTGCCATGCTGACTGCTTAAATGACCAGTTGGAAGACCTGTGTAGCTAATTCCTGAGTACTGTTGTGAAGAAAAATGTCAGTGCTAGAGCACTAACATGCGCAACTGTCAGCTGAAATCTAAATCTGCCAAGCTGAAGGGTCTTGCAGAATGTTGTATGCTTCTGAGTGTTTCTGTTGCCCCAAAACTCCCAACCAGTTTCTCTCTCCCATTCCTGATTTCCCAAATGTTTTTCAATGTGCCCCTTCCTCAAATCCTGCTAAACTAAAAGAAGTTTGTCCATTCTCACAGCCTTGGTGTAGCTATTCTACAAATGTCATGAAAGGTAATATGTGGAGATTACTGCAAAGTGTGAAGCTCTTTGAATGAAATGCACTGCATAAACATGAGATCATTAGGGTGGTGGTGGTGATTATGTTATTGATGATAATGAGTAAAGACCTGCTTATTTGCCTGTGGACTAAAGTAGGAATCAACACCTTGTCTTTCCAACTTCATGATCACTCGGGAAATTGAAAACTAGGTCCATTTGGAATTCTATCGGTCAGTCCATATGTGTGTAACAGCCAAGCCATGCAGTAGCATCCTCAGTAGCCATGTGCAGTTCCTGTAGTCTGCTGCTGAACTTAGTCAACAGGCAGTCATCAACAATATGCAACATGGTGTTTGTTTTGCCACAGTTACAATCTGAATTGTTGTGAAGTCCCCAACAGTGGAGGTTGGCTGCACACAGAGCTTGCCTTGTCCAGAACCTATTTAGTAAGGCCCACTGACGGTGTGGCAGGTTGAAGCCAGGTGGGGAGACTGTAGGATCTGTGATAAGGAGCTTGTTTGGTGGCAATGTCAACCTCCATTCCTTACAACAGAGGGTCTCCGCCATGTGGTCCTGGTGCAGCAGTTTGGACTACAGTGGGTGTCGTGATGGTAGACATGCAGCAGGTGGATTTAAGGGATCATTGTACAGAGGTAGGCTTCGATTGGCATAGATCTTCTCCAGTAGCTTGATATTTGCAACTTCCCATCAGATATGAGGGGGAACAATGTTGTTCAGGACTGAGAGCCATGGTAGAGGAGTCAAAAAGTTCCCAAGGTGATGCACATTGTTGAATGTAGCTGCACATCAACGAGTTTGATGTGTGATGACCAGCTCCAGACTGGTGTGCAATATTCTGGCACAGAATACGAGGTGGCAAGAGCTGACAGCTTTAGGGTTGAGGCTTTTGTGCCCCACAATGAATTTAAGGGGTTTGTTGCATGTTTTAACTTTCATTGCTGTCTATTTAAAGTGTTTGTGGTACCTCAGTAAAACTGTGAACCCTTTAAATAGAGGGTGTCTATTTTTACCTTGCCCTATCACAGTACACACATGTGTATGCATACACGTGCGCACCTGCATACACACACACACACACACACACACACACATGCACTGAAGTCCAAACTTAACCCCCACCTCCTTTTTATTCTGCCAAGAAACAGCTACTTTTATGTTGATTATCTTGTAACTTTGATTCTTCAGATAATTCTATAAAACTTAATTGGCAAAGTAACATTTGAGGGGACCAGGTAGAAAGTTGCTGTGCTTCCTGGCATGAATTTGGAAACTCACCCAAGTCCTGAATAAAAGGACTTCCTGCTGTTTTCTTGTAAGAGGGTTGCAAGCAACCAAGTCCATGCCCTCAAACAGGGAGCAGACTCCAAGGCTGCAGTACAGCTCCTTCAATACATCTCTATCAGCCAACAAACTAAAAGAGAAGACATTGTCCTTTTTATGTCTTCTATGAATGCGTGACAGAGATGCAGACGGACAAAAGTGAGGGTAAAAGTGGTTCTTGGACAGCCTTCCCTTCCCTTTCTCCTTTGGTCCCACGTTTGCTTTTCTTTAATGGAAGCTGACATACAGCCGACGTATCTGGGTTGCAGAGCTACACAGCATGTCCTACATGACATTCAAAAAGCCCAAGGTGGAATCAATCTAAGTGATGCAGTTTTCTGTAAGTGGTGTAGTTTCTATCAGTAACAGAACATACATATGTCCTTTGGTGGCGGAGAGAAGCTGGGGGTGAGGAGAAAATATTAGACATTTTGCCATTTTTAAACCAGTCTGTGTGCTGAACTTCTGTTTTGTTATGGATGTAGGCTGGTTTTGTGCGCCAAACTTCTTTTCTGATATGAGTATAGTTTGGTTTCTGATCACGTATACCAGTGAAAGTGTAATGTCTGTACCTGGCCTATCTCAGTATATTAATTTCTGCTTGCCTTAATTGGTGCAGGGCACCAATGGGGCTGCTTACTTCTAGCCTCAGTACAGAATTGAGTTTCACCCACACAGAGAAAAGACTCCCAATCAGCCACTTAAAGCAAGCTGGATGATTCATAGATTTTCAACCCTTAGTAATTAGAAGTAGTACCTAGAATTAAAGCCTTTTTTGGCTGGCATGTGTTGTTTGATCCAGAGAAATGGGGATTTAGAAATATACCTCTTTTTGACTGTTTGTTAAAAAAAAAAAAAAAAAGTTCAGACTAATGGAGCTCAATTGATTTCTTGATTATGGCAAGTCAGAACATAATGAACGGTCTTGACATAGATTATGTGTTACTCATAACTGGGTCTGTTTTAGAGCTGGCAATTCAGGAAACAACATCCATGTACCTGCCTATGACACACTGCTCCAAAAGTAGCATTTCCAGCAAACAACCTAACAAGGTATTTCCTACATCATCAAATTTCTCCAAAATTTTCCAAATAATTGTCAAAATTGTCAAAGCCAGATTCTGCCAGTTCTTGGTCGAATTTTTGAACAAAGTATTCCAGAAACTTATCAAGCCTAAGGAGGTCCTGTCCTAACTCAGGACCTGGTGTTTGCCAGGCTCTGAGAACATGCTTACCGGTCAACAACACATTCGTTCATTTTGGTGTGCTTACAGCTCCAAGTACCATGGGGCTGTGATAGTTTGGTACCAAATCATCCTAATTGAAAGTAAGAAGGGAGTTTGTGCTAACTTGCAAGCCAGAAACAAAGATATGAATACATGAATTTTAGCTATAAATACATTATTTTTATATATATTATTGATTAAAATTAGAAATTATCAGCATAAGGAATGTGTAGCATAAAAGATGCATACCACAGATGCATACCACAGTACACTATTAGGCAGACTATTAAAACAGCAGGGGAGAGATCATTAGCTGCTGGAAATCAATATAGCTTTGTTAGCAGTTATTAATTAAAATGATTTATAACAAGTGATCATAGAGCATCTTAAAATTATATAAATTTTGCACAGAAAAAATAAAGATGATGACAGGAGAAAACATAAGTTGGACACACAATGTCATAGCATAGAACTGTGGAAGCAAACCTGTTACATCTGTAACATAGGCACAGCTTTCTACTTTATTTTTTCCTGGTAAGTTGTTCTGAAAGTTAAGATACTGAAGAATCCCTCTCGTTAAAAATGAAATAACTCTATTACTTCTAATATGATTGTTATTTTTCCCATGCCTTTTCCTTAGTAAATTAATTCAAAATTACTAGGTGATACTCTTCTGATTTTCCTCTGACACATACAGGGAGCATCTACACATGCCATTAATGCAATACAGTAAACTCTGGCACAGTTAGCAATATTTACATGTGTGCCTGGGACAATAGCACATTGACATGGAGTGGTGTAGCCCCAGCTGTCAGGGAGTCCGGAGAATCAGCCTGCCCACCAAGAGGTGCTCCTCCCTGGTCACGGTCTCCATATGCATTGCAGCGGAGTAAATAACTCCACTGTAGAATAATACTGTTGGGTAGTACTATCCTGCGGTGAAGTTAATTAGTTTACTCCAGCCTAATAGTGCTGGAGTTTTAGATGGTGACACTTTTCTGCAGAACTAATTAGTCCACTCTGCAGTAAAGTGTCCAAGTAGATGCCCCCATAGTATATTATTAATAAGAAGCAATGGTAGATGCTGTGAAATGCTATTGAATGAAGGCTTTTTCACGGAAATATTTTTCATAATATCTCAATTGTGTCATTACTATACCCTGGCTCTTTGAGATTGCATAAGTTAATATAAAAGAAATTTGGAGTAACTCAGTAGAAGTCAACATAGCTGCACAAATGTAAATCAAATGTAGCAAAGGCTGGCAATAGAAACAATGAGCCTATGAGAACATAAAATCGTAACGTAAATAAGAGACAAAGTGCCATTATGTTTTAGCTTACTGTTAAACATATGTGTGGCGGCAAGGTGCCCCCATAGGCACTTGAGGGAGAGGGAAGAGAGCCCACAGACCCCAGAACCTGAGAGCAAGCCCCCAGAGGGGCGTACGTACCTCCCGGAGAACAGCAGGAGCAGGAGCTGTGTTCACAGCGGTAGCCGTGCAAACCGGCACTATGCCAGCTGTGGCATCAGCTGTTCCCGGCGAGGGGAACAGCTGAGCCAATCCCAGCAGCCGTAGCGGCCACTGTGGGAAGATTAAAAAATGCCAGCGGAGCGGGGAGCGAGAGAGGGCCAGAGAGAAGGAGCACGGGCTGGCAGTTCATGAGGCGAGCTCCAGCATGGGAAGGAGACGACCCAGCCTGCAAGGCTCCAGCAGGCAGCCCAGGGAAGGGCTTTAAGCCTTCGGCGGGAGGCAGAACAGGAGGCAGACAAGGAGGGCAAGCAGAGGCACTCTTACAGCCACCTGGAGGGACTGCCACTCAGGAGGCAAGGGAGCTTCCTGCTTGTGATAGGGGAGAGGAAACAACTAAGAATCTGAGAGGGAGCTGGAGTAAGGGGGATAACCCTGCAACTCCTCCTGACTCAGAGGAATATTTTCTATAAAAAAAGAAATCTTCCCCATGGAGGGGGGAGAGTGACCGAAACCCCGGGAACCAGTCTGAGGCCGTCATACAAGGCCGGGAAACATCTATAACGCATCACCCAGCGGCTGGCGTGTGAACGGGGTGTAGGGGAAGCGGAGCCCTGTGAAACACTGCATCAGACGACCGTGAGTACCACCGTCTATTGGGAGATCCATCCAAGCTAAGATCTCCACTGTAGACCCCTTTTAAAGTGCGTTTACTATCCAAGTCATGGCAGGCGAGTTGAGGGGAGGGGCAAACCCCGATAGACTGGGCAGCGAGAGGGGCGCAAGCTCCAAAATATGTATCTGCTGTTTGGTTAAAAAAAGCAGAGATCCACTTCCAAATCAAACCTGCTTCCTTCAGGAAGATTTAATTGTAGTTTAATTTAGCTTGAATGCTTCAAGAATTGTTTTCTAGGGTGTACTTGGTAGCCATGTTGTTCTGAGACAAAAAGACACAAAAAAACTAGAATGCTTGGTTCCAAAATGATACCTTTTATTCAACCAACTGGAAAATGGCAAGAAAATTTGTCCTTTTCTGAAAAGCTTGCAGAAAAGGACAATTTTCTTGCCATTTTCCAGTTGGTTGAATAAAAGGTATCATTTTGGAACCAAGAGTTCTAGTTTTTTTATGTCAAGAATTGTTGTTCATTCCAAATGAGCTGCCTTGTCATTCTGGGCTGAAAGAACATCTACATAAATCTTGAGGAAAAAAAATGCTTCATGTTGGCTGAACAGCAGCTGTAGCTGAAGCATTGGGTCTACACCAAGTTTTAATGGAACATGATATTATAAACTGGATTTTGCATTTTTCTGCAGCCATCTTGCACTCAAATAATCTTCTATGAAGAGTAGATTAAAAAATGTAACATTTTATTTTTGTCAAACTGATCTTTGATGTCTACCAACCCAAACTTGTCCCCAAACTGATGCAGTTACTCACTAGTAAGGAAGTGTTGTGCTGAGATGCAACTAAATCGACAGGGTCAAATGATCAGTCTTTGAAAATATGCTGAGATAGAAGTGGTAATTTTTAGAGGTTACTGACATTTTTCATTATTTATTTCTTTGAAAAAAATAGCCTTTAGCAAACATTATTTTTTACTGAAATGTTTCATTTTTTCAATTTTTTTCCATCAGCAAAAAGTGTCTGATTCTTGAAACACAAAGATGGCTCTCTATGAGATTTTATTTGTGTTTTGGTATATTATATCTTCTGGATATACATTTTTGTCCTAATCACATGATAAGTTCTAAAATTGTGAACACTTCAGGTTTTTATTAGTACTGCTGTCATCACAAAGTATATTATAAAGCAAGAGGAAACCTTAAGTGTTAGGAGCAAAATAGTTTTTTCTGCACTGAACATAGGATAATTTGTTTAAACTCCTATAGAATCATAGAAAATTAGGGTTGGAAGGGACTTCAGGAGGTCATTTAGTCCATTCCCCAGCTCAAACAAAGCAGGACCATCCCCAACTATATTATCCCAGCTAAAGCTTTGTCTAACCGGGTCTTCAAAACCTCCAAGGATGGAGATTCCACAGCCTCTCTGGGTAATCTGTTCCAGTGCTTTACTACCCTTCTCATGAGAGTTTTTCCTAATATCTAACCCAAACTTTCCTCACTGCAACTTGACACCGTTGCTCCTTGTTCTGTGCTCTGCTACCACTGAGAACAGTCTAGCTCCATCCTCTTTGAAACCACCCTTCAGGTAGTTGAAGACTGCTATTAAATCCCTCCTCAGTCTTGGCTTCTCCAGACTAAATAAACCCAGTTCCTTCAGCCTGTCCTCATAAATCATGTGCTCCAGCACCCTCGGCATTTTCACGGACTCTCTCCAGTTTGTCTACATCCCTTCTGTAGTGGGGAGCCCAAAACAGGACACAATATTCCAGATATGGCCTCACCAGTGGTGAATAGAGGGGAAGAATCACTTCCCTCGATCTGTTGGCAACACTCCTACTAATGTAGCCCAGTATGCCATTAGTCTTCTTGGCAAAAGGGGCATACTGTGGGGTCATCTTCAGCTTAGTGTCCACTGTAACCCCCTGTCGTCTTCTGCAGAGCTACTGCATAGCCAGTCAGTCCCCAGCCTGTATTGGTTCATGGGATTTGGCACCTCATGAGATTTGTTTTGGTCCAGTCCTCCAATTTGTTGAGGTCTCTCTGAATCCTAGCTCTACCCCTTAGCCTATCTACTACTCCACTGAGGCTGGTATCAACTGTAGACTTGCTGAGGGTGCACTTCATCCCATCTTCCAGGTCATTGATGATGATATTGAACAAGACAGGCTCCAGGGCCGACCCCTGAGGCACTCCACTTTTGACTGTTCCTAATCACCTTCTTTTTGTCCGAGTACTTAGAAGTGGATTTCTTGAGGACCTGCTCCATGATTTTTCCAGGGGTGGAGGTGAGGCTGATTAGTCTGTAGTTGCCCCAATCCTCCTCCTTACCATTCTTTAAGATGGGCATTATATTTGCCCTTTTCCAGTCATCCAGTTCATCTCTTAATCACCATGAGTTTTCAAGGATAATGGCCAGTGGCTCAGCAGTCACATTGGCCAATTCCCTCAGCTCCCTTGGATGCATTGCACCTGGCTCCATGAACTAGTACACATCCATATTTTCTAAATAGTCCCTAACCCATTTCTAAATAGTCCCTTACCTGTTCTTTTGCCACTTTTGGCTGCTTACCCACGACAACATCACCCTTGTTTCTTTCCCCTCTGACCCTAAACCAGACATTCATTGGGCAGAGGAAGGGAAGTTTCACAGTGGAGCTCTAAGTAATCGTACAGCTCTTTTACATAAAGCACAATTCCTCCTCTGCCCTGCCTGTTCTTCCTTAACAGCTTGTACCCATGCATGACAGTGCTCCATCCTGCAAACTGTCCACCAAATCTCTCTTATTCCAGTCATGTCATAATTCTGTGACTCTGCGAGGACTTCCAGTTCTTCCTGCTTGTTTCCCAGGCTCCATGTATCCATTTACATACACCTTAAGTAACTAGCTAATTGCCCTACTTTCTCAGGAAGAATAAAAAAGGCCTTCCATATTGCCCCTTCATGCTTGTGCTTCCTCCAGGTCACCCACTTGCCTCAGGGATTTGGTCTCCATGCCCCAGCAAACCTAGTTTAAAGCCCTCCTCATTAGGTTAGCAAGTCTGTCCATGAAGATGCTCTTTCCTTTCTTTATCAGGTGGATCCTGTCTCTTCCTAGCAATCCTTCTTCTTGGAACAACATCCTATGGCCAAAAAAGACAAAGCTTTCCTGGCAACACCATCTGTGCAGTCATGCATTGATCTGCAAGATGCATCCACTCCTGCCCATTCCCTTCCCCTTGACTGGAAGTATTGAGGAGAAAAATGACCTTGAGCCACTGTCCCCTACACCCCGGCACCCAAAGCCCTGTAGTCACTTTTGATCTGCTTAGGGTCTGCCCTGGCAGTATCATTGGTGCCTATATGAATGAGCAGCATGGGGAAGTAGTCAGAGGGCCAGATGTGTTGTGTTAATCCTGTGACATCTCGGATCTGGGCAATCAGCAGATCTCCTGAGACAACAGGTCAGGCCAGCAGATGGATGCCTCTGTCCCCTGCAGAAAGGAGTCTCCAACCACCACCACTGATCACTTCCTATTAGTGGCAATGGTCTTGAGCCTTCACACCTTGGGGAGGCCTGACCTTGCCTATTCCATCAATTGAACGTGCTCCTCCTCCTCCTCTGTTGTTAGGGCTCCATATTTTTTCTTCAGGAAAACTGCTAACGGTGGAGATGAAGACTTCTGTTTGCTGCCAGGGGTCACAACCTTCCAGCTTCCTCCTTCCTGGGAGTCCACATCCTCTTCCTTCTCTAGCAGTGCCTCTGGCAGTCCTTCCTCTGCAGTCCTAAAGATCTCCTCCAGCACTGAATTGATCAAGTCCTCATGGTGGAGGATGCCTTGGAGCCTTGCAACCTCCTCCAATAGCTCTCTTGCCTGCTGTCTGAGGGACACCACCAGGAGGCACCGCTCACATTGCAGGAACTCCCCCACCTGGTTGTCACTGGAAGGAACCTGCAAGCTGCAGTCTCCACTGCACTAAGCCAGGGCCTTGGTGGGAGCCTTGGTGGTGAGCAGTTCTGCGTGGACAACCACCTCACAGGTCAGAGTAAAAGAAGTGCTGGCAGTGGCAGTGGCAACAGCTCTGGCCTTGTGACACCCTCTAGCCATTTCTCTGGGTCTCTTAATCTGCTGCCTCTGTCTTCCTGACCATCTTTCCAAGCAGACCTTCCCTAGCAAACTTCCCCTGTAATCTGGCCTGTTTGCTGCTGCCTGGTCCTGAAAGGTTCCCTTTTCCCTGCTAACCTGCTTCCTCTCACCAACTCTGCAGTGAAGGAAGGTGAGCGAGAGTTTCCAGGCAGTCTCCCTAGCAACCTCCCCCCTTGCTCTGGACTATAGTTAAACAAAGGGCTTAAGTATTGGCCTAACTGCAGAGGTTTAGCTACTTACACTACACAACTGTAGGTTAGTTGCTCTTAATTAAAGAAAGAACTTACTTTAAAGGCTCACCTTCAAAGAGTGGTGTGCCAAACTGACCTGTGAACTGACTTGCGAACTGCTTAGCTGGACAAAACATGGCAGTGAAGTAAAAAATAGAATAAGCATATATTACAGCAGTACCACTATTATAAAGTGACTGTGTCCCCCAAGGTATACTTTATGCCTTGAAGATAAATCACTTTTGTCTTCATTACTAGCAGTGACAGTATCTTTATTCTTCACACACCAGGGAGCCCAGTGGGCAGGAGAAATTATGCACTGGGGCAGCTTGATAAGAGTGAGCTGGGGGAAATTTCAGTTCCTTATATATCACTGAAAAATGTCAGATCTAAGATGGAATGTACACACAGGAACAAAAGCTGTTACTTGCTAATTTGACTGTAATGGGTGGTGTGAAGAGAGGAGTGGTTAAAGAGTCTTGCTATAGCTCCAGAAGCATTCATTTGAGCCTTCTACCTCTGGATTCAGGAGAGTCTGAAGATGGCCCCCAACTGTCCAGTGATAAATAGGTGCATGGTCAGGCTGGGGAGTCAAAGTTGTCTGGATGTGACAGTCACATTCCTCCCCCTCCCTTGTGTATCATTAGCTGTAGAATCTGGTGTGATTTAGCTATTCTAACCCAAAGGGCTGGTAAGGCTTGGGTAAGGCCCAGATGACTGAAAAACTGGAGACATCACTGACAGTCTTGGCTGGATCTAAATTGTTTGATTGATAACTGAAAAGCAAGGAAGTTGATTCTGACCCAACTGATAGTTTATGTTTATATGCAAAGGCTATTTTTCAGCCATTTCTTCAGTTTAGAAGAAGCCAGCTTAATTTATGCCAGCAGTAAATAGACACTTCCCTTTTCTTCCACTCTTGATTTATTTGCATAATCATATATTTGTGCTTGCAGTGCCAGGTGAATACTTATATCATAGTTCTTGCCTGCTATAATCTGTAGGGCAAAAGTGAAGGGCAGGGTTCAATCCACTAGACTTTTCTAAGGCAAAATAATTAGCCATATTTGAAAAGCAGTTACTTGTACCTTTCTAAGCAGAAATAATGATAAAACAAACCCATATGAAAAAGATGATTTAAGGTTTCAGAGTCATGTGCTTAAAACTAGGAGAATGCCAGAATTAGGGTTGAGGGTTTTTTTGCAATATCTTTTATTGGGACAACTGTATAGTGGGAGAGAAGTTAGATAAGCTTTTGGGCACAAACTGCCCTTCATCAGGTCTACTCTAGAATTAAAATTGCCAACACTGAGGGCATGGGGTTGGGTTCATCTAATCTCAGTCACCTGGTTCCACAACAGCCCTGGCAGCTACTAGGTCCATTTGTTGGGAAAATTCTTCCCAGCAGTATCAGCCCCTGGCTGTAGCATGCTCCGATACTGTGTGTGGATTGTACATGCACAGTCCAGTGATATGTAGGACTTGTGAGGCGATGGAGCATGCTCAGTGTAGATGAACTATTCTGGGAATTTAGCTGCCAAGGTCTAACAAATCTACTGAGCATGTGCAAATGAGATTTGCAGCAGCTTATCACTGATCCAAATCCGGATGAATTTTCACAGACATTGCAAAAACCACATATGTAAGAGCAGACAGATTCCCCTGCTAAATTTCAAGCCCTTGCTGCAAGGTAGGGGTGGCCAAACTCTGGCACGGGAAACCTCTGTTTGTGGTATGCAGCTGATCGGAGAAGGACAGACAGTGCATGGGCTGATAGGGCAGGGAGCACAAGGCAGGAAGCAAAAAGCAAAGCAGTAGATTGGGCAAAGGAAGGGAATTGGGATGGCACTCGGAGAAGGTTCAGGGATAATTTATGGCATGCCTGCTAGAAAGGTTGGTATGAGGGTGACTGATCTCTTTATCAAAAGTTGTTCTAAAATATTTTGTGAGAAACCACACAAAAAGTATTTTTCCTTTATCTTGTTCTTAGAAATGGCCAAATCATTTTAACGCAATCTTTGAAAGGAAAGTCAACATTAGACAGATGCCTGGCATGGGAATTTCAGCCCATGCTGTTTAAGTTTGATGATGGTTGATGGTAAAAGCAATGGAAGACAGAGTCTAATGATGGAAGTTATTGGACAACCTCAGCTATAGGTGTTGCTATTTGTGCTTTCAGTAATGAGAACAATACTAATTAATACGCTTTGATGTCCATGACTCCATTGGTACTCAACCTTTTCTGTACCAAGAGCTATTTGTAAACATCGCTGGCCAGTCCTGACTTAGCGCCCCTCACTCCCGACCCATTGCCCTCAGGCCCCAGCCTCCCAGTGTGTGGGGCATGGGGGGTGGGGGATGGTAAGCAGGAATTCTGCCAGCCTGCAAGGGAAAAACCACAGCTTCTCATGTTTTTCTCCTTTAAAGGAGAATCCATTTTTGAAGTTTATCGATTCATTTTTAAAGTTTGTTCACAATCCTTTCATATATTCTTGCTGTGGCAGGCCAGTAGGGGGTGCTCCTGCATTGAGCCACCCACCTCACTGTGTCCAACCACCTTCCAGGCTCTGAGTGCCTCCCTGGGGGCACCTCACATATGGTCAACCCCCTTCCTAGAGCACACCTGCAAGCCTGGGGGTAATGCTGGCACCGTCAGGGTCTGGACTGATCCTGGCTCTGGACCCCCTGGGAAACACATGCCTAGTAGTCCTTAAGGGTACTTGACTTGATACAAGAACTTGGGGTGCTTTCCTCAGTCAGAAGCACAAATAGTGGTCTCCCTTAGTCAGCTGAACCAAGGGGACCCCAAGGCATAATCTAGGGCCTCTCCCAATAAGTCTTGCATGCTAGGTACAAAGGAGAACTTTATTGGTTACAAGGAGTAGGTTTAGAATAGGGTACAGGGTAGAGCAATATCAGAGAAATACCTTAGAGCAAACCATGGCATAGTAGCCTTTGATCATGCATCTGAGTTACTGCAAGCTATATATCTAGTTAGATCTCAGGTAGCTTACTCACGAGTATCATCCAGAGGCAGGTGGAAATTCCCTCTGGAGGCAGGCAGTTCACTGATCATGAGTTTAAAAAGAGAGAGCAAGTTTCAGATGGTCCAGCTTCTCTGTGAGTTTTCATCATGGCTACTGCCCCTCCTCCTGGGCAGTCCTTAACTTATATAGCCCCTATGACCTCATTTACCTGGTCCAATGGAGGCCAGCATCTGTTGTCTGCCAGCCACCCAATTTGAAATGCATCACTGGTTGCCAGGTAGACTGGCAGGGTCTCTAGCCCCCACCCAGTCAGGTTGGATTTGCTTAGAACAATAGGGAGCTTAAGCCCCTTACCCAGGTATGTGATGCCAGTCACCTAGGCAGAGGGAGCAGGTTTTCCCGCTCCCTCAGGAATGTGTCCAGCTCAGATTACAACTCATGGTTACATGAAGAGATGGGGCAGAGGAGTCTGCCCTTTGCAGTGACCATGGTAACCAAATTGTCAGGAAGCAGAGTTTTGGGGAGAGAGCGAGATGGCATTCTGCCATATTTGTGACCCACATTTGGGTTGTGACCAACGAGCTGAGAAACGCTGCTTTATTTAGCTGACTGTTTGCTCTGATAAATCAATTGTTTCTGTTTCTTTGTTTATATAGCAACGCTTAATAAGATGCCAGCTTGGTGCCATTTACTGAACACAAAGATGAAGATATGATTTTTGTCATGTTGACTTAATAGCTAAATAGAGTAGTGAGAGGGAAAGAGAGGGAAATTTTTACGAAATACTAACTAAGCAGGTGATCCAGAAGAAGATTCAGTTTTGGAGCACAGAGTTTTGTTTTGTTTTTAATCAAATCTGTTATAATTGCTTAAATGTGTTGGCATTGGTTGCATCAAAGGGAAGTGAGTTTAATGGAGAGATACCAATGAAGATCATGTGACCACCTTTTATACTGGCCTAGAAGCAGAATCAAATGGCAGAGGAAGAAGGAAAACAAGAAGTAACACAGAGATAATAGATAAAGAGTTTCTCATCCTTTTGCTATCTGCATCATCATCATTCCTCAGACATCACTCTCTAGTTAGAGCTGTATGGGAGATGTTGATGTGGGCTCATAAAGGAAGCACAGTTGCTTTGATATCCAGTCCTGGGAAAACCCAACAAACATTAAGGGGGAGTTGGGTTATGGTATGGCTATACAGTAATGAAAACACCTGGTAGAATAGGCTTATGCTATCATTTTTTGATCAGCTGCCTTGGGTATGCATATATTTGCATATGTGCTTATACAGAGGTCCAGCAGCACTGTCTACAGGTAGAATATATTTCGGGGCACTAAGTGGGGATCTTGTCGGTCTTGCATCCCCATTTTTTGGTCTAGCATACACCCCCCCCCCCCCCCCCCCCCCAGTCTCAGACTGTCAGAATAATCTTGTGTGTACACGTATACCAGCAAAGGGTCATGCTTGGAGTGGGTAGTGAAGCATACCATGTGTGTTCTGTGTACACTACATCTCAAAATGGATGTAATATAGCCACCTTTAGCATGGTGCTGAGTAAGTTCACTCTCTATGCTTACTAGTGCATGCTCAGGGCCATATATTGTATCTGTTTTGGTGGGGGGGGAGGGGTAGCACAAATGAAAGAGAGGTGGTGTGCTTTTTCGATGCACCCTGATGCAATCTTTTGACAGAGTAGACATGCTGTTACTGTTAGTTTGTGAAGCACCTAACACAATGGGCCTTAATCTTGAATGGGACCTCTGGATGCTTCTGCAATGCAAATACATATTTATAGAAAGCATGAGGGATTATCAACATCAGGACTTGGTTTAGGAACAAACAAAAATCCTGAGGTCTGTTTTCAAAGGAAGCTTTTCCCTTTTGAAATGATTCCAACTGTTTGAACCAGATAAAACAATGTAAATCAAAAAGAGAGAATTCTTTTTATTTTGGTTTCATTTAAATTCCACATTTCTACTAACTGAAATTACAGATCTAGTGGCTGCGTTTGTGATTCAGCATCTTCATGGCTAGGAATCTAGACGCATGAACATACCAAAAATGTTGGTCCCCTTAGGCTGTAGGAATTTGACAATCAGGCCTTATTGCTTAATCCCAAAAGGGAAGGTGGATCATCCCTCAGTTCTGCTAAGAAGCTTTCCAGAGGAAGTGGAATCTGCTTCTGTCTCATTTGGATGTTATAGCTCCAGTTAAACAGAGGAAAAGTGGTACAGCCTATTACAGATTTTAGGTCTTTATCCTCCTCCCCCTTTGTCTCTCTTCCACTAGATCTGAGGAGAGATGGAAGTGCGTTGTATTAGAAACCCAGTAACACAGTATACAATTTAAATTCTCTGAGTGTGAGTAACTCTGTCCCATAGAAAATGACTCAAATATTTAAAATCTTGCCCTATTAAATTTTAGGTAGTTTTAAAGCAAATAGAATGTACTTCAGTTTTTAAACATACAGGAATTTGGAGTTGTCCATATACACCCATAACCCCCCCTCCCCCCCATTATTTATTTTTCCAATTGTGTGAGTCTAATAATGATGGGTGGATGGTATCACCTGTTTGGATCTCATTGTGAAGTAAACAAAACAATACAAAAACTATCAGTAGCTATAGTGAAAGTGATGTTTGATAACTATTCACGATTTTGATCTTTAAAGAAAGAGTAAAGTAAAAAGTTGATCTGTTGAAAATGATCCAGTTGTTTGATATAAATCAGAAACCTGGGAGCACTGGGGCACATTAAATCCCTTGGCAGTTTTAATTTCTCCAGTCAGTACTTTCATTATGTTGTAGGTAACTGTCTCACTAACTAGGCATGTGTGTGAAGGGAATTTTCACATCAAAATAAGTTTTTTATTGAACTCTTTTTCCCTGAGTACAATACTAGATATGCAGCTGCTTTTCCTGACTGTCACACATGCAACTTCTTTTGTTTTATTCTTCTTTGATTGAGCAAACACTTAGATGTGCAAAATGCAAGAAAAAGTCTCGCTCCCCATTATTGCAAAGTATTTGTTCAAGAGTAGAGTTTTATTTAGGATTTTATTATTTTAGTTAGAATAATATAGGGCTAGCTTAATTGCTAGATTGTTTGCATCCTGTTAAGACATGACAGGTCAGTGAGTCCAGAGCGTGTATTTTTGTAGAACCGTTGTTCCTGATCTTGATTGGTGTTTAGTAGTATTTCAAGCTCCCATTGGACTTGCAGAACTTTGTAGAAGGTATTTGGACCTCCTTCTTGAATTACCCTATCTTTCTGAAGGCCATTATGATATAATACATCCCTGGTACCATACCAGGCAGACTGAAAGATTTACTTTGAAGTTTGCGGTCTTATAGTTGAGCTGGGACATTTTGGCAATTGTGAATGGGGCTTGCTATTTTGTGGAAAGATGATCCTCTCCTGTTTGCCTTATTTGTTTAGTTTTGTCATTCTAATATCATTAAGGCTCCCCGAAGCTTTTGAGCACATACTTTTGAAAACAATGTTATATATGTTTGATAATATTTGTGTGTGTGAGATCTACACATATAAGTGTGTGTGTGTAGGTAGGTGTGTAGGTAGGTATTATTATTTAAACACGGTAATTAAGACAACTAATTAATGATTAAATGGTAGGCTAACAGATATTTTAATGAAATTATTAAATAATTAAATGCTGGATATCAATTTATTATATTAAAATGAGTAGTTGCCAAAAGGTTTGTTTCTCTTGCGGCCTGTGCATAGGATTGCAAACCAGTGATGAAGTGCAGGATCTAGTCTGTGTTTGTGTGAGAGGTAAGTTTCTATTACAAACCGTTGCCATAGGGCATCTGAACTTGTACAGCATAATAATTATGTCTCTTGACAACTTGGACCTGTTTTCTTCATTTTGCTCTAAAGAAAAGTCCACATATTTCATTTTTCCTTGTCACCTATGGATGTGCATCTAGCCTGTCAGAGTATCTAAAGCATCAGAAGCAATATGAGTAAACTATACTGAAACTACTCTACTGTTGTCACCTCTGAAATCACCCCGATAGACTTGTACATTAAGAATTTTCTGTATAAGAAAATAACCCATTAATTGAACTTATCATGAACTGAGAATGAACAATGTGAAGTCAATTAAAGAAAACTATTAGAGAATAGAAGGCAAATCCTCCCCATTTTGTCTAATCACTGGGGTGGTAATAGACGTGACAGTTTATACAAGAGTTGCCATAACGTTCTCTTGTAAAGATATTAAAGCTATCAGGCATAATACTAATTATAAAAACATAATTCTTCTCTACAAAATGGAAGTGAGTTTAAGAATGCTGTCAAAATACTGAGCTAGAGAAATAAATTATTTAAAAAATATATTTCTATGAAATTCTACAAGCCACAAACTTGATGCTGAGCTTCTCTGCATCAAATAACTGTACTTATAATTAAGAAAAGGCACAGGGCATCTTTGGCCAGATATTGACATTGACAAATCAGTTACGTTGACTTAAATCAGTTACAAAGATTGACAAAAAAGCGAGTTCCTTAAAGATGTTTTTGCTTAAGGCTTAGTGTTCACATTCGCATAACAGCTCTGAAGCCACATCTGCATTTCAAGTCATGCGTGATTTTGGTTGCAGTGGCTTGCCAGTGAGAGAGGAATTAAAAAGAAATTCCCAGGTTGCTGGAGAAAGGATGGAAAGGGTATAGACAATTTTTTAGTGTGCTCAGGAAGTTGTATGAGTCATATCTTCCAAATCTATTGGAAAAATGAAACTTGCAAACTAAACTATTATAAGTGTCATAAAGAAATATATTTCTACCTCTGGAAAGGATATGATAAGAAAGGTCCTTTATAACATAACCTTAACAGAGTGGTATTGAGTTGACTTTTCCATTACCTATTTTTATATAAAATCCAGCAAATTAACTCTGTGTTACAGTAGCTCAGTAATACTGTACACACGAGGAATAGACTGAGAATAACGATCCTGCTGTCCTTGAAGTCATTGCAGGATTTGGTACTTACTTCAGTAAGCATAGGAAGGGGCTCTAACATTGTCATATCAAAACAAATGGTTCACACTGGTAAAGTGGCATTTACCTTTAGCAATAGACTAATGAAAGAAGAAGGGAAAGAAGGGCCATTCTGCAATTAGTACACTCCTGCTGGGGAAAGTCCTTTCTGAACACAGGGTTGTGCCCTAAAGCACAAATATTGATAACTTTTCTATTATTCCTGTTAATATTCTTTCTTGTAGTGTTCATACAAAGTCACACAATGCTTTAAATGTCCCCATTAAGTTTGATGCATGCATTGTGTGAAAAACAGACTTTTTAAAATTAGTTTTCCATTGATAGAACCCCATTAATTTTAGTGGAGTTAATCCTCATTTTCACTAATGGATGGAACATCAGATCCAATATCTAATGGTCTTTTTCAATCTTGTTAAGCTGCATTCCTCAATAATATACTGTGATGGTGCATTACACAGAGCGAATATATTGTGTGGGTGGGGAAAGTATTTCCTTTTATCCACTTACATCTGTTCCTGTATAAATGAGTTATTCTTAAAATGTGATGTTTGAGTTCATGGAAATGAGAGGGAAAACTCTAAAGGAAAACTAATTTGCTATAGTAGGAAAACAAAAACAAAAGAAACCAGTACTGGAAGATTATGTATTGCATTCTGTATTTAAAGAAAATGTAACGGTGTAATGTATTTCTGGGAGAGACAGTAGTGCTTGTTGTTGTTTGCAGAAACTTTTTCCTTTTGAGTAGAAATCATCCTATGCTTGGCTAATTCCACCTCTGGAAAGGATAGGCTATGAAAAAGATTATTTTTCTTGAGAAGTTTAAGGAAAAATTATTCAGCTCTGAAAAAATCTAAATGTGAAGGGAAACATTTTCTCCTTATGTTCTGAATGAAATGTTTGCAATCCAAAATGACTGAAGCTGGAAAACATTTACATGCAATAATATTGAGATGAGGATTGCAGCACATCAGAAAATTTAAACTTGTAAAGTTCGTGCTACAATGTTATCTTTGTTACATGGAGCATATAATAAGGTTGAAATGTCTGTGTATGGTTATGTTTTTGTTCTAAAGCCATGCCTGCTTTTCATTTTACAGTCACTGGACATTCTGCCAGAGTTCTAGTGCATGCTGCACTTTGAGCTCGAACCTCATCAGACAGCCACCTCCAAACCCAAAAACCTACCATACCATAATAGAGGGTCAGTCATCCATAGCCTGGGGGAAAAGGGGATGATGCCTTCCTAGGATACTAGGCTTTCCTTTGTACCCTAGACACTGTATGTGATCTGGAGGGAATGTTCTTTTGATCTTCAGCCAGAGAACTTAAAAAAGCAAAAATCAGTCGTGCAATAATATTTCTGCTCTGCAGTGATTTGCTTGTTCAATTTATTTTTGAACATTTTAAATGGGATGCCTATTTTAAAGGTTGAGTCTCCAGTAAGAATTAAATGATAGTAGCAGGCAAGAGATAGTAGCCTCGCATGTAGAATGCCTTTGTCTCACTGATCTCAAGGAAGACTGCACTGTAAAACTGTCCTTTGCCACCTTTAGCTTATGTTGGGGCAGCAACTACAATTGCCAAGATGTTAATGATCAGGTTACAAAAAATGGCTAGCTCTAGAAGGATTAATAGCTAATTGTCACAGAGCACTGAGGTGCCCTGCTCCTAGAGAGGAAAAACTGCTAGAGGAAAAGCCCTAGCAGTGGCTAAGGAGCACAGCTGCGGGTTGCCAGGGCAACTGGAGGGAGCAAATGACCCACACCTGCCAGCGGTCAGCTGCCGGTAGGAGGCAGAGCCTGGCTCTTATAAAGCCCAGGAGCAGAGACCTGAAACAGTTCCCTGCCAGCAGCCAGAGAGGCAGGAGCTCCTGGAGTAGGGATGCGAGAAGCAGCGAGACCCGCAGGTACTGCTTGAGCAGAGTTATGGATGGCCTCTCTAGGGCGTTTGTGCAATGCGGTTTAGCCAGGCGGCTTTACATTATGGTATAACTAGGAGGCTCAAGTTTCTGTATCATTTTGTTGTTTATTACACCGGTGGTTTGGGTGAGGCTATAAGGGGTTGGAGGAGGCCTCATAGGGACCCACAGTGGTGTGGGGGCCCCGGCGCCAGTGAGAGTGCAGTATCCTCATTGGGGACTCGCAACGCAGTGTGAGGACCCCAGCGCCAGAGCGGGCGCAGTATACTCATAGGAACCCACAGTGGTGTGGGGACCCTGGCACCAGTGAGGGTGCAGTATCCTCAAAGGGGCCTCACAGTGGAGTGTGAGGACCCCGGCGCTCAGGAGGGCGCAGCATATGGGATGTATAAACCCCAGCCCTAGAGAGGGGCGTTGTTGAGAAGCCCTAGCGTGGGCGTGGTGAGCCCCAGAAAGGGGGGCAGCACTTAGAGAAGGCCCCAGAGAGGGGGCACGATTGAGAAGGCCCAGCGTGGCCACAGAGAGCCCCAGAGGAGGGGCTGTGTTATTGAGAAGGCCCAGCGTGGCCACGGAGAAGGCCCCAGAGAGAGGGCAACAGTACGGAGAAGGCCCGAGAATCAGGCATGAATGCAGACAGAGTAACAGACCAACGTCCAGTCCAACTGCGAGGCTTGGGGCGTGGTATAAGGGGTGGTTGGAGCCACGCATAGCCCATAAGGGTAGGGTGCCCCAAAGCACCCATTTGCAGGACAAGACCCACGAGGAGTCCGGGAAATCACGGGGTCTGAATCAACATAGAGGCGTGTCCGAGAGGGTGCAAGGCAGCCTCCCAACTGATTTAAACCATCAAAGATGTGGCGGGCGAGAAACGGAGGGTGCCCTTGGGCCAACTAGGCACGGAGGGGGGCCTTAAGGAGATCACGGCCCTCCTAGAGGACCCCGCCGTGACACTAATGTACAGCACTTAAATAGTATTTAATCATAAAACATCTTAATGTTCTGGAAAAAATGCTGATTTTGTGTCAGATATCTAAGAAGTCTTGCCAGTTTTTTTGAGTCTCTGCTCTACACCTAGCAAAAAGGACAGAATGGTAATGCTATGTATTGGTTTCAAATAAAATGTCCAATGCTACTGATTTCCAGTGACATAATCATTCACTAAATGAAAAATCTGATTATTCATTAAAAATAATGACATTATTAGATGCAATTTTTTTTTTAGTAAGATAAACAAAAATGACCTGTGAATCTAGTAGGAGAAGCTGTATTTATTTACAGTATTTTCTCTGGAAAGTATCACTGTAGTACCAAAGAATTTTACACACATTAATGAATTTATCCTTATTGGGTAGTACTTTTTTTAACCTGTTGGCATAATCTATCAACACTTCAGATCTCCATTAAATGATTTTTCTAAGACCACATCGTTACACTATGGCAGAGCTAGGAACATAAATCAGGTCATCTAAGATCCTTTCCACAAGCTTCAGCCACAAGTTCCATTCTTCCTCTCAGTAATTCCTCTCTAGTAAAGCGACCAAAACGCTCTAGTAAATTCATCTCTAGTAAAGCGACCAAAACGCTGGCTGAACACCATCAGATTCTCGTCCGTCCACTTGCTGAGCCTGTCCAGGTCAGCCTGGATCACCTGCCTGTCTTCTGGTGTGGATGCCTTTCTCCAAAGTTTGGTGTCATCAGCAAACTTGGCCAGTCTGCTTCTGACTCCAGTGTCCACATCATTAATGAAGATGTTGAACAGTATGGGTCCAAGGACAGAGCCTCGGGGGACCCTACTGGTCACAGGACACCATGATGAGTGACTTCCATCAATTACTACCCTCTGGGTCCGACCCCAGATCCAATTTTCCAGCCAGTGGATCGTGGAGGACCCAAGTCGACAATTGGCCAGTTTCTCTAAGAGGTGGTTATGGGAAACCAGGTCAAAGGCTTTTTTGAAGTCAAGATATATGACATCAATCTCTTCTCCCTTGTCCAGGTGATAGGTCACCTGGTCGTAGAAGGAAATGAGATTGGTCAAGCAAGACCTACCCGCAACAAACCCATGCTGGCTATCGCTTAAGATGTTGGTGTCGGCCAGTCCATTAAGGATGGCCTCTTTAATAAACTTTTCTAAGATCTTCCCCGGGATAGAAGTCAGGCTGATGGGCCTATAGTTAGCCGGATCCACTTTCCTCCCTTTCTTGAAGATAGGTACCACATTGGCCTTCTTCCAGTCTTTGGGCACTACACCAGAGCGCCAAGAGTTTTCAAAGATCTGTGCTAGAGGCTGGGCTATGATGCTCGCCAGCTCCTTGAGTACCCTGGGGTGAAGATTGTCAGGGCCAGCTGACTTGAAGGTATCCAGCTTCTCAAGATGTTCCTTCATGAAGTCAGCATCAATGGAGGGCAGGGGATCACCCTCACCCGGACTTCCCTGTCCTGTAGCGGGCATGGGCGTCCCATGGGACTGATGAAAGACTGACGCAAAGTACCTATTTAATAGGTTGGCTTTTTCCTGGGCGTCAGTTGTCAGTTGCCCCATCTGATTCAGCAGGGGTCCAACGTTGCCCCTGCTTTTCCTCCGGCTCCCCACATATCTGAAAAAGGACTTTTTATTGTCCTTGATGCTCAAAGCTAGCTGGAGTTCAGTTGCAGCCTTGGCTTTCCTGGTCAGCTCCCTACAGGACCGGACCTGTGCAGAATAATCCTCCTTGGAGGTGACTCCCATCCTCCATCCTTTGTAGGCCTTTCTTTTTAGCCTCAGGAGGTCTGCTAGGTCCCTGGAGAGCCAGGGGGGCTGCTGTGCCCTCTTGCTGCCTTTCCTCCGAGATGGAATAGACTTAGTTTGTGCATTGAGGATCACTCCCTTGAGGAGCAACCACTCTTCTTGAACTCCCCTTTCTCCGTGGTCATGGTCCCTTAGGGCCTCACTGACAAGCCTCCTGAGCTTGTCAAAGTCGGCTTTCCTGAAGTCAAGGACTTCCGTGTTGCTGACTGACTTGCCAGCTTTTCGGCGGATGGTGAAGGTGATCAGCTCGTGGTCGCTGTCACCCAGCTTCCCATCGATCACTAGGTGGCCGATTAGGTCATCCCCGGTAGCCAGTATCAGGTCGAGCAGCGCTTTGCCTCTCGTTGGCCCATAGACTTCTTGAGTCAGGTAGAGGTCATCTATGCACAAGAGGAAGCTTTGTGACTGCTCAGATTTTGCTGAGCGATCCTCCCACGAGATGTCTGGGTAATTGAAGTCACCCATGACGACCATGGTCCTGGAGCATACGGCCTCAGCCAGTTCCCGGGCAAACTTCTGGTCAAGCTCAGGACTTTGGGTGAGAGGTCTGTAGTAGATTCCCATCATTGTGTCCCTTGTGCCGTGTTCTCCACGGATTTTAACCCAGAGGGTCTCCAGCCATCCACCCTGGTCACCAATATCGGCTTGCAGAGATGTGTAGCTTTCCTTAACATAGAGAGCTACACCCCTGCCCCGGACGAGAATCTGATGGTGTTCAACACCGATAAATGCAAGATTCTCCACCTTGGGGGGGGGGGGAAAAAAAACCTGCAGCATCCTTATAGGCTCGGCAGTGCTATGTTGGCTAGCACTATGCAAGAAAGAGACTTGGGGGTCATCATTGACCACAAGATGAACATGAGCCTGCAGTGCGATGTTGCGGCTAGTAAAGCGACCAAAACGCTGGCTTGCATCCATAGATGCTTCTCAAGCAAATCCCGGGACGTCATTCTCCCCTTGTACTCGGCCTTAGTGAGGCCGCAGCTGGAATACTGCGTCCAGTTTTGGGCTCCACAATTCAAAAAAGATGTGGAGAAGCTTGAGAGAGTCCAGAGAAGAGCCACGCGCATGATCAGCAGTCAGGGAAGCAGACCCTATGATGACAGGCTGAGAGCCCTGGGGCTCTTTAGCCTGGAAAAGTGCAGGCTCAGGGGCGATCTGATGGCCACCTGTAAGTTTATCAGGGGTGACCACCAGTATCTGGGGGAACGTTTGTTCACTAGAGCACCCCAAGGGATGACGACTAGGTCAAATGGTCATAAACTACTACAAGACCGTTTCAGGCTGGACATAAGGAAGAATTTCTTTACTGTCCGAGCCCCCAAGGTCTGGAACAGCCTGCCACCGGAGGTGGTTCAAGCGCATACATTGAACACCTTCAAGAGCAAACTGGATGCTCATCTTGCTGGGATCCTATGAACCCAGCTGACTTCCTGCCCTTTGGGCAGGGGGCTGGACTCGATGATCTTCCAAGGTCCCTTCCAGCCCTAATGTCTATGAAATCTGTGAAGTCTATGAAATTACTGTTGTTGGCATATTCTGTTTTCCAGAGTGATTCACAGCTCCTCTAAACAGATGCACACAGCTTCTTCCCAATTTTATATAGAAATTCTCTTATTCCTATTGGAAGCTCTCCTCTTTTAGATTTTATCTTTAGGCACTCACACATACAAACAGTAGCTGGGGCTTGTTGCTGGTGGCAGAGAAGGCAGGAGTCATGTACTGAGGCATAGGCAGTAGGACTGTGCAAAGCTTCAGATCATGGTTCAGATTTGGAGTGATTCGGATGATTGGAGGCTGAACCTATGAATCTGAATCGAATCGCTGGAAGCTTTAGGCTTTCTGAATCGATTTGGAGAGTTGGCCATAGGGTATAATGGGGAATCAATGAAATATCTATAACTTTGTCTTTTGCCTGATTCAGACGAAACTTTCAGGGGTGGTAGCCTCTGCTGAGAGCATGATGCATGCCAAGTTTCAGGGTGATAGGTCTAGGGGGTTCTGGGAAACAGCACCTCAAGCTGCTGACAAACAAAACTTATGACATAGGTGACACTGTGTATGTTAAGGCACAGTGGGTGAAAACTGCAGGGGTGGTAGCCCCTGCTGAGGCCACAAAGCCTGCTAAGTTTCAAGGAGATAGGTGCAGGGGTTTGGGGGAAACTGTACCTCAAGCTGTGGACAAGTAAAGCTCGTGACATGGGTGACACTGTGTGTAAGTGCACAGCAGGGTGAAGGCTGCAGGCCTGATAGGCTTCATGGCCACAGCAGGGGCTGCCAGCTGTTGAGGAGATAGGTGCAGGGTTCTGGGGCCCTGCACCACTAGGAGCTGACAGGCAAAACTCATGTCATGGGTGTCCCTAGAGGCAGGGCCATCTTCCGGGTCTGCTGGCTCATCACCATCCAGTCATGTCAGTAGTGACAGCAGTGAGTGGCAGACACCATAGGCCATAGCCAGTGCCACCGCCATGCCTAAAGGGAGTTCCGAGCAAGATGTCCCCTGCCTCCTGCAGGACAGTAGTAGGAGCAGGGAGGAGCCTAAGGAGAGGCTTAGGGTGCCACCCAGGTCAGTGGAGGGCACACCCTGGCGGCCTTGACACCACACTTCACCTCCACTAGAGGCCTGGTCCAGCTCCACCGGTTCCCTGCAGCCCAGGGCCCAGGATCCGAATTCTACCAGCCAAGCCAGCCCTCTGTCACCAGGACCTGGTAAGTCCCACACATGGCATAGGGAACTGGGAGCCTCTCCCCACCACCCCCTTGCCCCTCCCTTTTCCCCTGCCCCACTCCTCCTTAGAGCCTGCCTGCCTGCATCCCGTTCTTGTCACTTCCCTCCCTCCCTCCTCTCTTGACCCCCACTCAGCCATTCTGGGACCTACTTCCCAGAAGGGCCAGGATAATATCCCCACCTTATCAGCACTCCCTGCTGGATGGAGCTGACCCTGGCCATGAGGTGTAGGCTTCACCAAGCCCATGAGGCCTCTGGTCTGTACTGCTGGGGCCACTGACTGAGGGCCCAGTCCTCTTGGAACACTGCTCCTCCCTGGTAAGGGGAGAAGCTGGGTGCTACAGCCTGGGCTGGCTGTGACACTTGTCCTCAGGCAGATCCATCCAGGCAGGGCCTTGTGAAGACCATGGGCAGCAGGCCATCTGGAGACACAGTGGGAGGGGACAGCCAGATCCCAGAATGGCCACGGCACTTGTCAGGGGACCAGGCCCACATATCCCTGGCTTGGAGACCATCTACTTGGCTGTGTGCCCAAGAGTGAGGTGACTCCCTGGGGACCCATGTGAGGCTGGGCCCCACATGTCCCATGCCATGTTGCTGTAGCTGAAAATGACCCTTCTTTTGCTCTCTCTCCAGACAACCTATCTGCCAAAGGAGAGGCCACTGCCCTGTGACCAGGAGCTGCCCACTGAGTCTCACAGACACCAGGGATCATCTGGCTGCACCACCTGCAGCAGGAGCAGCACACCCTGTGGGAGAGCTGGCAGGAGAAGGTGCTCTGGATGGAGTGGGCATGCCACTGGGAGGCTCAGGACATCCACAAACAAGTCCTGCAGGAGCTCCACTACTTTTGCTGTGTCCATGCCATGGCCATGGAGGAGGTGTGGGTCAGGAGGGTGGCCCTGGAGCACCCGGTCACCCAGATCAAGGGGGAGTGGCAGCTAGTCCTGGAATGCTTAGAGGAGATGCACCAACTCTGGGCCTCTATTGATATGGCCATAGTGCATGAGCTCAGGGTCACCAAACACTGATGGCCTCCATCCCTACCCCAGCCACTCCTGCCACTTTGCCTTGGACTCTGCCAGCCCCACCACAACCATCTGCCTGCCCTCCCCGCCCCCGCCAGCCTTCACCCCAGCAAAGCCCAGCTGGTAGCAGGTTGGCTGAATAATGTCACAGCTGGCTCCCTATCAGGCCCCACGGGCCCACTGTCCATTAAGGGGCATGGGTCCTACCTCCCCCTCTCCCAGGCCCAGGCCAACCTGCGGCGGCTGCTGCACAGGAGTGTCTACCCTTTTTCCCCAGAGTAGCCAGGCCCTGGGCCCCCACACATGGGGTGGTCAGATCCAGGCTTGAGGTCAGGGTCAGGGCTGCAAGACAGCCAACCCCTGAGCTGCTTATCCCTATGCCTTCTTCCCCTGAGTTTCTCCCACCCTTCCTGACCCTCTCTCATTCCCCTGGGCCACATCTCCACTGTTTTCATTGCTTTCTGGTTTGTGGTGTGTTTGTGCATGGCGGGGCCTGGGTGAATGGTATTTGGGTGGTAGAGGGTGTTGTGTGGGTTATTGTGGGCATGATGCACTGCTGGTGTTCAGGACATTTTGGGAAGCAAAGGGGAATAAAATTGTTCTTATTTTCAACATGGCCACACTGCTCATGCTGTTGCGGTCCTGGCAGTGGGCAGGGATGGAGGCCCCTGGGCAAGTGGCCTGGCACTGGTGGTGAGAGATCCAGTGCCCTACTCAGAGAGGTGGGCCAGTAGGTGGGTGGTGATGGTGTCCTGCACTCTGGCTCCCATGTGCCACTGCTGGAAGGGGTGGTCCTCACCCATTACCAGCTCTACAGCAGCTGCTGCTAGATGCACTGTGATACACAGCAAGCATCTTCCATCCACTGGGGCTCAAAGACCTCTCCCCAGGACTTGTACACATTATGCAGGACACATGCTCTGGGAATGGTTGCATTGCGACGCTGCCTCAAGGCAGGTGGCAAGGCTACACCAGCGCCCCTTCAGCCAGCCAAATACCCATTGGATGGTGCATTGGCAACGGGCATGGACCTCGTTGTAGCTCTGCTGCCAAGCATCCAGAGGTCATGGGAAAGGGCACATCATTCAGGGGAGAAACAGGTATGCAGTATTTACCATGATCAGTGGTGGGATGGTGACATCCCCAGTGATCAGGGCTTGCATCCATGGGGAGGAGGTCCATGCCTCCGTGAGTCCTGGAAGTGGTGAGTGGTGCAGCACAAGGGCATCATGGGCACTCCTAGTCCACCCAGTGTAAATATGGGCTAAGTGGCTGTGATTGTCTATGACCACTTCAAGACCCCCCAAGTGGGCATCATGGCATTTGAAGATGGGGATGTGGGTCTCATCAAATGCCCCAACACAGCTGAGGAATCCAAGGGCCACAAACCTGACCACTACCTTCCCAGGGTCAGCCAGTCAGATGACCTAGTCCGCCAGGATGTCCTGGATAGCTTCACAAACATCCAGAATGGTTTAGCCAGTCATGGACTTCCCCACCACCAGGGAGTGGACCATGTATCAGAGGCTGGTAGGCGTGGCCAGCTTCAGGATGGCTATGGCCACACACCTCTCTGGGGTGAGGGCTGAACACATCATGGTGTCTTTACACTTGATGTTAGGGGCCACATGGGCCACCAGGCACATAAATGCACCTTTCAACATCCTGAAGGTCTGCAACCAGCATCCATCATCCCAGGTGGGGAGGACTATGTGCTTCCACCTATGTTTACTAGTGGCCCAGGCCCAGGTGTGGCAGTGGATGCAAGGGGCAATGACAGGATCTTCATTGTCATCCTCTTCCTTGCTTGGGTCTGGGCTGGCAGCAGCAGGGGCTGGGTGTGGTCCTCCCCAGGGCCAGCTAGTACTCACAGCCCTGAGTTAGGCAGCAGACTCTGACCCCAGACCAGGCTGTCTGGATCCAGTGGTGCTGCTGTGCAGTCACGGTCTGCTGGCAGATGGCCCAGAGGAGCAGGCAGGTTTGGTGCAGTCCCCGTACCACAGCCCAGGTGGCCGTACAGTTCACATCCAGGTCTGGCAGGTGTGCAGCCAAAGGGCCACAGGTTCAAGGGGGTGGATGCTGTCGCAGGTTGCAGCAGGTCACAGCCAAGCAACAGTCTCTGCTGCCAGACTGCTGCAGCAGGTACAGGGACCACTCTAGGTCAGGGTTGCTGCAGCAGTCCAGCTGACACGGGGCTAGTGTCCCAGATATCAACTGGCCAGGCCTCAGAAGCTCCCAAGTGTAAGTAGCCCTGAGCTGCTTACCAGGGCAGCTTTTTATACTGTTGGAGCCAGCATGGGTACTGGCCCCAGCCTCTAGCTCCCCTTGGCTGTAGATCTGGGCGGAGCTGGGCAGGGTCAATTTGCCCCAAGCAGCACAATTTGCCCTACCCCAAAGTGCATGTTAAGGCATGTGTGGTGAGGCACAAATCTCTGGCACAAATTTGTGCCTGTTATTTGAGCTGCTGCAGCCGCACATGACTGCATGTGTGGACGTGCCCCAGGAGTCTTGATGTCCAGACAGTAGGCCTGTGCGAATCAGCAGCAATCCGATCTGGCTTCGGATCCAGCTGCTTCAGATGGCTGTGATCTGATCCGGAGCTCCAGACCAGGTTTCTGCCTCGATCTGGCCGAAGCGGCTCCAAAGCTTTGGAGCTGCCGTGGAGATCCAGCCATAGGGCATAATGGGGAATCAATGAAATATCTAGAACTTTGTTGTTCCTTGTCCAATTTGAATGAAGCTTGCAGGGATGGTGGCCTCTGCTGAACCCTGCCAAGTTTCAAGCTGAGAGCATTAACCCTGCCAAGTTTCAAGAAGATCTGTGTAGGGGTTTGGGGGGAACTGTGCTTGAAATTCTTGAAAGCCAAACTCATGTCATGACTGTGTGTTACACCACAGGGAGGTCAAAACTGCAGGGGTGGTAGCTCTCACTGAGGCCACAAAGCCTGCCAAGTTTCAAGAAGATTGGTGCATGGGTTTGGGGGGAACTGCATCTCAAGCTGCGGACAAGCAAAACTCATGCCGTGGGTGACACTGCGTGTGTTAAGGTGTAGCGGGGTGCAAGCTGCAGGGATGGTGGCCCCTGCTGTGATGCCTGCCAGCTGTGGAGGAGATCAGTGCAGAGGGGTTCTGGGGCCCTGCAACCCTAGCTGCTAACAGACAAAACTCGTGCCAAGACTTGTGTCTGTCTTGCGGCAGTTGATTGTCTGTATTGAGTCTTTCCTCTCCTTAGCCTGGTTTTGTAGGTGCTAATTGATGCGCCTTAAGTGGTTATGTAGTAGCTAGGTCCTGTGTATTGAGCTGGTCCCTGAGTCCCTGGTCCCTGAGTGAATCATGATTGATTGGTAAATGGTAACACAGCAGCTTAGCAGCCAGGCCTGCAGCAGTGTCTCCCTCCCTGCCCCAAGACAGAGACAGTCAGTCCCATAAGCACCCATGGCACAAGTTTTGCGTGTCTGCAGCTTGAGGGCCAGTTCCCCCCCAAACCCCTGCACCAATCTTCTTGAAGCTTGGCAGGCTTTGTGGCCTCAGTAAGAGCTACCAGCCCTGCAGTTTTGACACCCCCCTCCCCTTACCCCCCCCCCCCCCCCGGTGTTGTAACACATAAATGTGCCAGGAGTTTTGCTTTCAAGAATTTGGGGTGCCATTCCCCCCAACCCCCTGCACCGATTTTCTTGAAACTTAGCAGGATTCATCCTCTCTGTAGAGTCTACCACTCCTGAAAATTTCATCCAAATTGGACGTAAACCAAGAAAAGTTAAAGATATTTTATTGTTTCCCCATTATACCCTATGGCCGGATGTCCGAGGCGGCTCCGAAGCTCTTCGGGAGCTCTGAACCACTTCGGGAAGCCTAACGAGGCCAGTGCTTCGGATCCTGAAGCGTCTGAAGCTTCTCTGGGCCTGAAGCTCTGTCCCAAGTCTCACACAGCCCTACCAGACAGCTTCCCTGGGAAACAGACAGGTGAGAAGATCCAGTTAGGGCTAGGAGCCCTGAGTCAATCAGGACCCAGCAGTAGAAGGCCTTTCCTTTGTGCGGCCCATTCCTTGCCACTCCACCTTCTATTATGATCTGTGGTCTGGTGGAGGGCTGAGCTGCTAGGGACTGGGTCCTGACAGCAGGAAGGACAAGGGAAATCTAAACATTTTGTGGGAGTCTCCTGAGCATAATTGATCCAATTTGGTCTCAAACCTGTGACAAACATCTTCAATCAAATTCCTACTTGTCAATAGCTATACTGCATGTCACTTAGCACTTCTCCACACCAAGAAGTTAGTGCTCTGTGTGCTAGTTATTTCATAATGACTGCCCAAAGAGAGATGCTTACTGCAGAATAAGTGGGATGTTGATTACTCCACTTTGAACCTTACTTTGCACCTGTGCACTACAGGGAATTGATGCAGAGTGACTGGTGCACTGCAGATTCATGTAGTTTCCTGCCATGGATGATCTCCCTGTCATATTCCGTGACCACTAATTTAGGTTCAGTGCCCCCATCCAAGTAAATGGTGTTTATTCCATCAGTGATCACATTCCTTTACTGTAACAAGCCTTATTAGTGTCCTTTCAACAGCAAAATATTGGCAGGGAAAGACAGAAAAAATGTGGTAGTATTCCACTTACGACCTATAATTCAAAGCAGCAGCTTGGCTATGACAAAGTACATAAGCAAGAGATTTACTTTCCTTTCTTCCTGAGCTTTAAACATTTGATCCAAACCTGTATGAAGCCAGTGGAAAGATTCCCATTGACTGCATTGGGCTCTTGGTCATGCCTAAAATGGACAACTGGTTTAGAGCGTGTTAGTCTTTTGTAAACTGATTTAAGAATATCAAATGGGCCAGAATGGAGCTATGACCATGCCCATTTCTTTTACTGTTTCCAGAGAAATATGATTCCATAGTATGTTATGGTCAAATTGCTGCTTGTTCTTTCTGTGCTATTTATATGTGTACAGCTGGTATTAAGAGGTTTCTCCTTTTAAGATATTCTATAGTATTTGCAGAAACTTACTTCTCATGTATTAAAACAAAATCACCTCTCTAAAGGAAATGAATCATAGGCAGTTTGAGCTGTTGTAGTGTTCTTAAAAACATTAAGCTTTATAAGATTTTAAATTATTCCCAGGGTAAACCATGAATATTTATAGGCAAAGAATGAGACTTATCATTTTGAAATTTCAGTGCTATGAAATTATTTTTTTGGCAGGCACGATTAAACCACAGTGGACTTCCAATAATATTTTGTAAGCTTATTCTTCAATTATGACCTAATTTAAGTCTCTGGATGATTTTAACAAAATCTACAAAGCTTGCAGCAAAACCCAAAATTATTTTCTTGCAAATTTTTTTTTATTTTGTATAAAGTATAAATGCAATGGTCTATGTAACTATATTCTTTTAATGCATTTGACTGTGTGGAATTTTTGGTTTTTACTTTCATTTTTAAAAATGTGGATACAAAAAAGCCATGATGTAATGTTAATTTTATGGAAATTAAATTTTATGCTGCCCATGATTACTTGTGAATAACTCAAGTAATGGTAACTGTCAGAAGCAGGCTATTGGGATATTGGTTTGGCCTCCTAAAATTGTATATGCATGTTATATAAAATATTTGGGAATACTATGAAAAAGTAATTTTAATACTCTGTCTTAACTGCAACTTGTTGACAACTCTGACAGTAATGAAGATCTCTATAAATTATATTTATGTGGTGCTGACCATTCTAAAAATCTAACTTGTCCCTGTTAAAATACATCTCCATTCAAAATATAATGAAGAAAATGTTTCTTCATGATCTACACAGGTTTAGGAGCATGTTGTGCTTGACGTGATTCATTTAGAATTTTGATATGGGTGACACACTGATTTTGGCATGCAAAATATGGTAATTATAGTCAAGACTCATTTCTCTACACAGATTGAATTACAGAAATCTCATTTTGGGATATGTGCTAAACTAGACACAAAAGCAAAGCAAGCTGGTATGATTACACTAAGCTAGGTTTATTACTGTTTTCAATGGCATATTTTCTGTAAAATTAAAGTAAAAAATGCCTTAGCCCACTAGCTAATAAGAAAAGATAAGACTTTTGCACAGTTGCTAGGTAATTCTGGATTAATACATAAGCAGAAGCAGTGGAGGAGGTAGATGCAGTATCAGTCTGGAAAACACATTAAAATGGTTTTGATATTCTCTGTTGTGGCTATGCTCTTCTGGCCCCCTCTGGCCATGCATTATTGTATCCTATGTATGGCTATTTGTAACTTAAAAATAAAATGAAGGCAATGTAAATAATGTAATGCAAAATAACATATTCTATTGTAAAAAAAATTAGGGGTAAACCCCCACTCCATGTTTCAGCTATCTGTCCTATAGGCATGATCCTGATTCCATTGACCTCTGTAAGGACTGCTGGCATGAAGAATTGTAGCCTTGGACATTAAGGGTGAGATTTTCAGAGGCATTTGAGAGATATTTTAAATCCATTGAAACTCACTGAGAGTTCAGCACCTAAATCAAAAATCCCAGCTTAAATGAGGGGCAAATATACCACTACTAGTCAGAAAACTCCATCTGTTTGCAAGGTGTAGAAAATACCATTATTTCAGGTAAAGAACTCAGTTCATGGGATGGCAAAAAAATCAAATATCACCTATGTTTTTGCTTTTTTTGGCAGGTTACATATTTGGGTAAGATGTCCACAACAGGGATGCCATTTTTGTCAGGCTGCACAGAGAAACCCGTCATTGAATTATGGAAGCAGCACACACTAGCCAGGGAAGATATTTACCCAGCTAATGCCCTTCTGGAAATTCGCCCCTTCCAAGTCTGGCTTCATCATCTGGACCTCAAAGGTGAGGCCACAGTCCACATGGATACCTTTCAGGTGGCACGTATAGCCTACTGCACTGCCGACCACAACGTCAGCCCAAACATCTTTGCTTGGGTTTATAGGGAGATCAATGATGACTTGTCCTACCAGATGGACTGCCATGCTGTAGAGTGTGAGAGCAAACTAGAGGCTAAGAAGCTAGCTCATGCCATGATGGAAGCCTTTAAGAAGACTTTTCACAGCATGAAGAGTGATGGCCGAATTCACAGGAATAGTTCATCTGAGGAAGTGTCTCATGAATTTGAATCTGATGATGGCTGACTGAACTGGCTATTGGTTCAGCAAAGGCAGAAGCGGCTTAGGGAGTAGGATTTGATAGATAAATAAGCAACAATTGAAATTGGGAAAGAAAAGACTGCCAAACACATGGCTGACCAGCTTTTAAAATCAAAAGAGGAATTCAGTACTGAAAGATATTCATTATTGAAGTAATTATGTTTCATTGAAATCTGCTGCTGTTGTAAATGTGAGAAAAAGCTTTTCCCCCAATACTTCATCTCTTTAACCCCTTCCCCAATACCAACACTATAGGGCCTGTTATAGTTCAGGTATATACTTTAAGATAGATTCATTCCAGTCTGCCTTATAAAACTCATCAAGCAGTTATAATAGTTGATCCTATGGGATTCATAGCTTGGATCTGATATTGATGCACAACAGCAAGTAGAACAGGAAAGCTCTAGGCTCCCAAAGAATTTATCCCTTTCCCTGACATATCGCAAAATCCTTTGACCATACATAAGCTAAAACAACCATTCATAGCCTTTTAAGACTAACGGCCTGGCATTCTGCAGTTAATTCACATTTCACAATTTTTAAAAAAATGCTTATATTTACACATTATAACATATGCTATTTGTATTTTACTTATTTTACCTATTTTCTTAATGTGCCTGCAGCCAGTCATCTCATGTTTAGCACCGTTAGATCCAGTTTCAGACTCTATACTGCAGGATACCAAAAAAGGGAAAAATCCATGATGGCCAGTAATACAGTGAACCATCACTATTATCTGTTCATTTTCAAACTCTGATTTATTCCATAAGATGTTGGGCCACTGCTAAGAGTTAAGTGACATGTTTTTAAGACTCTTGGTCTTTTACCCGTTGAACTGTGATTTAGGATCAACCTCAGGTCTCAAGTGGTATGAAAATGATAGTGTAAACTCCACAGCAGTCAACATCCACCAATTTATTGCCAATAATTTGACATAGCTGGTACTGCCTATTCACAAAATCTGGGGCTGTGTTACCATAAAGATCAAAGTTTCTTTGATAGTTGAAAGACACTGGTCATTTTGAGTCAGGTTTGAAATGACTGTTTTGGCTGGGGATCTCACATTAAGAATCCCTGCACCCTTCCTGCTCCACAGACAAAAAAAATCATAACTTGCATAAATGCAAGTATTTAATAAAACTCAGATAAGAGGAGAAACTTGTTTCACTAAATGTTTTTAAGGCCAAGAGCAGATTAATAGTTTGCAGGTAACGCTGCTCCTTTATACAATTTTATTGTTAATCATGGTAATGTTAGGGGCACTAGGGCACCTTACAGAAGCCTTAAAAGAAAGCTAATGAAAGCAGATAGGTATATGTTTGTGTTTTGTGTGTATACGTATATTGTGTGTGAGAGTGTATGTGTGCCTGTGTGTGTGTCCAGTGCAAAAGCATGTAGATTAAGCATGGAGACATATTGAGGAGGACCCAGACCTCTTGAAATATGCTTGTTGCTTTACAACATATGTAAACTATCCTCCAGCATAAATGCATTCATACTTTAATAAAAATATGTTTGAGTTAAAGCCTGAGAGTTTTATGCTCTGTTTCCAATGTACACTCCATGTTTTTGTTTGAAGTACCATGTTTGCTTGTTAATATATGTTTAAAAAAATGCCAGCTAAATAATTTAAATGTATCATCGATGTTAATTTATTTCAATGTAATACTTTGCACCAGTTTCTTTTCAGGATAGTGGGATGTTTATTGCTTTCTGTCAAATATTTTAGTAGAATTATTACTGTCTATGACCAGTTTCTTTTTACTTTTATTTTAATGTTTAAACTTCTTGCTTGGCCACAAGTGACAGAGCTTTTTTTCAGAAAATGAGTTTAGTTTAAGAGCCTAAGACTAAGTACAGACAGTCAAAAAGCCCAAGGCTGAATTGATTCAATCTTTGCAGGTTAGTTTTAGCTGCATAGATTGAATCAATGAGAAAGTGAACAGACATTCACTTTTGATTCCAGAAATGCAGCCACATGCCTGCAGTAGCCTGCCTTCCTGCTCTGCTGCAGCATACAGCTTGAATCTAGAGGGGATCTGGACAGAAGTTCAATAAACTAATTTAAGCTAAATCAGTTAAGTCTGATTCTACATCCATTCAGGTTTATCTTAAACTGGTTTGGGCCATTTTAAAATTGGTTTATGTGCACAGATCTTCTGTTGTGTTACATATTTAAACTGGTTTCCAATCATTTATACCAGTTTATGCGCAATTTCTGTCCCTAGCCTAATTGAACAAATTAGTCTAATCTTTAACAAATTCTTTGCCTCTGTTTTCTTGGACAGGGAACAGGACATCTCTCCCACCACTGGTAGGGGCAATCTTAAGAATACAACTGCCATGCCTTGGGTCTAAGCAGAAGTAGTTAGGGATCTTCTGGAAGGGCTGGATGTTTTTAAATCTGCGGTCCCTAATGCCCTCCACCTACGGGTGCTTAGGGAGCTGGCGGGGGTCATTGCTGTGCCCTTGGCCTGGCTGTGCGAGTGATCGTGGTCCACAGGCCAGGTGCCCGGAGATTGTAAACTAGCTAATGTGGTCCCCATCTATAAGAAAGGGAGAAAGGAGGACCCAGGAAACTATAGGCCCATAAGCCTCACATCGGTCTTGGGGAAAATCCTTGAAAAAATGATCAAGGAGCACATCTGTGGGGGGCCTGCAGGGGAGATCATGCCCAGGGGAAATCAACATGAGTTCATCAAAGGCAGGTCCTGCCAGACCAACCTGATGGCCTTTTATGACCGGGTAGCTAAATCCCTGGATGATGGCATCGCTGTGGACGTAGTCTTTCTGGACTTTAAGAAGGCCTTTGACACTGTCTCTCACTCCATTCTCATTAATAAACTGAGTGTCTGTGGCATTGATGCCTACACAGTTGGATAGGTCAAAAGTTGGCTGATGGGGTGCACCCAGAGAGTGGTGGTGGATGGGTCGTACTCAACCTGGCGGGATGTGAACAGTGGGGTCCCCCAGGGCTCGGTCCTGGGGCCTACACTGTTCAACATCTTCATCAGCAATTCGGATGAGGGGGTGGAAAACATGTTGTCCAAGTTTTGCCGATGACACCAAGATGTGGGGAGAGGTAGGCACGCTCAAAGGGAGAGAGAGGCTGCAATTAGACTTAGACTACAGAAGTGGGCGGATGGTAATAGGATGAGCTTCAATGTAGATAAATGCAGGGTGCTGCACCTGGGGAGAAGGAATCCATAGGGTACATACAGGCTGGGGAGCTTTCCCCTTGTGAGCACAGAGGTGGAAAGGGATCTTGGAGTCATTATTGACTGCAAGATGAACATGAGCCGCCAATGCCAGACCGCAGCCAGCAAAGCCAACCGCACCTTGTCGTGCATCCAAAGATGCATCTCAAGCCGGTCCAGAGAGGTGATACTCCCCCTCTACGCGACATTGGTCCGGCCTCAACTGGAGTACTGCATCCAGTTCTGGGCACTGCACTTTAAGAAGGATGTGGCCTGCCTTGAGAGGGTTCAGAGGAGGGCCACCCGCTTGGTTGGAGGGCAACAGGGCAGGCCCTATGAGGAGAGGCTGAGGGACCTGAACCTGTTCAGCCTCAGCAAGTGGAGGCTGAGGGGGGATTTGGTAGCTGCCTACAAACGTGTTAGGGGAGATCAGCAGCAAATAGGAAGGGTCCTATTCCCCCCAGCAGCACCTGGGGTGACGAGGAACAATGACCAGAAACTGCTGGAGAATAGGTTCAGGTTAGAGAATAGGAGGCACTATTTCACTGTCAGGGTAGCTAGGATCTGGAACCAACGCATGGGGAAGTGGTCCTCGCTCCTACCTTGTGTAAATTCAGAAAGAGGTTGGATGAACACCTGTCTGGGGTCGTGTGTTCCCAGCGTGTGCTCCAACCAGTGGCGGGGGGTTAGGCTAGATGATCTATTCAAGTCCCTTCTGACCCCTAACTATTATGAAACTATGAACAGAAAATGTATCCTGCATTCTGAAGATAAACTGTAGGATGGCTCAGGTCTGGGATGGTGTTAAAAAAGCAAGTTTTCAGAATAATTTGTCATTGATTTTTTTCAGTCCCAATTGCAAAGAGAGGGTCAGGGGCACAGAGCTCAGAACCTTGATTCAGAAGGGTCAAATTATGGTCCCCAAAGATGAAATTTCCTTCCCTTGTAAGGCTGGTAAGAAGTTGGGTGCATATGTAGCCTGTATCTTTGTTGTAAACATGTCTGTTGTACAGGTATCTCTTGTATTGATGAAAGACAACATTCCCTTAGCCTTGAGGCAAATTCTATTATCTTCCACAGAGTGGGCACATTTTAGGAATTCTTTACTATTTTGGAAGTTTTCCAGCCAAAATCTGCCAGTCAGCTTCTTAAGTCCATTGTTTTATCCCCTTTGCAGCAAACCAAGTGCCTCTCTGCAGATTTTCCTCTTGATTGCATGACTATTGTCTACATATCGTATACCTTTTTTGCACCTAGACAGATTCAAACAGCTAGAACTAGCATAATTAGAGAGGTGTTTATTAAAACCTGTCTTGATTAAGCAGCAGCTTTTCCAGTGTTATGCCTTGGAGCCAGATTTTTACTAAATGGAGGCCTGATGCAAGAGTGGTGAATGTTTTTATTTTGCATCATTACTCATAATATATCAGAAGATGGTTGCCAATTTTACAGATTTAAGTTACAAATTATAGCTGATATAATTATAATTAAATCTGGGTATGCTCGGGATGTTCAGAACTAGAAGACCTTGCTGTGAGCTCTACATTGTACCCTAATTAACAGTACAAGGTTTAAATTTTCTGACATTCATTTGTTTTTGGGAAAGTTTAACATCAATTGTTGTATTTAATAGTCTGCAGTTGTCCCAAAGGAGTTCTTAGGGCTATCCCATGTCAATAAAATTTTCATATGCAGATGAGGGTAATATATACTGTTTACTATTTATTTATCTATTTTGTGTATATTGCAGAGATGTTTATTGTGGCTGTTTATCTTCTGTTTTGAATAATAATTATTTTTAAAATAGCTAAAACCAAAGGCCTGGTCCCCATGACTGATGCAACCTTTCAACAAACAACAGAATAGGCTAGAATTGGGGGAAAATGCTTATCATTACAGTTTTATTTGCACCATTTCTTCTGAACAGAATTTCTTTCCCCCAAACACCAAAATTTCCTAGGATTAGATTATCCCAAGACTATGTTTCTAAACCTCTGAAAACAGTTCTGATTTAACTAAAGCAATGCCTGCAGTGCCCTGATCCCCAATAACCAGATAGAAGATCAGGGGCTTGTTCAAACAGTTTTACTCCTTTTTGCCCCTTAACATACTACACCAGAGCTTTCCAAACTGTGTGCTGCGACACATTAGTGTGTCGGCGGCAGTGTGTAGGTGTGTCACGCGAAATGCAGAAAATTTTGCAGAAGGGCACCGCGGAGCTCCCTTACTCGCGTCTGCTTCCCTTGGCCCCTCCCCCGGAACTGAATTACTGTGTCGCGAAATGATGCATGTCTAAGAAGTGTGTCACCAACATGAAAAGTTTGGAAAGCTCTGTACTACACTAATGTTTCAAATCTTACCCCCACCCCATCTAAGCATATTTAACAATTTCCCATGAAAGAGGAGATGCATCTCTTTCAGATTAAAGTAGGTAGTTGCAATTGTCAGAACATCCATCTTCAGATGTGTCTGCCAGCAAACTCCCTATACTAAAATGTCTTGTCTGAGAGTTATATTATGTAAAGAACATTGATGGCTGTGAACTTTTCACCTGTGAAATAGAGGATGATTTTAGCACTTTGAATACACAGCTACAGTCCTGCATTCAATTACAGGAACATGGAAAAACAGGCCATTCCTTTGCTCAATATAGCATGGACTCCCACCCTCTCACAACTCTTCCCCCGCACACTTCATTCCAAGAAGTGACCAACTTCAGGCATTTGTTGAAAATCCTGTTCATCTACATTGTCAGGGATCTGAATACCTTTGAAATTCTTGGGACAAATTTTCATTGAACTTGGTGAGTGTTAGGCACCTAACCAGCTTTTGAAAATCTCACAATGACTGCATCCACATGAGCATGGATGTTTGTTTCCAGGGGACAACTAGCAGCAGGACACCTTGTGGCACATGGCAGATTACCCTGGGTGGGGCAGGGGAGGCTGGGGCCAGCACTGGGCTTACCCCGGCAGCCTTAGCTGGGGTCCTAGGGGCCTTCTGGGGCTGCAGTGCCAGGGATCCTGCTGCTCGGAGCTTGGCCGGCAGCTGGAGCCTGGCTCCAGCCGGCCATATTCTAGTTTTGAGCAATGCACTCTGCCTGTGCATGCGCCGTTTTGTTATTTGGGTTTTTGGGGTTTTGTTTTTCTTGGGGGGGAGGGGGGGGCTGGAAATCCAGGGATCAGCCCCCCCCCTGCTCCCTTGCAACATGCAGAACAACTAAATGTGTGGTATGTGGTGTTGTAGACATGTGTGTGATGCCACATACCACATGGCCGTGATCGTCTGGACATGGCTTATGTGCTTATTGGCATCTTAAAGGGCCAGAATGCCTTTGAAAATCTGTAGTGTAAGAGTAATGTTGTAGCCATGATGGTCCAGAAATTATGCAAGGGAGTGTTTTTGCAATTTCTTTGGGTGATATCTTCTTTTTATTGGAACAACTGTGTAATTGGGATAAAGTTAGACAAGCAACCTGAGGAAGAATGTCTTGCATTCTAAAGCTTGTCTAACTTTATCCCAACTACATAGTTGGTCCAATAAAAGATATCACCCTAATAAATCCTTGCCTCTGTTTGAAAATCTGGTCATGTGCTTGCCTCAATCAGAATTTATTAGACCATGTTACTTTTTGCTTGTCATTATACATGTTCAGGTATATATATGGGGGACAGGGGAGCAGGGGGATTTTTTTAGAGGTACTACTTCTATGAATTGATACCTGTTTACACCAGATGAGGTTCTAGAGATGAAGCATTGCCATTTGAATCTTTTGAACCCCTATCATTACTTTAAAATTTTAGCTTTTGGAGGCAGATGAATACATGAGAATTTAACTTATACTAAAAAACATAAGGTAATTGGCTTCATGGTTCTGGAGAAAAAGTTGAAAACATAGAAACTCAAATACCCCCAAACAAAAAGGATTCTAGATTTATTTTGATAATCTGTTTAAAGGGGCCTTATAATCATGGGGGGGAGGGGTCATGACACAAAATTTTTGAATGTTATCAATACTGTTTGAATATGGTGGTGATACAGTAATGCTATGTGAGTTTGAAGAGAGTCTATTCAAACAGATTTTTGCAAGCCCTGCATAGAAACCAAAGCAACTGATGATGCATAGGATTGAACTGTGGTGATAGATAGGTAATGTGGCTAATGAACAGAACACTGTTCTGCAAAGCAGGAAACCTGGAGTCAATTCTTGTCTCTGGAGTTGGTATGCTCAGTTGGTATACTTAAGAGTCACTTCTCTTCCCTTACTCAATTTTCCTCATCTGTAAAATATAGATGAGAGTAACTTCTTTTAGCAAATGTCTTGAAACTACTGTTGAAAATTGTACGTAAGTTTTAGTTATGATAATATTGATGATTAGGTATCTGCAAAATAGTCTGGAATTTTATTTTTTAATGTCCTATTAACATAATTATAAATCTGCAAAGGTATCTTTATGCCTGTTATGTTGTTATGAAGATCTTACATATATAAGTAGCGTGCCGATAACTCTCCGACGTTCATTATGGTTGGTTCATTTAGAATTTTTTTCTGCATTGCATCTCTCACATCTTTCAGAAATATTATTCAGTAATCTGTTTCTCAGCAGTTTTTCAGAATGCTTAAATATAGGGCACCAAGTATTTTTTGCATTACTGAAGCAAAGCAAATGGTCCCACCTGGCTGAAAGAAAATGATTTGGTCCATTAATGCCAATGTTGAGAAATGTCAGTTACAGTCATGCATGAAACATCATAATTCAGTTCCTCTTTAACTGGTTTGATTTCTCAATAAGCAAGAACATATCAGAGATTATTTCCTCTAAAATATATTATATATATTTTGATATCTGAATAATCTCTGCTATGTTCTTGATGCAGTGATTGTGAGATTGTGAGATATATATAAAAATGTATTTTTTTAAATAAGGGCCCTGGTAACATTCAAATTAAATCTGAATAGAAACCAGCTATAGAGCTGTTACACATTTTCAAGCACTACCTTTATAGTTGATTGGCTCTTTTTATAGCTGGATGGTAATTTTTATCATGTGATAATTACTTAGCATGTATAGCTGGTCTAAATTTATTGTACAATTAACCACTTAATTGTGTGATAATTACTTTGCACATGTGGCCAGTCTAAATTTACTTCATGATTAACCAGTTAATTGCCTAATATATGTAATGTGTAGTAGGGGCCTAAAAATGATGCAGTGTTGGAACCTAGCAGTTTATATTGTAACTAAAACCGATGGCAGGGCAGAATAGCTTTAAAAACCAAAGCAAAACAAAAAAATTAATATTTAATCCATAGATCATCTGTCAGTTCTACCAATAAAAAGTGATTGCTCTGTTTTTAATAGTAAAAAAAAATGACCTCCCCCCCACCAAAACAAACCCCCAACAAAACACCAAAAAACACCTTAAGATCTTCAGATCAATGAGCAGCCCTCCCATCTTCAACTCAGTGCCCTCTGTCTGCTGCAGGTGCTCAGGAATATTTTGCTGCTACATCAGAAAAGATGGTGTCCTAAAATTATCTATAATTCACAGGTAAAAAACTTTAGGTGAATTATAGGGATTTAAACGAGAGTAGCATTTAGATTGTTAAGCACTCACCTTTGTCATTATCAAGAACAGTCATTAGCCATACTTTTTTTCATCAATGCTTTTTATAACAGCAAGGAAAGAGACTAATCAGTCATGATTTTCTGTAGAATCTGAAGGCTGAGAAAGCTTATCTAATGTTGGGAAAATTATCTTATACCTTGAATACTGAATGTCTTCCATGGCTCTCAGTTGGTTCCTGTATATCAAGGGTGTCAAACTTTGGAGTGGCTGGAGGCTGCTTAATGCCCTGTGGGGCACAACAATGGGGGTCTCACACCCATGGGCCGCCCAGGGTGAACCAGGAGCTGTACACTATGTGGACATACCCCTCTCCACTGCACTGCACTCCTAGGCCCCCTGCCCTGATGCACTGGCACTCCCTTCCCACTTACTATTGCACTGCATGCCCACATCCCCTTTCCCCATTGCCCAGGATACTCCTCCCCCTGTTGCTCTGGCCTCTCTACAACATGCTGCACTGCATTACCCTTCCCCCTAGAGGAGGGAGGGTGAACTGGGAGACTCTGGCCAAGTCTACATAAGACAATGACTGTACATTGCACAGTAGCCTGACTCTACTGTGCAGTAGCATCACATAACAGAAACTATGTCATGATGCTACTGCACAGTAGTCTCAGGCTACTGTTCAATCAGTGTCACAAAAACACCATTTGTTGGCACTACTGTGTAGTAATGCAGGTTACTGTCCAGTCATTTAGTACTGGGCAGTATTTAGTCATGTAGAGAGCAGTCGCCAACTGGGAGCCCAGGGTAACCCCTCACGGGCTGTATGGAGCTTGCAGTCTACCAGTTGGGCTGTCCTAATGTAGATTAACAGCAGTTGAGGTAGAAGAAAAAAACATTGTGAAACAACCTCTTTCAGTGCATAAGATGAAAAAAAGCCATTGTGAATTTCTAATGGATTGTATTTAACATTCTTAATTGACACAAGTAAAAGGTTTGTGACTCAGATGCTTTGGAGTAAAGAAAACAATTCCATATCAGTTTCTCAGATTATTTTAGTAACCATATTATTCTAAAATCTGGGGTTCCAATACTGGATTAGTTCCATTGCATGTTATCTAAAATATGCAGTTCAGCATACAGCCTTCTCTTTGAAATGACCACCTCTTGAAATACATGCTTAATAGTTTCATACACATTTTTGGGGCTGTGAAATTTACATATATAGTGCACAGATGCATTCAGATAAAGAGACTAACACTATATAGAATGTCTTTATATAAAAACAAACGTATGCATTGAAAATTGAATGCATACATAACAAGTAAACATGAAAGGTCATTTTTTCCCTCAAAGTAAAACAAACAAACAAAAAAATCTGAAATGCTGCTTACAAATAGCCTTCCGATTTTCTTATACCAGAATATTATAGGTTTTCTACCAGCTTTCAGATTCTCTTCTGTGTCTTTTAGTTGCTTTGTCCCAGTTGAAATAGGGCTACATAGTGTTCCCTAAATCCATACTTATGCTGCACACAGATGTTCAGGGAAGTTAGTGGGAGGTTAGATTGTGTTAAAAATGGACACCTGTTCTAACTTAGTTCACCCATGTGCAGGCCTTACATTTAGATCCCTGGTTAGGTTCATCTAGGTGCAAATGATACAGAAGTTTAGGAAGGTTAGATTGGTCTAAAAATGGCCAGCCCAATCAAAGTTAACTGTGGGCACATCTACATGTGGCCCCCATGACACAGTTGTTACTGCACTGTCATTTAGTACTTCCTTTAAGAAGTATTAAATGATAGCACAGTAACAGCTCTTACTCCACCGTCCCAGGAGCGCAGTTATTTTTAGCAGCTGTGTAGCCATAGAGATGCGCTATAGTGTGGTTGCTCATTGCTACAGCAAGATAGCGGTGGCATCATGGTTTGTGCCTGCCAATGCTACATTGCCATAGCAACAAGCTATAGCAATATAGCATTTCGTGTAGATGCGCCATGTACCTTGGAGGCAGTCTAACTTAAATTAGGTCTGGTGAAACCAATCTAATTGAACTTCTGTACAGTTCTCAGGGCACCCTGGGGCTGAGAGCCCAGCCACTGCCCTCAGCCTTGGTGCTATGCTTTTCCTACCTCTCTCCAGCACCGGATTATTTTTAGCTCCCCAGCCCCTTGACACACCCCATCCCCCAGATGGATTACATCCCCATCTGTGGATGAGCTAGCTCCCCCCCCACCACCTCGAGCCTGCAAAACCCCCCATCCCACAAATCACTCTAGTGCCAGGATCCAATGGAAATAAATTGGGGTGGGAGGAAGGGTAGGCAGGATGTGGGGTTCAGTTGGCCAGAGGGGGGTTGTTCGTCTCAGGGTGGAGGGTGTCACCCTCATTGGAGGAGGGGGAGAGAGTGGCCCCATCCTACCAACCCCCCCACAACAGAACTGCCAGCCCCCTGATCTGGTGAATGCCAGTAAAACTGGCCATGGGAGAGGTTGGCAGGATTGGGGGCAGTTTGGCACCAATGGTGGGGGGCGGTATTGGGGGATCCGGGGAGGCTGTGACAGGATCAGAGAGCCCCTCCAATCCCACCTGCCCCCCTGATCCCATCAAACCCTCCTGGACCCCCCAATCCTCCCCCCCCACCACAGACCTTAGTTACACCCCAATCCCTCCAAACCTCCTCATGGATGTTCCTTACCCCCCTCATCCCCAAGCCCCATGGACCCTGCTTGCCCCTGATGCTACCAAGCCCCCATGGATGCTGCTTGCCTTCCCAATCTTGCTAAACCCTCCCAGACACCACCCCTGAATTTTGCTTGTCACCCCAATACTCCCAATACCCCCCCCTAGGCCCTGCTTGCCCCCCGATCCTGCCAAACCCTCCTGGATCCTACCAATCACCCCTTTGGGCCCTGCTTGCCACCCCAAGCCCCCCTATGGACCCTTCTTGCCCCCCCCACTCCATCATGCCATTATAAACTTGATCTAACCTCCCTGAATGTCTATATATAGGAGGTTATCCATAATTTATGTTCCCTGCTTTGCACAGAAGCGGGTTCAGTTGTCATTTGGCACTTTGGACTTTGCAGGGGCCTCTCTGTACAGCCTGAAGTCCATACCAGTGTAGTCAGAGTGCCAGGGCTGGGAAAACACATGTTGGCCCTGTTCTAGTCCCACGTAGGTTTCCAAGGTAATTTGACACAAAACTAGGCTGTGCTCTGCTTGGCGCAGGTTCTCCTGTCCCATGCTTCTGAGGTAAACTGCAGCCAAGGAGAGTTCTTTACATGTCTACTACATTAATGGCATTGGTTTCCTGCTCATCTCTTCTATTTTGTGAGACTAATGTTTTAAGGGAAAATTTTGCCCTCATATATGTATGTGCAACTCCATTGTTCTCATCTATCCTAGTCTTAGTTTTTACAAAAGATTTGGGTTAAACAGGGACACTCTGTTTGGTTTGTATGGAGGACTTCCCTGAAAAACTCAAGGCACAAAATTAATTATTCCAGATGTACTGATGCTAGATAACTAAACTGTAGAGACCCAGTTGAGAAGATAAGGAATTCCCTGTTCTAGGAACCTTGCTACTGTACTGCATTGTAATTTATAGTATTGTTCTATGCAAAAGACTTCTGCTTTAGAAGTGTAATTAACTTTGATCTGGATTTTTCAAGTAGAGGTAAAAAACCCCATTTGTTTGGAAATAAGTATGCTTAAAGCCATTTGTATGCTTAGATACTTTGTACTGTATGGCTCTTGCGGTGCGTTCTTTAAAAGCAATTGTGAAATATTTGGAAAGCAATCACATTAAACACATGCTGACCATGTGCTATAAATAGGATCAAAGCTTGATATATCATAAGCTAGTAAAATTGCACAAAGAGGTTGAAGGACATTGTTAAAGGCTCAAAAGAAAAGTAAAACTCCACAGGGTAATAGAGAAAAAACAGAAGTTAATTGGTTTGAATTAGGTACTTTACTCTCCAAGTATAACCTGGATGCTTGGATCTCTGGGCATTAGGTTGTTCATCCCCCAAACCAACTTCTTTACTGAATTCAGATAGCTGATGTTGATGGCTCCCTGTGACCCATTTCACTGAGATCTGTGCAATCAAATGATAAAGGAGGCTTTGTTGAAATGAACAACTCTTGGCCTGCTCATCACTGTTTGCTTCCACTGGATGAACTGTACAGGCAAAGACTTAGTGATGACAATAGTTTTGATGACAGCCCTAGTTTAGAATACTCCCTCAATAAATAGTGACTTATTGCATTTATATGCAGTTTCCTATGCCTCCATTTTCTTTTGAAAAAAAAACAAGTCTCCTCAAGAGTTGATCTGTCCAACCTTTTGGGATTTCATACTATATGGGATCAAAGTCATGGATTAGATTCTTTCTTCATCTATAATAGTTCTACTCCTATGAAACTTCATTAATTTCAATAGAGTTTATATTCTTGATTTAAACCAGTGAAAGGAAAAGGAGTATCAGACACCAGATCTCTGCAAGTGATAGCCATTCTGATACAAATCCTTCTTTTGAAAAAATAGAAGTGAGGAAATAAAAATTCTGGGAACTGATTACTATTGCCTAGATAGATTATATCATATCATACAACTGAGGAACCCATTAAAATGTGTGGAATAGCAACCACTTTCTAGAAAATCCTAGCAATTCACAGGCTATATGAAAATAGTTGTATTGGAACAGTATAGCACAAATACAAAGTCCAAAAGAGAGTGGATTTGGCCTAAATCCAAAACAGTGGATTTGGTCCAAGAAATAATTGGACCAATGTACATTTTTCAGTGGTCTTCAGTAAGTTCTTTGATGCCTTCATTGGAGGAGCAGATGCAAAAAGGGACATTATACAGGTGTGTTCAGCATGAGAAAAATCTTCCTTTGTAAGTACAGTTACCAATATGGTGAGGCATGAAAATCTTCCATGATATCACATAATATCATGATTGCATTCCCATAAGGCTGGATCTTATCTAGGGAAGGCTTTACATTCTGGATATTGTGAATCCCACACAGCATCACCTCAGGGAATAAATAAAGCACATTACCATACAGAATGCAGTGACTTTTTACTTCCTATGATAGAAGCATAAACTGGAAGGAATCCAAGGAAGGTCATATAGTCTGACCCCTTGCTCAAAGCAGGATCACCTTTAATCTGTCCTAGACAAGTGCTTGTCTAATTTGTTCTCAAAGTTTGTGATCAGCCTGCAAGTACATCTACCAGACACAATGCTGAAAACATTAAAAAAAATCTCTAGCTTGTCAGAGGTAAAGTAGGGGAACAATGGCATGGACAATGTCTTGCTGCTGCAAACATGGAAAGTTGTTGTTAATGTGCTCAAGAGATCCAAAGAAGGAGGCCATGTCCCCCAGTACAGAGGAAGATAGCATTCCCCCATCAACCCACACACAGAGCAATCTGATCATGGGGTAAAATTCTTTTTTGACCCCAAATGTGATCTGATCTTGAGCAGAGGACCAAGACCCTTTGTCTAGGAAACTCTGGGGTTTTTAACCCTAACAGGAACTTAGGCATAAATCCCCAGCCTTGGCTGAAGCTAAAACAGCCAATACATCTGAAAAAATGCAAATAAAATAACCAATCCCTCCAAAACAAGCAAACAAACAAACCCCATCCTCCCTGCACCCCCACCACTCCTTTGAAAGTCATAGCAACAGGAAGGAGAAAAATTCCTTCCTAGCTCCATGTAGCAACCAACAAACCCAAGAAACTTGGGGTAACTGAACAACTTCCACACCACACCACAATCTGGGCACATATACAACTCCACTGGAGTATCAGAACTCCCCTTTCTAGAATCTTATCCCCTCTGTGCACTTTTCACAGCTTCTTTAATCTTCTTTCTTATCCAAAACAGGTATGCAGTTCCGCTTCATTCTCTTGCTGCTGAGTATGGGCCTCTTCAATTCCATCAGCTCCTGACTGGAGAACTCTTCTACTGGTCTCTGAGCAATATGTGTATGAAGAACCCCTTGACTTTTACTGTCATTTGCTACTATAGAGAAATGTGCTTCTAGTTACATTAGCCATTACATCCTCACTGATATTCCTGTACATTTTGCTATCATCAAGGAGAAATAACATGTTTGTTTTTTGTGTAATTAATATAAAATGTATACTTTTTTTGTTAACAATTTAGGGTCCCCTCCCCCCCAGGACCTTCTGATGTGCATAGCTTTCTGCTCTAAAGACTGTGACATGGTGAAGTTGGCTTTCCAGGTAATTGCAGCATTATTTAATCTTGGCTAAGAGTCTTAAGCCTATGAAACATTTTAAAGAAGCTATTGCTTTCTCTTTGGTGAACTCTCTTTTAGAGATGTTTATAGACATAAATGTTAAATTAAACAAAATTAAATTTTTAAATGTGGTTGTAAAGAATCCATGAGGTTTTCATAGATTCATAGATTCATAGATGTTAGGGTCGGAAGGGACCTCAATAGATCATCAAGTCCGACCCCCTGCATAAGCAGGAAAGAGTGCTGGGTCTAAATCACCCCAGCTAGATACTCATCTAACCTCCTCTTGAAGACCCCCAGGGTAGTGGAGAGCACCACCTCCCTTGGGAGCCCGTTCCAGACCTTGGCCACTCGAACTGTGAAGAAGTTCTTCCTAATGTCCAGTCTAAATCTGCTCTCTGCTAGCTTGTGGCCATTGTTTCTTGTAACCCCCGGGGGCGCCTTGGTGAATAAATCCTCACCAATTCCCTTCTGTGCCCCCGTGATGAACTTATAGGCAGCCACAAGGTCGCCTCTCAACCTTCTCTTGCGGAGGCTGAAAAGGTCCAGTTTCTCTAGTCTCTCCTCGTAGGGCTTGGTCTGCAGGCCCTTGACCATACGAGTTGCCCTTCGCTGTACCCTCTCCAGGTTATCCGCATCCCTCTTGAATTGCGGCGCCCAGAATTGCACGCAGTACTCCAGCTGCGGTCTGACCAACGCCCGATAGAGGGGAAGTATCACCTCCTTGGACCTATTCGTCATGCATCTGCTGATGCACGATAAAGTGCCATTGGCTTTTCTGATGGCTTCGTCACACTGCCGGCTCATGTTCATCTTGGAGTCCACTTGGAGTCCCTTTCCACCTCCGTGCCACCCAGCAGGTCATTCCCTAGGCTGTAGGTGTGCTGGACATTTTTCCTCCCTAGGTGCAGCACTTTGCATTTCTCCTTGTTGAACTGCATCCTGTTGTTTTCTGCCCACTTGTCCAGCCTATCCAGGTCTGCCTGCAGCTGTTCCCTGCCCTCCGGCGTGTCCACTTCTCCCCATAGCTTTGTGTCATCTGCAAACTTGGACAGAGTACATTTCACTCCCACGTCCAAGTCGCTGATGAAGACATTAAAGAGTATCGGTCCAAGGACCGAACCCTGCGGGACCCCACTGCCCACACCCTTCCAGGTTGAGACCGACCCATCTACCACGACTCTTTGGGTGCGACCCTCTAGCCAATTCGCCACCCACCGAACTGTGCAGTCATCCACATCACAGCCTCTTAATTTGTTCACCAGTATGGGGTGGGATACCGTATCGAAGGCCTTCCTGAAGTCCAGGTATACGACAGGTGTCAAAATATACTTGGTGCTTACCTTTTGGACTGCAAAACAACTTTCTGCATGTGTATAGAAGTATCCAAAGTTTAAATAGCTAGGCACCTAATTCCTGCCTAAGCTTCCCTGAGATCCAGATATGAGGAAGAGTGGCACTTAACACTCTGCCAAGAAGGGGCTAATCTTGTTGGTATGCCCGGATTATGCCTACTGTATTTTGTCCACCATAAAGCACAACAGCAACAATTGCTGTCATTTGATATTAAGGCCAAAAGAGACAGAATCCACATTTTATAGGATAGCAGACATTATAAAATAATTCTAGAATAGTCTGCATTCATCCAGAAAGTGAGACCTGGGTTCTGAACTCTCCTCCACCTGAAAAGATTCAAATCCACATCTTCTACCTCCCAGTAGACTGCCCTAACCACCAGGCTGTAGAAAAGACTTGATGGCCACATCTGGACGAGTGCAGCCATGCAGTATCTGGTGCCACAGCCACTTCTGTGGTGCCACAAACTGCACATTCGGGTGTTCTTGATACTGCAAGGTAGCAGAACAGGGGGAGGGGGTGTTGACCCCGGGAAATCATAGAATCATAGAAGTAGGGTCAGAAGGGACCTTGTAGATCTTCTAGTCCAACCCCCTGCCTGGGCAGGAGGGAAACTGGGCTCAAGTGACCCCAGCCAGGTAGGCATCGAGCTGCTTCTTAAAGACCCCCAGGGTAGGAGCCAGCACCACTTCCCTTGGAAGTTGGTTCCAGATCCTAGCCGCCCTAACTGTGAAGTAGTTCCTGTGGATGTCTAATCTAAACCTACTCTCCAACAACTTGTGGCCGTTATTCCTTGTTATCCCAGGGGGCACTAGGGGAAACAAGGGCTCCCCCAAACCCTTCTGGTCCCCCCTAGTGAGTTTATAGACTGTCACAAGGTCCCCCCTCAGCCTTCTCTTGAGAAAGCTGAACAGGTTCAGGTCCCGTAGCCTCTCATTGTAGGGTCTGCCCTGATGTCCCCGGATCATGTGGGTGGCCCTCCTCCGGACCCTCTCAATGTTGTCCACATCCCTCTTGAAGTGGGGTGCCCAGAACTGGACACAGTAATCCAGCTGTGGCCTGACCAGTGTCGCGTAGAGGGGGAGGATCACCTCCTTGGCCCTACTTGAGATGCACCTGTGGATGCATGATAGGGTCCGGTTAGCCCTGCCGACCATGACCTTGCATTGTTGGCCCATGTTCATCTTGGAGTCAATGGTGACTCCAAGATCCCTTTCTGCCTCCGTGCTCTCAAGGAGGGAGTTTCCCATCTTATAAGTGTGCTGCCGGTTACTACTGCCCAAGTGCAGCACCCTGCACTTGTCTGTATTGAAACGCATCCTGTTTTTGTTAGCCCACCCTTGCAACCTATCCAAGTCTTTCTGCAGTCTTTCCCTCCCTACTAGTGTGCCCACCTCACCTCAAATTTTGGTGTCATCAGCAAATTTGAACAGGTTGCTTTTCACCCCATTATCCAAATCGCTGATAAAGAAGTTGAACAGTGCGGCCCCAAGGACCGAGCCCTGGGGGACTCCGCTACCCACATCCCCCCAGGTCGAATATGACCTGTCCACCACCACCCTCTGAGTACGACCCTTCAGCCAATTAGCAATCCATCTGACCGTGTAGGCATCAATGCCACAGTCGCCTAGTTTTTTTAATGAGGATGGGGTGGTCGACAGTGTCAAAGGCCTTGCTGAAGTCCAGAAAGACTACATCCACGGCGACACCTGCATCCAATGCTTTTGTGACCAGATCATAAAAGGCAATCAGGTTGGTCTGACATGACCTACCCCTAATGAAACCGTGCTGGCTGCCCTTGAGCATCATCCCCAATGCCGGCCCATCACAGATGTGCTCCTTGATGATCTTCTCAAAGAGTTTCCCCAGAATTGAGGTAAGACTGACAGGCCTATAGTTGCTCGGGTCCTCCCTCCTCCCTTTCTTAAAGATGGGGGCCACATTGGCTATCTTCCAATCTTCTGGCACCTGGCCCAAGCACCATGAGTGCTCATAAAGCCGTGCCAAGGGCCCTGCAATAACCCCCGTTAGCTCCCTCAATACCCTGGGGTGGAGAGCATCTGGACCTGCTGACTTGAACACGTCCAGCCCCTTCAGAAGCACTCTATCCCGGTCCTCCTCAACCTTAGGTCTGGAGGCATTCCCCTCGAGTCCGTCTTGAAACAAGGTGGGAGAGTCCCAGTCCCTGCACAAGAATATGAGGTGAAGAATTTGTTAAAGATGTCTGCCTTCTCCTCTGGTGCAACCACCAGATTGCCCAGTGCATCTTGCAGGGGTCCCACATTTCCTGGTGCCTTCTTCATCCTCCTTATATATTTGAAAAAGGACTTTTTATTATCTTTGATCTTGGACACTAGCCCTAGCTCTATGTCTGCCTTAGCTTTCCTAACAGCCCCCCTACAGGCCCGAGCAGTGGAGGTATACTCTTCTTTGGAAATAGCACCCCCCTTCCACCGGGTGTACGCCGCCTTTTTGGCAACCAGGCACTCCTGGACTTCCTTGGTGAGCCAGGGAGGCTTTTGGGCACTCTTGCCCCCCTTGCTTCTTGTTGGGATTGTCACCCCTTGGGCCCCAAGTATCGTCTCCTTAAGGGGATGATAAATCATAGGGTCAAAAACTCATACACAAAAAAAGTGAAGCAGTGCATGTGGGGACAGTGTGTGTCACCCAAAACCACAGCATGGCCAGCTGGAGCCTCCAGGACCCTAGTTAAGACTGCTGGGGCAAGTCCAGTGTTGGCCCCAGCCTCCCCTACCCCACCCGGGGTAACTTACCAGGTGCCAGAGGGGGTGTGGCACAGGCATTTCCAGTGAACAAGTAGCAGTAGCACAAGGTGTGCCACTGCTTCTTGTCCCCAGGGAAACAAATGTCCACACTTGTGTAGACACAGCTGATAAGGTCATTCTCTACCCCTCACCTGTTGAAGCTGGGCCACTGTGTAGTCAAGCAGGGAAGAGTCATAGAAGGGCAGCAAGCAAAAGGGAACAAGATGCTATAACCTAGTGGTTAGATCACTCATCCTGAGAAGTAGAAGTCCTGGGTTCCAGTCTCTGCTTCAAGGAGTAGGTATCTCCCCAGCTATCTTACAGGAGGAGGGAGTTAGGGACATTGACTTAAAAATGAAAGATGTGGATTTAAATCTCCTCAGGTAAAGGAGTGTTTAAAATCCAGGCCTCCCACTTTGTGTGTGAGTAATATAGCAAGTTTGTTATTATATAAATGATAGGTGGCATCACAAGCAACACCTTCAAAAATGTGCACTGCTCACTTGGGAATGTATTGTCCAGCAAAGGTTGATGGGGGTAACTAATACATCAACCCTTATTTAGGCAGGAGAGAGGCAGGAGTTAGGTACATCCCCATTCTCAGCATTTCCTATTGACCAATAGGGGTGTGCGAAACAGGCTGTGTTTGATTAGGATTCAGCCTGAGTCAGGGACAGCAATTCGAGTCATTGATTCAGATCACTGTCCCAATTCGATTCGGCCAAATCCCAATCTGAAGATTTGATGCTGATTCAGAGAATCAGAGATTTGGCCATTGACAGAGCTTTAAATGTTTTTTCTACATACCTCGAGGTACCAGGCATGACTCATGAATGTTGCGATGGGGGGGCAGATGGAGCATCCAACAGGAGCATGGGGGGCCCCTGCCTTCTTGGCCGTGAACCTGGAAGGAGGCACCAGTAACCAAACCAGTGGAGCATGGGGGGAACCCCAGTGCACTCCCCGGAGGACCTGGAAGTGGACTGGAAGTGCGTCTAGTCCACTTCTGAGACTGCTGCAAGCACACTGGGGACCCCTCCGCGCTCTTGTGGTATGCTCCATCCGCCACCAAATTAAGCCGAATCTCCACCAAATCAAATCAGCGACCAAAGCTTTGCACAGCCCTATTGGCCATCTGTAGTCAACTCCCTGCTCACTGTGGGGCTTTGTTTGTTTTTTTTAATTGCCTTTACAAAGCCCCAACTCTCTATGTAGGTGTGTAATTCCTTTTGCTTGAACTAGACGCTTATAATTAGGTGCCTAGTTTATAAACATTTTGATGTCTACGTTGAAAATGCCTAAGGAGCACCTCTGGATCCTACACACAATTAATTTGTGGTCCTTTCTGTCAAAATTAGTTCAAATAGATTCCAGTGGTCTTAATCTTGAGCACTCCCATACCTATTGGTCTTTGGTTTGATCTCCTTATTAATGGATTCCAGATTCTCCTGAGTTTCAAATAACAAAAGATATTTCTGAACCCTGGAGAATAATAAAATGCTAAGAGTAACTTCAAAGGAAAGTCTTCTAGAAAAAAAGTGTTTGAATGCAAGCTGGTGAACTTCTGGGTATTTTTATAACCATAAAAGACATCAGGCCTCTCCAAGAGTAGAAATAGGTGAAAACTGAAACTATGACACATCATGGCAGTACACCTTGACTAGTATTTTAGAGCTGCCGGTTATCTAGGATATTTTAAATTAGGAATCCTGAGAGTTTTGTGGCCTGACTCCTCCCTTCCTCATAATGATTAAATTACATTGACTTCAATGAAGTTATGCCTGGCCCCTATTTTTGTCTTCATTTTATGATTTTTTTTGATAGTCGTGGAAGTTTGGGACACCTCACCCATGGCTAAATCTATAATCGTCCCTAAGAAGTGTTGTCTAAGTATCCTCGTGAAGTTCTTCCAGTGCCTAACGGTTTTAATATGAGCAGCCCTGCATTCCAGTCCTGAGTGTGCCTTAAGGAAAGATTGTCAGTTACAATGAATTTCAATAAGTTGGGGTTATAAGTCATTTAAAGCCTGAGCTACAGAGGTGTAACAGTGCATGTTTTTACCTATGCAACGTCTAGTTTAATGCTACGTCAGCCATAATGGTAATTGTCATGACTGCATTAGCTCCTAGAAACTGAGGAGAATGGATGGCCTTAAGGAAAACCTGAATGATACAGGAAGTCTTGGTGATTTAGCAGGTATATTCTTCACTCTGAATTATTATTGAATTGCTGCCTCCTATTGATTGAGATGTTAATATTGGCTACTCAATAATGATTAAAAAGACCATAGACACCTTGAGCATATCTACACGTGCCCTGCCCCCCATGGTGCAGTTGTTACCATGCCAATTATTTAGTACTTTCTTCAGGAAGTAGTAAATGATGGTGCATGGTTATTTTTAGTAGCTACATCACCATAGTGACATGCTATAGCAAGGTAGCTTGTTGCTATGGCAATGTAGTATCGGCATTGCGGTTTGTGCCTGTGGATACTATGTCGACATAGTGATGCGCTACATCACCATAGCACATAACTATGGCAATGTAGCGTCATGCATACACGCACCCCTTGTCTAACAATAACGGTAGTAGGCTTTTTCTTTCTCATATTTGCATTCTGTCTCTGTAGTTCAGTTAAACATCTTACTTCCCATCTTGCAATGCTGCACTATTGTATGCAGGTTGACACTGTTTAATGTGTTCCCATACCATGGTTGCATTTAAGAGGAGAGTAAAGCAATGCTGACTTGAGCTAAGATCTTGTGAACAGCTGTGAAGTGACGAACTGACTCATTGCTTATCCTATTCTCTGGAAATCTTGATTTACACCCACATAATGTTAAAGAGAACAAGTTAACTCCAATTTATTTGTATTTTGCATAAGCCATAGGATAAAACATGGCAGTGATTTGATTCGATTGCCAAGTTATAGTGAAATATGAGGTTCATTGTTATCTGCTGGAGCACTGGGGACTCTGTTTTGCCTGCACATTTTTCATGACCTTGTGTCAGCAGCATAACCAGAATGTGAGATAATCTGTATTCTTTAGACAAGCAGCTGAATGCATCTTAGTGAGCAAAAAATAAGTCAAACCAATGACGCTAATTAGGTGAAATAGAAAATTAATCTGTCATTCAGGGGGGCTTAGAAAGCAGAATGTCAGCAACTTTCACCTCACTGCAAATCAAAATGAACTAAGCCACCAGCATTAAAATGTAATAAAAATTAATAAGAAAATAGCTATCTAGCTGTAGATGCAGCAAAGAAGGTTACCAGGTCACATAAGTAAGAGATATTCAACAAGTCAGTGTAAAGAGCTCTATACTTTTGGTTCCCTTTAATGCAGCCACTCCATAATAGTGGTTTTGCTTTCATTTTATTAAATTAGACAATCTATACATTGCAACGAAAGGCCAACCTGCCCTTCCACAACCTTGCAAAACAGATTTTCCTTTCTCTGAGAAAAGATATTGCTATTATATTGTTGTCATAGTCCTTTGGATTGTAACTGAATCCTTTGAATAGTCTGAAATTTGTTGGCCATAGAGAAGAGGTTTTAATGATGCAGTAAATATAGACGGGACTACAAGGCCACTTGCTATAGATGTAGTCTGTTTTCTTTCTTACTGCACTTCTCTGGGGAGAGATGTCTGCATCTCTTTAAAGAACATTAAAGGAGAAATTCTGTATACACTTGCTGACTTCATTAAAGTTACTGAGGGGGTTTAAACCTTTTTTTAAGAAGCATGTTAACCATGCTAACAATCTAATCTTCTTATCTACCTGAATTTGTGACTATGAGAAATTATCAAAGTGAACAACATGTGTATCAAAGCCTGACTTGGGCAGCGTGATATTGTCATGCAGGTGGTACAACTCCTGTTGAAAGCATACCTGATTCTGTAACACTTTCAGCTGAGAAACAGGCTCCTGACTGAGAGCTGTATCCACACAGTCCTTCACAGGAGGTACACAGCCTCTTCCACTAACAGGCTTAAGAGTGTGAAAGATACTGAGTGCCTCCAAAAAGATGCTGCTAACTTGGAGCAGATGTTACCCTGTATCTTACAGGATTGGAGTCTAACTAGTTACGATGTGTTTCTTCTCCAGTAAAGATAGCTTTAGGATTACATAATAATCTTCGACAGATTTTGCTTTACTTCTAGCCTTTGAAACCACCACTGTAGAAAGCTTAGAGATGATCATTATGGCATTTGTTTCATTTGTAATTGACAAACCCCTAAACTATTCATATGAGACAATACCTTTGAAAATCCAGCATGTGTGTTTATTTTTATTATCACTGATTTAACAGTTCAAATAGGTACTAAACTCTACTTGGCTGTGGATTTAAAATCTCATAAATAAAAGCTCACAGTTGCCCAATAACTTTGTCCTTTCTGTATTCCCTGACATATTTATATTACTTTTCTTTCTAACACATTTCTGTGTAGGAGGCTTCAGGGATACTTATGTGAAAAATCTTTTTGAAGCTACAGTTACAGACAGGAGGTTGTGTTCAAAATGATCCCAGTTAATGGCTCAGAAATTGGCCACATGGGTTCACAGTAATGTAGAACACAATGTACTTGCTGCATTCCACAACTTACCAGGGCTGAAATTCACCCAGTACAGAAGGTCTACACAAGGCCCTACATAGCATTTATACTCTTTATTAAGAGCTTAAGCACTGCAGATGTCTTTGTGTAGGCCAGCTTGATGGGATGAATTTCTATCCAGCAGAGTTGATTCTTAAAGTGGCCCTCATTGACATTTGTAGTACTGGTTTTCATTCTGCCTAGAAAGAAGAACTACAAATTTTCAGGTGTCACTGTGAAACAACAAGGGGTAAGTGTTGGCTTTATAAATGCCAACCACACTGAGCAACCTTTTCTCAGGCGCTTCTCATAAAACAGGACTTAATGTGCTGCTGAGTAAGTTTTCAGCCTCACACGGGGTGACTGTAGAGGATGAAAAGCCTATGTACAAACCCTGTCTCTCATTGTACTTTTAGAGTGTGTAAAACATATTTTATGGTGCTGACTTGAGGCTAAACATTACTTCTCAATTGTAAAGAAGTTAAATTATACAGGAAATTTCAACAGAATATTCTAGTTTCCTTGCCTTGGCAGTCACTTATAGTGATGTAGATGGCAGTCACTTAGTGATGTAGACACTGCTAGAGTTGATCTGAACAGCTGCCCACATAGACTACTGAGCAGCTGCCCAATGGATTCCATACAGGGTCTGCCTAGGCAGAGCTCGTTGCACAAGTGAAAATCTGGTTTACTATCCAATGTCTCAAGTTTGCCAATAGTGCAGCAGCTGCCAGTTGGTTTATGAATCATGGATTATGCCCATTTTACAGCAGCTTAGTAAAAATGGTGTGTATGAGGACAACAAAAAGGAAATACATTTAGAAAGGAAAAAGGGAAAGATTGTTAACAAAGAAAGCCATGGATTAGCAGGTTTACATTGTGGCGAAGTACAGATGTTCAAAAAGCCAGAGGTGGAAATGTTCTAAGTATTGTGCTTTACTCAGTGTGCCCTAGATTACTGCAGAAGCAAACAGAATCGATGTTTGCCCTTGGTGGCAGCAGAGGGGGTGAAACATAGAAGTGGCCTGCACTGGCTGAGGCGAGCAAGCTGGGAGCATTCCTGCACACCTCTCAGGAGACTGCTGGAATGGCCCCTCTCTCCAGTTTGTCAGCAGCAGCTGGAGGAGGGAAAGGGAGGGTGGGAATGGAGCACCCCACTATGTGGGTACCCCCCAGCTTGCTGGCTTGGGTCTTGGGGGGACGGGGATGACCACTTCCACACCCACCCAAGCCTCTTGATAACTGCAGCCAGGAGCTGCAACATGGGGCTGCCTGGCCTGACTTTTCACCATGCTGGAAACTTGGGGCAGGGCCATGGGGGAATGGAGCCCCCAGCCACGTGCCGCCCCCCCCCCCCCCACCCTCCGCTTGCTGGATGGAGTTTTGCCAGGGCTGGGCTGTGTTCATGCAGCAGAAGGGCTCCAGTTCCCCACCCCTAGTTCCCAGTACAGCAAAAAGCTACATGTGGCTCCAAGCTGTAGCTGTCCGGAGGCTGGCAGGGGGGAGCAGGGGGAAAGGAAGCCTCCCTACCATGTGGACTTGGCTTGGTCCCCTGCCAAGACCTAAGCCAACAAGCTAGCGGGGTGCACAGCAGGAGGGCTTCATTTCCCCTTCCCCCTTGCCCAGCCACTTGGGGAGGAGATGGAGCTTTTTCTTGCTCCTCTCTGTCACAACCTGGGGGTGGCACTGGGTTGGTGCTCACCCAGAGCAGATGAACACTGACTGAGCAGATGAGCACTGACTGAGGCTAGCATGCTGCCCTGTGAGGGGCCCCTGGGATGCCAGGGGACTGTGGCCTAACTTGAGCCATGAGGGGATCTAATGTCGATGTTTAATAGAGTACTCTAATCTAAAGTGCTTTAGTCTGATACTACATCCATCCAGCTCTATCAGAGTGGGATCCACCACTTTTAAAGTGTTCTATGTGCAGTGAATGTCTGTCCAGTTACAGGTGTACAGGGCTTTCTGAGTGCTTGTTGTGCAATAAGTGTAATGTCTATACCCAGCCTGGAGGATCAAATGACACCAGTTCTTGATTCTGATGTGTCAGGAGCATTTTATATGCCTGCTATGTTGTGCATATAGATAAATATATGTCTCCTGTGAGAAATGGTACGTCTTCCGCATCAAAACTGTAAGGAGAAAATATAAAATAAAGCAATGAGTCTGTAGGCTTATGACAAACCAGAGGTTACTTGATTCTGGAGAGCTTTCTTTACATTTTCCTGGATTCTCACACATCAAAGTCTTGATTTAAGAAAACGTTTTTTTTTACTAATTATCTATTACTGCATGTATTTGTGTGTGAAAATAGCCTCTCTTCCAGTTGACAACATTGTGGACAGTTGAACTAGGTTGGACAGAGGAGGTATTGATCTGAATCATCCTCCAAAGCCAATTTTTAAATAAAAATCTTTTAAAACTATTTAGATAACTTGTTTTATAAAATCATTTTAGTTTTTGTACGTCACTGAATTTTTTTACTCTGAGTAAGGCCAAGTGTAAGAAATTGATGAACAGGCAATAAGACTAAAAAGACTGATTTAGTGCTATTTCTGGTCTGAGCTCCATCAGGACTACCTGTCCATGATTTCTAGATAGTCTGCTCAACAATTTCAACAGGTTCAGATATTCATTTGAGCAGGGATGTTCAGAGCTATGAAAAAGATGCAACTGTCCACTTTCTGTTAAATTAGAATTAAACAGCCAAGCCTCAACCTTAAGGGTTTTAGAGGATAACTTAAATGGACTGAATTCCAGATTTTTCAGAAATCTTCCACATGTGGTGTTACCAAATTTGCCCATTACTTTGGGGTGTGCTCATTTATTAGGGATAGTTTCTAGGGTCTTGGTGATTCTGTCAATGTGCTGCTTGTGTTACTATACGGAGCTGTATTTCTCCCTTCTGCAAGCCCTCACCCCCAGTGGAGCTATCTTGCAGGACTCAATCTCAATGGGACTGGGTTCCTCCAGTCACCAAATCAGTCATACACACAAACACACACAAATTAACGTGGCACACCTGATCTGGCCGGGCTGATCAGCATGGACAGGCTGACACCCTCATATGCCAAGAATCAGTTCATAAGAGCAACAATAAAACGCAGTCAGACACAAGCACACAGGTAAACAGAATCCCTCTGAATCCGGCTGGGTGTCCAGCTGACACCCTCATGGGCCAGCATTCAGTGCATAAGGGCACGTCTGAGTCAAACTGGGTCAATCAGCCTGTACAAGCTGATCCCCTTATGTGTTTCAAACTCAGCACGTCCCAATCTTTGGCCTCTTGATGAGCAAACCCCACAATAATTTAGGCTTCACAGGGATCTTTAGCATAGGTAAAAGAAGCGTTGCTGCAGAGCACAGGAGGAAAAAGAAGCAGAGAAGGAAAAATATACCCAATTACTACCAGTTTGCCTATAAAAGTTATTTATTGCTAAGCATATGAAATATATAATAGTACTAGTAGTAATAGACATGCAAAAGAAAAACAAGCACAAACAATGACAATACTATCCTGGTTTCACTAAGTATTTGGGGAAACTTAGCTCAAGCTTAACTGATACAGTTCAGGTTCAGAAGTTTATGCCTAGAAAGAAGAGAGAACGCTGGGAATCTCACCGAGTCCACGGTACCCAGGCTGCAAAGCTGACAGGCACAGTCTGTAGCACAATCCTTGAAGAGAGAGATGATCTGTTCTTCCAGCGTCCCAAGAACGACAGGGGATGGTGTCAGCACAGGAGTTTTCTTCTTCTTCTTTCTTTCTCCTTTTCTTTCTCCCTGCTTCTTCTTCTTCTTTCTTCTTTCTTCTTTTTTTTTTTATGCACACACACTTACAGATTTTTATACCCTCAGTTCAGCTGCTTTGAAGCACCCTCAGTAGTGTAAATCATTGTCTTTTCTATTGACAAGGGGTTATCTGGTTTGGGCCATCTCAGGAAACTGATTGATAATCAGGAAACACTTAAGATTAGGGAGTAACCCAAATACTTGGGAGCCAGCTTGAGATTCCTATGGATGGCAGATATCCTGATGGGATATCTCATGGTTTCTTCAGGAACAATAGATAGCTTGCAGTATCAGGATTTTGGATTTTTACTTGTTGTGCACAAGCCTCAGCTTAGCATGACTTTTCCAGATTTTACTATAGTCTTTTAACAGACTTAAAGCAATTATTGGGGTGCTCATAACCTTTTGTGGAGAGGACTCCCACCAGTCGTCTTGGGAAAGATACGACAACACCTGGGATTAGGGCTCCAGCAGGCTGGATGCTGTGATGAACCCTTAACCATTGTTCAAATGTTGCCCATACCCCCTCGGACTCGGTCTCTTGCCTCAGCATTCCCTAACCCGGCAACCGAGTTTTAGTCAATCAAGTTTAAATAGGCCTCCCATAGTGGGACTGGGGAATGTACGGCCCGAGATGCCTATTAAACTTAGAGCTGTGTGTGTGTGTCTGGGGGGAGAAAAGTCCTTAGCAAATCCAGATTAGAACTGGTCTGATAAATGCTGAGCTGGGTGTGTGTGAACATGGGTTAATTAACATTGGAAGCACAGATTCCCCATCATGCAGCGCTCTCCTGCTTCTCTGGTCCCAGAATTCACTGCAGTCTCTGCTTCAGGCTTTCTGTTTTCCATCTCTCATGTAAATGAATGGTCATCTGGTTCCATCTCAGATGCAGATGAGACCGAGGGCAGTTGTTCACTCTTATCACCCTTATCTGGAGAGTTTTAGGTGCGTCTCTCACTGCATCTTAATCAGTTTCGTTTAGGTAGGGGGGGGGGGGGGAGTCCTTTGTGAGTCAGACAGACTGCATCCTGTGCCAGGGTTGCCCAAGAATACAGAGCTGAGGCGTAACAGTGGGCAGAGAAACACACCAATTTCCAAATTACTTTTTCTCTGACTCTTAGCATCAAATTGTAGCTCACCCCAGGGGACCCAGCCAGGGATTGTGTAAGGAAGATCAGATATAAGCAGATGGATGGACAGACTGTGTGCTTGGAAGCCCAGTGCCTTTGCAGTGTTTCCATGGTTCTGCCTTTTCACTGCATAAGTATTGCTATTCAGCTTTTTCATCTGTAAAATGGTGACACTAGTAGCTACCTGCAGCTCAGGCATATGGGGGGGAATATCATTAAATTGTATTTATAAAGAAGTGCTAAATAAATACATGGGTTTATAAAGTCCACTTGCTCAGTGGCAGAGGTGAGAAAAGAGTGCAGCAATATAGGTTTGCAAACTTCAGCTTAATCTGCTAAATAAGTGCAATTTTTTACTCAAAAGCAGCTCTTCTCTTCTCTTTTCTTCTCTTCTCTTCTCTTCACGTGCTCCATTGTCCCCAAAAACCCATTTCCAAAGCTTCCACGGAAAAGTAAGATTTTGGATATGTGAAATCAGAGCAAGTAAACTAGAAGAAATGTTCATATTAATTTTTTCAAAAAAAATGTCAATCATTTGTGATGTTCTGAGGCCAAATTCAGAAGAACATTTATTTGAGAAGAATAAAATCTACAGTCATTTCCCAGCTCATAAACCTGCCAAAGCATGTTCTGTCACTATGCTCCATGACTTCCACTGGGGGTAAGCAAAGCTTAGAGACTTCCAGTTAGTACTGCTGCTAAGTGCATAGTATCTGTTCACTTCCCAGCTGCTCCAACAAGACTCCTTCATTATGACTGGTGATGCCCATTATATGTGGTCAGAACCATACTTGTGTGAAAGGATACAACTATGTTGTATGACTGAAACCACATTGTCTATATCAGGTTGCATATTATTGTAGTACTGGGGTTGATGCTGATAGCTGGAACTATACAACTGGCATCAGATACCCCCTATATTTGCTGTTTATGGTATTGCAGTACAGAAGGCTTGTCTCAGGTTTTTCTAGGAATCTAGCAAATGACCTGGAAGTGCAATTCAGTATTGTTCAGAGACAAAGCAAAAACATCCCGCCGAAACATGTTTTCATTGAATCAGTGCCATAATATCACTTGTAATGGACATCTTTTATGACTTTTATGTCTTGTGTGCTTTCTGTGGAGGAGGACAGATCATAAAAGCAAACACCATGTGCAGTTTATTACAACAATTAAATTCTTGAAACTTGTGCATTCTGAATCTCTGTCACTTTTGGCATATCTTTTCAGCCTGCTTTCCCTCAGGGATAGCAACATGGTGGGGAAAGAAGATTGGGACTTTTGTGATAATGATCAAAGCTAATTGTAGCTTGGCAGGCAAAATGCCATATGCTACCACATCAGTAAAAAGTTCAGGAACATATTTCAAGTGTAAAAGTACAATCTAGGAGCCAAATTTTGCTCTTAGTCATACTGGTAGAAATCTTATAGCTTGAAATCATTGATGTTATCCTGGAGCAGAATTTGGCTCTAGGATTGTATTAACTGTGCTTCTCACAGATCAAAAAAGTGAAATGATAGAATTTGAGTCATACAATGCCTTTAGAATACTAACGAGAATAATTTGAACTACATTTCTGGGCTTCTGTATACCAGATTTTGGCTACAATGCAACACAGCTAAGAGAAACAGTTTAGAGAAGGGAACTGATATTTCATATATTGCATTTCCCATTTCTTTTGAATTATTTCAGTTCATGCAAGGATCATATTTAAAATGAAAATAAATACTCTTTTTGATTATGGAGGTTATATCCATCAATATTCACCTATATGCTTCCCCTTGAAAACATGAGGTTAACTCGTGATGACATACAATCACTCTAGCCTCTTGCTGACTCTTTAATAGACAATAACTATGTAAAAATACACTCTAATATTAATGGGATATACCTACAATCAAATCATTCACTCAGCACCCAGCCACAGCAGTTGGATGACCAAGAGAGGGCTCTATGAAGAGTTAGAACTTTTTTTTAACCAGAAACACTTTAATTGGCGGCTATTTGTGGGACAGCTCTTAATGGCTTCACTCTATTTGAGCAGGTCCCAGAAGATGATGATGTTCTCTGTGGATTTTTCCTGTGCAGCTCTCCAGGATTTCATCTTGTCACCCCCTCCTCTTCAAATGTGTCTATGATGTTTCTGGGAGAGACTGTGTGAAGATTTGGAGTGAGCTACCATTGGTATGCAGGTAACTAGGGGTGTACGAAGCAGGCAGTATTCCATTTGGATTCAGATTTGGCCCTATTCGATTTGCTGATTTGGATTACCATCCTAATATGATTTGGCCAAATCTGAATCTGAAGATTTGATTCTGATTCAGAGAATCAGCGATTCGGCCACAGACACAGCTTTATATGTTTTTTCTACGTACCTTGAGGTACCAGGCGTGGCTTGTGAATGCTGAGATGGTGGGGTGGATGGAGCGTCCCATAGAAGCGTGGAGGGGTCTGCCGCTGAGTGCATGGGGGACCTTCCCCCGCACCTCTCTGGCTCAGTGCTTGGCTGCAGGGGGACCCTGGGTGCCCCCCCCCCAACCCAGGAGGTACCAGTCACCAAGTCCACTGTTGAGCATGTGGGGGCCCCCCCCATGCTCCTGTGGGATGTTCCATCTGCGCCATCATATCAGTGTTCACAAGCTGCGTGTGGTAACTCAAGGTAGTAGAAAAAACATATAAAGCTGTGTCAATGGCCGAATCATTGAATCTCTCTGAATCGATCCGGAGGCTTCTGATTCAATTTGGAGAGTTTAATGGGTCTCCTGTTTTGATCTGGATTCAGGGATTCGGCCACTGAATCGGGCCGAATCTCCAAATCAAATGAGCAGCTGAAGCTTCACACAGCCCTACTGGTAACACCAAGCTGGTAATACCCAGCTCTATCTCTGTCACCATTAGTATGCTGGTAACACCCAGGCCCCACATTCTCAGTGCTTTCCAAGTGTCCAACTGCAGTTGCGGATGGGATGTGGGTAAACCAAATGATGCTGAATCGGACAAGATCATGGCACATCTAATGATTCAGGGGATAGGGGCACTTACCATTGATGGGGTTCAGCCTGCAGTTGTCATTTAATTTTACAGCCTTGGGATGTTCCTGGATCCTTTGCTTCACCTTAATTTTCAGATTGTGATGTTGTCTGGGAACATGTTTCACCAGCTGTTTTTGGTGAGAAGCCTGCGACCCTTTCTTCCAGATTTGGTTCTGGCCACTAGCATCCAGGCTTTTGTAATCTTGAGGTTAGGCTGTGGCCATGCACTTTATGTGGGGTTACCCTAAATGACTGTTTGGAAGCCACAGCTGGTTCAGAATATAACAGCTTGCCTTTTGATGGGGTTGGATTGACAGGAGCACATTAGTCCAGTGCTCCAGAGTCTGCATGGCTTCCAATACTTTTCTAGTCACAATTCAGGGTGCTGATTTTGAACCCTAAGACCCTAAATAGTCTAGGCCCTAAATATCTAAGTGACTACCTACTCTTGTATGTTTCCCCTTTTATCGTTAAGGTCAGCAGAGAACAACTTGCAAGTACCATCTGTGGGTCAAGTTTGCTTGGTGAAAACATGTGGGAGGTCATTCTCAGTAGCAGCTTCTCTGTTCTGGAACTCTCCCCTCCTTGAGGCCCACCAGAGCCCAAATCTGGACATATTTCCAAAATGCTGCATGACCTTTTGACTTGGACAGGCATTTAAAAAAAAAAAAGTAAAGTTGGAATATTGAGGAGTTTTTATTATATACCTTATCATTCTTATTTTAATATTTTATCTGCTTTTATAACTTATCTTGTCTTTTATTATAAACTGCCCTAAGCCTTTATTGGGAAGGGCAGTATATAAGTCTCATAAACACAGAAATTAATAAATAGTTCATTGGAAATAATGTTGCAGGTTATAACCTGATTTGCCAACTCAAATTTCAGGCACTAGCAAATAAGTGCAAATTCTCTAAAGAAAACACAAGCTGGTCACTGCACGATCACATTATTTACTTATTACAGGCTTGATTCTAGGGAATCTACTCCTGCAAATATGACACTAAATGGGAACTGCAGTATCAGGCACTACTATAATAATAATACAATAGGTGAATAGCCATGAATGTGTGCTGAAGTTGACAAAAAGCAGAGGTAATAGATCCATAGCTCAGGACATGTTAAATCTGTTGTTTGTTGGTGGATATTTATCAATTTATTGGATTTCAAAGTGAGGTCCTCAGGTATAATCTTTATGCCACAACAGGAGACAATGAATGTAATAATTCTTACTTATTTTGCAGTCACTAATTTTCTCAATAAAATTTGACATCACTCTTAGAAATAGTGATAGAATACCCTTCAAACCAGGCTGCAGTATACAGAGCTGTTGTCTTTTGCACTTACCAAAGAAACCATAAATATAACAAAAAAAGCAATCTAGATAATATGATTTCATGGAGTTTTCAGTTGACACCTTGAAATCTTAAAAAAGAAAGCACAATGAACTTTGAAAGGGTCTAGTTCTTGTACTAAAACAAACATGAGTGCTTAGGTCTGAATTACAGTTGGATTCATTGCATAACTAGCAGATCTTAGAGTGGACTGGAGTCGCATGTTACATTTAAACTATACTAAATCTATGTCATGTTAAGCAGTATTAAAGTTAGAATGTTTTATGAGAATTGCACATTAAGGCTGTATACAAATGAGTGTGGCTGTGTACCACACGCTATACATTCAGCTCTTCTCTGCACTGCAAGGGAGCAGCATGGCAGGGCGTTGGGGGGGTTGACCCCTGGAAACCTAAGGGTAAAAAAAAACCCGCTCAAATAAAAAGTGAAGTGATCCACTTGGGGGGCAGTGCGTGCCACTCTAAACCAGAGCCTGGCTGGCCGGAGCCATGCTCTGGCTGCTGATGAGGTTCTGACTGGCAGGATCCCTGCTGCTGCAGCCCCAGAAGGCCCCCAGGTAAGGCTGCTGGGACCAGCCCAGTGTTGGCACTGCCTCTCCTACCCCACCTGGGTTAACCTGCCATGTGCCAGAGAGCAGGTGGCACAGGTATAACCTGGGGACAACTAGCAGCAGCACAAGGTGTGCCAATGCTAGCTGTCTCTAGGGAACCAAACATCCACACTCGTGTGGATGTGGCCTCAGGATTAATACCATTTCTTGCCTGCACTGCAAGGGAGTGCACAGCTTTGCACTACAAGGGTGTGCACAGCACACTGCACAGCTCTGACTTGCCACGAGAGTGCTGGCAAACAGAGGAGCCAGGACACCTGGGTTCTATCTGTGCTCATAGAGAGGGGGTGCCGGGAGTGGTGTATCCTGGGAGGCTGGAAGACTGAAAATTGCTCATTTTATCTCCCTGAAGCAAACTGAAGTTACCTGAACTTGAGCTGGGTATCAGCACAGATCAGAGTTAACCCTTGCCTGAATTAGTATAACTTTGGTGTTCAAAGGGCGCCTAGCTTGAGCAGCTATTCACATTTTAAGTGCCCTTAGCATGTAACTTCACCTTAAATCATGTATTTGGCTTGTCATAACAAATCCTACCAAACTTATGTCAATAATGAAGTGTCAAGACTAAGACACTTTGGATAATTTAACATTCTCCAAGTCTAAACAGGAGAGAGTCATGGATCAACTGGTTGGCTCCAGAGCTGTGGAAGAACCTTAGGAATGGAGAGGCCCTTTAAGAAAAAATGGGTGTTTGCCCCAGGTGCAGAAAGTGCAATCAGGGATATGATGACAGGCCTGGTGGAGTGTGGTAGGTCAGATGACCCAGGGGGAACGTGGTTACCGGCTTCACAAGTTCAGGACCATCACTAAGGCCTCAGTCCTGCTCTGACCTGTCATGGGGAAGAAGCTCTGGACCTGAGGGGGCCAAAGGAAGCTGAAAAACTCAAAGAGTTGAAGTTGTTATTTTTTTTAATACATTTATTCTTTACCGTTGTGGTGTGATCAAGCTGCGTGCATGCGCGGCCACTCACTCTTTAAAACCATGCCGCACACGATATTAATGCTGCACACAGACCCAGGCTGGGGGTGAATTTTAGTTTGAAAACAGTTTGCTTATACCTGTGTTTAAGTTGAAAACTGGAGGACCTGGAGCAGCTGTAAGGAGAGGTTTGGAGGCCGCAGTGTACCTGGAATGGTACTCGGGGAGTGTGCAGGGCTAATTTGGGAACACCTGCCAAAAATGTTGGCCCCCTCTGGGCTACAGGATGCTGTGGTTAGTGCCGTAATATTTCACCTGACTTGAAATCATCCTAAGAAAACTGTGATTGGTGATTCAATTCTAGACTTTAGCAGACAGTACTTCACAACACAGTCTGTTACAACTCACTACAGCCTTTTGACAATCAAGTCCCTGGGCTGGTATTGCAAGCATGCTACAGGTTATGGTTTGTGGTGTGCTAGCATAAGTTAGTACAGCCTCTACCAAAAGAGAAGTTCAAGTTATTTCTTTCAGCTCTTCATTTTTGCCAATAATAAAATAACGAAACTCAGTCAAAATTTTAAAATGAAAATAAAGAGCAAACCAATCGCCTGCATACCATCTGCATGTCGTAAAACAAATATAAAACAGCATGTATAGGTACTGCAATTTAGAGTTCAATTTGGATAATTAAGTTTACTATGTAATAATATTTACTTTATAATAATATTTTAGCAACATTTAAGTGATTTAATAAGTGCTAGTTTGCTGATCTTTTTGGGGGGTGGGATACTCATTAGAAATGAATATGTTGTATAAAGTTGTGCTGTGATTTTTCATTTGCTGTATTGACTCATATAAAGCCTATAATTAAGTGCTCTTAAACTTTGGCAAGTGACTTGAATGGCCATTGGTTGAGCCCCAGTCTGCCTAAAAGGGCATTTTCAGGCCAACTTTAAAAAAGTAGTATGTTACTAGTGCGCATTAAATTGTAGTACCATATATTTTCCCTTCCCATTACAGGTTATTTTAGCACTATTAATAAAGAAGTTATTTCTTTCAAAGGTGTAAGAAAATGGTGTTTCAAAATTGTCATAATCTAACAAAATATAGAAGCACTCAAAGTAATATAGGCAGGGGGTAACTTTGGCCCTGCCTTTTATTTCCCAGCCCCGTGTGGGACATCAGCATATAGCATTTTTTCTGATACCATCATTCCATCCCATCCAAGCTAGTGTAGGTATATCATACTAATTCCTTTTCCTGCTAAGATCCTCCTTTGGCCATTAAACATATAAATGAAACCAATTCAGAAATGCTGAGGCAGTGGTAACAATTTGCTAAATTGTTCATTGGTTAACCACAGCTTTAAGGATAAGTATACTCTGATTCACAATTGGCTTCCATTATAACTTCATGACAAGAACTTCTCTGTAAGCAGCTAATAGGGACAGCACATTGTTTATGATAATGCCAACAGAAAACTTGAGGCAAATTGTGCAATTTCACCTTTGCATGGGTAACAGGCCAAAAATTATTGTGTGCACTTCAAAAATAGGGAGTACTTAGTATTTTCTGTCAGACATAAAATGTAAGAAGACACAATAAAATATAAGATGAATATCTTTAATAACATAAAAGTTATCACACCATAGAAAGGCCAATGGTCCATTCTGTTACCTTGTCTCTGACTATTACCAGTGGTAGATGTTTCAGAAGATGGCAGAATAAATCCTGTAATGTCATAGCCTGTTTATCCCATTATTTCACCCTGAAATCTGAGTGTTTAGGTCTCTTATAAATTATTCCATTATTTAATGTTATCTAACATTTTAATTTGTCATGGAAATGTTTAATATTTTTGGAATCCTGCTAAAGTATTGCCTTCAATGTTAGCACGTGCAATGAGTTAACAGATTAAGTATGTACTGTGTAACATTTCTTTTATCAGTTTGATTCTTCAGGTTTTTTTAAACATTAATTATCTTAAAATTTGTAGACTTCTTTGAAACTAAAAGCTGCAAGCTTTGTTTTATTGAACTAGTGCATAATGAAATTTCATTTGAATGCAGAAAATCATAACCCATCTGAAATCTCTTACATGTAATGTCTTTCATTGCTACCCTACCCCGTCCTCTTCCACCTCAGGGGAGGAATAGAGGCATAGGTCCTGTCCACACCCCTGTTTACCAGGCCCTCCAGTGGCAAGTCCCTGTTGTACAGGTCTGAGATGGTGTTAAGCCTTTAACCTGTCACTGCTTTGAATCTGTTCTAACATTAAGACAGCATAATATTTCGCAGATTTAAAATGTTTTAAAGGCAACCTGTAGTAGTACCCGAACATCGTTTTTAACTGATTTACTTAAGAGGATGCAAACTCCTATGTATGTGGGCACACTTTCACCCTGGCTTATATTAATCTAGTATAAGATGCAAGGAATTGATTTGATCTAAATGATATCAAGCACATCAAATAAAAAGTCTATACAAGCACTTTTCACTTGATTTAAATATTTTCTTTAAAAAAATCTTTAGGTAATTTGGTGGAAGTTGTGCATAGAAGTCAGGCCTCAGTTTCAAACTGATTAACTGCAGTGCCATAGCAAAGTGGGGAGGAGGGGCCAGTGGGGCGACTGCCTGGGGTGCTAAAGCAAAAGGGTGCCAACAGACCCTGTCCAGCCAGGGCGGGGAGCAGAATGGAACTGGGGACGCAGGGATGGGGGAAGGGCGACTCTCACTGCTGCTTGCACTCCTGGGCAAGTGTGGGAGGGCCGTGTGCCCCCTGGATCTGTGCACGGGGGGAAAGCAGGCTGCTGCTGAGGGCTTTGCCCCGGGCACCAAACTTCCTTGCCATGGCATGGATTAATAGTGTGCTACAGATTTAACAAACTGATTTATTTCTCTTATTTTTTTATCTTACTCTTTCCAGATATAGGGGATCTAAAAAGTAGGTGTTAATGCAGCTTCACCTATCATAGATTCATAGATGTTAGGGTCGGAAGGGACCTCAATAGATTCATAGATTCATAGATGTTAGGGTCGGAAGGGACCTCAATAGATCATCAAGTCCGACCCCCTGCATAAGCAGGAAAGAGTGCTGGGTCTAAATGACCCCAGCTAGATACTCGTCTAACCTCCTCTTGAAGACCCCCAGGGTAGGGGAGAGCACCACCTCCCTTGGGAGCCCGTTCCAGACCTTGGCCACTCGAACTGTGAAGAAGTTCTTCCTAATGTCCAGTCTAAATCTGCTCTCTGCTAGCTTGTGGCCATTGTTTCTTGTAACCCCCGGGGGCGCCTTGGTAAATAAATCCTCACCAATTCCCTTCTGTGCCCCCGTGATGAACTTATAGGCAGCCACAAGGTCGCCTCTCAACCTTCTCTTGCGGAGGCTGAAAAGGTCCAGTTTCTCTAGTAAAAGGTCCAGTTTCTCTAGTAAAAGGTCCAGTTTCTCTAGAGCCCGTTCCAGACCTTGGCCACTCGAACTGTGAAGAAGTTCTTCCTAATGTCCAGTCTAAATCTGCTCTCTGCTAGCTTGTGGCCATTATTTCTTGTAACCCCTGGGGGTGCCTTGGTGAATAAATACTCACCAATTCCCTTTTGTGCCCCCGTGATGAACTTATAGGCAGCCACAAGGTCGCCTCTCAACCTTCTCTTGCGGAGGCTGAAAAGGTCCAGTTTCTCTAGTCTCTCCTTGTAGGGCTTGGTCTACAAGCCCTTAACCATATGAGTGGCCCTTCTCTGGACCCTCTCCAGGTTATCTGCATCCTTCTTGAAGTGTGGTGCCCAGAATTGCACGCAGTACTCCAACTGCGGTCTGACCAGCGCCCGATAGAGGGGAAGTATCATCTCCTTGAACCTATTCGTCATGCATCTACTGATGCATGATAAAGTGCCATTGGCTTTTTTGATGGCTTCGTCACACTGCCGACTCATGTTCATCTTGGAGTCCACTAGGACTCCAAGATACCTTTCCACTTCCGTGCCACCAAGCAGGTCATTTCCTAGGCTGTAGGCGTGCTAGACATTTTTCCTCCCTAGGTGCAGCACTTTGCATTTCTCCTTGTTGAACTGCATTCTGTTGTTTTCTTCCCACTTGTCCAACCTATCCAGGTCTGGTTGCAGCTGTTCCCTGCCCTCCGGCGTGTCCACATCTCCCCATAGCTTTGTGTCATCTGCAAACTTGGACAGAGTACATTTCACTCCCTCGTCCAAGTCACTGATGAAGACATTAAAGAGTATCGGTCCAAGGACCGATCCCTGCGGGACCCCACTGCCCACACCCTTCCAGGTTGAAACCGACTCATCTACCATGACTCTCTGGGTGCAACCCTCCAGCCAATTCGCCAGCCACCAGACTGTGTAGTCATCCAAGTCACAGCCTCTTAACTTGTTCACCAGTATGAGGTGGGATACCGTATCGAAGGCCTTCCTGAAGTCTAAGTATACGATATCCACCCCTCCTCCTGTGTCCAGGTGTTTCGTAACGCCTGTATCAGGGAACTCTAAAGTTCAGGTTGCTACTAACATCGCATATAGCACAAGTATCAACTATTTCTGTGTTCCTTGTTAACTGGAAAAGTTTAATGCATTGGCTACAGCTATGTTTTTTCCCAGCCCCACAGTGTTTGTACTCCAGGTCTTCTACCTAACTTCTCATAAGCTTTCATCTTGCCAGATAGATAAAGAGTTTTTTGCACCTTCATTGTGTCACTCATCTGCCACTTAAAGCACATGCATTTCATGGAATCCCTCCCTATCTATTGAAATAGCGACGTGGTGCTGCCTCTAAAAGAAAGGAGTAAGAGGTCACTTGGGCAGCAAAATCACAGCTGAACTTTCAGGACAACCAGTGTGACAAGGACGTCAAATCTTTTGGCTGCCATTAAAATAAACTGGGCAAGTTTGATATTGAACTACCTAGTAAGTGAAATAGCAGGGGAGACTAGAAACAGATGTGAACAAGAAAAAGAAGGATTCGTTTTCTTTTTTACTCCAAGGGCCCACTCTGTTCCTTGTAGTCCCGCCAAAGTTGGTTTTCCATGCTTTTCAACACAGGAGCACCCCCACCGACATGATAGGGGTGTGTGAAGTGGGTCATATTTGATTCGGATTTGGCCCAAACTGGGGACAGTGATTCAATTTGTTGATTTGGATCACTGTCCCCAATTCGATTGAATCTGAAGTTTCAATGCTGATTTGGAGAATCAGCGATTTGGCCGTAGACACAGCTGTAAATGTTTTTTCTATGTACCTCAAGGTACCAGGACGGCTTGTGAATACTGCGATGCCGGGGTGGATGAAGTATTCCACAGGAGCGTGGAGGGGGGGGACTTAAAAAAAGTTTCCTGGTGTGGCTTCTGTGGTGCAGTCTGGCCATCCTGGTGATTGTGGGGGTGCAAGTGTAGGGGTGCAGCCACTCCTGCAATGCAGGTCACTGCTCCTACACCCCACATTATGCAGAGCCCCCCCCCAGGCAGCACAGGACAGCAGGGGAGCAGGAGGGCCCAGGCTGGGGCCGCTGGGGCTGTCAGCCTTCCCCGCACTGTGTGGGCAGGGCCCCAGTCAGCTGGACACAGCCAGATGGCAGTTGGTAAGTGCCGGGGAGGTGTTGTTTCATTAAACTATGGGCGGGGGGCAGGGATGGGGGGCTTGGAGGGATGGGGCCAGCCAGGGAGGGGTGAGGGGCCTTGGAGGGGAGTGGTGGGGGGAGGGGCCAGCCCCAGCAGGGATCAAGGGCCTTGGGGGGGCTGGTGGGGGGAGGGGCCAGCCAGTGGTCAGGGGCTTGGGGGGGCTGGTGGGGGGAGGGGCCAGCCAGGGCAGAGGTCGGGTGGGCTGGGGGAGTGGGCAGGGCCGTCGGGGGTCCCCCCATGGTCCCCTCCCCCCTCCTCCAGCCCTCCCGACCCCTTACTCACTAGCACCGGAGCCCTGGTGCTGAAATGTGTGGCCTGGCCGGCTGCATGTTTCAGCATGAGGGCGAGGGGCAACCATAGAGACGCTCTGGCAGCCAGAGCATCTCCATGGAGGACCCAGCCTCTGGTTGCCTCAGCAGGGCACGGTCTGGGACTATGCCTTGCCCAGCTTTTTTAAATTTCTTTTTTTTTTTTTAAACCCCTGGATATCCAGGGGTCTAATTTTCTCCCCATGCCGCAAATTTGCAGCGTGGGGAACATTTTTTCATTCCCGCACGTGCCTATTGCTCCTCCTCAAGGGGGTTTGAGGTGGGGCAAGATGCACATGTGCACTCGTCTGGACACGCCCTGCATATCTTCTGGTCCCCTGCCATGGAGCTACAAACCAGGAAGCCTTGCAAATTCTGACCCCGACTCTTTCAGTGTTTTGTGTTTCACTACTTCACCAGAATGCAAAATCTCCCTGCAACGTCTCCTCGTGTTTGTCCCACTCACCTTTTAACTGATGTCTCTCTGCAGGATTTGGTCCAGACAATAAGTTGGACCAAAAGGTTTTATAAAAAATGTCAAGAAAACAAATCTCTTGCATCTGTCTGACTATTACAGGCAAGAGTCTTGTGTACTAATTATTTTCCTTAATTTCTTTGGAACCTTCCTTTATTGATATTTCATATTTGTCTTAATATAAGTCTTTATAGCTTCAGCTGGGAAAAACATGTGTTTCACCAGTACTGGAGTTCTATAGCATCAGGCTTAGGCTTAGAGTGTATTAGTATTATTGTTTTTCCTGTAGAGCAGTAGTTCCCAATTTTTTTTTCTGTGAGCCGCTGCTGGGAGCAGAGTGTGGCGACGCTGGCAGCGGCCTGGAGGTGGGGGTAGGGGAGCTTCCGGCATGCGGCACGGCTAGTCTTTTGTGTGTGGTGCTGCCGGCATTGCCCCTCCAACCCTCATTTGGGCTGCGACCTGGGGTTCAGAACCACTGCTGTAGAGTTTATGCTCCTGAAATTTCTTCATTTAGTGATAATTTTTATTATCTTGTACTAATTTTCCAAAACCCTACCCTCCAGTAACAGAGGAGGTTTCTGTGTATCATCATGAGGTATTGAGTATTATGTCTGGAAGCAGGCCTATGCTTTCAGGATCCTGATAGTATTCCACCCACTACAGCCTGGGAAATGTATTAGTGTCTGATAATAGCCTAATCTCACCTTGCCCATTTGTTACATTGTTTGATATTCCCTAAATGTAAAGGGGAACATGCTGAGGGACAGCAACAGACATCACATATGAAAAAACAACCCTTAGATGTATCTTTATCAAAGGAGGGCAGCCAAACAGGGTGACATCAAGGTTGGCTTTCTAGTCAGGCTGACTCATAAACAGGACTTCAAAAAAGTCTGCTTAGCATACTATATTTCATTTATCACACATAAATATACTTGGGCAGTGAAGAGGAAAGGAAGTCCTCAGGCTGGTTATTGAGACACAAGATCACATTGCAGTTGTCAGTTCTAAATAGTAGTGTATTCTTTCAGTTCCTGACATAGAAGAGGATGCTATTCCCTTATAAATAACAGGGAGGTAAATCCCAAGTAGTGTGATGCATGATCAATGTCTGAACCACCTTTGCCCAATAAAGGAACAACACCCAAATCCTGGCCCCAAATGAAGACCTTGTATGCTAAAGTTCTATTCCATTTTTAAAAAAATCTGAAATATCATTGCAAAGTCAAGCACTCAAAAGTTAGGAAATGTCAGGGATAACATTACTTATCCAACCTGAACTCACTCCCCTCCCACTCCTTTCTGCATTATGCTAAATCTTTTTGTGAGCATGTTTATTTTTCCACAGTAAGCAGGACGAACAGTGCTGAGACTCTATCCAGAAGGAGGCTGGTTTCTGTAGGATCCCTCTCTCATTTCAGTTTTGCCTCAAATGATGCAGGGGACAAGAAGAAGAGAAAGGATGGTTAACGGGGGGATGGGTGGGAAGTGAAACACCACCCTGGGAATAACAGAGACAGGTGAGCAGCTATAAAACCCAAACTGCCAGCACCATTAACTGAATACAGACAAAGACATCTGCTTCTCAGGTGAAATTCTGTCTCTGTGGCGTCAAAGGTAAAAGTCCCATAGACCAGGGACCAGCACCCCATGGCCAACAGAACCATTGGACCCTCCCTACAGACATGGGGCTTCAGTGGCATTCAGTAGTGGGAGGGCTCCAACTGTGGATGCTGTCTTCATGCCACCCTGGAGACGAGCAGCAGCAGTGACTCCCATCTCTGAGCCAGGGTAGGTAATGCCAGTCCTCAGCTGGAAAAGGTTGCCTATCTTTGCCATTGACTGTCAGAAGGCTGGGATTTCATCCCTTGAGTTTTCTCCAGGCACAAGCATTATGGACTTTCTTACTTGCATGTGCCCCCCTTCACCCCCAACAGTCACTTTACCTCAGCTTCACTCTACCTCTGCTCCTGCCACTCTCATCTCCTCTGCTCTGCTCCTCATTCCTCTTTTCCTCCCCCCTGCCCTGTTAAGCTTATTTCCTCCTGACTAAACCCTTGCTCCTCCCCACAAAATGTGACCAAATTAACAGGTTTGTTGTTCCCATCATATTGTTCACTCTGTGTGGGTGGCATAGCCCTTCTCTTGCTCTGAGTCTGCCTTGTCTGTTTTGATTGCCAGCCATTTTATTTTATTTTATCCAGAAGCAAACAACACAGCCAGGTGCCCAGGGCAGCTATGAAACACGAGGGGCGTGGCAATTTCTGGCTGGCACTGTGCTGCTTATGCAATATTGTGGCTGTGGCATCAGTGTTTTTTTCCATTCCCTCCCACCCCTCCAAGTGGGCAGCCAGGGGTAGATGCCCCAGTCGCCCCTCCCTAGTTCTGCTACTGATTTCATCACTCTATGTTAGCACAGTGCCTAAGACAATGCAACTACATTTGTTGTTGTGGACCTTGGTTAGGCAGTAACAAGGGGAATACCTAATATTATCTCAGAATCACCTCTTTCCTCTATTTCAATAGCGCACCAATCTTAAAAAAAATAAAATAAAGAAAAAGAAGAAAGAAAATTAGTCAATGCAAGGAATCACAAAAGCACAGCATTCACTTTTACCTTCTGTTTTAGTGTTTTGTATCAGTTTGCTTTTTTACAAAGTACAGTCTACAGTGAATTTTATAGATTATTTTTCTTTGCTTTTTCCCATAGATAGAGGATGATCTGCTCCAGATCATTTCAGTGGTGGTGAGAATTAGCGCCGGATTTATGCAGGTGATTGGGGGGGCAGGGGGAAGACTTGTTAAAGAGGAAGGTCTTGGAGTATAAACTAAAAGTAGACCCTTGATTAGTCTAATCTCATCTGGAACTTTGTTGTACAGCTGGATCCTTTCAACTGAAAATGCCTTTGGCTTTCATGCACTTCTGGGCAAACCTTATCAAAGCCATACATGTCCAATAACACTTGCAACTGGCCATGATGTGGAAGTAAACCCCCCTCTTGAGGGTGCTCAAAATCCAGGCCTGAATTTTTAAATGGTTCCTTCCTTTACAAAGACCAAACAAACCCTGTGAACGACTGTGAATGTGGATACATTTGCAATCCAGATCCATAGCTTGTGTTTTGGGCTCCTTTGTAGTTTCAGCTATTTAATTCATAGTTGATAGACTGACAAGCCTTGTCCTCAAGTTTGTAAATCAGCCCACTTTTCATGGAATTCCTAATGTAATGTGCATGTTACTATACCAGTTTTACAACCTGATGTAGACAAGCCTATTGACACAATGAAGAAAATCATCCCAACACATAGAACAGGATCGAAGTAGGAGAAAGTATAATACCATGTTAGGTTATGCAGCAGATGCCATATAAATTCCAGCATTATTCATTTTTAATAAATACCTTGTTACAGAACATTCCAGGGTTTTGTATAGATAACAGCTGCTTGCCTTTCCTGCAAAAATGTTCCAGAGTGTTTTGCTGCTTAAGTGAGTCTATTTTTTAAATCACTGCTGTTAATTTGGAATATCCATGTTCTAAACTAGAACTTTCCATAACAGGTGATAATCATTTTCTTTGTAAAAATGTCAACAAATGTTTGATATAGTTATGAACCAAACATTTTTATCCATTGTAATTGATACCAGATTTCTCTCTCTTTTTTTTTGAATTGGCAAGAAAGTGGTTAATCTGGAGTATATTATTGTCAATTGATTTGGCATTTCTTCTTGTTTTTGCATGCTTTGACAGAACATTTGAGTTCATGTATTTGTCTTACATTACAGATAAATGCATTCTGCCAGCTTATCTGCCTAAAATATTACCTTCCTAAATATTTTACTCTTATGTTGCAGTGATTTTATTAATACAAGATTTAATAAAACACTGCCCCCCCAAAAAGACTGTCTCAAAAAGGAAATACATTCAATTCTGTCTACCATACATTCTATTTAGTTTCTTTATTGTGCTCATCATTTTGAAGAATTAGCCTATACTTTTTATTTGAGTATAGTACACAATGGGTATGTTTACATATGCACCTGACTGCACAGTGGTTACTGCACAGACATTTAGTACTTGCTTTAGCTAAACAAAATGCAAATACTAAATGACTAAATTTAGCAAGTACTAAATGACTGCGTAGTAACTGTTAGTACTGCTCAGTATGTCTCAATGCTGCATGGGTTGTTTCCAACCCTACTGCACAGTAGCTATGAACGCAGCAGTGGCGGTATCACGGTTTGTGCCTGCCAAAGCTACATCACCACAGCAACAAGCTACATTGCCATAGCTCGTTGCTACCACAATGTAGTGTCTCATGTAGATGTGCCCAATAACTTGATAACAGAAAGTTACTGATGTAGAGTAACAAAGAAGCATTTGAATGCCAGATCCATTAAGAATACCAGATCCATGATACCTATAAAAAATGTGGATCTGAACTAAAAGTTACTTCTAGACAGGTTTTATAACAGGGACTTAGTGTTTTCTTCAAAATCTTTATCTTGCACTTGTGTGCAATGTATACAGGGTTCTTAACAACACAGGTCAATGCATTTGCTAATTTCTGCAAGTTTTTTTTAAGGATTAGATGGGCTATTTGTGCAGCTTAGTAAAATATTTGCTACAGATCTCACTTCTTGGGATTTGGGATGATATGTGTCTGTTTTGACAAGTCAGCTTACTAGAGCCCTGGAAAACACCTTTCCTAAATTTGAACAGAAAACCTAGTATCTTTTTTTGTGACAGAGGTACACAATGGAACTCTCACAAGGTATTAAAAAAAGAAGAAAAGGCTCAGTTAGCCCTTGTGAATGGTGATACTCCACCACTCCCAAAAGACTTGATAATGAGTGATTTGTATGATCACAGAGCAGATAGAATGGTTAAGAGCAGCAAGTACACATTTCTACATTCTGCTCTGATTTAATTCCTTTGTACTGTTGTGGAAGGACCACTTCTAAAGCTAAGAGTATTGCCAGCTCAAGTCTTAGCCTTCCTCTTGAGACTGCCAGTTAGTGTCAAATATAGATTGAGATGTGGACAGTTCCACTGGAACTGGTTGATCCTTCCAATTTTTTTTTTTTTAGAATTATAAAATAGCTCATGGTTAATACTGACTTTCAAGTCACTAAATCCTATGTAAGATTTCTATGTGTGATTTAGCCATGAAGGGCCTTGACTGTCTTTACTGAGGCCCCTAGACCAATCAGCCCAGGTATATAGTACCTTAAAAAAGTATAAGTAGATTAACAAAACCAAATCAAACCATTTAACATTAGGTCTAGAAAAATGTTTAAAATGAAAAGCAGTAGGACTACCATTATTGGAGTCCCATTTTTAATGGGTGAAAAACAACAACAACAAACAATTTATTTAATCATACATAATGAGTCAAATTCATTCCTGGTAAGACTTCCTTGGAAGCCAATGATCAAACTGATGTAAACTGTCATATTTCCATTGATTTCAGTGAACTAAAAGTACATATCCAGCTATGTAGAACTTCATTGCTATTAAAGCAAACATGCTATATCACCTAGGCTCCAGGATAATTTATTATTACTATTTATTCTTTTAGCAATACTTGATAGATATACACACTTATTATTTGCAAATTAAAAGCATCTAAATAATGAGTTAGGCAAGCTGCAATATTATCCCCTAGAATATGGAAGCCATTTGGTACCATTGACTTCAAAGTGAGAGAACATTCAGCTCTGCTCATATGAGGTAATGTCATAACCATCATATGGCTAACAAATGTACTCTGAGGATGGATTCATCTGATTGCTTCTTACTAACTAATAAGTTGTGGTGGGAGTGTGGGATATGTATAAAAAGGAATATTTTGTAATAGTTTTTCTAGGCTGCCAGGATCACTGTTGTTGAAAGACTTTGTACCTTTCACATCCCTTGAATAGGTACCAGTAGCAGCTGGACATGTACCATATCATTAGATTAACTTAAAAATAGTAAAAAAAAAACCCAAAAAAAACCCGAAAACATATATTTGGTGAAGCTGACATAAAGATTGTAGGGCGCTTCTCCTGGCCTAAAGAAAAGAAAGCATGTAATTCTGATGTGTTCTCACTGTATTTTATGTTAAGTAATTGCTTGAGAGGACCTGAATTCCTTTTATCTGCCCCTTTTCTTTAAGGCAAGTTCCAAAGAAACCAGTCTATTCACCTTTGTACAAAGGAAATAAAGATACCGTTAATAATATATCTGCCATGAATAATTTTTTTTTTTCTGGGAAATTCATTGCCTTTTTGAGTTACAGAACCTAGAGCAATAATACATTATTAGACAGCAGAGTCCCTTTGGAGTCCAACTGATGATGCATATTGAATAGGATTCTATCCTTCCCTTCCTACACTTGGCAGACTGCAAAGCCTCCTTGTTCAATCTTTGAACATGAGATCAGGAGTTGGGTCTAAATCAGTAGCAATCATGCTTAGAATTTCCATTGTACCTACTAAAAATCCTGCCATGGCCTGATGTGTTTAGAGGCTGGATTAGATTTTCTGGTAACATTTATTGCACCAGAAATCATTCTTTGCTCTTGGCCTGTGTATAGCCAGACTTGTAGTCAAAGTATGCTGAGTTGAAAACATTAAACATAAAAAAAGAAAAATGCAGGGTGCTGTATTCTGTCTAGTCTTGTGGTGTATGTAAATCACAGTCTACCTGATTAGATCTCAGATAACAAGGTTATTCCCTGTTTGTTTTAGTGGTGATCTCAAATATCGCCTGTCAAGTCTTGATGTTAAAGGGTTTATACCAGGAGGGTGAAACTTAAACACCACTGGACAATGGGATACTGATTAATTCCCTTGTGGTTTCAAACTTTCTCATAGAACGATCCTGTTGACCATAAAAGATGGAAACTCATAGCATGTGTTTTTTATGATAAGGATCTTTTATTAGGTATCTGTCTCCCTTTTTACATTGTTTTCTCTGGTTTCTTAGGTATCACCGAATCCTGGGACAAAGGAAGTGACAGAAGCTTGTTCCCCAAGCGACTGATTGACGACTTCTCCAGTGAAGGTAAATATTAAGTTCAATACCGCTCTTTAAGTATCCCAAACATAAAATCAAGCAAAATAAACAAAGATGAGCTTCAGTCCTTTGAGATCTATGAGCCCAATTCCCCTTTTTTCCCTCAAGGGGTATAAGTCCAACAAAAGGGTGTCTTTCCCTTTAAGCCCACCAAACGGTGTCGGGCTTACTGTCTTTATGTTTAGTCCTTCTAATGGGGCGCCAGCTTGGCCCAACCCTGTTATAATAATAAAAAAAATAGGAAATGTTTTATTTGTCACTGTAGGGCTCAGACACCTTTTCCCGGCTAGCCCTCTGTTTTCCCGAAGTCGTGCCAGCTCCTGGATTGTGCTCCTGGCAATGACTCTTCAGCCGGTATCTCCCAGCTCAGCACTGCTCTCTGTCTTGCCCAGCCAGCTGACATCCAGCTTCTTTTCACCTCTGCTGTTCCACCCAGCTCACCCCGCACTGCACCTCCTTTCTTGTTTTAATCCGGATCTCTTGTCTCCTTACTCTCCCTCTGGGGCTGCTTTATCTTCACCAAGCAGCTGTGCTGGAAATGCAGCTCCCTCTTTTCTTTTGCTGGCTCCTGACGGTTTTCAGTTTGTGTCGTCGTCAGCTCTTTCTCTTCATGACATTCAGACACTACTGAAAAGTCAGAGCAGGCTACCAGAGGGGACACTGAACTAGGAAACAAGAGATCATGGTTCTATTCTTTGTTCTGACACTGATCAATTGTATGATCATGGATAGGCCATCTAACATTTCCCACTAGGCCTACACAGTGAATTTAATATGCCTGACAGTGGTGTTTTTAGGCCTGATGCAGTGTTTAAAGGGGCTAATTCCTAAACTTGAAGCAGGGTAGACACCTCTGTGAAGTGCTTTGATTGATAGTCTTCATGCCAATTAGCCCACCTGTGGCACCATACAGACATGGTTATGCTGCTTTCTGTTGAGGAGGCAGTATGGCACGCTTGAACCACTGCTGTGGGGGGTAAATATGACATTAGTCTTTCTTTTCTGCTTCCAAGAAAATATCTATTTAGACTGAGCATGTCTACACAAGACGTTTACTGCATAAAAGCCTAATTACAGTAAATATTTCGGTATCTACACAGGCACCCCTATTAGGCTGGAGTAAACTAATTATCTCTGTGGCAGGATAGTACTTGTAAATACAAGTACAATCCTGCTGCAGAGTTTTTACTTCATAACAACACTTGTGTAGACACTACCCTGGCTGGCTGGGGCACAAGGATGCTTCAGGGCAGGGGCTACCCTGGCTAGCCCCACACATTGGCCACCCATGTGCCTCTACCAGACATTCTGCAACACTTTGTGCTGGGGGGGGAGCAGCCCCCAGGTTGACCCCCCGAGTCCCCCTGCCAGCTGGGGCTGCTCTAGCCTGTCTCAGTGTGTTGTGGTCCTGGGTACAAATTCAAACACCTGGGAGCAATAAGCTATGGAGTTTATTGCTTCACATTAATTGCACATATAGATGTGCCAACTATGTGCCACTCCAGGCAACTGGAAGTTTGTGTAGTACCTAGCATGCTAGGACTTCAATTTCAGTTGTGTCCTCAGGTGCTGCTGAAATAACCACAATATATTCTTATAAACTTTTTTTCCAGTCTATTTCTTAACAATTTCAAGGTAATTATGAAATAATGGCAAAGCAGGCTTATTAAGAGCTGTGTGTTGATGCAAGAATTTGAGGTGTTTCTCCAAATGTAATATTGGGTATTCAATTTTTTTGTATGCATAAAGTATTTTTTCCAGATGACAAGCACAGAATTTTCTTGACTCTCTGGCAATTGTGAAGATTTCTAAGGTTGCTTGAGTAATTTCAATTTTGTGATGAGACTGGTTGCATGGTTAAATTACCTGATGCTTCTTCTACTTACATACAATATACTAATTTACTGCTTATACAATAAAGCAAAATACTGTACATTCCCTGCAGATTATTAAGGAAATGTTAAAGCCACCGCAACAGTTAAGCTTCCAAAAACAATATTGACTACCATCTATTTTATGGTATTCATTCAATGATCTATTAAATAAACATTTAACCAGAAAACAGGAAAGTAAATACCATATTTAGTATGTGCATCATCAGCATCCTCTCCTACTCATCTAGCAATGCTGGGGAAATACTATACCACACACAAGAGAAGAAAGAATTTCTTTCTGATCTCTGCAGGTAAACAGTATTTGTGCAGTTCTTTGGGTATTTATTAAAGGGGTGCAACTTAAATGTGCATCTATTTTTTAACTAAACAGTAATTAAAGTTATGCAAAGTGGGATATTATAGGGCATGACATGAACTTGAAGTGAATTTGTAGGCTCAAAATACTTTTTGCTATTTGAGTCATCTTCTTAATTTTGTATTGATCTTGCATTTTCCTTGGGAAGAAGACAGCATGATGGTGTTCTAATCAAAGCTATTACAGGTGTAATTTAAATGGAATCCGTATATGACTGAAGCAATTATTATGTGAAATCTTAAGACAAATACTCTGCTTAGGTCTTTGTCATTGTGCTTTCTAATACCACAAGAACAGAATCAGCATATAGCATATCGGCATTCTGAGTATAAGGTAAAACTGGGGTAGCTTTATCACACTGACTGGCAGTTATTGGCAAATACTTTTTAATGGTCACTTAATGCTACCATTTAAATAATAAACACGGTAAATGCACAAATATATCTGACCACCAACACCCGAATTGTTGTCATGGTGACATTACATGTCTAAACATACACACATCTCAGGATATGCAAGAAGTAAGAAAGCCCAGATGGTCTTATTCAGGTGTAGCAGTGTATAACACAATGGTTCTTAACCTTTTCAGACTCAAGAGGCACATCTACATGTTGCCCTACACTGACGTAGCAATGCGCTATGTCACCATACAGTACACTATAGCGATGTAATGATCATGTGTATCTACACATGACTGCCAGCTACATCGCAATAGTGGCACACTCACATAGCAGTGAAATCTACCCATGCACTGCATGCACAGCACAGTAACCGTCCATATTGCACCATGCTTTAGTACTTCAAAAAGGAAGTACTAAAGCAACGTGCCATAGCAATGTCTCCATACGGCAATGTGTAGACCCGCCCAAGGCACCCCTTGTTAGACTCGAGACATCTTTCAGAAAATGGCAGGTTTTAGTTTTCACTCATTTTTTGGACTATGGAAAAATAACAGAGCAATTCTTCTGTTGCAGAGAACTCAGACTACAGCAGGTCAGGTTTTTAATATTATGCATAGGTGGCAAAAGGCTGGGGATAACAGGGCTCAGCCCCCCCAAAATATGGGGCAATGGTTAGGGCCACAGGGTAGCCCAGCTGTGGGCTCCAGGAGGCTGCAGCAGGGGTGGAGAGGGGTGAGCACACCACCAGGATTGCAGCCTGGTATGGGGATCACAATCTATTCCATGAAGGGGAAGGGGCTGGGGGGGACAGATCAAGGCCCCCGTAGTGAGGGAGGGAGTGGGGCACAGTCAAGGGCAGGGCCTGGGGTGAATGGGGCCCCAGTCTGGCTGGGTGGTAGGACAGTTGGAACCCAGGCAGCTTGTCCAGGGGGGGGCAGGGGGGGGCCATAATGTGCTCCCCAGCAGAGGCCCAGGGGCACATGGCCCCTGGATCTGTGTGGAGGGTGGAGGCCGATGTCATTGCAGTTTGCGCTGCATGGCAGTTGCCCCAGGAGTGGCACAATACCACTTGCCTGCTGCCGCTGGGCTGCTCCACGCCCCCTGGAATGCACATAGCATTGCGCAGCTCCAGAGGGTGGCAGTGGCAGCAGTAAGCAAAGCCCAGCCCGCAGCAGGAGCTGCCTCCACTCTGCACACGGATCAGAGGGTACATGCTCCCTGGGCCTCTGCCAGGGTGCACACAGTGGTGGGAGCACCCCTCTTTCCCACATGTCCCTGGACAAGCTGCCTGGGCTCCAATGTCCCACCATCCAGCCTGGCCGAGGCCCCATTCGCCCCTGCCCCTGTCCCACTCCCTCCTGCACCTCTGGGGCCTTGATCTGCCCCCTCCATGGCCCTTTCTCCTCCCCCCACCCCTTTCCCCACAGACTTACCAGGGGAGGGGGGCATGCATGTGCACTTAGCACCCTCCCCCCACCAAAAAAAATACTTTTTTATCCCTTCTCCTATGTTATTATGGTTTCATCTTTGAAATCTCTGGGTTTGTCTTGTGAATTGTGTTTGTACAGCTAACAATGGTAACATCACATGGCACCCTTTGAAACCCTTACTAAAGCACCCTTGTTGAGAATCACAGGTATAACACTGTTCTTCATGAATTAGTCTGTTTTACACTAGTGTGAGCAAAAGGAAAATCAGGACCAAAGCATGTACACATAGATGGAAACGCATAGAATAGTGATTTGTCATGTAGTTCCACACATGAACAGCAGGAAGAATGTAACCTTTCATTGTGTGTACAAGAACCCACTAGAGTGATTTATCTATTGCTTTTTTGTTTCTATAGTGCTCATCTTCAACTTGCCTGAGTACCAAACAAACATGAAAAATTATCTGTTGTTTCTGGTGGGTCTATATAATTTCCTATATGTGTAAAAACAACTTTGTTTTTATTAATATCCTGCGAGGTCTGTATCAATGCTGTATATATCAGTGAAGAGGAAGTCACTGAAATACTTAACTCATTCCACACTTATGCATATCTATATCATAAATCTACACTGTGAGCTGCAGACAATTTAAAAGAATTGTATGCCCTCCATACATTTTCTCTAAACTTTTTAGATCTGGGTTCTCAAAAGTCCTTAAACATCTAACTCCTACTTGGGGATCTGTACCTTTTTCAGATGAATTTGAATAGTAAATATCCTCTTACTCCTTGAAACAGAACTTTATGCTGAGATATGTCCAAATCTTCCCCTATTTCCCAACTGAATCACTGAAAAACATGTATTTACATAGATAAAATACATATACAGGGCCTAATACTGCACCTTTCTAGAGAGAATTCCCATGAGTTGCTGGAAGCTCCATGTCTGAATGGCCTGCCAAATCCAGGGTATTTGTACTGACAGTAAACTATTGTAGCCCAAGTGGTATGCAGCTGGTAGCCCCTCTTCAATTGAAGGGATGTTAGAGGGTGTGAGTATGCTGTGGGAATGTGACTGCCTAGCTTTAGGTCAGCTCACCTCCCTCCCCTACAGAGTAGAGCAGAGACCAGGGACACCCAATAATGTTTAACTACTTACAGATTTAATTTTACAGTGCAGTGTTCAACAAGCTTATAAAACATGTACATATGCATATGTATGTGTATATATACTATTTACAGATGTAAGTTTAAAAAGACAGTAACTCTTATTAAGGAAATCTCAGCTGGGTATGGTAGATGAAGGCACTATATCAGCATAGGCCTTGACCCTCAGTAGTCTTCTAGTTAGCATACAGTCCCTACCTGCAGCAAAACCTCCAGGCAGCAGGCAAGGGAACAATTGACAATAAAACACAAGTTAAACAATAGGTCAGCAGATGAAATCTGGCTGGGATGGAACAAGAGTCTTACACATACATAAGTGAAATTTCATTAATAAGATTCAATACATAAGGATAGCAAACACAATGAAAGCAAATATTGAATAAAAGATGCTCTAGCAGGCCCTTAAGCAACTGAACCACTAGCAGGCTAAACAAGGCAGTTCATAATCATCTTATAATACAACGTTAAAGTATGCAAGTTTACAGCAAAGGGCCCAACAATATAAGGATCAAGGACAACAACAATGGTACAGCAATTGTCCCTAAAAGAAAGGAATAATACCAGGGAAAAAGAAGAGGTGCCATAAAGAAACACTATCACCCTCCCCTAGGCCACATGACTAGAATGGCTCAGTGACCACAAAACCCCACCCTAACAAATGGGGCCCTTAACTCCCCCTGCCACAAAGAGGTGTTCTCTCCCACCCGCCTCATGGGGCTTCCCTTCGATCGCTAAAAGGGGAGGGCCCCTCCTCCCCCGTGGAAATCCTCATCTCTTCCCCTCCTTTGGACTGCAAACCCCTTCCTGGGTAATTTACAACTCCCAGCAGTTCTGGTGGGCTTGGCTCATCTCTCTCTCTCTGGATTGGCTGCTGGGCTTCCTCCCACATCAATGGGAAGATCACTCTGTCCTGCTGCCACTTGCTGCAGGATGGCCCAAGCTGCCTCGTGCAGCTACCTGGCCTGTCAGCCCTCTCTGGCCCCATGCACTGCTCTGCGCACTGAGGGGCTCCTGCCTCTTGCAGGGATGGGGACCCGTGCTGCCACATGCATCTGCAGGGTCCATTCATCTTGCTCAGGTCCTGTGCACCACTCCATCCACCTTGGGGCTTCTGCCTCTCACAGGGGTGGGGACCCCTGCTGTTTCTGTGCACCAATGCCTCGGCTCCCTTCACAGTGGGGCTGGGATGCAGCTGCTTGCTGCTTGCCACTTAGTGGAAGTGTCTTCAGGGTGCTTCTAGGGCATCTACTCTGCCTCAACGGTCAGCTCCACCAGCTCTTTTGCAGCCCTTCTTCATCATCCCTGGTTGAAGCCGCCCATGTGCTGGGCACACGGGCTTTTATCCTTTCCGGAGGCTCCACCCTCAGACTGAAAATGGATCAATGGGAAAATCTGAGGGGTTAGTTCCCTTTCTGATCCTCTTCTTCACCTTGCCCATGGGTCAGGGCGAGGCAAGCCTGCCTCCTCCTGATTGGTGGAGAAGGGAAGTACCCCACCAATCAGCCTGAGCCTTTCAGACTCAAGCCAGCAGGCCAGACTGCTGGTGAGCCCACCGGCCAGCCTGCCACACTATTATTACTGCTCATTGTATTGGGTTGGAATAATATAGTTGTGTACCCAACAATCTCCCTTCCTTAAATCATCAATATGGTGCCAGATTATTAATGTGACCCAAATATTTTTGAACTCAGGAAAGACTTCTTAGAGGTAAAGTATATTTATTTCACCCCCTAGACAGCTAATATCTAGCTGTTCACAGTCCTAGCTTATGCAACAAGCATCAGAGAGGAATTGTACTTTGCTTGTGATGATACATAGGGCAGAATTCTCCTTCCCTTTGTGAAACTAAATGCCAGTTTTCTAGCCCCACAAGTGGCATTTTTGACTTTTCTGTTTCCAGTGTACTGTGGATGCATAAGTGTGTGGGCACAGGCTAAACATGCACAGAAGAATACACACTGGCTGTGCTCCCATTGTGAATGCTGACATGAGTCTAAGTCACAAAAGTGTGGCTAACTAGAAACCTATGATGTGGGGAACAAGAAGAGAATTTGGAGGTGGGGTTTGTGCATGTCCTGCATTTACATTTCTTTCACTCAGAGAGGATTTGAACCTACATCTCTCTGACTTCCTAGTCCTGTACTGAGTGGATTACCAGGTGAGGAAGCCTGTTCTCTTTCTTGAATGCTTTATGCAGTGTTCCCAATAAGTCTGTAATACAAAACGTATGAATGACATTAGAAGCAAGGGCTCACCCCACCTCTACTGGAACAGCAGCCACCTCCATGAACTATAGAGTAGAGGCTCCCTGTGGCCTTTTTTGGCTTTTTCCATTTAGACTGCATTCCCTTAGCTGCCCAATGAGCCAGCTTGTATAGTTGGGCATTCTATGGTGCACTAGTTAGGTTGCTGTGAAAGGTCTGGGTGCAAATCTTAGAGAGAAGAGAAGACTAGAACCTGAGTTTCCCTGGTCCCAGAAAAGTGGCTTAACCATGAACCTAGTAAACAACCATTGCCATTGATTTGGACAAACAGCTGCTAGGTGTGCCTTTTTGACCAAATATAATTCTGGGGGCTAATGCAGCCTGTCTGTGTCTTCAAAGAGCAACTAAATCTCGATAGAGCATGCACAGTAAGGAAAAATGTAGCCATGTAAGGCAGTTAGGTACATACATGCAATTCAGGCTGCTATATGATGCAAAGTTTGGGTGACTGATGCCTAAAAACTCTCTTAATAAATGTCACCTGCAAATCTTAGCAGTGAAATAAATAGAAATCTGCCATAAGGATGGTGTTTTAAAATCATTAATGTGTTTAGATCTCATTAATGGGAGTTAGGTGCCTAAAATCTACCTATAGGTAAATACAGTGCATCTATGGGAAGATCAGGATTTGTGTTGTTGTTCTCCATATTATTAAACTGGTGGGTGAACTCTGCCAAATGGCATTGGAGTGTGGGTTGGGGAGAAGGGCTCCTTTCCATTCTCCACTGGGGGTAGGGGTGAGAAAGGGAGATGCACCAGAAGAGAAAGGTTGACTCTGGATAAAAACTAAAACAAAACCAAAACCTGCACACACCTAATATCCAGGGTGATCTTAGGAATCTATACACTGCTGTGGCCTTGCTGAAGCGCTGATCTCCTGTCTCTCTGCTCTTTGGCAGGATTGCTCCAGAGTCAAGTTGCCTGGAACTTCTGTGCTGCAATTGCCCCTGGGCAGGTGTCAGAGGGATTTCAGTTGGAGCAGTATAATGAAAATTAAAGCTGGACAAATTATGCTTGGGGCATTTTATATTCATGCTGCTTCAATCACTTGACAAGATAATGCAGAAATAGGATAAAGGGATTCCTGGAAGGTTATATGTTAGTGTCGGAGCACCAGAGGGCTGCATTTCTATACGCTGGAGACAGTTAACAAGGGGTCTCTACTGGGATTAGAAGTCTGTCAAGAATAAAAGGGAAGGGAAACTCAGCATACATGATACAATGGTGTAAAAGCAAGACAGAAATACTGTGAAGGGCTGATTAGGGGAGTTTAAGCATGGTACCAGAAGTCATGCTTTTAGAAAAAAAGTAGATGCAAGGAAAACAGTTTTTGAGTATCTCTGAGAAGGGACTAAGTCAACCACTTGTTGCCATTACTAGAGAATGGAGGCAATTTATTACTACACATCAGAAAAATTACAAGCTTTTAAAGGTATTCCTAAGGAAATCAGCAGTGAAATGTTACAAAGAGCTATTTTTGCTATGAGAGAGAAAAACAAAACAACAGCTACAATCAGCCATCATTCCCTTTCCCATTGCAAAAAAAACCCCTATAAGAGAATTAACAACGGATTCCGAACAAGTTTTACTTAACTTAATATCTTTAGTGATAGAGTGCGAGTGCTGGGAGAGTCATAAATTCCTGAAAGCAATGTCAGGGGAGGTTGTGGTATGATAACACTATCTTACCAGTAGACAATCTGTCTAGAATACATGATGACCATGTTTCATGTTTGTTCACCATTTAAAGGTATCCCTGTCAAGTTATCTCTGAATAAATTCTCAGTAAGTCTCACCACAATTACCCTCTAGAAACACTGTTTGCTATTTATATTGTGATTTTTTCTTTAGCGTCATCTTTCCTAATTTCATGCTCTCATCTCAACTCATTCAGATCTCCTTATAAAGATATCAAGAATATAAAAAAGGTTTGAAAATATTAGTCAATAAAACACTAAAATGACAAAGTTGTTTAATATGCTCCATCTATGTCCACCTTAGAAAAATGGTTTTTAATACTTTTTGCAATGGAATATAAAAATGTTACTCTGAAAAACTGACACTTCACTCACTCACTCCAATGACCATAATCCGTCAAAAACTCCAAACAGACAGACATAGCTATTAAGGAAATCAATACATGAAAAAAGAAAGATGAAGCTATTTTTTCATGCTGATGAGGAAGCAGCTTGATCAGCCTTTGCAGGAGGAAGCATTTCTGTCCCCTCACAGCACTGATAGACTCCAGAGGAAGAGTAGGGGAAATGACAAAGCAGAATCAGGACCATAGAGGTTCTCCACAGCTCTTTTTGGGGAAAAGATTAAGCTACAAGAAGAAACGTGAATGTACAATGTAATGGGCTGAGCATCTGACTCGGAATAGGAAATTCCATCAATTCTAATCCTGCCTCTGATAGTAGAACTGTTTCATGGCTGGAATGAGCTGATTAGGAGGTGATTAAGAGGCAAGGATTTTTTTTCCTCATACCTTTTAGTGGACCAACTGTATAGCTGGCAGAGCTGTTAGACAAGCTTTTGGGCATCAAGTGCCCTTCTTCAGGTCTGAGAAAGAAGCAGATGCAGGCTGATTAACCTGTACATTTTCTTAGTCCAGCTGAATTGTGGATTTGATATGCCCAATGTTGGCTAGTACCATGACCTGAGTAATGAAAGAACTTTGAAAAAATGAGGAGTGTTATTACTCTACAGACTGCATGCTGGTTATGATCATGAGGGAGAATAAGAACCTTTAACAAATCTCTCAAAGCACCTGGACCTTGGGTATTGGGATAAACTGGTGTTCTCTTGAGATTACCCAGAGAATACAGGTTGTACCCAACATGGGTGACTAGTACCACCTGAGTCAGGGGGGCATGTGCCTCCCTGCCAAGTGGCCAGCCAGCAACTGGCGGGGAGTTCCCCCATGGCCAGTCTTGGGATCGGTGCTCCTGGAAGTGCCAGAGGCGCTTCACCTGGTGCTCCCACTCCCTGGCCGGTGCTCATGGGTGCGGGCACCAGTGCTCCCACCTGCCCACTGTGCCCATTGCCTAAGCAGGGAGTGCTGCCTGTCAGGGGGTGCACCCCCTATGCATCGCTACTGAGATTCAGCACAAGTGAAGGCAATAAGAGTGGGACCTACATTCATAAAACTTCCACTAAATTCAATAAGTATTTTACTTATATCACAAGTCCAGATCCAGGCTCTGAGAAGGTGCTATGTTACAATTGCCCTCAATTAGTGACAATATGTGTTTAAATTTTAACACAGTGCCACTTAATTGTGTCTATTTCCTTAATAAAATGATATAAAAATCCCCATGACTAAGCATGCAAAGCAGCTCATAAAAAGTCTATTAATTTTCATGCCCCATAAATGTAAACCACAATTCACTTTAAGTATGCTGTAAAAGCATTCCTTTTTCAAACTTGAGTTTATAGAAGGCAGAAGAAATGGGACTTTAGAAGAAAAGTCTTGTTTTCCATTCTCTTGAGGACTTCATTATTATTGATTAATAATTCTGGCCTGGTTTTTGGTTTCCAAAATCTTTTCTTTCTGTCTACAGGAACTATTTCTGAAGTTCTACTCTTTTATGATGCTTATTTGATAAATATTTTATCAAATAGAAATCAACTTCTTACAGCCACAGGATGTTCATTTATGAAACCTAACAGGGATTCTGTTTTCAGAATCCCTTCAGAAAACAGGTATGAGTCCCTTGTCCCATTTAAATAAGTGGCAAAATTCCAATTGACATTCAGAAAGCCAAGATTTCATTGTGTTGCCTTTTTGCTACTGCCACTTATCTAAGACGTGATTACTGTTATTTTATTTATTAATATAGCACACCACCACAAAAACGCTCTGAACTTTATAATACAGTTCAGATAACAGATAACATTAAAATACTGTTTTTTTAAGAGCTCTGATCCTAACATGTCGGTAAGGTAAGAGAGACTGTTTCATTCATCATTTCTCCTTAGACCATCCCTTTCATGCCCTACCCCTTAGGGTTCCAATCCATCAGTTTTGTAGACAACTTTGATGAGTTCTCATACACTCTACTCTCCCTGCTGTTGGTTAATTCTTTCGCTTATATTATTAAGGAGTTTCTCATTTTCTCTATTCTGGGTTTTTGTTTTTATTTTTTTTTTTTTTAGGTGGTGTTGGTTGGTTGGTTTTTTTTCCAGTTTTCTTTTGCTGTAAGGTGTGTTCTGCCAGCTGCATCATGACTTACCTCAGATATCCATTTCTTGTACATTGTGGTGTGAAACCTGCAGCCAGTTGATGTTTCTCCACTATAGATCTAATCTCCCCACTTTCAGTTCTGCTATTTTTTTGGCTAAATGACCTTACTTCTCCAAGTTAATTGAATCCCAAGCCTGCAGTCCCAGCTGGCTCTTTGCCACCTTTGACTTGCCCTTCAAACTCTCCTCCTGCCCTCGCTATTTTCTGCACAGGCTTTTGTTGATTTTTGCTAAAAGAAAATTGGCAAAATATAACTTAATTTTTCTTTGCTTGTGCTTTTACTCCCTGAGATTGAGGTGAAAATGCTCTTGCCAAAGTCTTTGATGCCAAAGCTCAAAGCCAAGACTCTATTCTCAACCTCCTTGACTGTCAGTCACCTTTGATACAGCCAGCCATGCTCTTCTTTACACATTGACTTCATCTGTTTATTTATTATTAATAATGTTTTAAAGTATTGGTGGTTCTGAGAAGTTGATTTTGGAAAATATACAGAAGAGAAAAAGGATGGTAGAGCCAATGAGATTTAGAAGGAAGCATGGAGGGAAGTATGCCAGGAGGCCCAAGTGAGAGGATGAGAGATGGACACATAGGCCATGTCCTCATGAGCAGGAACGTGCGTTTCCCTGGGGTCAAATAACAGTGGTACACCTTGTGTCACTGTTACTTGTCCACAGGGAACGCTCATGCCACGTGCACTCCAGCACATGGTATGTTACCCTGGGTGGGGTAGGGGGGCTGGGGCCAGCAACTATGTTGGCCTTAGTGGCCTTACCTGGGGTCCTGGGGGCCTTGAAGAGCTGCAGCCATGGCACTCATGAAGCAGGTCTCCTGGCTGGCAGCTGGAACATGGTTCTGGCTGGCCAGGCTCTGATTTTGGCTGATGTGCTCTGCTGCCATATGCACCACCCTGCTTTATTTTGGTGTGGATTTTTTTGACCCTGGAATCTCTCAGGCTTAAGAAACCCCTCCGTGCTGCAAAGTAGCAGTGTGGGGAATGCCTACATCTGCAGCGTGTCGTGCCACAGATGGGTCTGCAATGCCACATCCATGTTCATTTGGATGCAGCTAGAGGGCACATCCACATGTGCAAACACTAGGGGTGTGTGAAGTGAGCCCTATTCGATTGAGATTTGGATTCAGCCCAAATCAGGAACAGTGATTTGATTGGTTGATTCAGATCACTGTCCCTGATTCGATTTGGCTGAATCTGAAGATTCGATGCTGATTCGGAGAATCAGCTGCTTGGACATAGACACAGCTTTAAAAGTTTTTTCTACATACCTTGAGGTAGCAGGTGTGGCTCATGATCACTGTGCTGCTGGGGAGCATGAAGTATCCCACAGGAGTGCGGGGGTGGGGGTGGCCTCCCCTCCATACCGCCCTGGGGGGCCCGGAGCAGGGGCTGGAGCAGAGCCAGCCTTGGAGTGCAGTGATCCAAAGAAGAGATTTTAATAAATCTGGATAAAAGCTCATCGTGCCCATGTTCTTTGGATTGAGATTCTGAAAACCTACATGCACCATAATCAGGGCAACTAAAATACAAATCTAAACAGATCTCAATGTTTGTCACATCCATGCTCTGGGTTTCTTCTTTTAAACAGAGTTAATACCGTCCCCCTGACCTCCAATACATGATCAGGTGCACCAAGGAAACTGTGAACCATTTGAGACAGGTACGGTGATTCCTTACTGAACTTTGCATTTAATTTTGGTGACTTCCACAGCATGGGGGGGAATAGTTCTATTTTTATTCATTTGAATCCATTTGTATCCCTTTTGAATCCCAGAGATTGGTAGTGGTTGTATGCTGTTCTTAGAGGCACTTTCATCTGGAGTCCAGCAATTAAACAGCAGTGCCTACATGAGCTTTTCCAAGCATGCTGAGTAGGACATGTTCCTCAGAATTCAAATCAGCAATGAACAGCTGGATGTGGCTTTAATTTGGAGTTCCATTTGTGATAGAAGCAACAGTATTTCAACAGACTAAAGGATGGAAAACCTCTCTTTCCTCAATATAACAACCAAACCTTTCTTTTTATTGAATCAGCAGTATGCAGTTATGATCTCAACTGAAATATGGGGCCACATATAAGGAAGATACTAGTCAGCCCAGGGAGGGGTTTTTATGCCAATTTCATTTCTAAATTTTAGCTGTTTCTCCATTTCATATTCTTGATATCTCTCCCACCCTCTCTTCCCCTTGGAATGCTTTAGACATAACTGGTTTAACTGACCTAAACAGCAGCATATTTTTCAGAATACTTTATGCTACTGGTCTTTGTGTAAAGGACCACAAGTATTTAGGGCAAAATTAGTTGTGAAAGAAACTTTCTGGATTCACTGCATCTAGTAGGCACTGTGCATCCTTCTGGTACGGCACACTTCACCTCTGGGAGCTCTGTAGTACAGGCAGGAAATACACCCTTGCACCACTTCAAGCAGAAGTAAAATGTGAACTGGAGTGGGTCACGGACATGCTTCTCCTAATCCTTTTTAGTGCCACTTCTGCCCCAAGGGAAGCTGGCTGGAAGCAGTTAGCTGAAGAAAAATCATGGACTGCACTGGTATCCTCTTTTAATAGTCTGTGAGTCTGGTCCTGATAGTATTCTGGCATGGAGAATATGCACTGGGTTGTTGAAGCTTTTCAGGGGAGGAATTTGGCATTATGAGTGTTGGAGAAATGACTGAAAACTTTTGTAATAAGAATTTTACAAGTGCTTCCTCTAAATGCCAGACTACTCAGACACTGCAGACAGTTTCCTACCCAGTGTATGTGTTTACTTATTCTCTCTCCGCATTTGACAACTAGTCTGAGTTGTGGGTGGAATGAATATTTAGGAGCCCATTGGCTTTTAATGAAACAAACTGCCTCTAAGATAATTTTTAATCTCATATATGGCCTTAGGATGACCAGGATCCAGACATTTTGCACACTTATAAATATTTTAACACAGCATCACAATATTCTACCACAGGGTGCAGCTTTTTAATGGCATTTAGGCTCCTAACTTCCATTAGTTTGGGTTTCTGTGTTTGTATCTGCATGCATATACATAAATATACAGATTTCAAACCCATAGGCACATGCACACACATATACATGACTATATTATAAGACATTTAACAAAGAAAAATGCAAAAAGGAATTAGAAATGCATTAAAATGCAAAAATTATTAAATCAACTAATTTCTCAAATTAATGTCTCTTTTTAGATCCACGCACAGATGAACTCTTCCATGTTCTGTCCTCGTTGCTTGGCAGGAAAGGTCAGTTTCTTTAATCCTTTCCCTCATCCATCCTATTCTTTACAGATATTTTTGTGGAAAGGGAGAGTGCTTGTGTGAGTGTTTGGATGTGTGTGCATCCCCCCAGCCCAGTCAGGCAGGAAAAGGGAGGGATAGGGAATGGGTTTGGGAAAAGCATGATGAGATCAGAAGCTTTCCAAGGTTCCTCCCATCCCATGGGAGTTTTCTCTGGAAGAAGGCAATCACCCTGAATTAATTCCACATCTCCCTCTCTAACAGAGGAAAAAAGATACGTGAGAAAGCCCTGAAATAAGTTTTCTACAATGTAGTTAAAAATTAAATCTATGAAACCCTGCTCCAATTACATAATGAACTGAAAACAACGAAAGCAGATGTTAATTCTTCATCGAAATACAAAGTGGTAAAAAACGTATGTAGTGTGAGCTAAATGACATTAGATATCATTCATTTTACATGATAGGAGCAAGAGACAGCAGGGAACAGTTTAATAAAAGAATAAGACAGGTGACTAAGTCTGCAGATGTGCTAAAGCAGGATAAATTGACACTAACCTAACTAATTCTGAGACTGCCACCTACTGCACACACAGGAGATACAGTGGGGAGTAAAACGTTTATTGAGAGGGTTTGGTCTTTGGGCTCACCTAGTACTTACTGCCATAGCTCAATGGGAAGTCAGTGGAGTCAACCTGATTTACATCAAGTCAGAGTAAGCCCCTATATCATGAAAATTATATTTTGGCATTACAATGTATATTTGTTAGGAGGAGGTCAGAGAAAAGTTAAAATAAGTCTAATCTTAAACTGATCCAGTCCTGTCTTGAATTTATCTGAATAGCCTGCTTTTCTTCTTTAGTTTCTGAAAAGTTTCATACTTTTATTAAGGCTAATTTCTGATTTTCAACACACGTTTCATTCTCTGTTAGGTCATTCATTACCTTCAAGGATCAGATGTTGTGAGATTACTTTCAATTATGGGCAATGAATATTGGAGTTGCCATGAACTCACAAAACAAGGGATGAGCAAAAGCAAAGGTAAGAAAATAATTAACTCTTCCCATATTTCCTGTTTCTGATGCTTTCAAATTTACCTCCTCCCCCCACCCCCAGTTGTTCTTACAGTGGATACTCAGCCTGTTGAATGTATGATTTGGAAGTTTTATTTATGCCTCGGACTTTGCTGATATGCATAATGCTCATACTGATTATTTTGCATGTGGAAAATTACTTGAATCCAAGACAAGTTTTCCCCCCCCCCACCAATCAACATGGGGGGAAAAAAGCCTCGTCTTGGATTTGAGTACTGCCTGGGGGAAGGTGGATGCTGTGTCCCTGGCTCTGGGCTTGGGGCTGGGGCTGGAGCAGTGCTGCCACCTCTTTGTGTCAGGGTGGCTTGTGTGGCAGAAAAGGGGTGCATAGGGTTTGGTGGGGGATACATGGTGTGTGGCTTCAGGAAAGTATGGGGGGTTACTACACCCCCTTGCTGTCTGCCCTTGTCCTTCCCCCACCACATACCTTTGCCTCTGGCTCTGATGCAGCCAGATCAGGCCCAAACCTGCCGCCACTGCTTCTGTCTGGCCAGGCTGGGCTGGTCTGGGTTTGAACCACTACTTCTGACTGTGCCAAAGCCAGTGCTAGAGCTGCCACAGAAGGTAAATGGCTTGCGGGGTGGGGAGGGTGTTAGGTGACAGGAGGAGCAAGTGGCAGGTGGGACAGGTGGTAGGGGGTCAGCTATAGGCATGAGGGAGCAAAGGATGGCACAGGGGCAGGCACAGGTGATGGATCAAGGGATGAGGGGCAGGTATGAATGAGGGCAGGGGACAAGTGACAGGAGGGGAGGTCATTCTGCCTGCCTCCCCTCGCTTCTTTCTCCACTACAGTGGGGGGTACATTTAAGATGCTGCTGCAATAGTTAGAGCTATTATTAATAGGGTCAGATTGTTAGAGGGTCATCTTAAATTCAAAGTCATCTTGGATTTGGGTAAATATAGTACCATACATCTAAGTTTTTTTCAAAAATAATTCCTGATTTTGAAAACCAAACTTGGGACACCTGGTTTTGATTTTCAGGGATAATGAACATTTGCAGTGTCAGCTGAAATTAAAAGGCTGCATGTAGCAATTGGTGTGGCGCATACCATAGGAGCATGCACTGGCAGTCACAGAGGCTTGGTTCTCCAGAGAGATGCTCTGGCTGTCAGCCAGAGTGTCTCCCCTCTTTTAGTTCTGCCCCAGCTCCTCCAGCATGCCAGGAGTCCGAAGAAGCAGGGAAAGAGCAGTATGCCTGAAGCGGGGCTTTTAGCCCCTCACCAAAGCACACATGTAGGAGCACGTGCAGCAGCAAAAAGTAGCAGCACAGATTTATGCTGCTACTATTTTTGCCACTGCAAGTGCATGCCCCTGCATGTGGGGATGTGCTCAGGGTATTTAATTAGATCTGGGAGAGAGAAGTAGAAGCTGGCAGAACACTTGTGAAGTAGAGAGAGAAAACACCTGTCTTAATTGAAAGAGCAAGGAAGGGAAGGAGGGAGTATCTCAGAAGCTTTATATATAGTAAATATTAATTCATTGTCAGGGAGGCAGCCCCTGAAATTTTGGAGATGTTGCCCATCACTTGTATTCACCCTGTGCAGAATAATAATTACTGTTTGCAACCATGTGAAGTGATGAGGCCTGAATGTTTCTGATGTGCACTACTGTGTGTGTTCACTATCTCTAAGTTTTTATTTGCTGCTTGACAGCAAAGTACTTATATTGAAGTTGGGTTACTTGGCCTAAAATAATTAAAGATGAATAGAATGTTTGTGCTACTTGAGAGTAGCTTACTCTCTCTCAACAAGTGTAAGCAGAGGGAGGTTAGAATTTATTTAGTTTCCTATTCTGTTGACTTTCTGCTTTACAAATTATGAAACTCAGAGAATCTGAAAGCAAGCTTTAATCACAGGGCCAGCTCCAGATGTTAGTTTTCAGAGGATTACGTAGCAGTCTTACATAAATGCCAGGAGTACAGACACCAAAAGCCAGGTCCTCAACCTATGTGTATAAAGATGTGTACATTAATGTCAATGGAGTCACACTCATTAACTCTTGCTGATGACCTTGTCCCAAAGGTATTCTGTCATATTTAACAAAGCCTCTCTCCTGCTGTCTTCCCTTCTCAGGCAGCATGCCACAACAGTGCTGGGTTAGAGGCAATTTGGAAAAGTCTCTTGCTCAAATTTTATTGTTGTACCACCAAACTGAGGGAGGGCGGGGGGTGAGGAGAAACAGACCTGAATCAAACTCACAAGCAGTAAGGATTAGACCTCTAGTCTTCCATTTCAGAAATAAAGGACTTTACCACCACCCACAAAGAAGCTGCTACTAACAGTATACCCATTTTTCTAGACCCTGTTGCAGGGCTGCCACTAGATTACATCACATGTGTGCAACAGGTTAAAAACAGTTCAAATTGGCTGACCCTCCTAGACATCAACTAATGAGGAATCCTAAAGATATAAAATGAGTGTTTAGCCATGTCATGAAACCCAGTCAGTCCAGCTTTGAGTTTAAAAACACACCAATAAAAATGTATTAGCTTTTTGTGGTATTCAAATGGTGAAAATTTATGACTTTCACATGAATAAGTTATTTTAGAGGAACTACTATATTCTGGAGCAAATGGAAAAAGTGACATGTTTAGAGAATTTTAAATTTTGCAGCTAAGAATTAATTTCACAGTGTTAATACCGATACAGGTAATGGGGGCAACATTTGTTTTCCCATCTTGAATTCAGTGGAGTAGAATTTCCTGTTAAGAAGCTGGAACTATGAGACTGTTGGCTGAAAAGACAAAAGCCTAAACCTTCTGAACTCTTAACCGTGAGAATAAGACACTGCAGTTCTGGAGGACAAGTTCTCTGCTGTTTGGAAAGTAATCTGGCTGCTGTATATCACACTGGGACATTTTGGGGCTGTGAAGTTGTGTTTTTATCTGTTTTAATTGATAAGGTTCAAAATAAATTATGACATAAGTTAATTTTAATAACTTACATCTTGAATGTATCTCATCATTCCAGGCAGATCTTTCCTCTTCACAGAATGCAGTATATGAAAAAGCCATTATGGATCTCATCAGAAAAGATAAAATGAGCTTTGGGCCTTCCATTCAAGATGCTACTAGAAAGCACAAGACTAATCTGGCAGGTTGTACAATACTAATGTTGTTTACTGACATAAAATCATCAACTTCAGGGGCTTAACAAATATGATGTAATTGACCATTCCCACATGGGCAGGTCATCACGTGAATTCCATACATTCACTGGTAAGCAGTTAACCATGTGAGTGAAATTTCAATAGATGGTAGTATGAGTGATATTGTAGCTGTGATTATCCAGAAATTACGTCAGAGGCAAGAATTTCTTGCTTGGGGATTCACAATCTTGTGTTTTGTAATCAGGAGCATCTGTCGCTCTCATTTGCTGAACCAAATTTGTAACTGAACTGAAATAAATATATAAGGAGAATGTGTCACAGTATTCACCCAGATCTAATCAGTAGTAGTGTTGACTAAGCACTCTAGTACCTACTCCTCTGCCAATTTTATGCGTTGTGCTAATTCAAGAAACACTGATAAACAGAGTCAGTGCCAAGAGTCAGCAGAGACTAGGCCCCAGCAGAACTTTATGTTCTTTTTCCTCTAGTCTCCTCAGCTAGGGACAGACATTCAAAAAGCCTGAGACTGAATTGATTCACTCTTTGCAGATTAGCCTAAACTGCGCAGCTTAAACCGATTAATAACTGAACAGACATTCTCTGTTAAATCAGGAAATGCAAGCACATGCCTGCAGTGGCTTGAGCTGGAAGCCGGAGCCCTCCAAGGCTCTCACCCCTCTCTGCTGGAGTAGAGGGGGCATGGCCAGGTATCAGTCAGGGCTAGCAGGACACACAGGATGCCAATCACCAGTGTGGGGGGGCAGCTGCTGCCAGACTGAGGAGTGGGGATGGGAAAAAAAGTACTTTCTCTGAAGCAAGCATGTATTGAACACAGCAGTTTGCAAAGCATACAACAGGGAACTACCAAACATCTTCGCCTAGGCTAAGATACAGCCCAGTAAAATACAGCATACACAACTTAGTCAAACTTAAAATATAAAGCAGGAAGACAAGAGAAGGCCTTGCATAAGTCTTACTAATCCTGAGGGCAGAGTGTCTCCTTATAGCCAGACATTCAGAAAGGCTTTGTTTAGGTTTCACAGGTTCTGCTTTATAATATCAATGTAGCTCTCTGCATTCTTTGATCTGCAACTTCCAGCCAGAAGCTGTCTTCAACTTCCCTTAACTCTATCTCCAGCACATACATGTGATGATCGTCAGGTCTTTGCCAGCACTTCCCACATCTCAGTCTTGTCCTGCAGGTCTTAGCTCACAGGTGCAGGTCTTGCCTCTCTCTCCCACTCCAGAACCACTGTGGAATTAATCCCCACCCTGGCTGCAGCCAATCTGGAGAGAGGGAGAAATTAACTCCATCTTTGCCTGGCTGTAGGAAAGCCATGGAGGTGCGGCTGGGGCTGGTAAACCCCAGATGCGGTATGCAGGGTTTGCCAGCATGGGGGAGAGAGAATGTAGGGAGGAATTTGCCTCAGGGGCCATGGCAGGCCAGTGTCTGGCCATGCCCCACCCCTGTTCTTGTTAGAAAGCAGAGGGGAGGGGAGGGGCCAGCCCTGCTGTGGAGCAGACAGTCCCACCCAGCCCAGAGAGCATGCATCATTCTCATTAGCTATTTAGTCCCTGGTCACTTTTCAGGCTCCATATCCTATTCCCAATCTCATTGCTTTTAGGGCACATGTCTAAATCTTCCCACTAATAATCTGTACCTATCCTGTTGCTCAGCTCAGGCTTCTTCACCCAATCAATTTCTCCCTCAACACCTCAACAGATATGTCTGTCTTCAAGCCTCCGTTTCTCACCCCTCTCAATCCTATTTGTCTACCACCACTGGCTGCCAGGTTCAGGTCTCTCTTCAACCTCTTTATCTAGTCTCAGCTTTATATTCTGCCAGTTGCTTCTCCAGCTCCCTGAGTCCTTGTTCTGGTCTCTTTGCCCAGCCAACTTCAGTCCCTCCCCTTGCATGCCCCATTTCCTAGTCAGACCTGTCTTCCCAACCCTTGTTTCCTCCCTTTATTTTGTCCCAGTCACCTTCTCCAATGACTCTCAGTGTTTTCAGCTGTCATTGGCTGCAAGATCCTGTCCTTAGGAAATTTCAGTTTAAACTGTAGTTTCAACAATTAGCATATTCTTAAAAAGGGAAGCACTGGACAACTTAGCAATAGGCAGTGGTTCTACACCCACACATAATATGTATGGTTACCTTTTGCACCAGGAAAACCACAATAATCCATCTTCATCTGGAAATCAATAACAAAACCTCCATTTGGGGAACAGAGTTGGATCCAAATGAAGTTCTGATATACAGATAGTGCCTCAGTTTTTCATGTGGACAAGGGAACTTTTTTAATGCTTGTAAGTCCCAGTTTTACCAATGTGGGGCATGGTGCTGCTAGCTTAAGCACATACCAGCGTGCTTACCCTACACCTGGGAACAGGGTTTGTTTTTTTTTCATATAGCCCTGTAGTTATTTTAAATTACTTATCTGAGTTGTCTGTTATTTTACTGGGGTAGGGGATTTGGTTGAATTGATATTTTTGCATTGGCAGCTGATACCCAAAGCAACTGAAAGAGCTGTAAGGCTCACTAACAGCCCAGAAGCATCTCTTTCCTCCCCTCCCCTTTGAAGTAACTCTTTCCCCACATTGCTTTGTCCCTCCTATGACTCTCACTACTGCAGAAACCTTCTCTCCCCCTCTATCTTTCTCTTCTCAGTGTACAAAGATGACCTCCCACCTTTTTTACTGCCTCTTCCCCTTGTAATCCTTCCCTTTGTGCCACTAGTATACTGCACTGTCTTCTTTTTTCCCCATTCCAAAATGTGGATCAGTATGAAAGAAGCCTTCTCCAAACAGCTTGAGCAGTAACATCCTCAGTAGCAGACTCCTGGGCACTTGAGGGCTAGAGGCAGTACACATAAACCAGTTTATGATCAGAAACTGCTTTAAACCTGTAAGAGAACAGACACTCAGTACAGATGAACCAGTTTGAAAATGACTGAAACCAGTTTGAGATAAACCTGGTTGAATGTAGTATCAGACGTAACTGATTTGAGTCAAACTGGTTTATGCAAAGTCTGTCCCAGACTCCTTGCTCATTTAAGTTAAATCAGAGTCCCCCAGAATCCTGGCATGCTCTCTGGGCTGGGCTGGGCTCTCTGCTCCACAGCAGGGCTGGCCCCTCCCCTCTGCTCCCTGGCTAAGATTTGCAGCTCCAGCAGAGATTTGCAGGCACAGTAGGGTCTGCTCCTTGGCTGAGATTTACAGCTCCCGCAGAGATTTGCAGGCACAGCAAGGTCTGCTGGCTTCCTTGTACCCTACCCCACCATCACTGCTCAAGCAGGAAATCCCTCCTTCCCTCCCATCTCCCACAGCACGGGCCCTGGCCCCAGGGACCCTAGGCATGAGGTATGCTAGCTAATGCCAAGAGGGGGGTGTGTGTGTGTGTGTCCAGTTTCACTGGGACAGGCAGGCAAACAGAACAGGGCTTTTGGAGCTAATCAGCAGATCAGCTGGTAAGCTGTTTAAGAAGTTTGAACTAATGGAGAGAGGCCATTGTTTTGCTAATTGGATGATAGACTCTTATCAGCCTCTGGCTGGCTTGCTTGCCTATCAGTTTGCTGCAGACAATATGACAAAGCTTGGAGGGCGATTGAAAAGCTCCGTATCATCAACAGATGCACGCACTGCACACCCCCACCTGCCTCAGAGTGCTAGCCCAGGGCTGGGGGCTGACAACACTCCCACCCCTTGAGCAGCCAGCGGGGAAAAGCCTGGGACTGTGCAGGCAGATATCCCTAATGAGAGAGTCCTGGCAGGGCCTGGCTAGATCTACCTCAGCTTAGCTCCCTGCAGAAGGGAAGGGAGGGCTGCTCTAGTGCCCCCCAGCTTCTAGCCTGAGCCACTGCAGGCACGTGCCTGAACTTCCATGGTCCAGAGAGAATGTCTGTCCAGTTTCCAAACAGTTCAGCCTAGCCAGGTTAGACTAACCTGCAAAGATTGAATTGATTCAGGCTCAGGCTTTTGAATGTCTGTCCCTAGGCCTCAGATCCAGGGTTGTATGGTCACTTCAGACTAGAGAAACCAGAATAAAAAACCCTAACCTTTCTGCACAGAAAATGGAGTTTTGCCATAATTCTGCCTTGGTTTTGTTCCAACGAAGCTGGAAAACAAATGTTAAAACTTTAAAAATTGTGATGAACTGGAACTGACATAATTTTGTTCCTAGCCACCTGATGGACCGTGTGTGTCAATATGATGGTGCATGCTGGCATTTTTGTCGGTTTTTTCCATTTTGTTTTTTAGAAAAGGGGGAAATTATATGCAACAAACTCTGTAAAATAAACATTAATGTTTATATGTCAAGGTTCCTGTACAACTGAAACTTGGTGCCTTGGAGCCCATGTTTTATGATACATCCTTTGATTATTTAATTGCTTTCACTCTTTCCACAAGACCCCTATGTTTTTCATTGCACTGAATGAATCTGTTCTGATGATATGCTTGGGGGATGTAGTAAAAAAGGCTCTTGTTGGTAGGTCCCTGCCTGATCAGTTACAGTAGCTGGAAAGACTCATAAGGTGCGTCTACAAGAGACGTTATGTCGCCAGAGTGATGAGCTATGGCAACAGGGCTCATTGCTACAGCTATGTAGTGTTGGTGGGCATGAACCGTGACACCACTGCTACTGCACAGTAGGGTCATTGCTACTGCATAGTAGGGTTGGAAATGACCCGAGCAGCACTGGGGCTGCAGAGTCCCTGCAGTTACTGCACAGTCATTTAGTACTTGCTAAAGCAGTCATTTAGTACAGTACTTGCCAAAGCTTTAGCAAGTACTAATGACTGTGCAGTAACAACTGCACAGTTGGGCACACACTTAGACATGCCCATAGTGAATGAGGTAAAGAATTACAGAAAGAGAAAGAGTGGTTTCATGATTAAGGCATTGATGCCCAGGAGAACTAGAATCTATTCTTTCCTGTGACAAAGAGTTACTATGTGATGCCAATCAAATCACTTAAGCAAATGTTTCATCAAGTGTGTTGCTCATTTTCTTGGTGCTGAACTTGAGACCCTCAGGTATAGGTTTGCAGAAGTGCTGAACATTCAGAGCTGTCACTAAATCCAAAATGAAATTATGCTTTAAACCTGCAAAGTGCTACCTGATGCTATGTGTTATGAAAGATAAGATCTTAGGCATTGGAAATTGGGCATCCAAAAGTCAGCAGACACTTTGGTCTTTAATCTTTTTATGCTTCTGTTTTCTGCATGCACAAAGATGATACAGCTGCTGCCTCTCCTCACAGAAGAGTTGCAGTTAAACTAATGAATAATTGTGATGCACTTAGTTACAGTGATCATGATCACTATAGAAAAGGCCTCAAGGACATCTATGATAATGTATTCTGATCAGGGTTTGAATATCAGGCAGTCAGTGAGGTGAAAGATCTTTCATTGAACAATGAGGATCTATTCATGAAGTAAGCACTATTGATCCCATGTCCTGTATGACATAGGAGCTTTGTGGGAAACTGTGGTAAGTGATGATCATGTAATTACAGACTGAGGCCCAAGTAAGGTTGCACTGTCAACCTCATTTCCAGCATTTGCCTTTATAGTTTTAATTATTTCAACTAGTTTTTGTGCAAGAAGATATCCCACTCAGCCTTGCAGTATGTATACAGTGGGAGTGTCTACATGAGAGGCTACATTACTGTAGCAACAAGCTACAGTGACATAGCTCATTGCTACAGCAGTGTAGTGTGGTGGGCACTAACCATGACACTGCTGCTACTGGGCAGTAGCTCATTGCTACTGCACAGTACCTGTGGAGCCACAGTTCATGCCCACCGACACTACATTGCCGTAGTGTATGCTCAAGAGGAGGACAGAGAAAGCATTTCAAGGTTGTCCTCAAGGCCAACTTGAAAAAATGCAACATTGACATCAACTCGTGGGAAACTATCACCCAATCGTTTATTAATTTAACTGCAACTCTTATGAGAAGGGAGGTAACAGCTGTATTTGCTAACACAAGTACTGGATAACTGCAGTGCTAACTGCTCAGTCAGGGGCACGTGTAGATGCACCCAGTGAAGCCAGACTATCTGATACTCATGTATAGATTTAAGCCGCAGTCACTGCTGAATAGAACACTGTTAACAGTGGTGTTTCTTGGGGATCAGTGTTGAGAACTGATGCTGTTGGAGAGTGGGATAAAGTAGGAAGGTGGCCAAGTTTGCTAATGATACAACATTATTCAGAGTGGTAAAGACCAAGGTAGAGTGTGAAGAATTATAAAAGTATTTCACAAAGTTGAGTGAATGAGCAACAAAAATAGATTAAATTCAATGTTGATTAATGCAAAGTGATACATGTGGGGGGGGAAATAACCCGACACACACACACACACACACACACACACACACACACACACACACACACACACACACACACACACACGTGCTCTACATTAACTGTTGCAAAACAGGAAGGATCTTGCAGTTGTCATGGACAGTTTGCTTAAAAACATCAGCTCAGTGTTCAGCATCAGTCAGAAAAGGAATAAAATATTACAAATTATTAAGAAGGAAATTGTAAACACAACACAAAGTATCATTATCAGAAGTGTAACTTGGCATTTGAGCACTCCGGATGGCAGCATCTCAGGACGTGTCCACGCATGCAAGCCCGTGAGCTTGTAGCAGCTCAAATAGAAGCGGTGCAAATTTGAGCTGGGGCTTTTTGCCTCAGTGCACATGCTCGGACATGCACTTTGTTGTGGAGCAAATTGTGCCACTTGGGGCAAAATAACCCTGCCTGGCTCCTCCTGGATCTGCAGCCAGGGGGAGCTAGTGCCCAGGGCCAGCACCTGTGCTGTCCTCAGCAGTATAAAAAGCTGCTCTGTCCTGGCCCCAGCAGTGCAAATACCTGCCCTGGCCAGCAGCTCAGGGTTACTTGACCTCAGGTTACTTGATCTCCAGCCCCCTGCTCATTCCTCTGCTGTCTCTAGCCTCCCAAGGTCCCCTCCCCCCTCCTCCAGCCCCCCGCCCCCCTGGGCAGTCAGTGTGCTTCAAGAGTGGGGAAAGGGCCTGTCATAGAGATGCTCTGGCACTCTGCTAGAGCATCTCTGGAGGACTGAGCCTCCAGTTGCATATGGGCATGGTCTGGGACTGTGTCCTGACCCAGTTTTTTCCCCTGGGTTTTTGTTTGACCCTGGGGTCTAATTTTCTTCCTGCGCTGCAAGTTTACAGTGCAGGGAGCATTTTTTCATTCCTGCACATGCCTCTTGCCCCGTCTCAAAGGGGTTTGAGACGGGGCAAGAGCCACATGCGTGCTTGTCTGGACGTGCTCTCACAGGGCAGGGTCTGTGTCTAACACCCAGTGTGGTGTTAGCAATGCTGACAACACAGCTGCTTCTCTTTTTACCCCTATGCTGAGTTGGAACCCAGGTCTGGTACTTTAGTCACCTCCCATTCATTATGCTACTGATCATGATTCCCCTTTATAAATCTATGGTGCATTCACATTTTGAATACTATGCGCAGTTTTATTCCCAATACCTCGGACAGACAGGATATAGAAGAACCAGAAGAGGCACAGCAAAGAGAAAAAGGATGGCAGGGATATGCAGGGGCTTCCGTATGAGGCAAGACATAGGGTAGAACATTTCAGCTTAAAAAAGAGATGCTTGAGGAGAGGCAAACATGATAGAGGTTTGAAAATATTAAACGATGAAGAGAAAGTAAATAGGGATTTATTAGTTATTCTCTCACAATACTCAGATGAGGGGACATAAAATGAACCTATTAGATTGTAGGTAATAAAAGGAAGTTCTTTTTTTTACACAGTGTGTAATTTGTGGAACTCATTGTCACAAGATGTTGCAGGGGCTTGTAGTTTAAACCAGTTCAAAAGGAGCCTGGACTAATTTTTGAAGGATTGGGGCATCAGTAGGCATTGAACCTAGTAGAGGGTGATGCAGCCTCTGAACTAGAACTTCCTAAATCTCTGAATCCTGGAGCTATAATGGGAGAGGACCATTGGGTAGAAAATTCTGGACCTCCCCTGTCTATCCTCTCCCTCTGCATCCATATTCTACCACTGTGTAAGACAGGATACTAAGCTAGAGGACCTATGACCAAACCTAGTAAATGACATTATTTATGTCCTGACTTCATTCATATATAAGCTCTTAAGTTGTGAGACTGACCCTTGCAATGTGTTCCTTTATAGCAGGACGCAAGTGGAAGTGTTAAAGAAATTCACTGCTGCAGTGCTACGTACTTTACTTAAAAGACCACATTATGGCCAAGAGTGACCTGATTCGTCTGAGACAGTTACTGTTAGGTAGTCTCAGGCTGGCAGTTTGTTGAAACCACAGCCCTGTTTTCAAGCCAGACTGGATTACACAACATGCTTACAACTACTAAGAAAATATGGTGTATGGGCAAACAAACTATAGTAAATGTGCAATCCAGGACATTTTCCTCAATAGAAACTGGAACTGGAATTTATTTGGGTGGAGGAGGACTAAATGCATTCGGAACAAAATAGCAGACTTTGGTATTTATGTCTGGATTTGTTTCTGCTGTGTAATAATATTCTTTTATCACCTTGTCAGGTTTTCCACTGCCCTGTTCAAAAGTTCTGTCAGAAAGAGCTGAGCAGTTGCAGAGGAGACTATAGGTGTCTATTTCAACTTTATTTTCAAAGCAGGAAATGCCCAGTGACAGGAAGGAACATAATGTGTCTAGGCAAGATATAGATCTGTGATTTCAGCAGTATGAATAGCAGTTTTGACAAAGTAGAAGCCTGAGAGTGGGTAAAAATGCAGGGAATAATTTGCCAGCCATTTTGCATGAATTTAAATCCTTATGATCTAGGAAACAGACTAATTGTTTTATGCGGGATACCACTTGTTGATACTAGTGGGGGGAAAAAAAGAAAAGGAAGTTGCTATGCAACTGAACAACTGGCTGGTGAGCTGAAGAATCCAGAAACTTACATTAGGAATTCTTACCATTAGTAATCATCTTGAAAATACAAATAGATAAAGTTAGAGGGTTACTTCTAGTATTTGTAAATGTCATCAATGTACTTCTAAATGTACTTCAGTGAGTGATCAATAATGACGGGTTGAAGAAGCATTACTCAGATTCAGATTAGATGTAGGTTGGTAGTCTGGTTTTGAGGTCACAAGTAAACTAGAGTTTGGCTTTGGATTCAGCAGTGTTGAGATTCTACAGTTAGATCCATCATCTAGAATTGCATTTGCTAAAGACTTTAAAGATAGACCCACCTTTAGAAACAAGCTGGACTACAGTTAGGAGATTGATTTGGATCTAAGCATTTGAATTCAATATTTGGGGAATCCAACATTTGAGGTTTGGCAGCCTCAATTTACTGAAATGATGTAAAAATCATGGCTTTGCAAACAGGTGAAACCCATTCAATTTGTTTCCCAAATGCAAATGGAAATTCAGAATCAGTGAAGAAACACAGATCATAAGTGAGGAAAATGCTAATATGAACCTGTGTAAGGAGAAACTCCTGTGTTTTGCTGAACTCCAAGAAGAATTCAGTAGACTAATTGATTAACATCGCCTTTAAAAATAGCTATGGTTGCCTTTTACAAATAAAGTTTTAGTAAGCAGAAAATCTGGCATTATTCCTCTTCTCAGTTATAGCTCTGAAAAGAGGTGTATTTACTGTTAGCAACGGCAGGCCTTTCTAGCTTTAGTCTTCTATTAAAAAATAAACCAGTTGTAGTAAAAAAAGGATTCTTTCTCTATCACTGAGCTTTGTACTATCAGTTAGAAAAACTTAATGGGTGGAGTTTTAAAGAAATGATAATTGACTTTCAGCAACAAGACATAAAAAATAGGCTGCAGCTACCACTTGTGCTATATACAGTTTGTGGCAGAACAACTTCAGTGCCCACCACTTTAAGGATGAGAGCAAACAGCAGGGCAACTGGCAGGTATGGGCCAGCCTTCGTGAGAAGGTCACATGACTGCAGGCCAGGCCATGTGGTTGGTGGAGAGAACTGAGCTGCCTTCATTTTAGTTCAGGCATCAGGGCTGAGTCAGCAATCTGTTGCTGGCAGCTGGAGCAACAACACCCAGAGCAACAACACTGCTGCTCACGGAAGAGCTTGGAGGAAAGGGAGGAACTATTGGGAAGGTTGGAGGTTCTTACAGGCCCAGTGGGGACCTGAGCCCCAGGAGAAAGGCTGAGACCTGGAGAAAGCTAGGCCCAGCCTAGCAAGGGGACTAATAGCTTGTAGGCCTACAAAGGGGCCAGGTAATCCTTGATTAAATTAGGTAGGGGTGAAGCCAGGGGGTTCAAGTGAATCCAGTAGAAATAGGCCCCATGCAGCCTTGCTGGGGGCACTAGAATAGCCTGGATTGGATCTATGGTAAGGCCTAGAGGGGGATAGTTTCAATTCCCACCATCCAGTGGGTTGTTAAGACCAGAGTAGTGGGGCCAGGCATGCCCAGGGAAGGCACCTGAGCCCAGTGTGAGGAGTGTGGGGGCCAGGTATGCTTGTCAAGAAGCACCTAAGCCCCATATGGGGGTGCAAGACCCCAGTGGCCCCAGGTAGGGGCAGTAGTAGTATTGTGGGTCCCAGCAAAGGAACCAATTAAGAATAGGGAGCCAGGCACACCTGCGAGGAGGTACCTGAGTCCAAGGGGTGCAAGACGGTGGACCCAGCAGGGGGAGCTGTAGTATTGTTGACCCCAGAAAGGGTGCAGTAGTGGAGTTGGCCCTAGTGAAGACGCAGCCATAATAATGTGGAGGGAAGCCCCAGGAAGAGGGGGCAGTTAGGCCTAGGTAAGTCCTCGGATGCCTAAGGCCACAAGTGAGCCTGAGGCTGAGTAGGCGAGTAATTGGTCCTAGTCAGGAAATCATAGATTCATAGAAGCAGGGTCAGAAGGGACCTTGCAGATCTTCAGGTCTGACCCCCTGCCTGGGCACGAAGAAAACTGGGCTCAAATGACCCCAGCTAGGTAGGCATCAAGTTGCTTCTTAAAGACCCCCCGGGTTGGAGCCAGCACCACTTCCCTTGGAAGTTGGTTCCAGATCCTAGCTGTCCTAACTGTGAAGTAGTTCTTATGGATGTCTAATCTAAACCTACTCTCCAACAACTTGTGGCCCTTATTCCTTGTTATCCCGGGGGGTGCTAGGGGAAACAAGGTCTCCCCCAAACCCTTCTAGTCCCCCTTAGTGAGTTTATAGACAGTCACCAGGTCTCCCCTCAGCCTTCTCTTGTGAAGGCTGAACAGGTTCAGGTCCCATAGCCTCTCATTGTAGGGTCTGCCCTGCAGTCCCCGGATCATGCAGGTGGCCCTCCTCTGGACACTCTCAATGTTGTCCACATCCCTCTTGAAGTGGGGTGCCCAGAACTGGACACAGTACTCCAGCTGCGGCCTGACCAGTGTCATGTAGAGGGGGAGGATCACCTCCTTGGACCTACTTGAGATGCACCTGTGGATGCACGATAAGGTCCGGTTAGCCCTGCCGACCTTGACCTCGCATTGTTGGCCCATGTTCATCTTGGAGTCAGTAATGACTCCAAGGTCCCTTTCAGGCTCCGTGCTCTCATGAAGGGAGTTTCTCATCTTATAAGCGTGCTGCTGGTTACTACTGCCCAAGTGCAGCACCCTGCACTTGTCCGTGTTGAAACGCATCCTGTTTTTGTTAGCCCACCCCTGCAACCATATCTGGGTTTTTCTGCAGTCTCTCCCTCCCTGCTAATGTGCCCAACTCTCCCCATATTTTGGTATCATCAGCAAATTTGAACAGGTTGCTTTTCACCCCATCGTCCAAATCACTGATAAAGAAATTGAACAGTGCGGGCCCAGGGACCGAGCCCTGACGGACTCTGCTGCCCGCTTCCCCCCAGGTTGAATATGACCCGTCCACCACCACCCTCTGAGTATGACCCTTCAGCCAATTAGCAATCCATCTGACCGTGTAGGCATCAATGCCACAGTCACCTAGTTTTTTAATGAGGATGGGGTGGTCGACAGTGTCAAAGGCCTTGCTGAAGTCCAGAAAGACTACATCCACGGCGACACCTGCATCCAATACTTTTGTGACCTGATCATAAAAGGCTATCAGGTTGGTCTGACATGACCTGCCCCTAATGAAACCATGCTGGTTGCCCTTGAGCATCATTCCCAATGCCGTCCCATCACAGATGTGCTCCTTGATGATCATCTCAAAGAGTTTCCCCAGAATTGAGGTAAGACTGACAGGCCTATAGTTGCTCGGGTCCTCCCTCCTCCCTTTCTTAAAGATGGGGGCCACATTGGCTATCTTCCAATCATCTGGCACCTGACCCGAGCACCATGAGCGCTCGTAAAGCCATGCCAAGGGCCCTGCAATAACCCCTGCTAGCTCCCTCAGCACCCTGGGGTGGAGAGCATCTAGACCTGCTGATTTGAACATGTCCAGCCCCTCCAGTAGCACTCTAACCTGGTCCTCCTCAACCTTAGGTCTGGAGGCATTCCCCTCAAGTCAGTCTTGAATCACGGTGGGGGAGTCCCTGCACATGAAAACGAGGTGAAGAATTTGTTAAAGAGGTCTGCCTTCTCCTCTGGCGCGACCACCAGATTGCCCAGCGTATCTTGCAGGGGCCCCACATTTCCCGGCGCCTTTTTCATCCTCCCTATATATTTGAAAGAGGACTTTTTATTATCTTTGATCTTGGATGCTAGTCCTAGCTCTATGTCCACCTTAGCTTTCCTAACTGCCCCCCTACAGGCCCGAGCAGTGGAGGTATACTCCTCTTTGGAGATGGCCCCCCCTTTCCGCCTGGTGTACGCTGACTTTTTACAACCAGGCATTCCTGGACGTCCTTGGTGAGCCAGGGAGGCTTTTGGGCACTCTTGTCCCCCTTGCTTCTAGTTGGGATTGTCACCTCTTGGGCCCTGAGTATCGTCTCTTTAAGGAACGACCACTCATCTTGGGCACTGAGTTCCCCTGCCCTCAAGAACCCCAGTGCCTCTCCCACCAATCTCCTCAACTCCTTGAAGTTGGCCTTCTTGAAGTCTAGGGCTACCGCCTTACTGCAGGCCCTTGTCACCCTGTGCTGGATGATGAATTCCAGCAAACGATGATCGCTATCACCCAGGTGGTCAAGGACCTGGAGGCCCCTTACCAGATCATCGCCTGTGGCCAGGACCAGGTCCAACAGGGCATTTCCTCTGGTAGGACTGTGCACCTCCTGGGTTAAGTGGAGGTCCTGTATCTCAGCCAGGAACCTCCTGGATCAGTCCAACCTGGCTGACTGCTCCTCCCAGCAGATGTTGGGGTAATTTAGATCACCCAGGACAACTACATCCCTTGCCTTAAGTGCCTCTGCAAGCTGGCCTGAAAATTCCTGGTCCAGCTCCTCCCCTTGTTTGGTGGGTCTGTAGTAGACCCCCACCGTTACGTCCCTCTCCCCATGACCCCTTTGTATCTTGACCCAAAGTACTTTAGCTTGCCCCTTGAGATGATGCCCTTGAAATGAGATTGATGAGTTACCCAGTGAGGAGCTTGAGTCAGAAAACTGTTCAGGGCTAGGTGAATTGGCTGGTCATCGTACAGATGAGGGTCATGAGAGGGCCCAAGAGGCTGCACATCAGCTAGCCAAGGAGCATGAGTAGGCATGCCTGATGGCCTACAGGAGCCACTCAAGTGAGCAGGGCAGGTTTAGTGGGGCCAAAGTGGGGCAGCATGTAAGAGGCCCAGTGATAGTGGTTGGAGTGCAAGAGGCCCAGTGAGAGCGGGTGGTGTGAATGAGGCCCATTACGGCAGAAAGAAAGGGCAAATGTATGAGGCCTAGCAAGGGACTGAGTGTGGTTCAGCCTTGAGCCAGAGCATAGAGCAACTCAAAGATGACATCTGCAAGGCATGGGACATGATAAGAAGTCAGAGTCATGTGCACACCCCTAGGCATTGGGTTCTTAAATGGGCAGCCCCCCGCTCTATTACACCCATTATCATAACAACAAGGTGTGGTGGGTGAGACTGGGTAGACTGCCCTAGACAGGCGGGTAGGCCGGTACTGTGACTGGGCCAGGGAGTTGCCCCTGTCACACAGTTCCTTGATAAATTCAGGCACAGTAGGCATTTAGGTCTATAAATAAATCCTATATTACAATTCCTTCCTATATAGGCTGCAAACATAGTTAATACATGATGACTTAGAATTTGCATTATCAAACAAAGCATGGCTTCCCACTGCATACAAAGGTATAATTCATAGAAAAGGTTATGCAGATTTCCTACATGGTGAGCTTGATGTTTAAGTAACTGACAAGTGGCAGCACAAATCCTTCTTCAGATTACAGCCTTGGCATTCAGGCTGTCTCTGTGCATTGTTATTGATAATAATTAGAAAGTGATTACCATATCAAAGTAACATCAAAGAAGCAAAGCGATAACCATCTCCAATTCCAAATGTATAAATAAGAGGAGAGTTTTAATAAATTACAAATTCAAGAGAGAAAATGTAATTACAAACCCCTTTGAGAAAGATGACCAGCAGTTGAGGGCTTTTCTGAAAAGTTATGAGGAGAAAAATGTTTTTTTAAGTACTGTCCATTATAAGGAAGTCATGTACTGGAGTACATATTAAGTAGACTTCCTTGCAGTAATTTACACATGAGATGATTTGAGCCTGGAATAGTATTTTTCCATACAGGTAGATGGGGAAGGCCTTCTATTAGAAATGATTTTCATAAAGAATCTGCAAGATTTAAGCTTAACCTAGATATAAGGAGCTAGTGAAGTGTTGGAGTTCTTGATACTGCTCAGGCCATTGTTACAAGCAAGATGGCGATGTTGCCCACTGTTATAAAGAAACAAAGAAAGATGGTTTCATGGGCATGGGCCAGAGATCTAAAAAGGATTAAGAGCTGGCATGACCATGTGTCAAGCTTTTGCTGGGATAGTTTACTCCCTTTCCCTCAATCTTCAGAGCCCAATCCTGTGCCCAGTGCCTGGCTCTTGAACACTAAACTGGAGAAGTGGGTGGAGCTCTCCAGCTCTTGACCTTCAGGGGAGGAATGGATGTGGCTCCCAGGGTGAGTAGCTCTGGCCACCCCTCTGCTAGAGAGCAGGTCAAAGATTTGGAGTGATCTAGACCAATTGGAGGATTGGGCCAAAAGGAATCTCATGAAGATAAACAAGGACAAGTGCAAAGTCCTGCACTTAGGACAGAACAATCCCACACACAAGTACAAGCTGGCGGATGAGTGGCTGGGCAGCAGCTCTGCAGAAAAGGACCTGGGAGTTACAGTGGACAATAAGTTGAATATGAGTCAGTAGTGTGCCCTTGTTTCCAAGAAGGCTAATGGCACACTGGACTGCCTCAGTACAGGTGTTGCCAGTAGGTCAAAGGAAGTAATTATTCCCCTCTATTCAGCACTGGTGAGGCCACATCTGGAGTACTATGTTCAGTTTTGGGCCTCCCACTACAGAAAGGATGTGGACAAGTTGAAGAGAGTCCAGTGGAGGGTGAATAAAAATGGTGAGAGGTCTGGGGGGCATGGCTTATGAGGAAAGACTGAGGGAACTGGGCTTATTTAGTCTAGAGAAAAGGACACCGAGAGGGTATTTAATAGCAGCCTTCAGCTACCTGAAGGGGGGTTCTAAAGAGTATCGAGTTAGACTGTTCTCAGTGGTGGCAGATAACAGAATAAGGAGCAATGGTCTCAAGCTGCAGCAAGGGACACTTGGGTTAGATATTAGGAAGAATGCTCTTACTAGGAGGGTGGTATAACACTGTATGCCCTCCTGGGGGGGTGCATAGCAACAAGAACTGCACCCCCCAGTTCTGTACCCTGCATCCACTCACAGTTCCTGCCACTTTGCTCCCTACTGCGGCCCCAGGAGGTGCCAATGGGCTGCACCAAAGCGCTCCCACAGCCCCTTCCCTAGTCCCAGCCTCATTCCCTCCCTCCCTCACTGCCATGGGTGAATGCTGGAAAAAAACCCATCAGTGCAGATGTTTATAAATTTTGGTCTAATATAACACTGGGGACCCTGACTATTATAGTTATTTAACATTTTTAAGGCATTAAGTTCTACCAACCTAAACAACTATAACATTAATTAAAATGAAGAACAAACAACCTAATCAGTGGCCTAATGATTGATGGGAAGCTGGATGACAGCAACCATGAGCTGATCACCTTCAACATCCACAGTAAAGCTGGCAAGTCAGTCAGCAATACAGAAGTCCTTGACTTCAGGAAAGCTGACTTTGACAAGCTCAGGAGGCTTGTCAGTGAGGCCTTAAGGGACCATGACCCAAAGGGGAGGGGAGTTCAGGAAGAGTGGTTGCTCCTTAAGGGAGGGATCCTTGTTGCACAAGCTAATGCTATTCCATCTTGGAGGAAAGGCAGCAAAAGGGCACAGCAGCCCCCTTGGCTTTCCAGGGAACTAGCAGACCTCCTGTGGCTAAAAATAAAGGCTTACAAAGGATGGAGGATGGGATCCTCCTCCAAGGAGAAATATCCCACATTGGTCTGGTCCTGCAGGGAGCAAACCAGGAAAGCCAAGGCTGCGACAGAACTCCAACTAGTTACAAGTATCAAGGACAATAAAACGTCCTTTTTTAGATATGTGGGGAGCCAGAGGAAAAGCAAGGGCAACATTGGACCCCTGCTAAACCAGAAGGGAGAACTGATGACCGAGGCCCAGAAAGAAGCCACCCTATTAAATGGGTACTTTGTGTTGGTCTTTCATCAGTCCCATGGGACACCTCTGCCTGTTATGGGAAAGAGAGGCTTGGGTGAGGGAGATTCCCTGCCCTCCATCAATGTTGACCTCGTGAAGGAACACCTTGAGAGGCTGCACACCTTCAAGTCAGCTGGCTATGACAATCTACATCCCAGGGTACTCAAGAAACTGGCTAGCATCATAGCTCAGTCCCTGACACACATCTTCGAGAACTCCTGGCACTTTGAAGTGCTTGAAGATTGGAATAAAACCAATGTGGTGCCTATCTTCAAGAAAGGGAGGAAAGTGGATCCAGCTAACTACAGGACCATCAGCCTGACCTCTATCCTGGGGAAGGTCTTAGAAAAGATTATTAAAGAGGCCATTCTTAACTGATTGACCGATGGCAACATCCTGAGGGATAGCCAGCATGGGTTTGTTGTAGGTAGGTCTTGCTTGACCAATCTTATTTCCTTTTACGACCAGGTGACCTATCATCTGGACAAGGGATTGATATCATATATCTTGACTTCAAAAAAGCCTTCGATCTGGTATCTCAGAATCACCTCTTGGCAAAACTGGCCAACTGTGGCCTTGGGTCCACCACAATCCGCTGGCTGGTGAATTGGCTCTGTGGTTGGACCCAAAGGGTGGTGGTTGACAGAAGTCAATTGTCATGGTGCCCTGTGACCAGTGGGGTCCCCCAAGGCTCTGTTCTTGGACCTATATTGTTCAACATCTTCATTAACAATGTGGACATTGGAGTCAGAAATGGACTGGCCAAGTTTACCAATGATACCAAACTCTGGGGTAAGCATCCACACCTGAGGACAGAAAGGTGATCCAGGCTGACCTTGACAGGCTCAGGAAATGGGTGGATGAAAACCTGATGGTATTTAACACTGAAAAATGCAATGTTCTCCACCGTGGGAGGAAAAACCTACAGCATCCTTATAGGCTTGGCAGTGCTACGCTGGTTAGAACTAAAGATGAAAGGGACTTGGGGGTTCACCAGGATCTGGGGGAATGATTGTTCACCAGAGCTCCCCAAGGGATGACAAGGTTGAACAGTTATAAGCTCCTGCAAGACCGTTTCAGGCTGGACATAAGGAAGAATGTCTTCACTGTCTGAGCCCCCAAGGTCTGGAATAGCCTGCCACCAGAGGTGGTTCAAGCACCTACATTGAATGCCTTGAAGAGAAATTTGGATGCTTATCTTGCTGGGATCCTATGACCCCAGCTGACTTCCTGCCCCTGGGGCAGGGGGCTGGACTCGATGATCTTCCAGAAGACTAAGGTTCTCTATTAACAAGCTCTTAATGAGCAGTCCTCGGTTCCAGTAATTCAGATTCAGTATTTCCCATACCTTGAAAGCTATGTCTTGCAGAAGGCTGACATCAATGGAAAAATTCAACATCACCTCAAATGCACAAGTGCAGCCTTTGGATGCCTGAGGAAATGGGTGTTCAAAGACTGTGACTATCACCCAGGACTGCCCCAAATGGAAGAAGTCTGCTGCAAGGATCTCATTACTTTGAAACCTCACAATGACCTAAGGCGGCAGAAGGCTGGGGATAATGGGACTTAGCTCCCCCAAACATGGGGCAGTGGTAGCAGTGGAGAGGGCCACCCACAGGGCAGCCTACGTACAGGCTCCAAATGGCTGCAGCAGGTGGGGGAGGGGTGCGCATAGAAAGAGACATGCAGCTGCAGCTTGCACCTGGCCAGGATCGCAGCCTGGTATGCAAAGCACTACCCAGAACAGCAGGCAAGTAAAAAGGAAGGGGCAGTGGGGGGAGAAGATCAAGGCCTCACAGTGAGGGAGGCAGTGGGGCCGAGGAAGGGGCTGGGGTGGACGGGGTCCTGGAGCAGGTTGTGGGATGGAGCCATGGCCTAGGCAGCTTGTCCAGGGGTGTGAGGTGGCTCTCACTGCTACACACATCCCAGAGAAGGCCAGGGGGCATGTGTCCCCCAGATTTATGTCTGGGGCAGAGGTGGGCTGCTGCTGTGGGCTGGGCTCTGCAATCTGCTGCTGCTGCCCTGAGAACTGCATGACACCACGTGCCTGCCACATGGTAGGTGGAGGCAGGGAACACAGCACCTTCAATGCATGGCAGGAACATGGCGTTGCATGTTTCTTGGGGCAGCAGTAGCCAGGCACAGAGCCCAGCCCACAGCAGAAGCCTGCCTTTGCTCTGGGCACAAAACTGGGCGGGCACATGCCTGCCAGGCCTCCTCCAGGGTGGGAGCCCCCCCACCCCTGCACTCCTGGATGAGCTTCCCAGGCTGTGGCTCAATCCCACAACCTGTCCCAGGGCACCATTCACCCCAGCCCCTGCCTCTGCCCTACTCCCTCCCTTGCTGTGGGGGCCCTGATCTGCCCCTCCTCCCCTTACCCCCATGCACTTACCTGCTAGGAGGTATGTGTCTGTGTCTATGTAAGCCCCTCACTCCTAAGCCACAGCCTCCCTAGCCCTGCTGCTGCCCCTCACTCCTAACCCACAGTACCCCACATCCTGCCAGGGTATGCAGGAACCCACCTTGGAAAAGTGGGAGCAGCAGAAACAGCATGTTGCAGGCTGAATCAAGAAACTGGAACCACTCAATCTACAGAGAAGTGCATGCCCAAGTTGCAAAAGAACTTCTTGATTCTCAGTTAGCCTTGTCAGCCATCTTTGGGGCCCACAGATAAGGACATTGTGAAAGACAGTCATTCTTGACTGTGAGGGACTGCCAACGATGATGGTGGAAAATGCATTCATACATCTTTTATGTGCTAGAATTTGTACTATTAAGCAAAGGAACATTGATAATGTTGGAGCTGTTTTTTTTAAGGCTGGAAATAATACAATTTAATATTCATAACTCCTCATTTAAATTTATGCTGAACTGCTTTGCTTTGTAACAAATGAATCCAAAGTATGTGGCTTATGAAGAACATTTATTTTTCTTCCATCTTCTTAAAATATAAATAAATCTTGCTAAATCTCATTGTCAGCAGATAAAAATATATTCTCTTTCGTCATCATCCAACAGTTATAAAATCAATTGCCCCTGGTACCCTTTATTAATCCCATTTGTATCTAATTTTTCAAACCAGAATTCTAGGAGGACCACATAATTACTTCCAAGGAATGCAGAAATCTTTCTGTGACCTCAAAACCCTTGTAAACCTAGTGAAATAAAAACAGCCGTAAATATTGTCAGCTGAATGGAAAAGTTTTTTTTGTTGTTTTTTTTTCCCCAAAGGCCATGCAGCACTACAGGAAAAGTCTGATATTTTCTTAATGATCTAAGCTTGAAATAGTGGTAGGAAAAATACCAAAATGGAGGAAATACCTCAAATAGCATTCCTAAAAACAAACAATCTTGTATTTCACCAAAGTGTGGACCTCACAGGTAAATTTAATGAAGGAGAAGTCACTTAGTATACATGCTTTTCCAAGCTGAATGTTATTGTATGATTATTTGGCAGTTTTTAAAGAAGAGCTGAGTCTTATAGACTTCTGTACGGTATGTAAAATAAATGTAAAGGTCTGCATTTTCCCATAAAGGCTGATGTAGCAAAGCTCATTCAGGATTAAAAGAACTTGGTTTTCAAACACATTCATAAAGAAAAGCACTGAGATCCATTGACTATGATGAGTCAGAGCATAACTGTTCAGATCACCATGGGAAAATGTTCACAAATCTCCAAAATTTCATGGATTGTAATGTGAATAATAATGCATCTAAGCATTGGTAACAAAAGTACTAGGTTAAGTCAGAAGTCCCAAAAACTTGATTTTCAACCCAATCTCATGGAAGTTAAATAAGCATTAAACCAGGTTTTTGTTTAATTTATTTTTTCACATTTAGAGTGAAGGTGACCACCTGAAATGAACGTGTGATCACTCAGGTTCAGTATTGAATCATAAACTTACCTTCTTGCTTCACTTTATACAAGTCACGTAAGGTGTGTGTAAAAAACAAAAGAAAAACAAAAAACCCTCAAAAAAACAAAAAAACCCCAAACAAACAAACAAACAAACAAAAAATCCCAGCCCCACCCCAAAAAACAACAACAACAAAGCAGCTTTGTCAGCATTTCTTTTTCAGTTTACAAAGCAATATTTTCTCTCTCCATTTTTTTTCTCTCTCTTACCTATTGCATCCTTCCTCTCTGCTACATCACTTTGCCCTGCATAATTCTGTTTTCTTCTAGCTACAGTATCTATATTCTATAGTGACATGGACTACGTAAACATACTGTCAAGAAAAGATCAATAAAGGTATTTAGATACCTAATTCTTATTACAATCAATTAGTTAAGTACCTTAGTGACTTTGAAGTAAGATTGCTAACCTGAGAAAATTGTTTTACTGACAATCTGCAAACTTTTTACTGACAACAAAACTTTTTTACATAAAAAAGATGTCAGTAATGTAAATACAACCCTTCTTCCAGGCCCTAGATAGCAGTTAAAATGGCCAAGTTCAAATTTAGGGGTTTAAAACCAACCACAGTAAAAGAGTTTGGTTGCCCATAAAGGTTTAAGGATTGTCAGTAAAAAAAAATAAATAATAATAATAATAGTAATCTTGGGTTGGCAACCCTGCTTGACTGCAGCAATGGTTTTATATCATGCTGCTCCCACCTCAGGGGGTTCCAGCTTGCCCCATAGCCTGATTACCACCCCCTTCCAGCTGTGGCCCTCTTCCCCTGTCCTAGTACAGGTCCATCTGACCTTCCCACCCCGGCCCCACAGCCCTACTATTTTAGCCACACCATGCCCTCTTTGTCCTGCCTAGTGTCATGCAGCCCTGCCTACTTACAACCTAGCAGTGATACAGGCAAAAGATGGGATACAGTAGCATCAGCACATGGCTGAGAGAGGAGAGGACTGTGGAAGGTCCACAAAGCCCAGAAAAAGCTCCCTGTAGAGTGCTGTGCTTCCACTCAGATGTCAGGTAGTGCTTCTCTGCCCTGTTTGTACTTCAACAGAACTTCAATCAAGCTGCTGGTTGCTTAGGTTTTGTTTGTTTGTTTGTTTGTTTGTTTTAAAAGATAGTTCCATTTTTATGGACTTAATAGTCAGGGTTTTTAGCCTTTTTATGCACAGATGGCAAACTTGCTTTGAGGATCTGTGCCTGAGGGTATATCTATATAGAGCATGGTGCTGCAGAGGAAAGGAAGCTTACTGCGCAGTAAATCTAGTTGTGACTAAATGCACATGTAGATGCGCACACAGAGACGCAATAAACTGGGATTTCACAGTGCTTTTGTTCTAAAGTCACTTTTCAAAAGAACATCATTGGGCATCACCAGCACTAAATATCCTATTACACTTATTTATAAGATGTCCATCAATAATTTAAGCTACATTAACTTGTAAATGTGATGGCTTTTTTGAATCATTAAGCTTCAGGAGCTTGCTTTTTAAATCCACTAGCTAAGGCTCATTTTTAAAAGTTAATTAGCTCATTCAACTGGAACATATCTTGAATAAAATGGTGATGCTTGGATCCTTCTTAATATTGCAGCAGAATACATTAATTTTTAAAATATACCATCATTAACATAATATATTTAATATGGCTTTAAAATGCTATCTAAACAAATAATTGTATTAAACCTTTAACAAGTTTTCTAAAACAGTTAATGAGTGCTATATTTATATTGTATTATTATAATTTTATGATCATATATCATTGTTTCTCTGTGCATGTTTATTTTCTTAAATATTACAGATCATAGTTTAGGAATGATCCAGATATTTCCAAATAGATGTGTGTAAGCTGCTTGAAGGTTCACAGAAAGTTTTAAAAGAACATGTGCCTATTATCTGGTATCTAAATTCGTAAGTGGAAATGCTGGCAAGAAGCTTCATGGACATATCAGCGAGGAATGATTTGAATGCATTTGGCAACATGTACAGTTGGTTGAAAAAATGAAAACTTTTTCTGAAAAATATTGCAAATTTGAATTTAGAATTTTCTGGCTACATTATGAGAGGCAGTGATTCTGCAGTTGTTTGAAAGATTTTCAAATTATTTTTATTGAATATGTTTCATTTCTTAAAATGTGTACTGGTTTATATCCTTTCTTTTTTGCTTTCTCCCTTCTACCTCCCTCCCCTCCACCCCTTTCTTTTTTGGCCACTGAAAGGAGTTGGGGGGGGGGTGGGGAGGAAAATATGATGGGGTTGAAGTAGGAAGAGGAAAATACGATGCAATAAAACATGACAACTTAAATAAATTAATAAATAAAAACAACATTCCAATGTTCATTTTTCAGTTTTTTAAACTCAGAATTTATTTTGAAGACAAAAATGGAAAATTATGGTGGTTTTTTTTTAAAAAGAAAAAGTCTATGTGTTGATTAAAATGCTTTTCATTTGAAAACTATGGACCCCCTCCAGCTATATGAAAATTAAATACAGTGGAGAGCCCTGAAGATAGGTACTATTGACTTAACGTGCACCACATAGTCAAGCTGGATTTTTGACATTATCATTGTGAAATCACTGGGCAGATCAGGTCTCTTTGAAAATGCTGCTTGCTTGTTTACTAAATTAGGCTTTGGGACAGCAGAGGTAAGCATAGAATGTGAAGGGATCAAGTGTAATCATCAACTGTTGGAGAAAATCCCATTTTTCTCCAACCTGCACTGAGACTCCACTGGAACACTCATCTGCCACCTCTCACCTTCTGGAGTTTTTGGAAATTGATGACTGCAAACATTCAGTGTTGGATTATCTCTACTTCTATTAAAAGCAGTGTCACTGCTGCATCTTTTTGAAAAATCCATCCTTAATTTTCAGCTGGGCTGCAAGAGGTGAAAATCATGCCGGATTTTTTTAACTGAACGGTATTACTCATCTCCACCACTTGTCACATACAAACCATTGAAACTATTGTACTGTGTTATATATTAAAATATATTATTAAAACTAGTGAAAAACTATCAACAAGATAGTTTTCCATTAAAAAGCATTTGTTATAATTTTTTTCTTTATTAGAGGGTGCCAGCTTTATGTGACTGGGTTCCAAAGGAAAATAAAACAATAGAACAGAACATAAAACATATAACCAGTTTGATGATAATCATCTGTGTTATACTCGAACTTAAAAAAAATACGAAGCAATGTATTCAACCTTTTACTTATCTTAAGATATTTTATGTTGACCTTTCTCTCCTCTTCAAATTTAAACTTTTCTTTTTAACTTGAGTGCATAAAGTCCTAAAACCTATTGCCAGCATTTAAGGGGATCATGGTAATTGGGAATTATTGTGCAGTTGCAATACTATTGCTTTCAATACATCTTCTTGGATTTCCTGCTCAAAAGGAAAAAAAGAGGAATTTCAGTAATTCACCACAAAGCTACAATGTCTGCTTCTGTGTTGATGAATGTTTCCCTTTAGGAAAGGCACTTCTCATATTAATATAACATCTGGCTTTCATCTTGAACAAATATAACTGAGAAGGAGGAGAAAATGTTCAAAAATGTGGATTTTCCAGCATATTCTACAGCCAAATGACCTCATTAAAAAAAAAAAAAATATGACAAGGAACGCTGCACAAGAAAATTTCACAAAAAAGTTTGGGTGTTTTGCAGTGAGACGTGTTTAAAGATATCAGAGAGATTCAAAGATTCAGAATGAGCTGGACAATTAGGGGAAACAAAAACAGCATGGAATTAAGATTCTACATAGTCAAAACTGCCATTATCAATAGGCCTTTTGAGAGCCTTCACTATATTAACTACAATAAGAAAACTCATTGGCCTCATTCATTTTGTAAGCCCTATACCACAGCATAATGTCAGATTTTTCTTTTTCTACCTTGTAATATAGTACTTCTTTTACTCTTCTAGGACCAAATCCAGAAGTCCCTAACCCTTTTTAATTTACCAATTTCCATGGAAATTTGCCCTAGTAACGCTCAAATAAAGAAGGCCTTATTATTTGGCTCTGTAGGAACCAAAGGTATCATATTATTATAAAATACAAACAGGAGGATAAAATCTTGGCAGATGTCTTAGAATATTTTTAAGTTGAAGTGTGTGTTTATGGAAAACATTGTATCAAGTCTTCCTGGATCCCATCATGACTTATACCTCCACAAATGTTTCCTGCTAGCATTTCCTAATCAAGGCTCTCAAGCCAATTTACAACCATTAGTAAAAGGGCTGACCCTTTAACTTTCAGACTTCAGTAGCACTACTTAACTGAGGATCAGGCCCAGAATGTTACAATGTCCCCAGAGGGTCGGAACTACTGTCCCCATTCCATGGATACAAAAACTGAGGTGGCAGAAACCCCCCCAAAATATATGTGGACTTAATCAATTGAAGCAAGAGATGAGGGATACTTTTAATTCTGTTTTGTTTCCATAGGGCATCAGCATCCTCCTTGACTGCATCTTTGTACTGTTCTCTATTTTTCCAGTGTTTGGGAAAGTAGTCACCCCTTCTCTGGAATCCCCCAGGGCTATTGACTGTGGCTGAATGACTAAGTCTAACTTCAAGAAGATAAGGTATGATCAGAAAAGAGTGATCTTCCTTAATTGGCATTAGCTTATCCTAGGGCTTGACCAGTGAATGGGTTCTCAGTTCTTTGTGGTGCCTCAAAAAAATGAGGCCAGGTCTCTGTTGCAATAAAACAATGTCCTCCTTGTGGAATGAACTGAAGGCAGAGGTTTTGATATTCCAGTGGTTACAAGCATTGTATGGCTCAAAAGGAGGGTACATAGTCTCTTCTTCCAAAGATCAATGTTCAGAAATCTTTCATGTCAGTATGTGATTAGTGAGTGTTAAGTTATAGTTTACATATCATTTTGGGAGAATAGAAGTTTCCCACTAAAATTCAGTATATGGTTTTGGTTTGGGTGAAAATATTTTGCAGTAGTGAAATCAATAAAAGAAAAGCATTTTCAGTTCTTTGCAGAAGGAGGTCAACCTCTAGCTTCTGACAGAAAGGGTACCAAACCCAGAGGAAATTTGCTATTTACATCAATGTAACAAAGACATTTTTCCTATATTTTGTAACTCTCCCCTCCATGTACTGTATCCAAATACATGCAAAGTTTGGATTTCTTAGAGGAGGTCTTTGTGATAGAGGGCCTCTTCCCAACAAAGCCAATTTGTCTTCCCACTGTTGCCTGCCTATCTCAGTTTTGGATTAAAAGGTTTGTTACTAGTAAGCAAATGGATATCTTGCAGTCAATTATTTCCAAACAAATGTGTAAGCATTGTTTAGTTTGAGTAGGAAGGACATGTAACCGTCTCATAAAATAGCAAAGGAAGAGAACAAAAAGGTGTGTGTGTCTGTGTGTGTGTGTGTGTGTGTATTTATATCTATATCTACATATAGTGTGTGTGCATTTATATCTATATCTACATATAGACGCACACGCACACACATACAAGAGCTGCTACCTGGTCTGTATTAAATAAAGAAATTGTCTTGACTGTAATTTGAAAGGGAAAAGAATGCAAACAATTAGTAAAGAGAAGAAAAAAAAGCCCAAAGGGGACTTTTTGACATAATAAGGAAACTGTTTAGAGATTATATTCAGGATGAATATACGTCATTGAATTAATGGTGTAATAAAAGTATTTCACTTATTACATCTGTGCTACCTGGTTAGAACCTTCTTTGACTTACTGAAGAAATAAAAAAAAAAATCTCCCTTCCTTCCCCACCCTCCCATAGTTCTCATGTTATTATTTTCCTTGGTTTTCTAATACTAAACTTTTATGCTATTTCTTTTATGCTATTCCTGATTAGAACAAGCTGCAAAGTTATTACATATTTTTTGTGGATTAACTTTGTAGCTTATTGCTTGTTTCATCATACTATTAATTGGTTGAATGTGTAGCTGGGTCACAACTTAAGGCATGATGGTTAATTGTGTCTTAAATGTAACATGTAGAGGGGGCCTCAGTTTGAGGACTCAAGGGTTTGTAGTCAAATAAGCTAAAACACATGCTGCTTTGCTCTTTAAACATTCTAGCCACAGATCAATGTGTGCAGCTCCTGTAGCCTTGACTGGGCATAGGAGGGTCTGACAATTGTTCATGAAGACAGAGTTGATCTACAGGGTATTCAAGGTGCTGAGTCTCCTATGGGGTATCCTCAATTCTTGTTGAAAGCGAAGACTCAAATTCCAAAGCTCTTTAGATTCAGATTGCAGAGCCCCTGCTACTGCTGGTGAGTAAGAGGCTTTTTATTTCTTTTTTTCTTTTTTTTTTTTAAGTGCTGGGAGGCAGGGGCTGGGTGGGGCAGCCATCGGAGGGGATGAAGGAGCCAGCAGGGGATGGAGCCAGGAAGGGCAGCTGGGGGAACAAGCAGGGGTAGGGGACCAAGCGGGGGTGGGACATGTGGGCTCTGCAGGGGGGGTGTATCTCCTGTTAGGGGGCTGTATCCCCTGTTGGGATGTGGGCCCTGTGGGGGGAAGTCTGTGAGCTGTGCAGAAGGGCTGCACCCTTCAGGGGGAAGGAGACCCAACCCTCCTGAGCAGCCCCTCCCCCCCCACAGTCCTGTCACAATCCACCCACACCTACCCATACACCCCACAGCCCTCCACATCCCTCAGGAGACATCCACATCCCTCCACCCCGCTTCCACCCTTCTTCTACTGTAGCAGAAAGCTCCCTTTTCCTCTTGCCTGCATTTGCTCTCCCCCCTTTAGATATGTTTCTCTTCTTCTACCTTTTCTTCCTTCCTCTTTCTTTCAGTATAAGATAAGGAATTGTGTTTTAAAGTTTGTATGTGTGTATTTTGTATCTCCCCTTGTATTTTGGTATTTTTATCTATTTGTGTGCCATGGCAATACTTTTGTAGCTTATATTTTATACTCCTCACCTTTCAACTAAATGTGTTTAGTTTCAGAAGTAAGTTATACGTTGTAACAATGTTAACAAGGGCAGGAATCAAACTGCTGCTTCCCTGTATCAGGCGGGCCCCTGAAAGAGCTAGTGAATCAGTGATTAAATGCGTAACACAGTAGCAGGCAGCAATTAACACCTAGGAAAACCGGAGCTCAACCAACAGAAGAAATCAATAGAAGACAATGTAGCAACTGGGAATTCTCTAAACATCACTGTTCAAGGGCTAGAAGCCCCTGTCTGAGTTAATCAACACCAGGGACTAACTTTTGGGCTGAATATCTCCAGATCGACTGCTCCCAGAGCCCTATTCAAAATTTATCAACAGGCTCCCAAACCTGCACGTACATGCAGACGACCCCTTGGGCTGACAGATGCCATCCAGTAGCCACCGAGGGGGAAGTCCCAAGAGGGTCAATGACCCCTGGATTGGGCAAACTTGAAAACTGGGGAGCCACCAAAGTCTGCCAAGGACAGATAAAAAGCAGTGAAAAGTGACCCTTGGAGTTCTCTTGATCTCCAACTTGACCAGCACCCGACCTGTCCAGCCAGAAGGACCAGCCAGTGACCTCCTTCTGGAGGATAACACCACGCTGAAAGAAGCCTTGATGGCAGACTCCAGCACCTGTGGGATAGGTATACCTGACTCTTGTAGCTTGCTGCTGTGTGTGTGCACGTGTGTGTGTGGCGGGGGGGGGGGGGACCAGCCGGAAGGTTAATGATTTAACTTCATTACAGTGTTTCAATCCACCTAAAAAACCAGAATTTTAAGGATCCTGAGTTGGACATTTGTACCCAACACTACAAACTCTATATTCCCCAGCACACACCCTGCATGCCCAGCTGCCAGACAAGATGAGACCTACTGGCAGGAGTTGTGGCTGCAGGGACAGCTGTCCCCACATCCTGGTTAGTGAAGCGGTCACAGGGAGCTCTAACTGCTCTATGGTAAGAAAACCAAAGACAAACAGCAAAACGTATAGGTATTTAGAATTCATTTTATTATGATGATAGACATTCTGGTAGGCTTCCAGATTGCTTTAACACTGTAGATATATCAATATAACATTGCCCAGCTGATCACTGTCTCTCACTCTCTCTCTTTATATGTAGTGTTCTTTTGTTTTAGTTGTGGAGGAACATGGATTTTGAAGTATTTTCCAGAGTGACTTTGGGATTTTTTTTTAATCAGGGATTTTTCAGTTTTCAAACACCAGAATTCCTGCTAGGGAGGCCAGTAGCAGGACCCTGTTTGCTCAGAGCTGGCATCTTGGACCCAGCTGGAGGTGGCTGACCTCCTGGCCAATTGGGTCCAGGAGGACATGCTTTGACAGTGCAAAGCAGGCCACCACACTGGGAACATCTTCCGGGTGTTAGCTATCCAGGTGGCTGGGCATGGGGCACACATGGCAGTAGTGCTGCACAAAGGCCAACTCTGCAGCTACAGCCTACTGGCAGCTGGCCCAGAGAGGCAGATGCCTTTACTGGCTGTGCAGTCCCCATCCGGGTCTTGCAGGTTGCAGCAGGTCACAGCCAGGCAGCAGCCCCCACTGCCAGACTGCTGCAGTGGGTAAAGGGTGCAGGGAACTCTCAGGGCTGCTTCAGCAGTCCAGCTGGCACAAGGGGTAGTGTCCCCAGGTACCAATTGGCTGGCCCCAGAAGCTCCTGAGAGCAAGTAGCCTTGAGCTACTTGCCAGGGAAGCTTTTTGTACTGATGGGGCCAGGACAGGGAAGCTTTTTATACTGTGGGGGGCAGCACAGGTGCTGGCCCTGGGCTCTAACTCTGCCTGGCTGAAGATCCAGGAGGAGCCAGGCAGGGTTATTTTGCCCCAACTAGCACAATTTGCCCCACACCAAAGTGCATATCTGGGCATATGCGCTAAGGCAAAAAGCCCCGGCTCAAATGTGTACTGCTTCTATTTGAGCTGCTGCAAGATCACGTGCTTGCATGTGTGGACACTCCCCCTGACTTCATCCCTGCATGCCCAAGCAATGCTCTTATATTCTTCCCTAGTTATTTGTCCAAGTTTCCACTTTTTATAAGCTTCCTTTTTGTGATTTAGTTTACTGAAGAGTTCCCTACTAAGTCAAGCTGGTCTTCTGCCATACTTGCCTTCTTGCGCATCAGGATGGTTTGTTCCTGCACTCTCAGTAAGGCTTGTTTAAAGTACAGTCAGTTCTCCTGGACTCCTCTTCCCCTCAGACTGGCTTCCCAGGGGATCCTGCCCTTGAGTTCCCTGAGCGAGTCAAAGTCTGCTTTTCTGAAGTCCAGGGTCCTTACTCTGCTGCTCTCCATCCTTCCTTTCCTCAGGATCCTGAACTCAATCATCTCATTGTGACTGCTGCCCAAGTTACCATCCACTACTACATTCCCTACCAATTTTTCCTGGTTTGCGAGCAGCAGATCAAGAAGAGCATGGCCTCTAATTGGCCACTTCAGCGCTTGCACCAGGAAATTGTCCCCAGCACTCTCCAAAAATTTCCTGGATTGCCTGTGCACTGCTGTATTGCCCTCTCAGCAGACGTCAGGGTTTGAAGTCCTCTATGAGAACCAAGGCTTATCATTGGAAAATTTCTGTTAGCTGTTTTAAGAAAGCCTCATCTGCCACTTCCTCCTTGTCTGGTGGTCCATAGCAGGCACCCATTACAATGTCACCCTTGTTGCTCTGTCCTGTAACCTTAACCCAGAGATTTTCAACAGACCTATCTTCAGTTTCATACTGGAGCTCTGAGCAATCATATAGCTCTTTTAAATAAAGTACAACCCCTTCTCCTCTTTTCCGCTGCCCATCCTTCCTGAACAGTTTGTACCCATCCATGACAGTGCTCCAGTCATGCAAGCTCCCACCAAGTCTCTGTTATTCCAATCATGTCATAGTTCTGTGACTGTGCAAGGACTTCCAGTATTTCCTGCTTGTTTCCCAGACTGTGCATTTGTGCAGACACCTGAGGTAACTAGTCTATTACCCTTATTTCTCAGGAAGTATAAGAAAACTTTCCCTATTGCCCCCTCCTGCTTGTTCTTCCTCCAGGTCTCCCACTTCCCCATTTACCTGAGGCTTTGGTCTCCATTACCCAGTGAACCTATTTTGAAGCCCTCCTCACTAGGTTAGCAAGCCCGTCTGTGAAGATGATTTTCCCTCTCTTCATCAGGTGGATCCCATCTCTTCCCAGTAATCCTTCTTGGAACAACTTCCCGTGGTTGAAGAAGCCAAATCCACCTATGCAGCAAGGTACTGGTTTGCAGAATGTACCTGTTCCTGTCCAGGCCCTTTCCCTTGACCAGAAGGATTAAAGAGAACATGATCTGAGCCCCATACCTCTTCACCCTTGCATCCAAAGCCCTGTAGTCACATTTGATCTGCTGAGGGTCTCCCCTGCTGAGGGTGCCTCCATCATTGGTGCCCACATGGATAAGCAGCATGGTATAGTAGTCAGACAGCTGGATGAGTCTCAATAATCCCTTTGTGACGTCTCAGATCTGGACTCTGGGAAAGCAGCAGAGTTCCAGAGACCACAAGTCAGGTCAGCAGATGGCTCCCTCTGTCCCCTACAGAAGCGAGTCTCCAACTATCACCACCCATTGCTTCTTCATGGTGTGCGGTTTTCTCAATACTTCCCAACTAGGTGAGGCCTGGTTTATTCTTTTCCACCAATGGAGCATGTTTCTCTCTCTCTGCTGCCAGGGCTGCATATCTGTTTTCCAGATGAACTGCTTCAGGTGGAGGTAAAGGTTCCTGTTTGCTTACAAAGGTCACAAGCTTCCAGCTTCTACCCTCCTGGGTGTCCATGTCTTCTCTCTTTTCTAGTGCTGCCTCTAGCAGTTCTTCCTGCACAGTTCTAGAAGTCTCCTCCAGCATCAGATTGATGAACTCCTCATAGCAGAGGATACTTCAGAGCCTCACCACCTCCTCCTGTGTCTCCCTCACCTGTTCCCTGAGAGACACCACCAGGAGGTACTGCTGACACTTCAGGCTTCCCCCACCTGGCCTTCACTGGAAGGAACCTGCAAGCACAGTCTGCACAGCACCAAACCTGGACCTGCGGGGAAGCCTCAATGGTGAACGATCCTGCCTGGACAGAAACCTCACAGGTGTAAGCAGAGGCAGTGGCAGTGACTCTGGCATTCCAACAACCTCTAGCCATTTCCCTGGGTGTTTGATTCTGCCGCTTCTCTCTTACTGCCCTTCTTCCAAGCACACCTTCCCTAGTGAACTTGCCTGGAAGCTGGCCTATTTACTACTTGTTGGCCCCAAGATGTTCTTTTTTCCTGCTTCCTCATACCAAACTGAAAGCCTCTCCTCTCAAAAGGCAGGGGGCAAACTGTCCTGCAAACTGCTTCCCCTGTTTGCAGCCCCTGGTTGCTCAGGGAGTCTCCTGTTTATACCCTGCTGGGCCTGGACTGGCTCCACCCCCTCATTAGGGCTTATGTCAGGCCCAGGCAGCAATCACTCAGCAATCAGCAGTTATTCAGCCAGCAAGCCTCCCAGCTTCTCAGAGCACGCAGCCCACCAGACAGACACTCAGCAAACCAAAGGCACAGGCAGCTCTGGATCACTTACCTTCTCTGGACAGGATCTGGTGCCTGGCTTCTCTTCCCCTTCTTCCTCTTGCTCCCAGGAAACTGCCTACAAACTGCTTACCCTGTTTGCAGCCCATGTTTAGTGGCTCTTTGATCACTGGATCCTCAGTCTTTCATCAATGGCTCCCTGATTGTTCCCTTAGTTTTAACGATGCATCATTAAACTCTTCCATTGCCTGATTTCTGGTGCATTTCTTTAGGCACAGAAAACCCCACTTCCAGGTGTTCAATTCCATTTTCTGTTGCATCAGATCAAGGCTCTGAATGTCTATACATTTTCACAACCACCTCCTTATCCTGCCAGCTCTTAAAGAACTTAATGATCTGGCTCTGAGAGATTCAATTAATTTTTCCAGTAATCTTTATCTGAAGATATGTTCCAATATGCCAGACTGGCTACACAGAACACATAGCAATATATCTTATGATTAAAGCAGTCATCTTTTGCCAACCTTATGTAACAGGATATTAGCTTACCACAGAATCATGAATAGGAAAATGCATTCCTCTCAGAGCCTACTCCTGCTCCCATTGAATTCAAGGGATGTAACTGTTGACTTCAGAAGAAAAGAATCAGGTGCTATATGTATAATAATATCAAATTCCATCTAATATTTTAGGGAAAACAAGAAATTAGCAGTGACTGCCAGATGAAATACTGAGATTTTGAAAGGAAAATGTATTTTTAGATTCAAGTACAATTATACTGAAATTTAAAATAACAGCTTAAAAGGGATGGAGAGCTGCTGGATACTTATTTTAACGAAGTAGCTATATAAGTCACATTATCTTACTCTTTCCATAAAGGATGCATAAAACCATGAGAAGAAAATAGCCAGGCAGGTGAAGTGTTGTGATGAGTGCTCCTGACTGACTGAGAACTGCATAATCCTTGTTTCATTACCCCATCTTCCAGTAGTGTAGATGCAACACTGGACTCAACAGTGTATCTAGGGGGCAGGGGGTGGAATGACGCTACCTGCTGCCCCAAAAGGCTTTTCTATTGGAGACATATTGCTTCATCTAGGGGCTGAAGGGTGGGGAGAGAACAGGGCACTAGGAGGGACCCTCAGGGAGCCTGCACTGCTGCCTGTTTCTCTAATGTCCCAGTTCCATCTATATCTATTTTGCACATAAAAAAAGACATATGAGTAGCTTATTCTGTGACAGCTCAGACTAAAGGTCATTGTTATTGTTCCTTGCTACTAGATGGTAGAAGAGCAAGAAACTGTTTGTCTTGATCAAATGACTACCTCAGGATATACTGCAGACAGATGATACCTAGCTGATTTTCCTTATACCTCTTATTATTTCAGGGATAATTCCCCACTAGATTGACTAAAGTTATTCTCGTTTAGGAGTTTTGTGTCATTTATCCACTGCATTTTTATACTCATGTAATACTGATTACACATTTTCTGTCAAGGCACTAAGATAAATAGTCTTGTTGGTAAATAATCATAGGTAAAGCTGTTTATGGTATGAGCAGTAGTACCTTAGTCAGAACAAGACAGTCCTTAGAATTTTGGGGGCCCATTGAGGTGATTCCTTGAGGTCTCCATTGATGCTTTGGGATACATTGATTTATAGCCCAGATTAAGATTAAAGAGCAGTTCCTAGTACATGTTAACAGGACCATAAACAACCCATGGTTGTTAGGAAAAATTCACCATGAGAGACTTCTAACTCCAGCAGTTAGTTCATATTTGCAGATTACTTTTAAATGACAAGATTTTGAAATTCTAGGTCTGATCTCATGTAAATTATGCAGATTCACCAGGCTCTTCTTTTTCAACAGAAAAGAAGTCTGAGGTAAGTTCTGACATGTTAAAGGTGATTTCGGTGCAACCTAATGAGTACCGCCTGTAGCTCTTACTAACTGTCTGGATGCTGTTCCTTTTCTGTCCATTCTTTTCTACCTCCTTTGGCAAACACAAGCCAAGAACAACTGTGGCCACACAGAGGGAATTCTAGTCTGTTGTGAGGCTGCCAGACTGAGATTTTTTTCCAGGAATGGCATTTGTGTCTGGCACATTGGCTGGTTTCTGAGAACTTTGGTTTGAATGACTGAGGAATCACTGCTGGAATCGTGACGGAGACACACACAGACGATGGGACTGATGAAAGGGGGAGTGCTTCATGTGGACTGCTGGAGGGAAAAGCACACTGATGTTTCTAACACTCAGCTGGCTGGAGGAGGTGAGCGTGTGTGGGCGGAGTTTCAGTTTTCATCAGTTGAGTCTAGATAGATTATGTGGGGACAAGCCAAATTCACTGAATTCCTGCATAGGCACTATTTCCAGAAGAGCATTACAAAGATTAACTCCATGTTTAATGGTGACTTGATTAAAATAGTACAATCTATAGTGAAAGGAAAGTTTTGCATAGTGTTCATTTTTGCTGTTGGGAAATATGAGTTTTACAGTAAAATTAAATATCAGAAGTGCATAGACAGATTAAGTAATGCACCAAGGCATATGGAAGACCCTCTTTATTATTTTATAATGAGCAGAATCAGATCCCAGAAGCGAATATTAGTGGAGGGTGCATTAAATGGTGCTACTGTTAGTGGGTTAAATCCTGTGTATTCCCCTTAATTCCCTCAATTTGCTGTTACAAAAGAATCTAAATGCAGTGGAACTGTGATAGTTGTTTGTTCAAGAAAGACCAGAAAGATAAAAATGGAGGATTTTAAACTCCAATACTGGCATCAACATTTTCTGCTTACTAATACTGGCTTTGAGGTCCTCTAACACAGTCCACACCAACTTTTTCTGCCCTCTACCCAGCCAAAGCCAGTATTTGCCCACCATTACATATTCAGCAACCTCAAGAATTTCAAGGTGGTTAAATAGAATCATTTTTATTAAGCAGCCCAAGCAGGCAAGACTTATTTTCACTGGGTTGACTAATAGTCTCTAGGTATATTATTTGGTGAATAATGCCAATTTTTATTAAGTAATTGAAGAAATAATTACAGTTCAATACTTGACCAGTCCTATAGCTCTCTATGCACTATCACATCAGTTATTCAACAAATATCAACAATATTATATTGCTCAAATAAATTATACAATTGACCATAATACTTATTTTATTATACATAGAATGTGTATGGATGGATAAAAACCTTTTTTACCTTCTCCTCTGACCAAATACCTGATTCAGAATTAGAATTCAGTTGCTTGTGTCCAGGGCCATCCGGGGGGGGGGGGGGGGTGTGTGTGTGCAAATTGGGATAACTGCCCTGGGCCCTGCACTTTGGGGGGCCCTGTGGAGCTGAGCAGAGCAGTGGTGATGCAGAGCCGATGGTGATGGCAGCTTCTTTGGGTCTGGGATCAGAGTGGAGACAGGGCCCCACATGGGCTCATTTGCCCAGGGCCCTGCACCCTGCTTGGGTCACCTCTGCTTGTGTCTTTCTCCTCCAGTGACAGGTTTACATTAAATTTATGTTTTTGTAACCATAGTCTCATGGGAAAAGGGCTACAAAAAACCTGTTTTTAAAAAAGAAGGTTTAGATATTTTCCTTTACAGGAACCATGTCAGGAGGCTCTGCAGGACCATAAGACTGTTTTAGTGGATCCCTACTTGTATAGCAGCTTTCTGTAGGAGACGGTAGGGGTGAAGCCAGACAACGCAAGAAATCTGCTTGCCAGCACCCTTTGAGGGTCCAATGGCCCAGCTGCCAAAATTTTGTACGGCAGGAAAAAACAGTGGTTGCAGCCCAAGAAGAGACAAAATTCCAAGCCATGTGTCGGCCCTTTCTCCTAAGAAATCCCCTGTGCAAAATCTGTGTACTCTGGCTTTGTGTGCACGAGTCTAAAATTCACTCTGGAGAGTGGATATAAGGCACAAATCCATCACTGAAGATTAAGAACAGATGTAGTCTAACAGTATTTGTGTCCTCATTAGTAATAACTGTGTTTAAATGCAGACAAGATCTATTAATAGAGACAATATTTTTAGTGAACAGTCAAAAATCTAGGCATTTTTTCATAGTCTGCATAAAAAATACCTGGAATAATGTGTTCTATTTTTATCAGGTTTTTTTATGTTTATTATTCTAGAAAAAAAATGAGGTAGTCTATTTCAGCTATGAAGGGTTTCATCAGGCTTCATCTTGTTTAAATTATCAAATGTTTATACTTTTCTTCTATAGAAAAGTGATCTCTTATTAAGTGAAAAAAATTGGCTTTCAGTACATATCATTTGGCTGGTAAGTCAGGAGGACAGCAGGAGGAAGTAAAATAACATGGTAAGTTATGAACAAGTTACCAGAGAGACATGAGATATACAAGTTACAACTTTGTTATTTGTTTAGATGGTATCGATTATATCAAATTCATGGTTACATTACTTGTGTGAATATCAACTTGCCCTTCCTTCGTTGGAGTTTGGAATTACATAACAATTTCATTTAAAAATGAAAGTTTATAATATAGGCTTAAAAATATACTACTTTTTAAATCTTCTGATGGCAAATGATTGCGCAATGCTACTAGACACACAGTCTTCTCTGAGCATGTTGTGTATAGTGCTGCTCGGGGTGTGTGATGCACTGCTAAGCTGCCATTTCATATTTTTCTGCTTCCTCTGATAACCAGCTCCTCCATGTGATCACAAAAGCTAGAGAAGACTTTTCAAGTCTGAACAAAGCAGATATGTGCATTTGTTTTATGACCCAGTGCTCACTCATTCTATACATATTGCAGCAATTCCTAAAGGTGACAGGGACATAAACACAGTGTAGAGACTAGATTAATTTTGTTTAGATACTTGGATGATAATTCAACAAGCTTCTTAAGGAAACACCTATTACATGACTGATCTGATTAAAGTCAGTGAGCCTGTTTGTGTGCTTAAGAAGAGACATTCCTGAATTAAGAACTTTGGAATGTAATTCTGCTACCTTTTCTCCCATTGATGGAAAAAGTCCCTGTGTCTGTTTTGATCAAGCTCAGTATAATTACCTTTTCAAATCATACCAGTTTTCCATTAATTGACAAGCATGCCAGAAAGAGTATGATTTGTTGAGAGTGGAGAGTATGATTTGTTGAGCCATTGACAGCAGACAGTGGATGGAGCCGATTTGGCCATTCGGCCAATTCGACCGCAGCCAGATCTCTGAATCAGATTAAACCGAATTGATTCGGGACACTGATTTGAATCACCGAATCGAATCACTGTCCCCCGAATTGGCTGAATCTGAATCCAAAGTGAATACTAGACACTTTGCACAGGCCTACTTACTGTTACTTTCCTATGCCCTGCACTGTGCAGTAGAGCTACCAAAACATAACGGTAGGAAAAGTAACCATAGTGTCCTTCATGAGGCAAAGTCAATATAAAGGACCAGACCATTCCTCATTCACAGGTATTTTGCAAAATCCACTGGTAGAGTCCAAAACACACAAGCGTTTAGCTCTATCCCATCTGCTACTTATTTTTTTCCACAGCTCACAGTTGAAAGTGCACTCTGTAGCTTTCTTAAATTCCTTAGGAATTAGGCACATTCCCTGAGATGGTTTTGAGTTTCTTTTTTTCCGGCAGTCATCCCAGAGATTTCCATTATGACTTTTATATTCACTCCACATTGACTTCTTCCACAACCCCTACAATCAAGTATTAGTGTAAATGGCAATGTCCTGGTTTCAGGTTCCATCACCTGTTGTCTGTTCTTGTGGAGGGGATGATCATCCTCAGGCTCACAGTTACTGCTATGCTGCTGGGAAAGTGGCTTGCAACATGTAGGGCTTTAATTTATGAACAGTGCAAACCTCATTGCAGCTACTGGGCCCCCTGGCTGCCTTCCATACAGGCTAAATAAGACAACCATTAACTGTTCCTTCTTAGTGATAGACAAAACAGCAGAAGGCACTGCTCAAAGATGAAGCTGTGTGTAAGCTCAGTCTCTGAACTGATATGACTGTCTGAATCATAAGGAACCAAGGACAGCAAGAGAAGCACATGAAAACCAAGGGAGTAAGGTTTTGGGGCATAGTGCTGGCCAGAAAGATGCTTGAAATGTGAGCTGGTAAACTGCCTCCTGTTTGATTCTTGTTCTGTTCAGGAAATAGGATTCTGTGTGTTTTCCATTGTAGATAAACAGGACAACACCAAAGAAATCCCTAACAATCATCAATTTCATTTCTCAAAAAAAATAACCTGATGAGCTCTATGTACTGGTTAACAGCTTGGGCTGCAATGGGGAAAATTGGTCTTTTGACTTAATTAGAGCTATGTTATAATCCTGGTTCCAATTGCAACCCTTTTTTCCCCACTTCCCACAAAGTTCATGTAGTTCCACCTCCACAATTCTTCTCAGGTGAAGCTCTCTGGGGCAGATTCTCCTCTTGTGTAAATTACTACAGCTCCACAGCCTTTATAGGAAGGAAAAAACCAAGCCTGTGTCCTACTGTGTTCAGTATGTATTCTGCCTAGAGCAGCCACAAACCTTTTCCAACTTTGCAAAAATTATTATACTCTCTAATTTAAATACTTTCCTATTTTAAAAGGTACCTACTGTCTAATGCATTTGCTTTCTCTGTCACATGGCTATTTGCCTCTCTGTTGCTGTGCTCACTATGAGGCTGTTCACTTGCCAAGTTTTCTTATGTGGTGATTCTATACTCTCACTGCTATCTCTCAGCTAGTAGCTGTCTTTTCAGCTTATTTACCTTTCACCCTTATGGCTGTCTGTCTGAGCACTTGTCTATGGTATGTTGAGTAGTGTGGAGGAAAGAGATAGTTCTGCAAGATCACTTGATGTATGTATGGTAATTTATGTCTCTTCTATCAGTGACCACAAACCTTTCTTGGCAAAGCATGTGCAGTGATTTCCAATTCCAAAGCTTGTTGCAAAATGGCAATATGTCCCCAGGGAATTCAGGGACATAGTCTACTCCTCAAATCAGTGACAAGCTCCCACACTACCTCCAGCATTGTGGAATAGTGCTGGGTGTGCCCCTGAGGCCCTTACCCATATCCTCATTGTTTCACTGCAGGTGTATCAGCAGAGATGGGGAGAAAAAAGGTTCTTCCCAGCATCAGATAAGGCAGAATCAGCTAATGGTATTTACATACATTTACATTTATCCTTCATTACAGACATAGAAATCACAAGGGGGACATCACTGAATAATTCTAGTGTGATAATATTTTATGTTCTTATATGAATATTAATAAGCTCTTCAGTAGTTTTGACTTAGTGCAGGAGCTGAATTTATTGGATTTTTTTACTACAGTAGCTGAGGCATAAGGAGGAGAATCTCTGTGACAACTGTGACCAACAGAAAATTAATTAGGATTCTGAATCTCTAGTGCTGGTATCTTAGGGCTCTTTGCTTCTTTGGTTTAAATTGTATTAAACTCCTTATTAAACAGAGCAGGCAGCTTGGCACTGGACTGGAGCCCACATCTGCATCTGGATTTTCCTATTAAAAGTAGATAGAGTAAAAAGAACGTTAAATTCTTTTATCCAATATTCAAGATGTTCTAGCCAGGATGCAGAAAGCATCACTTCTTTTTCATGGCTTGTAATTTTTAGTACTTACCTTCTTTGGTTTGCAGTGCTTTTTTAGAAGCTAAAGAACACACGCTTTTGTAATGACTGTCTTTTTGGGGGTCTAAGATTAATGTGTCTCCTGTATTTTTAATGAGGCTGAAATTAACATGGCAATGTTTAACAATAACAATTTATACAGCTCTTTGCATGTGAAAGCATCTTTGTTTGTGCATTACTATCATCAACTATGTTAGTGGAGCTCAGGGAATAAAGCTGTGTTAGTTAACTTCTGATGCAAAGCCAGAAGACTGAACCTGATTCTCCACTCATTTATATTTTTTTATATTTGGATTAACTTCCTTTAAAGCAGTGGAATTAAATCAGTGAAAGGAGATTTAGGCTAACTTTATGCAGTGTCTCACATAAATAAAGGACTAAGGATTCAGGATAATTAAAAAAAATAAAAGTAATAGATAATGAATGATGTCTCTCATTGCTACTACGTATCATGTATGGTCCAGTCATCTTCCCTTATATTCAGATGCAAGTCAAAGTCTGACTTAAAGCCAGGTCTATTCCAGTTTAAATGGGATAAAAATTCCAGTCAGAATATATATATCAGGGGCAGGCAATTACTTCAGGTGGAGGGCCGCTTACTGCATTTTCGCAACCTGTCAAGGGCCACATGGGTAGCTCCTCCCCTTGGCAGGTGCCCTGCCCCTGGTCACCACCTTGGGACTGGAAGTCAAGCCCACTGACCCTGGACATTTGCCATGGAAAATCCCTCCATTGCCCCTGGAAATACTCCTTTTGGCAAGGGGTTTTGTCATGTCAGAACCAGAAAAATACCAGATTATATTCTAAAAATCAAACATCTACAACATTCATTAATCTGATTTCAAAAATATTTTTGTCCTGATTTACATGAGTTTGTGTATGGTACATAGAGGTGATTGCACAATAGCTTAAAATTAAGTCAGGGGGTGGGGCATGGGGGGTAGGTATAGGTTTGTTGTGGGGGTGTGTGAATGTGGGGTGTGTGGGGGTGTATTAGTGTGTGGGTGTTGGTGCAGGGTGAGGGAGCATGTGGGTTTGTGTGTGGATATGTGGATTTGGGTGGATATGGGGTTTGTGGGGGCCTATGAGGGGCAGAGGGTGGCTGAGGTGTGTGAGGAGGTGTGGGGGTCTGCATGTATAGCAGAGTGAGGGGGGATGTGGGTGCATGTGTAGGGTGGTGTATGTGTGTGGGACTTGCCCTATGAACACACATACACACACTCTCTCTCTCTCTCCCTCACTCCCTCCCCCATTGCACACACACAGTCTGTGCCTCCCTCACTGCACACACACATACACACGTTCTCTCTGTCCCTCTCTCATTGCACACACACACATGCACACTCCCTTTCTCTCTCTCTTTTTCCCTCTCTTCCTCATTGCTCTCTCTCTCTCTCCCCCTCCCTCATTGCATGGACACACATACAGACACAGACACACTCTCCCTCCCTCATTGCATGGGCAGATACATACACACCCTCTCCTGCTCCTGGCCCCGAGGTACTGGCATAGGTCATGTGCTCCTGCAGCCTGGAGATGAAGCTGAGGGCCATGTGGTGCTGGAGTGGCTGGCAAGCTGCAGGGAGACAGTGAAAGCAGCACTAGGCTGAGGCTTCCAGTTGTGGGGAGCTGGGGTGGCAGGGGGCTGGAGATGGGGCAGGGCCAGGCCGGCCTTGCTCCTAGGTCCTGTAGGCTTCCCCTGGGCCCTACTGCCCCTGGCTCCTGTTATCTTTGATAGGCAACCAGAAGCAAATAAATTTTAATTTTCTAAATTTTTTATAGGGACCCCATAGGCCAGCTACAATGGCCTGGCAAGCTGGATCCAGCCCGCGGGCCATATTTTGCCCGCCCCTGATATACATGCATTTTCAACAGTAACAAAATCAATATTGTAAAATCACTGACTTGTAGAACATCTGTAAAAATGAAATCATCTTTAAATTACCTTGAAATTAACTGAGTTGCCCTAGATTTAAGCCAGCTTAATTGAGCAGGACAGTCTAATAACAACAAAAGATAACTATAATTTCTGTTTAATAAAAATTCTGTTTGAAATTTAAAAAGTCATAAATATAAATAGTGTGAATATAAAAAAAAGTGTCAGTTTAATTTAAAATATGATGTACTCTAAGCCATTCAGGATAGAATCTTTTAAATGGAGAGTTGTGGTTTCTATCATTTTTTTTATCTTGTTTTGTGAATTTGGATGATCCTGGACTTTGTTGCTCAGGATATCATTCCCATATCTGTCACAGAGTTTTCCTCAGTGATCTTGGCCTACTCACTTTGCCTGGGCTTTGAAGATTGGAACAAGGGAGCCCTTGAAAAGCTTGGTGTTAATTGATCTGTGCCCAGGTTCCTCAGCTGGTACTTCATTCTCACACTTTTCATTTTGTCTGTATAGATTGAAAAACCTTGAGGACAGTGACTGTCCCTACTACTTGTTTGTACAATGTCTAGCATTTTGGGCCCCCAACCCTGGTGGAGGCTTTTAGGCACCCCCATAATACACACTACATGGATAATAAATTACAGTTCAACCACTGTATTCTATATAACCTCTCAATCACAGTCCATACATCTTGCTGTCATGCCCAAGAGGTACAGTACTACAGAGTCTTCCTGTATGGTTGTGATCTTTGTTTCCTGATGTTGTCTATGGTTCTAAAGGAACTAGTAAAACATAATTTCTGTTACAGAAGGACTATCAAGGTACAGTATTTGTTATAAAATATTTAGCAGTCCTCATGTCAACCAGTATCATAAAGAAACAACTGCTTTGGTTTGGCTGATGATGGGAAAAGAAGTGTTCTGTGGTACTTGTTAATGTCTGGAGATGTTATTGAAGAGTTAATCTCAAACAAAACTATCAGATCTTTGCAAAGTAGCTGGATTAAGATCCCAATTTCTCACCACACAACTATGCATCCTGCAGTTAAACAGAGGAAAAAGAGCACTGGCAACGTTTGTCCATGCTGAAATTTTGCAGCTGTTTTAGTCTGATTTTTAATAACCTTTGTCACTTAGCCAGGACAGCCATAGAGGCAAAGAGTGTAAGAACAGAAAGAGCAAGCCCACGTACTCCTATGTCTTACTAAATTAACAAATATCAGGTATAATCAGTACTTTTGCATCATGCACAGTCGGCACTGGGTCATACCAATTATGTAACCCGTATCAAGCAAATCAAAAAGTGACTTTACCAAACAGCTTGAATACTCCTCCTGCTTCATGGATTAACTACCACTTGGAATATGTTATTGATGGATACTTGAATTCACAAACCATGATGCGTGAAGGGCTAGAAGTTTTCCAAGTCTCATGAGACTACTCCAGCTAATCAGTAGCTCTTCTTCAGCAATCCATTGTAGTTGAAGATGATTGTCTTCCATGATTTTCTTATCTGTGTGTCTGAAGATAGCTGATGAGGCCTATTCGGGATTGACAGACTACTGCAGCTGGGACATGTGTTTCTGTGTGGGGTGGGTAATCAGTAGCTATATATTGTGAAGCTTTAACTTTATGCTTAAATTGCAGTCACAAAGTAATTCAGTCTGGGCACAGCCCTTTACTGCTGTAGCTAGACTACTGCTGGTACCTGCACTAGCTACTTTAAAACCATCTTGGACACCTCCACAGTACATGAAGTAATTTCTGTGACTGTATTATAGATAGGAAGGTATGGTGGAGCTGATTACACCTCAATGCAGTTTAAAAGAGCCTTATGTACTCTAAGACACCCCTCCTTATATTTGAAGCTCCCTTCCTTAAACTCAAGGCACCCCTTGGAAAATGCCAGCTCTTAGTTTTCACTAATTTTTTGACTACAGAAAAATAACAGAACAATAATTCTGTTGCAAAGCACTCAGAAAGAACACAACAGGTCAAAATGGTTTTAATACTATAAATTCCTATTTGAAGTCTCAGGGTTTATACTATGAATTATTAAGCTATGTTGTATGGCTATGACCCCTTGGGGCTGGTACATGATTTTATCCACTTATGACACTGATCTTATATAATATGTAATTTATCCAAGACAATGTTTTCAAACCTGGACACTTAAATTTGGAATCTTTAATTTCGATTTGACCACCTACATATAAGTGGCTTTATTTTCAGAAATGCTGAACATCCAGGAATCCCACTGATTAATTGTCATCTTGGTTGATTTACACACCTCAGAACATTTTCCCTATTTTGTGATGAATGTGATTTTTAAACCCATTGTGTATAAAATATCATAAAACAGGCAAGAGAACATTCCATGGGATGATGAATGCGTCCCATTGGTCCATTTCCCTATAACTTGTCTTCTCTCAACTGCATATTATTTTGCACCATGGTGTAGGAATACTGGGCAATCTAATTTAATTCCTTCACAATCCCCACGTTGTCCTGCAGGTAGACACAGGTAGTCTGGGTCAGCCAATCAGGGCTGCCCTGTGCACCACTACCATCTATCTCTAGGCAAACTGAGGGAGCTTGCAGAATACAGAGATGTTTGCACAGGGGCATCCTAGCTGTGCAGGGCCAGCAAACTCTCTGCTCTGAAAAATAAGTGTAAAATGATGCTATTTAAATTTGGGGTTGTTGGTTATAGCCGTGTTGGTCTAAGGACATAAGCAGACAAGGGTTTTTTGGCAAATGTAATATCTTTTATTACTGTGGTGGAAGAGAAACCAATACGCAAAATGCAGGTCTGTGAAAATGCAAATGCATAGCAGTGGGGATCAGAGGGAATGGGAGACAATAGATGTGAGACAGGTAGGTGGGGGGGGAAGGGGGAATGAATCATGGAGGACTGTGAGAAGGATTTATTTTGTGTCCAGTAATGGAAGAAAAGAAATAATTCCTATCAGCTGCACAGCTATACTTATAAACAAACACATGTTATAAGGTCCTACCCGCTGATCCTCACTGCCAAACATTTGAATTTTGCATATTGGCTTCTCTTCTACGATGGAGAACACAGAACACCAGCAGCATCTCCCTATACCTGAAGAAGGGAGTTTGTGCCTGAAAGCTTGCAAAGAACAATTCTTACAACTATTTAGTTGGTCTAATAAAAGATATTACATTTACTCAAAAAACCTTGTCCCTTATTTACATTTGGGGCATGTCACATTCACTCTGTGTAAATTACTCCCCAAATTAAAAATCAGTTGTCACTCAGTCTCATGGATTTAACTTCATCAATCAAAACACTAGATCTGACTGAGGATATCACTGTACATATGGTACAGTGAGGACTTCTTTAGGAAAAGGTGAAGTTAGTTTGCCTCTGTAGCCTTTTCTATGTTTTGTATGATTATGCTCTGGTAGTGATTTGCCTCCTGGGCCCCTGCCTCTGGAAATAAGTTTGATGAGTTTTGGAAATATCTGTAATTTTCTATTTGTTTCTACTTTTCTAATATGCATATGATTCCAGAAATATTTTAATTTCTGATTCATTTTTAGTCTGGCTTCTACCCAAACCATAGACATTTCAGCCTAAGGAATGATATTGAATCTGGGAAAACTCCAAACCTGACAAGAAAGGAACTATAAAGATATTAGTAAATAATAGATTTGAAATCTAGTAAACAGCTGTGCATTTTTTGATTTGTGGTTTGATATTATTCCCGCCTTATACTTTCATAACTGATGCCTTTGGTAAGAGACAATAAAATCATTCACTCTTCTATGAATAGTTGAAGGTTTATAAACACGGTCACTTACTGTCACTTGCTGTGAACTTAAAGTCCCCAGATTGCATGCTGTAGAAGTGTGTGTAACTTACTGAAATAACATGAATTCCTCAGGGTATTCAGTGGACTCCACTCAGCTTCCTCACTCTGGGCAGCCCTCTGCTGAATGCAAAGGCTACAAAGATAAATGAAAAATTAAAAGGAACCAAGTAAATGTGAGAAGAAAAATAGGGTGCATGCTTGAAATGAGGGGGAAATACAGCATTGCATTCATTCCTTTGGAATGCCAGTTTCACACCTGTGCCTGCTTTCTTTGGTAGCTAGCCAAAGCAAACCCAGGCTGACTTATGTTTGTTATATGTATAACTGTGTGGCTGATAGGAAGTGTTGCTTTTCTGCCATTACTGGACACAAATTAAATCCTTCCCACAGTCCTCCATGATTCTTCCCCTGGTTGGACAAAGCAATCTGTAAAAAACATGTCTCTTTTTTTTTTTTAAAGCATACTCATGTAAAGTATGATGGTTCTATATGCTGTTAACCATGAGGGCCAGCGTACAATTGTGCATATTGACATCTCTCAAAAATCATTCTACAGTGAACGATGTGACCATGCGGCAAAAAAGTGTTCCCTTCATATATGATATTGCTTAATGGCTAAGTAAAACAGTCCAAGGTATCCTGAGTTATGCTAGGGTGTAGGTGATAATGATACATCTAGAATATATAATTTATCTAATAAGTCAAATCATGATCTCAACCAAGCAATTTGAAAATCCACGTACTTTGCCACTGTCTATTTAGGTTTGTATTTTTATAATTAGCATAGTGGTGTGTTAATAACTCTGTCGGTAAAACAACACAACTGAAAAAACAAATGTTAAAAAGCATGTGCTTTAGCTGAAGAACGCTGACTTTCAGGCCTGGGTTTCCCTTAACCTCCTCCCTCTCCTTCTCTCCACCCCCCCAAAAAGCATATTTTAAATAGACTCCCAGCTTTCCAATGTGACACTACAGGACAGGTTGAATTTCATGGTGCTTTCTATCCATTTCTTAATTTATACAATTTTTCCTCCCATCGATAAGTCTTATCCTGCCTTCACTGAAGGGCATCCAGACCATGTTCAGAATCAAATACTCATAATAGTACCAGGGTTTACTATGAGGATGCAATTAATGTTTAATACCTAAACACTAAGACATGCCAGAAAGCAGCTGACTGATACACCCCCAGGGCACATCCACCCATGCAAGCACGTGCACTCGCAGCAGCTCAAATACAAGCGGTGCAAATTTGAGCCGGGACTTTTTGCCTCAGCACACGTCCTCAGACATGCACTTTGTTGTGGAGCAAATTGTGCCACCTAGGGCAAAATAACCCTGCCTGACTCCTTCCGGATCTTCAGCCAGGGGAAGCTAGAGCCTGGGGCCAGCACCTGTGCTGTCCCCTGCAGTATAAAAAGCTGTCCTGTCCTTGCCCCAGCAGTATAAAAAGCCACCCCGGCAAGTAGCTTAGGATCTTCTGGGGCCCAGCCAATTGGTACCTGGGGATAGTACCCCATGTGCCAGCTGGACTGCTGAAGCAGCCCTGAGAGTTCCCTGCACCCTCTACCCACTGCAGCAGTCTGGTAGTGGGGGCTGATGCCTGGCTGTGACCTGCTGTCCACCTGCCAGACTCGGATGGGGACTGCAGAGCCAGTAGAAGCATCTGCCCCTCTGGGCCAGCTGCCAGTGCACTGTGGTTGCAGGGTTGGTCTTTGTGCGGCACTACTGATATTTGTGCTCCCTGCCCAGCCACTGGGGCAGCTATCACCTGGAAGACATTCTGGGTGTGGTGGTCTGCTTTGAACTGTCAAAGCATGTCTTCCTGGCCCCATTTGGCCAGGAGGTCAGCCACAGCCAGCTGGGTCCAAGGTGCCAGCTCTGAGCAAGCAGGGTCCTGCCACTGGCCTCCCTAGCAGGAATTCTAGTGTTCCCTATTGGAAAACTGAAAAATCCCTGATTAAAAAAAAAAATCCCAAATCCATGTTCCTCCACAAGTAAAACAAAAGACCACTATAAAGAGAGTGAGAGAGACAGCAATCAGTTGGACAATGTTTTATTGATATATCTACAGTGTTAAAGCAAGTCTCTTATCATAATAATAAAGTGAACTCTAAATACAGGTTTCATGAATTCATGAATACATATTTTGCTGCCCTCCCACAGGGTGATGGCCCCCACACAAGGGGTTGGTCCTCCACACAAGGCCTACAGCCCCCCAACAGGGGGTTCAGCTCCTACACAAGGGGTTCAGCCCCCACACAGGGGATTCAGCCCCCCAACAGAGGATTCAGCCCCCACACAAGGGCTATACCCCCTCAACAGGGCTTTTAGCCCCTCAACAGGGGATTCAGCCCCCCCACACAAAGGGTTTGGCCCCCCAAAAGGGGTTCAGACCCCCAACAGGGAGTTTGTCCTCCACACAAAGGGTTCAGCCTCCCAACAGGGGGTTCATCCCCCACACAAGGGGTATCAAATCATCACCTGAAGCTTTGCACAGCCCTAATCTTTAGATGCCTAAATGCGCAGTGGGCCTGCCATCGAGGAAGCTGCTCTTAAGGCAAATACGGGGGCCCTGCCTGGGATTTGGGGGCCCCATACCCTGTCTGCTCCTCCAGCCCCTCCCAACCCCCACCTACTCCCCTAACCCCTCCCCCCCATGGCTGCCCTGCCTGCCCCAGCTCCCAGTGCTTTAAAAAAAAAAGCCCCAACTCACCGGGTACTGTCGGGTGGGGGGTGGTGATCCCTCACTGCATGAGCCCCCAAGCTCCACCCTCACTCCCCCAGCCCCTTCCATGGGTGTCCTGCCTGGGCCAGCTCTGGCCTTTTAAGAAAAAAAGAACCAAGAAAAGCCCTTGGACTCACCACTCCTGCAGCTTCAGGGGGCTTGTGCAGAGCACCCAACATGATGCGGGGCAGTGGGGAGCAACGGGGATCACCACCACAATGAGTCTGGGGTTTTTCTCAGGTTTTTATTTTCTTACAGGGTCAGAGCCACGGCAGGCAGGGCAGCCATCGGGGTGCTGGGGCAGGGAGGGGTCGGGGACTCATGCAGAGCCCCCCATGCATCATGGGGCAGTGGGGATTTCCCCCAACCTGGCAACACCTGCTGAGTCAGGGCTTTTTTTCAAAGTGCTGGGAACTCAGGCAGGCAGGACAGCCATTGCCAGGGCTGCGAGAGTGGGCAGGGGATGGGCCTGGGTGATTCGGAGATTCGGCAGGAGCTGAATGTTCAAAGCAGATTCGGCTGAATCAATTTGGAACAGTAATTTGAATCACTGAATCAAAACACTGTCCCCTGGATCAGCCGAATTCAAATCTGAAGCGAATACTAACCACTTTGTCCAGGCCTACTACAGATACAGATAAATGATTAGTAAAAAATTTAAACCAATCAACAGGTTCTGATATTCTCAAAAGATCTGACTGAGCATCTCTCTGAATTTCTAGAACCTAACTATCTGACCCTGAAAACAGGATCTTTGTGGAGTATGGTTGGCTCATGTAGTCTGCTTCTAGATCATCATAATCAGAATGCTATTCCTTTATTTATGTCTCCTTCTTTGTAGTTTTATCTGTTTAGATTGATTCACCTTCAGTCAAAGAACTGAAGTTTTCTGGGAAGTTTCCTAGTTATGTTGTAGCCCGTAAAGAATTCAATTTAAAAATAAGTCATACTCTATCATGCACCAGGTTTGAGAAACCTAGTGATAGTTACATATTTAAAGTTTTAGATTCCATTTATCAGATATTACAATACCCAAATGCATCATCACAGGCAGACAAGGTTCCTTGGGTGAATTTGATATCTTTTATTAGACCAACCCAAATGGTTGGAGAATAGTTATTAAGCAAGCTTTCGGGTTCAAAAACCCTTCGTCAGGCTAAGGAAGCTTCAGCCATTGGTGTGTACTCTTCCTGGATGGAATGAAAAGTAAAGAAGCCAGGGGCTGGGCTGGGGAGTCAGTTGCCAGGCAGATTGTAATGTATCAAAAATCCAATGTCTGTGTTTAGTCCCTGATCTCTAGTATCCAGCAGGTTGATGAAATGGAGCTCATAGGCTCGTCTCTGGGAAGTGTTGTGTAAGTTTCCCTTGAGGATCAGGACTGAGAGATTGGAGAGAGAGTGGCCCTCCTGTGAGAAATGTGCCCCCACCGGTAATTGGGTGTTTCTATCTTTGATGGATTTCCGGGGTGCATTCATTCTGGTGTGCAGTTGTTGTCTGGTCTCTCCTACATATCTTCCATCAGGGCATTTGGTGCATTGGATGAGGTATACTACATTTCTGGAGGTGCAGCTGTAAGATCCTGGAATGCTGATGGCTCTGTTGTGGGGTGTAGTAATTGTGGGGGTGGTGGAGATGTGGGGGCAGGTTTTGCATTTCTTGTCCTGGCACGGTCTGGATCCTTTTGGTGTGTTCTGGACTTGAGGAAGTTTGCTTCTGGTGATGAGGTTGGCGAGGTTCGGTGCTTGTCTGAAGGCTAGGATGGGTAGCTCTGGGAAGATCTTTTTAAGAATAGGGTCTCTTTCTAATATGGGTTGCAATTTTTTGAGGATTTTCCATACAGGTTCAAGGGAGGGGTGATACGTCATAACCAGCGGTGTGCGATTTGTGGGTGTTTTTCTTCTGTACTGCAGCAGGTCTTCACGTGGTATCCAGGTGGCTCTTTCAAATGTGCGATCTACCTCTCTGGAGGAGTGTCCTTGCTGGGTGAAAGCCTTTTTAAGATTGGTGAGGTGGCGATCCCGGGTGTTCTCTTCAGTACAGATGCGGTGGTATCTGAGGGCTTGGCTGTATATCACAGCTTTTTTGGTGTGTTTCGGGTGATTGCTGGTTCGGTGCAGATATGTATGTTGGTCTGTGGGTTTCTTGTATACTGTGGTCTGTATTTTATCATTCTGGATACTGATCATTGTGTCTAAAAAGGAGATGCTGGTGCTGGAGTATGCTAAAGAAAATCGGATGGAGGGATGGTGACTGTTGAATTTCTGATGGAACTCAATCAGAGATTGCAGGTTCTCAGTCCAAATGATGAAGATGTCATTGATGTATCTTAGGTATAGTAAGGGTTTGATGGTGCAGTTCTTGAGGAAGTCTTCTTCCAGGTGGCTCATAAAAAGGTTGGCATACTGTGGGGCCATTTTAGTGCCCATAGCTGTTCCCATCATCTGGAGGAAGTGGTGATTATTAAAAGTGAAATTGTTGTGTGTGAGGATGAAGTGTATAGGCTCAGTAATATCTTTGGGTCTGTATTCTGAGTTGTAATCTTGTTCCTGTAGATATGTAAGGCAGGCTTGGATGCCATCCTGGTGTGGGATGTTGGTATATAGGCTGGTAACGTCCATGGTGGCTAGGAGTGTGTTGCTGGGAAGGTGGTCTATGTTTTTAAGTTTCTGTAGCAGGTCTGTAGTGTCTTGTACAAAACTTGCTCTGTGGGTGACGAGCGGTTTTAGGATGGACTCAACAAAACCTGATATTTCCTCAGTTAGGGTCCCATGGTTGGATATGATAGGTTTGCCAGGGTTCCCTTGTTTGTGGATTTTAGGGAGCATGTAAAAAGCCCCCGGGTTAGGTAGCGGGGGGATCAAGGTCTGTAGTTTTTCTTGTAGTCTTGATGGAAATGATCTGATGGTATTGTTGAGTTTTCTGGTGAAAAGGGGAGTAGGATCTTCTTGTAGTTCTTTGTAGTAGGTGGTGTCAGAGATCTGTCTCTTAGCTTCCTTTATGTAATCCTCACGGTTTAGGATGACTATGGCTCCTCCTTTATCTGCTGGTTTTATTACTATTTGGTGGTTAGATCTTAGAGATTCTATGGTCTTTTTCTCTGGTAGAGAGAGGTTGTTGTGGTGGCGTGTGTTGCTGATTATTTCATTGTTCATTCTTTCCCTGAAGTAGTCAATGTAGGGTCCTTCAGCACCGAACCTCGCCTGTTTACTTTTCATTCCATCCAGGAAGAGCACACACCAACGGCTGAAGCTTCCTTAGCCTGACGAAGGGTTTTTGAACCCGAAAGCTTGCTTAATAACTATTCTCCAACCATTTGGGTTGGTCTAATAAAAGATATCAAATTCACCCAAGGAACCTTGTCTGCCTATGTCCTTAGACCAACACGGCTACAACCTAAACCTCTCATCACAGGCATTCATTGAAGCTATCAGTCTGTAGAACAATGGTGTCTGCCTAGATTTATGCTGGTATGCTATGCCCTGGATTTGTGACTGGCATCTCCAATGTGAAGCTGACAGTCAAATACCTTTAAAGTCCATTACATCTCTACTGGAGATCTCTACTATCTGTAATGTATGTTAGACGTGAACAGGACTTTTAAAAATGCTGCCTGCTTAGGAGCAGTACTGTTTAATCACTTGATTTCAGAAAGGCATTACTGTTTTATTTTGTTTGTGTTTTTACAGATGCTGGCATGAAAAAGCTAAGAAACATTCTATCAAGAACAAACCAGCATGGATTTATTTATGCTAAAATATGACGAAAGCAAGACACTGGTTGCTATGCAAAAGTCAGAGTTTCCAGCAGATACTGCACTGTAGCATTTTGAATGCCAGGGTTTTCCTTGTAGAAACAATATAAGGAAATAACTAGGTCCATGATGTAGTAACAATGGTAAACTGGTGATCAGATACCAGTGATCACTGTGAACATTAAGATACTATTAGCATGGGAAAAATTAAACCACAGTGAACTTAACTAGCTGCATTAGATCCTATGATTATGGTTAAATACAAAGAATTAAAACTGTAACAGAAAGCCTGTCTAACTAAAGAAGACCAGGGATGAAATAATTGTCAACCATTACCTTTATAGACAGGGTAATGCCATTTTCCTTGGTCAGCTGATACCTGCTTCGCTCACTTGTCCGAAAGAAAAAAAGAGATTTTCCATCAAACTCCTAAATCTTATTATAATGCCTTTTTAAATTCTCATTTTTCTTTATATTAAAAATATTGTTGCTCTATTAAATCATTATAAGCTGCTATTACAGTTTCTGATACTGTTTCCACTCTGGTTAATCATATTTGAGCTCTTAACTGTGAAATGAAGTACCCTGTAGTTGACCCATTTTTCTAAAATATTATATACTGACTGATTCTGACATAGTGTTCAGCTGTCCAAAAACTATTTTACCTTACTACTCTAGGTAATATGCTGCTAATTATCTTTGGATGCTTAACGTTATCGAAATATGCATAGCCTCAACAATGACAACTTGAATAAATCTATATTACTAGTAGTACCAAAATTAAATTAGTCATCCAAGTAAGTGAACCTTATGTACAATCCCCCACCCTGAAAAACTGCTACTTAATTCATTGTCATCAAGCTACTTTTAAAATGATGTCTTGATGAATAATTATTAATTGTGTAAAATTCTCAAATATTTGCTAATGTTGATATAGCAAAAGTTTCAACAAAAACATAATAAATCTAAGAAAACATATTGCATCAGAATGAGTTACAACCACAAACCTCAGTTTAATGAGGTATGAGAGTTATTGTCGTCTCTTATGTTTTCTTTAATTTCATTTCAATTCATGTTACTTCCAGAGAATGACCTACTTTAATGTAAACAGTTCATTTACCATTGTACTACTTTTTAACATTAGGAAAATGCTTTCAAAATTAATAAGTCATTAAGAAAAGGCTTTCTTAATGCAAGGAAAAGCTGGATGATATCTAAACTTAGGTATGCTTCCTGTTCTGGTATAAAGCCAGAAGGCTTTCTCATGGGCCCAGGTGGCTTCAAGGCTAAATATTAAAGAATTTACAATTAGTGAAAAAATCAAAGTGTGTGGGGGGAAGCACAAAGATATCTGACAAATATCAAGAAATGCTTTTATGTTTATGGAGCTCAGGTATGAGGGCAAGTTCTCTGTCTACAGTCAAGTCTGAGAATGCACACATTTGGAAATTTAGGAAGAAGTATATTTTTACTATAAGTGACTGTACAGTTAATCCTTATAGGTATCTTATAGCACATAGAGGCATGTTTTTCTTAAGGAAGAATATATACAACCAGGCACAGCATGGCATTCTATGAACAGTAATCGGAAAAGTAACTTAAATGATGCATGTAATCTGTAATATGAAAAATATATAAATGCGCAAACGGTCACTTCCATCCTGGCTGTGGTACAGAGAAGGGAGAAGAGGTCTGTCACCACAAAAAGTATGCTCCATTAGTAGGACAAGAGACAGCACAAGGTGCCGGTATAGGCTCAAGAAGGTTTTAATTTCTAGAAGTGGAAATTTCTCAGAATTTTTTGAGAAATTTCCACTGCTAGAAATCTTTCCAGGAAAGGGAGCAGTACAGGTTCATAGATTCATAGATGCTAGGGTCGGAAGGGACCTCAATAGATCATCAAGTCCGACCCCCTGCATAGGCAGGAAAGAGTGCTGGGTTTATATGACCCCAGCTAGATGCCTATCTAACCTCCTCTTGAAGACCCCCAGGGTAGGGGAGAGCACCACCTCCCTTGGGAGCCCGTTCCAGACTTTGGCCACTCGAACTGTGAAGAAGTTCTTCCTAATGTCTAGTCTAAATCTGCTCTCTGCTAGCTTGTGGCCATTATTTCTTGTAACCCCTGGGGGCGCCTTGGTGAATAAATACTCACCAATTCCCTTCTGTGCCCCCGTGATGAACTTATAGACAGCCACAAGGTCGCCTCTCAACCTTCTCTTGCGGAGGCTGAAGAGGTCCAGGTGCCCCAGTCTCTCCTCATAGGGCTTGGCCTGCAAGCCCTTAACCATATGAGTGGCCCTTCTCTGGACCCTCTCCAGGTTATCCGCATCCCTCTTGAAGTGTGGCGCCCAAAATTGCACGCAGTACTCCAACTGCGGTCTGACCAGTGCCCGATAGAGAGGAATTATCACCTCCTTGGTTCTGTTCATCATGCATCTGCTGATGCATGATAAAGTGCCATTAGCTTTTCTGATGACTTCGTCACACTGCTGACTCATGTTCATCTTGGAGTCCACTAGGACTCCAAAATCCCTTTTTCACTTCCATGCCACCAAGCAGGTCATTTCCTAGGCAGTAGGTATGCTGGACATTTTTCCTCCCCAGGTGCAGCACTTTGCATTTCTCCTTGTTGAATTGCATTCTGTTGTTTTCTGCCCACTTGTCCAACCTGTCCAGGTCTACTTGTAGTTGTTCCCTGCCCTCCGCTGTGTCCACTTCTCCCCACAGTTTTGTGTCATCCACAAACTTGGACAGAGTACACTTTACTCCCTCGTCCAAGTCGCTGATGAAGACATTGAAGAGTATTGGTCCAAGGACCAAGCCCTGCGGGACCCCACTGCCCACACCCTTCCAGGTCGATACCGACCCATCCACTATGACTCTCTGGGTACAACCCTCTAGCCAATTCGCCACCCACAGGACCATGCAGTCATCCAAGTTACAGCCTCTTAACTTGTTCACCATTATGGTGTGGGATGCCGTATCGAAGGTCTTCCTGAAGTCTAAGTCAACCCCTACTCCACCATCCAGGAGTTTTGTAACCTGGTCATAAAAAGAGACTAGATTTGTCAGGCATGATCTACCTGCTACAAACCCGTGATGTTTTCCCCTCAGCATAATTTTTCCTGCCGGGCTCTTGCAAATGTGAGCCTTGATAATTTTTTCAAAGACTTTGCCAAAGATGGAGGTGAGACTGACTGGTCTATAGTTGCCCGGGTCCTCCTTCCTCCCCTTTTTGAAAATGGGGACCACATTGGCCCTTTTCCAGTCCTCCAGGACCTGGCCCATGCGCCATGAGTGTTCAAATATTCCCACCAGTGGCTCTGCAATGACGTCAGCCAGTGCCTTCAGTACCCTCGGATGGAGCTCATCCGGGCCTGCCGACTTAAACGCATCCAGTTCCTCCAAGTGCCTCTGCACCATCTCAGGGTCTATGCTTGGTAGTCTGGTGCCCTGCTGCTTCCTCTCTACAATCCCAGTGAGAGCCTTGTCTTTCCCCTCGCTTAGGAACACTGAGGCAAAAAACTCATTGAGGAGTTCAGCCTTGTCCCCCCTGTCCGTCACCAATTGCTTATGCCCATTTAGTAGAGGTCCTATTCCACCCTGGACCTTCCTTTTACTCCCTATATATCTAAAAAACATTTTTTTGTTATCCTTAACTTGGGATGCCATCCTCAGCTCCATGGTAGCTTTGACCTGTATGCATGTACACATGGGTGACTGGTGCCTCTTGAGTCTGATGGGCACCCACAGGCACCACTGGTGGCATCGGTGGTGGGGCCAGAGCTAGTAAGTTCCTGTAGGCACTGAGGCACTGCCATCGGTGGTGGTGACAACCCTGTTGGGGGGAGGGGAGGGGGGGGGGGCATGTGCTCCCCCTCAGTGTTTCCACCTATGCATCACCTATGCATGTGTGCATGCACATATGCATGCACATAGGAGTGGATGCAGAGGGGGGTGCACTGGTGAGACTGTACCCTGATTTTGGATTAGAACACACCGAAGGAGTCTCTGGTGACTTTAAGTCTTTAAAGAAGTGAAAATCTCCCTCCTCTCCTTTTCTCATTTCCTCTGCCTGCCACCGTTGCTTTCTCTGCTGTCCTTGGGCTGGGTGGAAGCACCATAGCAAACACAGGTGGTTCCATAAAATAAAATAGATTGGCATATATTCTACCATGATATTCTGATTTTAAAACAGAGTTTATTGTGATTAGGAAACTGCGCAAGAACATGATAAGGTCAAATCTCATTTGAAAAAAAAATCTTTTGTTTTGTCTTTTTGAGGCATTTGCTGTAGCCATAGTAATTGCTTTGTTAGAGGTAGCAATATACAGACAAAAGAATCTGTCTCCTGCCATAATTAGTTTATTTATTATTTGCTGAAGGCTATCACCATCTTCAGCAATTTGCAAACAGAAAAAACCCTCAGCCTCTATCTTTAGGAGACTTAAATATGAATCCAACACTTCAGTGAACTGCAGACAGGATACACTACATCAATGTAGTGCTAGATAAATCTCCAAAGAGTTAAGAGAAGCAGTTAGAATTTTATTTGTAATGTACTTTAACATATTTGACAAGAAGAAGTACTTGTAAGGTGTGTGTCCTATTTGTGGATTTTTTTTAGATTTTATACTTTTATTAGTGAATTTTAAAAATATTGATTCATGCCAAGTTAAAAAATAATACCTTTGTGATAGTTCATCTGACGGTGTTTATACATTCCCTTCAGGTAACACCTAAATGAAGCTTAGTTAATAAAAAAATCAAAAGATATTTTGTGGGGTCTCCATTCCAGGCATATTTTTTCCTCCTGGGAGGTGGGGTGAGTGGAAAGATAAGTAAGTTTATTATTTTTATTTATTAGGGATCAGATCCAAAATTGGAGCTAGATCCACAAATATTCTGCTTCATCCCTGTGATATTATTAGGAAATTCTAAGCTTTGACTCATCCAACAAAAAGGAGAAATATATAAAAGTATTTGTTCCCATAGTAATAATCAACCAAACCAAAAAAAAAATTCATTGGAAGTGTGGCTGAAAAGGGATTTGCAGCTCCAAATACCATAGTGTATTCATGAACATTGCCTTTTGAAGGTTTTTTTTTTTTTTTCCTTGGAAGGCCTAGTAGCTTTGTGCTGTCTTAAATTTGAACACATTTATTAATGCAAACATTTTTCTTTCAAATCAGTTTTGTTCCACATAGTAAAAATGAATCTTCATTAAACACCAGGCTATGAATTGAAAGCTCCAGTTTCTGTAATGCAGGGGTGTCAAACTCAGAGGACCTATGGGCTAGCTGAATAGCACAATGATAGTCCATAGGCTGAATGAACGGTGCGGGGGCTGGTCCATGGGCCAAATGAATGGCACAGGACTGGTCTAGCATGGGCACCACATGCAGTCTGTATGCCCTGCACCAGCTCTGTGCTCTACATGCAGCACTGTGGGTGGGATAATAGGGGTCTGCAGACTGGATCTGGTCTGTGGGCTGTGTCTTTGGTACCTTTGTTCTAATGCTATCAATGGGCATTTTTTACACATACTCTGGGACATGATGCCAGGCACTTTAATTTGTGAGCCATGTCACATGTATCAGCATCCCTGCATATCTCCATGCTGAAAAAACAGCAGTGGGGCACTTTGAACTAAAGGTCATCACATGTGTTTTACTTCAAAGTACCCCGCCACCATTCTTTCAGGACGTAGATGCACAGTAGGGCCGTGCGAAACGGAAGTGTTTCATTTTAGTCAATGTTTTGACAGAATAGTGTTTCATTTTGACTTTTGTTTTTAGTTGAAATGGCTGTTCTGTTTCGTTCCGTTGAAACATTTTGCTGTTTCAACCCTGTTTCGATGTTTCGCCCATAGGCTATAATGGGGAAGGATAAAACAGACTATAACTTTGCCATTTATAGCCAGATTTAGATGAAATTCTTAGAAATTGTAGCCACTTCTGAGGGCATAATGCATACCTTGTTTAAAGATGATAGATGCAGGGGGTTCAGAGAAACTGTACCCCAAAGTCTTCATTTCACGTGTATGTGTTAAGCCACAGTGGGGTCAAAACTGCAGGGATGCTAGCCCTTGCTGAGGCCACAAAGCCTGTCATGTTTCAAGGAGATAAGTGCATGGGGTTGGGGGAACTGTACCCCAAAATCCTGAAAGCAAAACTTGTGTCATGTGTACGTGTTAAGACACAGTGGGGTCAAAACTTCTGGGGTACTAGCTCCTGCTGAGGCCACAAATCTTGCTAAGTTTCAAGGAGATAGGTGCAGGGGGGTTGGGAAAACTGTACCCCAAATTCTTGAAATCAAAGTTCATGTCACATGTACGTGTTAAGCCACAGTGAGGTCAAAACTGCAGGGGTGGTAGCCCCTGGTAAGGTCACAAAGCCTGCCAAATTTCAAGGTGATAGGCATAGGGGTTTGGGGGGAACTGCACCTCAAGCTGCTGACAGGCAAAACTAGTGATATAGAAGACCCTGTGTATATTAAGGCACAGCAGGCTGAAAACCGCAGGAGTAGTAGCTCCTGCTGAGGCCACAAAGCCTGCCAAGTTTCAAGGAGATAAGTGCAGGGGTTTGGGGGAAACTGCACCTCAAGCTGCGGATAAGCAAAACTTGTGACACAGGTGCTTGTGCAACTGTATCTATCTTGGGGCACTGGTGGAGGGGGCAGGGGAACTACTTTTAGGCCTGGCTGCTAAGCTACTGTGTTACCAGTTACCAATTAATCATGATTCACTCAGGGACCAGCTCAGTACACAGTACTAGCTACTACATAATGACTTAATGAGCATAGATTAACATCTACAAAACCAGGAATAAGGAGAGAAAAGAATCAATACAGGCAATCAACTGCCCCAAGACAGAGAGTCAGTTGCGCAAGCACCCATGTCACAAGTTTTGCCTGTCAGCAGCTAGGGGTGAAGGACCCCCCCCCCACCCTTGCACTTCCCCTGCACCTATCTCCTCAACAGCTGGCAGCTTTGTGGTTGCAGCAGGGGCTACCATCCCGGCAGCTTTCACCCTGCTGCGACTTAACACACACAGTGTCACCCATGTCACAAGTTTTTCTTGTCTGCAGCTTGAGGTGCGGTTTCCCCCAAACCCCTGTACTTATCTCCTTGAAACTTAGTGGGCTTTGTGGCCTCAGCAGGGGCTAGCAAGCCTCCAGTTTTGACCCTGCTGTGACTTAACACATACACATGACATGAATTTTGCTTTTAGGATTTTGGAGTGCAGTTTCTCCAAACTTCCTGCACTGATCTTCTTGATACTTGGTATAGCTTATGCCCTCAGAAGAGGCTACCATTTCCACAAGTTTTATCCAAATCTGGCTAGAAATGATAAAATTATAGGCTGTTTGACCCTCCCCATTATAGCCTGAAGGCGAAACATCGAAACAGCGCTGAAACAGTGGAATGTTTTGACTTGCCTCATTTCGTTTTGAGGCTGTTTCGACCATATTTGTTTCATTTCAATTTTGCTGTTTTGACCTCAAAACAGTGTCAAAACAAAACTGGTGGTGAAATTTCGCACAGCCCTATGCACAGGGATGCTGATACATGTGATGCAGAAGGCTGCCGGAGCACATCAATTTCTATACTCCAGCATACTCAAGCCTGCTCTGATGTGCTGAATTTCCAGGGCATCAGAACAGGCTCCCCACATGTCTATGGAGCCCAATGATGCCTGATAAATCAAAAACATGGTCTTGTTTAATATCTACTCTGTCTTGTCCTATATGTCCAATGTTTATTTCTATCACCTCCTCAGGTCTGATTGCAGTTTCCAGACAATGACCTACTTTTGTGTATGGGTCATCTTTTACTGTATGTCTTTGGTAATGTCAGTAATGTCCACATATGAAAGCTACCTCATCTAAATGTCTGCTCACAATGCCTGGAATGATTTCATAAGTGCAAATAATGTTTAGCTTATAGGATACTTAAAATGTTTGTATCCTAAATCAACAGGCATTAGTAACAACAGGAAAAGATATTTGCTACACACCATCTCTTTTAGTTTAATGCAGTGTTACAATGTCATTCTGATGTAGCCATAGGTTCAGGAAAACTCTTTTTTTTAATATCCTCTGTTTTTTTCTTGTGTAGACTACTTGATATTTGCAGGAAACGTATCAGTTTCCTTTTATCAAATGGTACAATCACTCTGGCATGGCCACATGTGTGATTTAATGTGCATTAGGCTATTTTAATGCACATTAAAGCATCACAAAAATCATGCTCTTTCACTAATATGCATTAAAATAGACTAATGTGCATTTTTCTAGTACCTCACAATGAGTTTTAAAAGTGTAATTCATTCTTTACAGCACAAAGATATTCACATACACAGAGATTATATAATATCCTCTATGACAATCTATAAGTTTAAATGCAAGAAAATCTGGATCCAGTTTAAAAAAGGAAGGGGGTGGGGGCTTTTCAAATTTCATAATAACATTTGAAGAGTTGGTTGTTGAACCTTAGGTACCTAATGATGGAGATAGAAAATTACCATCATGCACCTACCTGTATCTTTAGCCACCTAAATAACTTTACAAATCTGACCCGAAGGACCCAACTCTAGTCATACTTCCAATAATTTCAATAGCAGGTGGATTAGGGTCTTCAGTTTTTACTTTGATCCCCAAATCAAAGTTCTGTAGTTTTGTTCAAAGGTTCAGAGCACAGAGTTCACATTGATTGCAATGGAAGGCTCAGTATTTCTGAAGATGAGATGACTGATACTCATCTTTGAGTACTAGCATTAGTAAGTTATATTTAAATACTAAGGTCAAAGTATTGGTTTGAAGTCAGGTTCTTGGGTTTAGTATGCATCTGATATCAGGTTCCCTTTGTATTTCCCCTTGCTTAGCTTTTTCCATGTATAGACTATCCACACAGTATGGAGAAGAACATACTACACAGAGAAGCAGTTTCCTGACTCCATCCTCCTTGTTTCTGCTCAAAATATCCATATTAATAGCCTTTGGAATGCCGATGGAAGATTATTTCAGTGATGCTGTGAAGGACTCTCCAGCCCTGTTCCCAACCTGGGATTGGCTTGTCCTGATTCCCCTCTTCTCACAGAATTGGAAAGCAGAGTGCTGCCCTTAAATTTGTTCCTTACTGTAGGGTTGTTGTACTATTGGCCTTTGGTAGAAAGACTGGATCTCGCATCAGATTAAAACCAGTAGAAAACAGATAGTGACATAGTGATTGGACACAAGATAGTGTAAGATGTACCTCATTTTAGGATATCTTGATTGCTTCAATTCCATTTCACAATGTGGTGCATGTTGGTTCTGGATTTAGGACCCTGATGCCTTGTTCTGGTGGGGAATACCCACCCTCAGATCCACCGTGACCTTTCCATTCAGCAATAGGCAAATTTATTGATACACAGTGATTACAGATAAGAAACAATACAAGCAATCAAGCAATTCTATACATCTCCCAATGCTAAAGTTAGAGCTGGAAGATATGTAAAGATGAGCTGTCATCAGAGTCAAAATACATCTGGCCAAGACACAGGTTTCACTCTGAAGGCTCTCTCTTATGTGTCAGCATGTCAGCAGCCTGGAGGTGGAATGCAGAGCTGCTCCCCGCCCCCTTCCCTGCAATGGGGTGGATGAGATGGGCTGGTGGTGTGCCCTCTGTCCATGGTGGCCTCAGGGACTCCTCTGGGGGGACAGAGATGAGGACAGGGATCCCTCTCAGGAACCCTCTGGGGAAGAGGATGGGAAGGATGAGGACAAGGAAGAAGATGGGGAGGAGGAGGATCCTATGTTACTCTCAAGTCTCTGCTTTTGTATTCTCTTTCCCTCCTGGTGATTCCTAATGACTCTTTATCTGTGGCTATTGCTGATTTCTCTCTCTCTCTGGTCATTATATTGTCCATGCTCTGTTTTGTTAGTACTTTCCAAGCTCATCACATGCACACTCTTCCCCAAGCAGGAATTTCAGGCCCCACCCTTTTGGCTTTGTTTGCTGGTGCCACCTCATTGCATGTTATGGAGCAGTGTGGTACACACCCCCAGTTTCCCATGCTGTGTGTGTATTCATTAGCCTTGCTGTGTTAGACAGCCTGTCTGCTTCTGAAGGCTGAGAAAACTGTGTGCGCGAGACCCAGGCTTTTAGAAATCAATTAACTCCTGCTGCCATTCTAATACATACATGCATACATACATACATGTAATACATACATGTAATGCATACATGCATACACCCCCCTATAGGCCAATTCCCAAAAACCAAACCTTTAAATACCATTTTAAGCTGTTAGTGCAGTAGAGTTACACTGTATATCAATATACCTTGTGATAATTTCCTTACTGCAGGCATTTAAAAAAAATAATCCCTGAGATGTTGTAGCAAATCTTGCTACAATCTTGTACTGTACAAATCTTGTACAGTACAAATCTTGTACTGTAATCTATTACGTTACCTGAGGTATAAACCTATTATGATGTCCTGTCACAAACAGACCATCATGCAGAATTCATTATTTTAATTAAAATGTGTCTGTAATCTGCCTGGCAACTGATTCCCCAGCCCAGCCCAGCCCAGCCCAGCCCAGCCCAGCCCAGCCCAGCCCAGCCCAGCCGCTGGCTTCTTTACTTTTCATTCCATCCAGGAAGAGCACACACCAACGGCTGAAACTTCCTTAGTCTGACGAAGGGTTTTTGAACTCAAAAGCTTGCTTAATAACTGTTCTCCAACTATTTGGGTTGGTCTAATAAAAGATATCAAATTCACCCAAGGAACCTTGTCTGTCTGTAAAGCCCCACATTCATCCCATGGCTTCATTTTGATAACTGTAGATGCTTTGTAGTATTCTGGAGGCCCCTTCTCAAACCTGTGAGGGAAACAGCCAAACATTAAAAGGAAATCTGAACTGAACTCCAGAAGCAAAAATGAACCGCTCTCTACTTGCTCTCTTAGATTCCTTTCAAGAAACCAAAATCAGTCTTACCTCTTACATTAGCAATGCAACTACTGATTAATACTTCAGCTATGACCCCAACAGATCTTTTAAAACAACATACATACAAAGGAAGTAAAAAAGAGCAACAGAAATATAAAGAAATACAATCCTGTGCAACTTTTCAGTTTCTGTTACTGAAGTGCAAAATAATAATAGATGCTTGGGGTCTGTCCTCCAGTTTGAATCACACTTTGAATGGGATGATCCTGAATGATAGCAGCTAATAAATAAAGTCCCAATCTGACGATGTAGTGGGACCTACTTGCAGGAAGAATGGAATCTCAGTATGTGAATAAATTAATGGCATTTGGCTACTTTGGTTCCATTATGGCTACAGTAGCTTTAGCTTTAGAGTGCAATGCTTCTGATATTTAATGAGACCACTGGCATATATCCAGTAGCTGCTATTGCACTCTGTAATAAAATATGCATTACATATTTATAAGGTTGCCCTGTTTGGGTAATGGTCCATTACTTTAGGGGATCATGCAAATACCACCCCTGGTTATCCTACGGACTTCAGTGGGAGTTAGCCATGTAAATCTGAAATCAGAGATGCTTGTCACTCTATTTCCAAAGTGATCCTAGAAAAACAGAAGGCAGCAGGCCAGTAACTATGGACCTTGTCTAGAAGACATCAGCAGAAGAGATGAAAACCAGGGCCTGTTTATGGGCATGTTGTACAGATACTGAAGATGGAGGCTTATTGGATTGAGATTACAGCATTGCTTCAGACTGTGAATTTTCCTGGGATAATTATCTGATCCCAATCACTCCCATGTGAGTACAAAATAATGTCTGTGATTCATCCAGTGTTGGCCAATTTATTTATAGAGAGTAACTGCAACACATTTTTAAAGTATTTTGTAATATTAGTTTGAAGATTTATTTTAGCTTTTATTTATGTGATATTAATTCAAGAAACCTCATGAGCATCAGTATTGTTCAGTATTATTTAGAAAACTCCACAGTTGTTCTTTCATTATCTCAAGGTAAACTATCTCATGGCAAATTCTAATCAGGGATTTCCTGTGCTGCTTTTCACAGCAGTGGGGTGAGCAAATTATCTCAGTAGTACAAATCTGCTTGAGCTGTCCTGCACAGAGAACCAAATTTTCAAAACTGTGTTTGTATTTCTGTCAATGAAAATCATTACTTCAGCGCATCTCCAGTGTTTTCTTATGAGCAGTTGCACATGTTAGAGTCTAAAGTCACCTTTCCCTTTCGGGTTTAGGTTAATGAAAAAAGAAATTAATTATACTAGATTAGGCTCAACTCAAAATGTTCCCCAAGGCATGGTTTCTCTTTGGCTCCTTCCAGAATATTTTGTCTGTAACATCCTGTTTCTGGACAATCATACCACTCTTATTGTAAGTCTGTAAGGGATATAGAGGTACCTTTTGAAGGCCCCCGGCAGACATTACACTTAACCAATTAAATCATGTCTTAAGATGAGTCCCCTCTAACCTGATTAATTCATAGAATCATAGAAAATTAGGATTAGAAGGGAGGTCATCTAGTCCAAACTTCTGCTCAAAGCATGACCATCCTCAACTAGTTCATCCCAGCCAAGGCTTTGTCTAGCTGGGTCTTAAAACCCTCTGAGGATGGAGAGTCCATCATCTCTCTGGGTAACCTGTTCCAGTGTTTTACTATGCTCCAAGTGAGAAAATTCTTTCTAAAATCTAATCTAAACTTCCCTGGTTGCAACTTGAGACCGTTGCTCCTTGTTCTCTCATCTGTCACCACAGTCTAGATCGGGGGGCAATTATTTTGGGCAGAGGGCAGTTTACCCAGTTTTGGCAAGCTGTCGGGGGCCACGTGGGTAGTCCCACCCCTTGACAGGTGCTCCGCTCCCTGGTCACCATCTTGGGACCAATGTCCAAATGTCTTGGGACCAATGGCCCAGGGCCAGCACCGGCGGGGCAATAGTGGGGCACAGGCTGGCAGGGGTCTGTGGAGCCAGACTGGGCTGCACCAGCAGGGAGAGGGGGGAGCTGGACTGGCTCCATAGAGTCCCTGCCAGCTGGGACCCTGCACCCCTGCTGCCCTGCTCTGGGCCACACCGGCACTGGCCCCAGGACACTGGTGTGGGCACCTGTGCTCCCGCTCACTCCCAGTGCCTCACAGCCCCATGGCACAGGCAGGAGGGCAGCATGCAGCCCTGACCCTGCACTCACCAGCAGGGAAGGGGCTGGTGCTGAGCCCGGGGAAAAGTAGCCCCTCCCCCACCCCCTGGCCCACGCTCCCTGCTGCAGCCACTCACAGCCCATGTGGAGCTGTCCTGAGCAGGCACAGGCAGCCCCACACAGGCTGCAAGTCCCTGCAGTGCGGGGCACCGGCCACGGGGTGGAGGAGGGGCCTTCCTCCCCCCCCCCGCCCGCACTCAGCACCAGCTTGTAACTCACCCTCACTGCCAGCTTGGGCCCTGCGCCAGCTCCAGGCTCACCCGTTAGGGCTGTGCATGGTGGCAGCAGCTGTGGCCCCTCTGCTTGCTGTGCTGGACAGTGTTTGCCACTGTCAGCCTAGGCCCTGCGCTGGCTCCAGACTTGCCTGTTGGGGCTGCTCATGGCGGCAGCAGCTGCAGCCCCTCCACTTGCCATGCTGGGCAGTGTTTGCCACTGCTGCCTCTGGGCTGCCCAGCATGTGAGCCTTGGGTGGGCATCAGCAGCAAACAGTGCCTGACGTGGCAAGTGGGGGGGTCACAGCCTCTGCCACCATGCACAGTCCTGACTGGTGAGCCCAGAGCTGGCTCGGGGCCGGGTTACAAGCTGGTGCTGAGCACCGGGGAAAAGTGGCCCCTCCCCCACCCTGTGGCTGGTGCCTTGTATTGCAGCCACTCACAGCCCATGTGGGGCTGTCCTGAGCAAGATGATGGGAGTCCCAGAAGCTTGCTGGCAGTATGTTGGTGCAGGAGGAGCCTGGAATCATGATCCTGGGCTCCCCCTGCACCAGGAATAAGGTGTGATAGGATCTGATGCTGGATCCCACAGTCATACCTCCTACCATGCAGGTTTGGCATGGCAGGAGGCACGATTGTAGATTGCCCATCAGATCCTACCACGTTTTACCTGAATGCCTCAAGGGGCCCAAGTAGTAACATGGGCACATGTTCATGAAATCAGTGGTGCAATAAAACAAGGAGTAAGACACAAAGTTATTACATACAAAATATGTAATTACACAGGTTGTATAATAACTTTGTGGCTGGTTCCCATGATGCCTTAAATTGAATGTGTGGCCAGGCATTAAGTGAGCCAGCAGAAGACACTTAGTAGGATTGGGTGAACACTGATATCTATTACCCTTCTATAGATAATGGAAACCAGATCCATATTTTCCTAAAATTTAAACTGTTTTCCAATCCAGGGTTTGGATTCTGTCCATCAGAGACCTGGCTCCTAATTTGAGTACTGAGGACATTCACATATGGGGGCTAGTTTAGGCACATGCCTGATATTTTTCCAAACTGTACAGTACAGAAAGATACATAGTTACCATAAAATGAAGCATGGAAATCCAAGTTGTGAGTGTGGTTTTTAAAATTCCATGCTGTAAGAAGTATATTTCTACAACTATTGAATATTTATTTATCATACTGAAGATAGATTTTTTTCCCCACCACAATGTTTATTTCTCCTAACAAACAAAGTTTGTTTTTGTCCTGCCACTGCCTAGTACAATAACATGAGTCATCTTAAACATCTCAGGAAATGGAGTAAATCATATGTAATCTACATTTACAGACATTTGCAAAATCACCATGGTTCTGCAGTCCCATGTATGGCTAGTAATTCTCTGTGGGTGAAAGTGAGAATTTTCCCTTGGAAATACTTCTGAATATTTTCATTGAATATGTTCCCCATTCATTTTTTAGAGAGACCATGATTTAAACATCTGATTACATCTAACTCCACTCCAAAAGAATTTTTCAGGGAGAATGGCAACCCTTGATACCACTCCATGGAAAAAAATGTTTAATTTAAGCCAGGGGTCTTACTCTGTTACAACAACCAACACAAACAAAGGTTAGTGGTGTCTTACAGTCATTTTAACTAATGGTGTTCAACTTTTCCTCTCAAAGGAAGTGTTATCATATGCCAGGCGGCCACATAATTGAGATATTTTCCTCTAGTATCTGTGGGATACAAATTGTTAAAGCAGTCCTAGGACCAATGTACATCTTGCCTGGAGGAATACTTATTACTAAATTTCCCTTATCTTGATCTCGATTCTGAATCCCTGATACATCTTTAAAGGGTCATGGATGTACTAGGAATGTGGGATAGAACTGTATGCACGTGTGTACATACAGGGTAGCATGATCTGTTTATGGTGACACTATTGAGGATTTATTTTGTCAAAACCACATTTGAGGTACCAGCCATCCAGGTTTAGAGACACTATCTCACCTCTTCCCCTCAACTCAAGTATGAATACAGATTAGTCATGTCAAACAGAGGCCAACACTGGGTATCACTAGGATGCTATTGGGAGAACTGGTGAGATCACAAAGGATACACTGCCGGTAGTTGCTGGATTATAACCAGCTTTCTCAATGTTAAAATAGGTCCACTAGCTGGCTGAAGAGCAGCTGACTAACACTGGTCCAGAGCAACAGTGAAGCAAGGTTGGTAAAAGGTACTTTGAAGAAATGTCTCCTTGTAAAATCTCTCCTTTTATTGAGGGTATCTATCCTACACTGTCAATGTTCTGCAACCATGAGGTAATTTTGAATTATAAAAAGGCACAGTGGCAAAAAAATATTTGTTTTTCTAAGTGTCTTGCCAGAAAACTGCAGCCTATCTTACCTAGCCATGGTGATCTCAGGGCCTTGTTAAACCTTATGCTGTGAGCCACACAGATGTTGATTAGTGCTAGCTTGAGTTTGGAGCGGTCACCCTTGAGGCCAGCAGGGACCTGGAGGACTGAAAGGTAAGAATCCCCTCCCTCCCTTCCGGGCTTACCCCCTACTCCCTTAGGTTCCTACTGTTCTTCTCATCCCACAGGCTTCCCCCTCAGAGTTCCCTCTACCCCCTTGCCCCAGGTTCCCCACCCCTTGCCCTACCTTCCGCCACTTACTTGTGGCTGCCCAAGCTGTCTGTTCCAGGGGAGCAGGCAGGGAAGAGCTGCAGCTCGGCTGTTGCTCTTCACCAGGCTGAGCTGGCCCAGAAAGCAGCAGTGGTGGCAGCCAGGCAGGTAGGTTAACCCTTTCCAGCCTGGTCCCCAGGGACAGACGGCTTAGGCAGCCACAGGTAAGCAGAGATGGGAGAGCAGCAGGAATCTGGGGTGCTGGGAAGGGTGGGAGGAGAGGGGGGCAGTGGGCCCAATCCAGGCCAGCAGGCGACGAGGAGCAGGAGGGCTGTTTACACTAAGTTGTAGCCTATAGTGGCTACACCTTAGTATAACATGAGCTGGATAACAGATCAGAGATAATCCTGCCTGAAGTGATGTAATTTTGAGCTGTGTAACAAGTGCTTAAAACTAGTTTCAGGTATTAATGTGTAAACCAGGCATGGGCAAAATATGGCTCGTAGGTGGCAGGGAGCCCACCTGGCCTGATGGTGTGTATGTGTGTGTGTGGAGTTTGTTGGGGTGTGTGTGTGGGGGGTGGTGGTGTTGGGTGGGAAGAGTTAGTGCGGGGGTGTGGGTCCCCACCCCTGCCATGGTGCACAGCTCCCATTGCCAGTGGCAGAAGCAGCAGGTGGCAGGCCCTTGTAGCACTCAAGATCCATGGTAGACAGAGCCCCCCAGTAGTGTGAAACTCCAGTTGAGCTCCAGGGGCTGCATGTGCTGGCACAGGGCTGGTCTGGCTCACTATTGTGCACCTTCGCACCAGACTAGGTTGGCTACCTGCCACCACATGGGGTGCCTGGCACTGCAGACAGGAGCCATGGACCATCAGGCCAGACCAGGCCAGCTCCATGCCTCCATGTTGAGATTTCAGCACTCCAGAGGGGAACTGCATGTGGAGGCATGAAGCCAGCCTGCCCCAGCCTGGAGGCACATGCTCCTGGCTGCAGTGCTGGGAGCCCCACATGGCAGCATGGAGAACACCAAGCTCGATGGCACACAGACCGAGAATTACAGGGAATCATACACCATTGGGCCCAGCAAGCTCTGTGCCACCATGTGTCTTTCCACTGGAATGGGGGAAGCCCCATGTGAAAGCATGGAGTTGGCTTAGCACAGCCTACTGGCATGTGGCTCCTACCTGCAGTGCTGCAAGCCCCACGTGTTGGCATGAACCAGCCCAGTCTGGTTTTAAGGCTCATGCCAGCAGGCTGGGCCAGACCAAGCCAGCTCCATGCCACCACATACAGCCCCAGGACTCAGTTGGAGCTGCATGCTACCAGGGGCTTGGCCCGCTGTGGGCCATGAGCACCCTGAGGATCCATCGCCTGCTGGTGCTGCTGCTGCCAGTAGTAGGGGCTGTGCATTATGTGGGGGAGGGAGCATGTGGCAGGGGGACTCCATCCCCCCACAAATCCCACACACATATGCAGATCCCCACACCCTCCCAACAAACCCCACCCCCCAAACCCCACTCCACACACACTTCCACACCCCATTGCCATCCACAAACCCCACACACTACCTGCACACACTCCCACACCCACCACAAACCCCACAACCCCCACAAAGCCCATACACACACATCCACACCCCCACAAACCCAAAACCCACCCAAACAGACTCCTACCTGACAGACCCCACTCCCCCAAAAGCCCAAACCCATTCATGCACACTCCCCCATAAACTCCCCCACCTCCACACACACTCACACCCCCTACAAACCCCACCCCCCCACAAAACTCACACCCATACACACTCCCACACCTCCCACAGCCCCCCCACAAACCTCCCACAAACCCCACACCCACCCACACATCCACAGCCCCCCACATCCCTTCATAACCTCCTACAAACACCACAGCCACACCCCACCCTACAAATCCCACGCACACACACTCCAACCCCCCCTTCAACAAACCCCACACTCCCCACACACAAGAGTAAGACTTTATTTTCATAAACTTCATAGACATTAGGGCTGGAAGGGACCTTGGAAGATCATCGAGTCCATCCCCCTGCCCCAGGGGCAGGTGTCATAGGATTCCAGCAAGATAAACTTCCACATTTCTCTTGAAGGCATTCAAAGTAGGTGCTTGAATCAACTCCAACGGCAGTCTATTCCAGACCTTGGGGGCTCAGACAGTAAAGAAGTTCTTCCTTATGTCCAGCCTGAAATGGTCATGGAGGAGTTTGTGACCATTTGACCTTGTCATCCCTTGGGATGCTCTGGTGAAAAGATATTCCCCAGATCCTGGTAAGCAACCCTTAAAAACTTATAGGCAGGCACCAGATAACCCCTGAGCCTGCACTTTTCCAGGCTGAAGAGTCCCATAGTCTCAGCCTCTCATCATAAGGTCTGTTTTCCTGACCTCTGATCATGTGCGTGGCTCTCCTCTGCACTCTCTCAAGCTTCTCCACATCCTTTTTAAAATTGTGGAGCCCAAAACTGGACACAGTACTCAAGCTGCAGCCTCACCAAGGCTGAGTACAAGGGGAGACTGGCATCCTGGGATTGGTTTGAGCAGCATCTATGGATACAAGCCAGCATTTTGCTCACTTTACTAGCTGGAGCATCACACTGGAGGCTCATGTTCATCTTGTGGTCAATCATGACCCCCAAGTCCCTTTTGTCCATAGTGCTAACCAGCGTAGCACTGCTGAGCCTATAAGCATGCTGCCGGTTTTTCTTCCCAAGGTGGAGAACCTTGCATTTTTCAGTGTTAAACAACATCAGGTTCTCATCTGCCCATTACCTGATCCTATCAAGGTCAGCCTGGATTGCCCTCCTGTCCTCAGGTGTGGGCACTTTACCCCAAAGTTTGGTGTTGTCGGTGAACTTGTCCAGTCCGCTTCTGATACCAATGTCCGCATCATTAAAGAAGATGTTCAATAGTGTTGGCCCAAGGACAGAACCTTGAGGGACCCCACTGGTCACAGCACACCACAACAATTAACTTCCATCAACCACCACCCTCTGGGCCTGACCATGGAGACAATTCCCCAGCCAGCAGATCATGGTGAAGCTGAGGCCACAGTTGGCCAGTTTTGCTAAGAGGTGATCATAGGATTCCAGATCGAAGGCATTTTAAAAGTCAAGATATATGACATCAATCTCTTCTCCCTTGTCCAGGTGATAGGTCACCTGGTCATAAAAGGAAATGAGATTGATCAAGCAAGACCTACCTGTAACAGACCTGTGCTGGATATCCCTCAGGATGCTGCCATTGGCCAGTCCATTAAGAATGGTCTCTTTGATAATCTTTTCTAAGACCTTCCCCAGGATAGAGGTCAGGCTGATGGGCCTGTAGTTTGCTGGATCCATTTTCCTCCCTTTCTTGAAGATAGGTACCACATTGGCCTTATTCCAATCTTCAAGCACTTCATGAGAGTGCCAAGAGTTCTCAAAGATCCATACCAGGGGCTGGCCTATGATGCTAGCCAGCTCCTTGAGTACTCTGGGGTGTAAACTGTCAGGGCCAGCTGCTTGAAGGTGTTCAGCCTCTCAAGCTGTTCCTTCACAAGGTCAGCATTGATGAAGGGTATGGAATCACCCTCACCCATGCATTCCCATCCTGTAATAGGCAGTAGCATCCCTTGGAACTGGTGAAAAACTGACGCTAAGTATCCATTTAGCAAATTGACTATTTCCTGGGTATTGGTTGTCAGTTGTCCCATCTGGTTTAGCAGGGGTCTATGTTACCCTTGTTTTTCCTTTGGCTCCCCACATATCTAAAAAAGGAATTTTTATTTTCCTTGATACTTGTAGCTAGTTGGAGTTCTGTCGCAGCCTTGACTTTCCTGGTTCACTCCCTGCAGGTCCGGACCAGAGCAGAGTATTCCTCCTTGGTGGTGGATCCAGTCCTCCATCCTTTGTATGTCTTTCTTTTTAGACACAGGAGGTCTGCTAGTTCCCTGGAGAACCAAGGGGGCTGCTATGCCCTTTTTATGCCTTTCCTCTGAGATGGAATAGACTTAGCTTGTGCATCCAGGATTGCTCCCTTGAGGAGCAACCACTCATCCTGAGCTCCCCTCCCCTTTGGGTCATGGTCCCTTAGAGCTTCACTGACAAGCGTCCTGAGCTTGTCAAAGTCAGCTTTTTTTACTTCTGTATTGTTGACTGACTTGCCAGCTTTACGGTGGATGGTGAAGGTGATCAGCTCGTGGTCACTGTCACCCTGCTTCCCTTCGATTGTTAGGTTGCTGATTAGGTCGTCCCCCATTTCCAGTACCAGGCTGAGCAGTGCTTTACCTCTCATCATCCTGTAGACTTCTTGCATCAGATAGAGCTCATGCATGCATGAGAAAAAGCTTTGTGACCATTCAGATTTGGCCAAGCACTCTTCTTACAAGATGTCTGGGTAGTTGAAGTGTCCCATGACAATCAAGCACTGGGAGCGTGCAAATTCAGTCAATTCCCTGGTGAACTCCTGGTCAAGCTGTTGATCCTGGGTAGGCGGTCTGTAATAGACTCCCACCATTGTGTCTCCTGTGCTGTGTTCCCCATGGATTTTAGCCCAGAGGGTCTCCAGTCATCCACCCTGGGTGCCAATGTCAGCATGCAGAGATGCGTAGCTTTCCTTGACATAGAGAGCTACACCCCTGCCCCTTTTGTCCACTTGATCTCTCCTATACGGGGTACAGCTGTCTATGCCTGTGACCCAGTCATGGGTGGAGTCCCACCAGGTTTCTGTTATCCCTATGACATCATAATTATTTGTTTTAAGCAGGAGGACAAGTTCCTCCTGTTTATTCCCCAAGCTCCTGGCATTTGTGTACAAGCACATGTGTCCCTTTGGGGGCCCTTGTCTTCCCTACAGATCATTCAGAGGCTGGGACAGGGGTGGGCTCCCTTAAGTGCCATGGCCAGCTGGCTTTGCAAAGGTTGCTCAGTGGGCCAGCAGTGGCAGTAGTCACCCCATCCCCTAGTGGGCTTAGTTTAAAGCCCGGTGGAGGAGGTCAGCCAGTCTGGCTGAGAAGAGCCTCCTCCCCAGCAGAGAGAGGTGGAAGCCATCCCTTCCCAGCAGCTCGCTGCCTCTCTCACCAAAGAGCGGACTGTGGTCGTGGAAGCCAAAGCTTTCCTGATGACACCAGCGCCGCAGTCTTTGGTTTACTACGTCAGTCCTCCTCTCCCACCTCAGCCCATAGCCTGAGACAGGGAGGACCAAGGAAAACACCACCTGCACCCCCAGCCCCTTTAGCCCTGCTCCCAAATTGAACATCATCCCTGTAGCACTTCATGACCTGGCTGGGATTGCTCTGAGCTGTGTCATCCGTGCCGACATGGATAAGGAGCATAGGGTAGTGGTCAGTGGGCCAGAGGAGCTCAGGGATCTTGACCTATCATGCCATCACCTTATATTATACACTATGCAAACACACGTAAATCAGGACAAAAGTATTTTTTGAAATAAAATTAAAATAAGTTATAGTAGTTGTTTGACTTTTAGTATATGATTTCATAGTCTCATAGACTCTAGGGTCGGAAGGGACCTGAACAGATCATTAAGTCCAACCACCTGCCCTGGGCAGGAAGAAGGGCTGGGATCATAATACCCCAGCCAGATATCTATCCAACCTCCTCTTAAAGACCCCCAAGGTAGGGGAGAGCACCACCTCCCTTGGGAGCCCATTCCGGAGCCTGGCAGCCCTAACCATAAACTAATGCCTCCTGATATCAAGCCTGAACCTACTCTCAATCAATTTGTGGCCATTATTCCTTGTTATCTCAGGTAGTGCCCGGGGGAACAGAGCCTCACCTATTTTCCACTGGTCCCCTCTGGTGAGTTTATAGATGGCCACCAGATCCCCTCTCAGTCTTCTTTTGTGGAAGCTGAATAGATTCAGGCCCCTTAGTCTATCTTCATAGGGCCTGACCTGCTGCCCCCTGATCATGCAAGTGGCCTTCCTCTGGACCCTCTCAATGCTAGCCACATCCCTCTTGAAGTGTGGTGCCCAAAACTGGATGCAGTACTCCAACTGCGGCCTGACCAACGCCACATAGAGGGGAAGGATCACCTCCCTGGACTTTTTTGTGATGCATCTGTAGTTGCACAACAAGATACGGTTGGCCTTACTTGACCGCTTCCTCGCATTAGCAGCTCATGTTCATCCTGGGGTCAGCAATGACTCCAAAATCCCTTTCAGTCACTGTGTTGTTGAGAAGGGTGTTCTCCAGCCTATATGTATGTCACAGGTTCCTATGGGTGTTTGTGCTGCCCTCTTGTTCCCAAGCTTGCCCAGACCCTTGTCACTTACCTGGGTTGTTCCTGCTCGCGTCACCTAGCTTGACATCAAAATGTCCTCCTGAACCTCTGCATGCCCATCCCCCAATTAACCTAGTTTAAAGCTCGCCGTATGAGATCAGCCAACCTGGAAGAGAAAACATGCTTACCTTTTGGGGAGAGATGTAGCTTGTTCCGCTCTAGCATGTCTCCTGCATGGAAGTGCAGGTTGTGGTTGAAGAATCCAAAGCCTGTCTGGTAACCCCAGCTCCGAAGCCGCTGGTTGACCTCTCTAATGCTGGCCTCTTGGCACCGTCCATGTCTGCTCACCAGAAGAACAGATGAGAAAACCACCTGTGCTCCCATCTCCATAAGCTTGGCCCCCAGAGCCTTGTAGTCTCTAATGATGTGGTCTGGACTACTCCCAGCCGTGTCATTAGTGCCCACATGGATGAGGACCAAGGGGTAGTTATCAGAAGACTGGATGAGGTCTGGGATCATCACTGTGACGTCCTGAATCCGAGCTCCGGGCAAGCAGCAAACCTCATGTCCCATGGGATCCAGATGACAGATGGGTCCCTCTGATTTGTTTTTTTCCAGTTCCAAAATGGCAAACCTTCCTCCCAAAAACAGTACTTCAGGGGCAAGGGGCAAGACTTCTGGTGGCAAGGTCAGGTGTTAGAGGGTGGGACTTCCAGTCCCAAGGAGGCAATCAGGGTCGGGTACCTGTCAAGGGGCAGTACTACACATGTGGCCCTCAACTGCTCACCAAAACTTGGTAAGTGGCCCTCCAGCTGAAATAACTGCCCACCCAGGTATAGAGAATCCAGGTGATGAGAGTTCCAGGAGCTGCCCAAAATTATTGTGTAATAAAGCCGTCATTCATAGTCTCTTGGTTGATAATTGCAACTCTTTTATAAAGATAAAACCACATATCCAGAAATGTTAGTACTAATCTAATTGCCTTCAGAACAAAATACAATTTCCCCTTCATTACAAAAAACTAGAATTCTTGGTTTCAAAATGATATCTTTTCCCCTCGAACATTCTTCTTATGACTAATCTCAATAGAAAACAAAATAAAACAAAAAGCTCCAAATCTAGTTATTTTCTACTCCTTGCTGGGAACAAATAGACTGAAGTTGTAATTTCTTTTTCATTCTTAGGTGCCACTCAAAGGAAATACTATTGGCACTACAGTTGAACATAGGCAAACATATTATGATGGCCTTGTCAGGGGTAGGACTGTATATCTTGTCTATTGATAAAGATGCTTGTACCAAACAAACAACAGTGATAATATAGTGATGAAATAATTTCTCCTGAATCAGTAATATATATTCTGCATCCAAAAGGAGTTATATTATAGTATCCAGCAAAATTTGCATTGATTTTCTTCCCAATGACTTGAAGAGGGTAGATGTGAGTGGAGAAGAAACCTCAATGTGGGATTGTGATATTTTTCCAGATAAGATGCCACAAACATTACTTGCGCTTGAAAACCACACACAGTCTGCATCATTTGTTAGTTTATGTTGAATGTATTTCTGCCACGCTTTAATTATCTTCATAATAGAAAGCCTTTGATTCAATGAGGTGTTTTGCATATGTACATGAATTATAAGTTCATTAGCTTTTATTCCTCAATGTATCCCATGCTTCTGCATTTGTATGTGCTATTTTATAGTTGAAATTGTAAAATACAGATTGCCTTTGTGTAACTCAGAGGGCAGAAGAGACACATTTGCATGAAATATTTAATATTTTATTATTTTATTCACATTTATATTTATCCACTTTTTTCCTGAATATTTTTCCTTTCCTGCAATACCTTCCTTATATTTTTATACACATACCAGTAGTCACATAGTTGTAGGTGTAGGCCATTGAGTTCGTCTGTTTTTCAAATAGTTTCACAGATTCATGTTTGCCATGGCATCTCTGGTGGGCAATCATAATTGATAAATTATGTCCATGGTTCAGAGAGACTGCTCTAATCAAAGGACTTCTTTGGTCAATTTTTAAATTATTTGTGCAGGATTTTTTTCTTGATTGATTAAGTTTATATTCCACTATCATCCCAATGTAAAAAAAATGAGGCAAAGTTGGACCTTGGTGCTATTAATGCATTTTATAAATCACATGTTAATGGGAGTTATCATTTTAAAGTGACACTAATAGCACATACAGTGAAAAAGTTTCACAAAGACTCTGCTTTGCAAGTGAAAACATTTGTAACTCTCCCTGTTCCAGAAATATTCAAGCCCTTTCTGTGACATTTGTCCTACTGTGCTATACCTTGGATAAAACTGAAATCATGCGTGTGAAGAATCTGTTATCAGACCTGGCTGTAAAATTCATCTGAAGAAAATGGAAATGGCTGCTAATGCTCAGAAACAAAAAGATAAAAGGCTTTTTTATGAGGCCCTGTGATGGATCATGGTGTGACATGCCATTGGGAATGCAAAGAAATAAACTCCTATTAGTTAGCAAAGATTCAGTGATTATTTATGGCCTTTAAAATCCATCACCGAAGGGCAGAGTAGTGTTTTTGGTAATGCAACGTTACTAAGCTTGGCAGAATTTGATTTTTTTTAAATGTTTTGACAGCTAAAATTGATTTTTTAAAGCATTTATTCTGATTTTTATTGATTTAAATTTTCAGGATTGCATGAAATTAGGAGTGTGGCGGGCAGACACTTTAGTAATATGAAAAGTATGTATCCAAAAATCAATAAAGCCTGCCTTTGTGCAAGCAGACAGTAGCCATCCTCATCGATAAAACAGTGTCTCCTGGAATTCAGAACAGCATCATAAAGCTCCGTAGGAATTTGGCACATGTGCCTGGTGGCTGCTACAGGAGCTGGGGGCTGTGCCGATAAGACACAGCCCCCAGCTCCCATGGAGCCTAGCACAGCCCCTATATGATCGGGTCAGGGGCCAAACTCCCATGAAGATTGTGCTGGGCTGGGCTCTGTGGGACTTTGGTACCTGCCCCAGCCAAGTCCTGGGCAGAGCTAGGGGCCAGTGGCACCAGGCTTCCAGTTGCTCCTCTACACTCCCCTGCCAGTGTAGCCTTACTGGCAAGGCTCCCAGCCCCCATATTTTTTATTTTACATCTCCTTTATGTCCTTTATATACATTTTGATGATTACTGATGAAAATATTTTTTTCGCTAGTCTGTAAGTGCCAAGTGAACTAGATGTGTGATGGGCACCAAAATAGCCCCACAGTATGTCAACCTTTTTATGAACCACTTGAATTCCTCAAGGACTGCACCATCAAACCCTTGCTATACTTAAGATACATTAATGACATCTTCATCATCTGGACTGAAAACCTGCACTCTCTGATTGAGTTTCATCAGAAATTCAATAATCATCACCCTTCCATCTGACTAGCTCTTGAACACTCCAGCACCAACATCCCCTTTCTAGACACAATGATCAGCATCCAGAATGGTAAAATACAGGCCATGTCATACAAGAAACCCACAGACCAACATACATGTCTGCACAGAACCAGCAGTAACCCTAAACACATAAAGAATGCTGTGCTTTACAGCCAAGCCCTCAGATACCACTGAATTTGCACTGAGGAGAACACCTGGGATTGCCACCTCATCAATCTCAAAATGGCTTTCACTCAACAAGGATACTCCTCCAGAGAGATAGACCATGTGTTTGAAAGAGACACCTGGATACCATGTGAAGAATTGCTGCAGTACAAAAGGAAAACCCCTACAAATCATACACCACTGGTTATGACATATCACCCCTCCCTTGAACCTTTATGGAAAATCCTCAAACAATTATAACCCATACTAGAAGGTGACCCAATTCTTAAAGAGATCTTCCCAGAACCACCCATCCTAACCTTCAAACAAGCACCAAACCTCGCTAACCAGAAGCAAACTTCCTACAGCCCAAAACACACCAAAAGGATCCAGACCGTGCCATGACAAGAAATGTAAAACCTGCCAACACATCTCTACCACCCCCACTATTACTACACCCCACAACAGAACCATCCTCATGGATCTTATAGCTGCACCTCCAGAAATGTAATATATCTCATCCAATGCACCAAATGCCCTGATGGAAAATATGTAAGAGACCAAACAACAACTGCGCACTGGAAATCTATTAAGGGCAAGAATACCCAATTACCTGTGGGGGCACATTTCTCACAAGGAAACCACACTCTCTCCAATCTTTTAGTTCTGGTCTTCAAAGGGAATTTACACAATACTTTTCACAGACGAGCCTATGAACTTAACTTCAACCTCCTGGATACATTGGATTTATGACACATTATAACCTGCCTGACACTTGAGTCCCCAGGTGCCTCTCCACTATTTAACAGCTACATTCATTCCCCTTACCCTATCCCCCCTGCCTCCCCCCAGCCTGTCTCTCACCCACTAACTCCTCAATTTACATTTTCACTGACTGGCATATCAGCCCAGCCTCTGGCTTCTTTACTATTCATTCCATCCAGGAAGAGCACACAGCAACTGCAGACGCTTCCTCAGCCTGACAAAAGGTAGTTAAACCCAAAAATTTGCTAAGATGAATTTTTCCTACTATTTGAGTTGTTCTAATAAAAGATATCAGAATTACCCAAAGAACCTTGTCTGCCATAGGTGTTTATCAATGTTTATCAATAAAAATCAAATCCTTCCAAGCCTAAACATTACTATGCCTATTAGAAATTCTTAAGAATGAAGTGGAGGGCTGTCTGACAGAAGACTAGCATACTGGTTCCTTAAATGAAGTTTCTTTTATAAACATCAAAGAGAGGATAAGAAAATTATTATTCATTTCTTTAAATTTTTATAATAATAATTTATTTTGAAAGGAACAGACTTCCTGCCTGAAGTAATACTTAAGTCCACCATGTACTAAAAGCACAAGGACAAAACTTCTGTGATATCCATCTCTGTTCTTCCAAACAAGGGCTGTGTTGGAACAGAAAGACTAGTAAGAGAAATGCCACAGGTGGGAGAGGTAGGTTGGGGCACAGAGCTGCATCAGATCCTCAGCTTGCAATGTAAAGTACTTATGTTGCAGGTCCCAGTCAATTTAGTATTAGAAGAACACCAGTGGATTAAAACAGAAACTTGGTGCAACTAAAGATTAAATTGATGCTCTCCTTAAGCTTGTTTCTAAAAAAGAAATGTTATGACTCTTTTCTTTATTACATTATGTGATACATAAAGCCATGAGTACCCTTGGCTTGATATCATTGCTTTCATGGTTTTACCAGAGTAAAAATGCTCTATTTTAATTGTCAGTATTTTCTCAGCAATCTCCTACTGATGTTAGTCACCTGTGGGCAAGAGTCAGGCTTTAGTTCTGCAGCAGATTGAACACCTTCTAGATGTAGCGACTATCCACAGCTCTCAGTGAAAATCTAGGGTGCTTAATGCAACTATGGTTGTTTGTCACCATTTTAGAGCAAAGGTATTAACCACCAGATCCTATAGCTCCACCTAACACAGGAGGTATATGAGCCCACTAGGGGAAATGCCTTGCTGGATTTGGTGTTAGCTACAGGAAACTACCTGGTGGGGAATCTGCAGGTACAAGGTAGCCTAGGGCATAGTGAACATTAATTGATTGAATTCACTATCTGATGAAGGGTGGGAAAACTAACCAGCAGGGCTGAAGTGCTAGATTTCAGAAAGGCTAACTTCAGTGTGCTCAGGAGATTAGTTAGTAAGGTATTAAAGGTCAAGAGCATTGGTGAAATGGGCATCCAGGAAGGGTGGTCGTTCCTCAAGGGAGCGATCGTAAGGGCACAAAAGGAGACAATTCATTGCACATAAAAGGGGGTAAAGGGGCCAAGAAGCCGTCTTGGCTGAACAGGGAAGTCCAGGAAAACCTAAGGGCAAAGAAAGAAGTATACAGGCTGTGGAAACAGGTGGTAGCTACCAAGGAGGAGTATACCTCCCTGGCTCGCACTTGAAGGGAATCAGTTAGGAAGGCCAAAGCAAGATTAGAATTTAGGACCCCTAAAGAACAAACTGGGGCAACTGGTGACAGAGAGGAGGCACAAAGCTGAGCTCTTCAATGAGTTCTTTGCATCTGTATTCCTAGACACAGACCAAGATAAATCTCCCAGTTGGGTCATAGATAGATACAGGAGGGACACCAGCCCACCAACTGTTAGCACAGACTTAGTGAAGGGGCACTTGGAGGGGCTGGATGTATTCAAATCGGTGAGCCTGGATCAACTTCATCCTAGGGTGCTGAAGAAATTGGCCAGTGTCATAGCAGAGCTGCTGTCATGGCTGTTTGAGTATTCATGGTGCTCTGGTAGTCCCTATTGTCCCTATTTTCAAGAAGGGGAGAAAGGAGGAACTGGGAAATTATAGGACAGTTAGTCTCATCTCTATCCTTGGGAAAACTCTGGAAAAAATCATTAAGGATCACATTTGTGGGAGCCCAACAGGAGAAATAATGCTGAAAGGAAGTCAGCATGGATTCATTGCAGGTAGATCCTGCCTGACTAACCTTGTTTCTTTTTATGACCAGATTACAAAATGCTTAGACACAGGAGTCAAGGTAAATGTCATCTACCTAGACTTTAAGAATGCCTTCAATACTGTATTTCATTCTGTTCTTGTAAATAAACTGACAGGCTGTGATGTAGATGATTGCACGGTCAGGTGGGTGGCAAATTGGCGTAGGGGTCGCACCCAGATAATGGTGGTGGACTGGTCGATATTGACCTGGAAAGATGTGGGCAGTGGAGATGCTCTATTTACTAGGGCACCCCCTGGAGTAAGTAGGAACAATGGCCACAAATTGATGGAGAGCAGATTTAGGTTGGACATTAGAAAGAACTTTTTCACAGTAAGGGTTGCCAGAATCTGGAATGGGCTTCCAAGGGAGGTGGCACTGTCCCCTACCTTGGGGCCTTCAAGAGGAGACTGGACAAGCATCTAGCCGGTAGGGCTGTGCGAAGCTTAGGGTTCTGATTCAATTCAGAGGAGATTTGGCCTGATTTGGTGGCCAAATCTCCAAATCTGAATCAAATCAGGGGACCAATTAAAAGGTCTGAATCAACTTGAAGCTCTCTGAATCAATTTGGAAAAGACTCAAAGAGAGCTTTGGTGATTTGGGCAGTCCTCACCTGCTGCAGCAGGGTGTCAGACCCAGACTCTGAACTGGTAAGTAGGGAGTGGGGGAGGGGAGGCTGGAGAAAGGAGGAGGGGACCATGGGGGGACCCCTACCAGGCCCCATCCACTGCCCACACCCCTAGCCACCCCCATGGCTGCCCTGCCTGCCCCAGCTCCTGGTGCTTTAAAAAAATCACCCTACTCACCAGGTGCTGCCCTCCTCACTGGGGGCGATCCCCACTGTCCTCCACTGCCCCATGCTGCATGGGGGGGCTCTGCCATGATCCCCCAGACCTCTGCCCACTCTCCCAGCCCCCTCGCATTGCTGCCCCACTCGCCCCAACTCCAGCCCTTTAAGAAAAAAAACAACCCCCCCGGCTCACTCTCTCCAGCAGTGGCCATGGGGCTTCTGGGAGCTCTTGCCCCCCCATGTAGGCAGGGCAGTGCAGGGCAGTGCAGGGAAGTGGGGATTGTCTCCCCCCCCCACCACCAGGCAGCACCTAGTGAACCTGGGCTTTTTTTGTTTTTTGTTTTTCTTAAAGGGCTCGGAGCTGGGGTGCTTGGGGCAGCCATGGGGGGGATTGGGGATTCATGGCAGAGCCCCCCATGCAGCATGGGGGGCAGTGGAATTGCCCCTCTGCTGGGCAGCAGCTAGTGAGTGCAGGCTTTTTTTTTTTTCTTCAAAGTTCCAGGAGCTGGGGCAGGCGGGGCAGCCATTGTCAGAGCTGGGAGAGCGTGCAGGGGATGGGGCCTGTGTGATTCAGAGATTCAGCAGCAGCTGAATCTCCAAATCAGATTTGTCTAAATTGATCACGGAGAGTGATTTGAATCTCTGAATAGAATCTCTGTCCCCTGAATCGGCTTAATCCAAATCCAAAGTAAATACTAGCTGCTTTGCATAGGCCTACTACCTGGGGTCGTCTGACAACAGCGCTCTTTTCTGCCCAGGGCAGGGGGTCAGACACGATGACCTACTGAGGTCCCTTCTGACCCTAACATGTATGAATCTATGTGATGGAGGCCAACTCTCCTGCATTTCTGAATCTTATTGCACAAAATACTGTTCAAGAGATATTTTGCCTCTTGCAATCTCAGGCAATGTAACTATTTCCCAGCTAGTACTAAAGCAGAAGGCTGACAATTTTAGGAACTTTAGTATCTTGGATGTGCCATGGGTGAGTAGCATTAAGCTGTTACTTTAATCAGCATCTCCATAGTCCCTGATTACCCATAGAATAAAAATCTTAGAATTAAAAGTCTGAACTTTTAATGGACTTCATGTAAAGAAATATCTCCTCCTGTGTGTTACAGAACATTCATGATAGGTTTATAGTCTTAGCAGACTGGTGAAGTTAGAACAATTGAGCATTATTCCACCCTTTAAATTCAGCATAAGCTATCTTACTCATTATATGGTTTGTCATAAAACATTTGCTGGATATTTTATTTATGTTGACAAAAAAGAACTTCATAGAGTATAGCTTGAAATAAAATTAAATGAGGCATGACATTCACTTTATAAAATTTATTCTCTCTAGGCAGAAAAATGGAAAAAGGATTTATCTTTCCAGATTGTCAGTGATCTATTGTAATAACACTAGGGCTGTCAATTAAACACTGTTAATGTGCACGATTAATGTGTTAATTGGTTCTTGCACTTTTTTTTAATGTGTTAATTGTGCATGTGGTTTCAGAGCCTGCACCCGAGCTCTGCTCCGCCACCATCACCTCCACCTCCAGGCTACCCAGAGGGGCAGCAGTGGCAGTGCAGAGGAGCTACAGGGCTTCCCAGATGCAGGCTCTGCACTGCTGCAGCAGGAAGGTGGGGGGAAGGGGTGCACACACACATAGATACAGACATACAGACACAGACACACAGATGTAGTCACAGGCACAAAAACACACACAGACACCCATAAGCAGTCGCAGCATGCACAAAGCCAGGAATGCAGCCTGGCAGCTTGTAGAGCAGCACCCAGCAGGGGAAGGGGCAAGGGGGAGAGGGAAGGGGCACCAGGGGCAGATTGAGGCCCCATGGTGAGGGAGGGAGTGGGGCAGGGGCAGGGATGAATGGGGTCTTTGGGCTGGATCGGGCTGTGGGATAGAGCCACAGCTTGTCTAGGGGCATGGGGGTGGGGGTGCTCCCTGCCACTGCATGGACTCCTGGAGGAGGCATGGGAGGCATGTGCCTCCCAGATTTGTGCGTGGGATGGGATGAAGGTGGGTTGCCCAATGCAGGCTGGGGCTCTGCACCCTGCTGCCTTTGCCCTGGGAGATGCACACTGGCTGCGCCACGCAACCCTTGCCTGGGTGGTTGTGAGAGGCACAACATGGTGTCACACAGCTCCCAGGGCAAAGGCAGCAGAGTGCAGAGTCCCAGCATGCAGCAGGCAACCTGCCTCCACCTCCCCCGCACAAATCCAGGGGGGCACATACCCCCTATGCCTCCCCCAGAGATGCACACAGTGGCAGGGAGCCATACCTTCTGGCGCCCCTGGATGAGCCTCCCATGGCTCTGTCCCATGACCCACCCTAGCCCCAGGGCCCCATTCACCTGCCCCTGCCCTTGCTTCAATCTCTACCTTACCATGGGGACCTCGATCTGCCTCCTGCCCCTTCCCTTTCCCCTTACCCCTTCCTCTTCACAGGCTTAGCTGCCTGGTTCTGCTCTACAAGCCACTGGGCTGCATTTCTGTAGGGTTACCATATTTCCAGTTTCAAAAAAGAGGACACATGTGGGAAGTTAATATGATGTGGCGGGGGGGGCAGTGCTATGGCCATATCCTGCCCCTCACTTCCAAGCCACAGCCCCCCCCCTCTCCCCAGCACTGCCCCTCACTCCTGACCCATAGTACCTTGCTTTGTGCCCAGGTATTCAGTGACTCCCCCCACCCTCCACCCAGGCTCCATACCCCCCCCACCACATACCCACCCCTCAAATATACAAAGTACCTGCATAATTTTTCATAATGTTGAGTTTTTCTGTGCATAATTTTGAGTTTTTAGCTGTGCAATTAAAATTGTGATTAATTGCAACTAATTTTTTAATCACTTAACTAATTGTGATCAAATTTTATAATTGTTTGACAGCCCTAAAAACAGTAATTCATTTTGATCTCCCCCCACCCCTCACACCTGCTTACATGGGATATGATTAAATGTTTTGGCTTTCATGCCAGTTTCATTGGAAATACTTCAAGTAGGTTTAACTTATTTTATATTAACAGATTCTACCAAAGCAGATGCTAAATAATGTGGGGAATTAATTCCCAGGTACAGAACTTGGGCTCTTTTTAGAAAAGTCTTCTTTTGTAGACACTATGCCAGACAACTGACTTCAGGCTGGACTAATAGGTTGTGCTCTTAGCTATGCTACCTACTCTTCAACTCTGGGCCTGCCGTTTACTCTCCTGGTGCCTCATTTTACTTATTTGTATGATACTATTACAAAAGGGCATTAATTCATTAATAGGGGTCTTCATGTTCCACTAAAAAACAAAACCTAGTTTTCCTATATACTCTTTTCATTGTAGCCAAAACTCTGTCTCTTTCTTACATACTTTCACTTCCTTGGTATGTATCTTAAAGTTTGTGAATTAGTTAAGCTTTCACGGTGCCAGAGATGAAAGTTATGTTTTGTGCACAGGTTTCCCGTTGGCCAAGTCTATTTGATTGCAGTAAAAGTTTTCCTCTGTAGCTAACTTCCCCATTAAGAGACTCTACAGCCACTAATAGCTCAGTTTTGGGCCTCTCTTATACTGTGACTGCCAATTGTGTCAGAATCTATGTGGTAGTTTTATTTTGTGGATTTCTAAACCACTGGGGACTGAAGAGAGGCCACCAGGCTCGTTAAGCTTATGACTTAATTCTAGAATTAAATTGTGGTTTCTGAAGTGCAAGTTTAATGCTTAATCCACTCAATCCTTGGATCTACTGTCTGCACCTGGGCTGCTCTGCAGTAAAAAGCCTGTGTAAAATTATGGACTTGCTCATGCACATGCACTAATTTTAAGATAGCTTTTCATAGACAGACGCTTTGCTGGTGCTATGGTGATTTTATGGAACAAATAATAACTGACAGTTATCTCTTTTGACCTGATTCTGGGAGGTATTGAATACCCTCAACTTCCCCTGAAATCAGTGGCCAGTATTAGTATTACTGAGAATTTAAGGGATTAGCTTTACAGATGTTTAGTGTATAAAAATCCCTGGAGAAAATACAAGTGGAGCTATTGCAGAAGCATTTCTGTGGAGTGTTTTCTTGTACTTATTTCTCAATCTGCTTAGAATTTCAGGGAGAGGGGGAGGTTAGTGCCAGATAAATGCAGACTGAATTATGACTGCTAGACAAAAGTTTTTCCAACTTTTCAACTGTATCTAGACTGTTAGGATAAAGACAGACTATCAATGTGTGTGTCAAACTAGCTATCTTACCTTTATGTGTCATTTTACAAATAGATGAATCTTAGGGGTGTCTTCTGATTAATCTTAGAAACACTAATTTAACTGCAAATAAGGACTCAACAAATGAAAGATAAATTATTGTTCAAACCCAAACATTTTTATAATAAGAGACAACACAGCCTTCTGGAACTGTTGTTAACCAGCATTTCCAAAACTATAATGAAGGAAACTATTGGATTTCATAACTATTTCACAATTCTGTCCTGTTTGGATGAAATGTGTTTACAGTATGTAAATCCACAAGACATTCTGTTCTTTTTGAGAGCCATCAACTACACATTTATGTTCACCAACTTGGCATCTATAGGAAAGTGGCATCCTTCAGAAAATTAGGGAAGAAGATATACTGCAATTGGATGGTTGTTTTTCATAGGATGTTTCAAATCCTCAAACAATAGTTTGATCAGAAGTCAGATCACACAGACCATTTTCTATAGAAAAAAGAAATACACAGGAAGAAGTGCTTAATCTTTGCTGTGTTAACACCTCGATATCTGATGATGCCCCTTTTTAAAGTGCTAATAGTCTTGACTGTTCAAAAATGTTTATGCTTTAGTATATGGATTTCATTCAATACCTTGAGTATTTATACCTAAACTTGTAAATTGCCTTTCAAGAATTATTGGGGGGGGGGGAGGGAATGGGGGACAGGCAGAGACAAATCCCAGATGCAGGGCTTTGTCCCTCCCTGCCACCCCCCAGCCCTGCATCCACCCCACCCCCCCTTCCCACTGCTCCGGGTCTGGCCCTGATTCACCCCCCACCCCTGCCAATCTGGGTCTCGCCCTGCTTAACTCCCTCCCCACAGCTGCTCCGGGTCCAGCCCCACTCAACTCCCCACCACCATTGCTTTAGGTCTGGCACTGCTCCACCCCTCAGCCACTCCAGATCTGGCCCTGCTCTATCCCCCTGGTGCTCTGGGTCCAGCCCTGCTCCACCCCTCTCCCCTCCACTCCAGGTCTGGCTCTGCTCCACCCCACCACTCTATGTCCACCTGGCCTGCATCCTCCTCCCTCCCTCCCTGCCCACTGCCTCCCCCTCCCTGCCAACTGTTCTGGAGGGTAGTGGGGCTGGGAGATGGCGGGGGGGGTGCCACCACTGTGACCCCTCCCTTCACCTTCAGGGAGGGAGGTGTGGGGAAGCCCCATTGCTGGGGTGACCCGGGCATGTCCTTTTAACTAAGGTAAAAATTCAGGTTTCATGAAAATCTAGCATAGAGTTTTCTCACTAGGTTTCTGTGAACCCATCTAGTCATGCATCTCAATTCTTTTCCACACAAATTTGACATTTCATACACAGTTGAAGGGGACCACTCTTTCAAGAAGCTGGGCTGCCCTGGACAAGAGTGGAGGAAACAGTTTCACCACAGATGAGCATTGATGAAGGTTGTCTTGCAAGCAAATCCCTTTCACGTACAAAAGGAGTTCAACTTAAGCATATCTACTAGCTTCTACTGAGATGGAGGCACTCTCAGGTATGATGACTATCCAGATACATACAAGCTTCATGAAAAGATACTGTTGGTTAGGTCTAGTCATTGTTCAGGGTGGTACTGAGTGACAACTGTGCAGCTAGGTGATTAAAAATTGTTTCTGAAATGGCTGGTGGGAATGGATCACTGAGCAATTTCATAATGGGCTAGCAAGCTTCACCAGACCATAGTGTGATTTTTGGTTTCACTTCCTCATGTCTAAAAATCTTCACAATCATTGAATATTTTGCCTCAAATACTCTGACATAGCTAACCTGTGCTAGGCACAAGATTCTAAGGGGTTGGGAAGACATTGGTTTTGAATCATCTTCATGGTTGCCCATTTCTAAGGCTAGTTTGGTTACTGATCTAAATTAGAAGGGTCTTGGTGTTTCACCCACCTATCCACAGGTGACAAGGAAGACATGGAAACTTAGGCAAAGGAAACCTTCATAGGACATGATATGAGAGGGAATCATTATAAGACATGCTATGCTGTCTTTCTGGATGAGCAGTCCAGCTCTTTTTTTCTTTCCAATACATAGGAGAGACTAACTGTTTTATGAATGAGACAACAGATTTTTTTATAATGCCATTTTCTCTAGTTTTCATATTATTCTTACTACTTGAAATGAGTTCAAGGTAATGGAGCTTAGCTTTAATGAAAACCTGATCCACTAAGTACAAAGAACATGTTTTGAGTTGCATGTAATGTGTAGCTGATTTGTCTAGGTTTTTATAACATTCCAGAATCATGGGGTGGAGCTATCACTAATGACAAGTAAATATATGCCATTCCATTTTTTCTTACTTTCTTAGTATTGCTCTGAGGGTTGTTTTGCTGCTGCAGTAATTATACTGTCTAGTGGATTCACTACCATACTTTTCCTATTTAATTGCTGTAAACAAATCTACACATTGGGACCTAGCTCCAAAATGCAATTACTGCATGTTCAAAATACAGACTGCATCAGGGAGAGTAAAGCAAATAAACAACACTGGCATTTGACTTAAAGTGAAGAAATACTTTTGCCAAGAAATTACACAATCTGCAACCACAGTAACCATTTTCTGGAAAGATTCTTACTTCAAGTGCCACACTCAGCAGAAATATTAAAAACATATTCTGAATTTTCAGCACAAGTTTGTTGCTACCATCTGTAAAAAAAAGTTAAGGATATTAATTTAACTGTCATTTCTATAGGTAGAAAGAGCCTAATTCTGTGATTAGCCTGCCAAGTGTTCTCAATTACTGCTGTAGTTAGTAGGAGTAAAGTCCTCAGACCCTCACAGTATCAGGTCCCAAGATTATCTGCTGTATGAATTAGAGGTAAATACAACCCAGGTAGTTCAAATCCAGATCTGGTCTATCACAGATTTTGAAGAAGATGGGGGTGTGAGTTGAGGAAATCTCATTTGAAATAGTTTCTGGCAAACACTTGACCTCAGTTTCAGAGCTGCTAAACACTCAACATTCCCATTAGTTTCAATATGAATATTCACTGTTGAAGAACTGTTGAAGATATTACAATCACGTGTTCTTGAAAAGCATGCAGCCTTGTGAAACATTTCTAGTACAGTATCCTTGTTCCATCTGACCTACTTGGAATTTTTATGAAACTCAACACTTAAACAAAATTAAGCAAATGTATTTGTTATTGTTTTTGAAGTAATGTGTTGTCATAAAATCTACAATTCTTTCTGGGATCTTTTTGTGGACGATATCTTAATTTTACTATTTAAAGTCTGACATGGAAATGCAAGTCTATTTTGCACAGAAAATATGTAATTAAGTAATAAATATAATTACGGAGTGTCTAAGCTGGCAGCAGCAGCAGCAATCCCTCATGGTCAAGGATGATCACTCCCACGGGTCAAGTAAGGGATTGTAAATGAGTTCACTGATGATTAGGAGGCTGATCCTAGAGCCACAGGGTGCCTGCACATGACACAGGGTTTAATCCTCTTAAATTAAATAGGTTTATAAAATTTAAACTTGTTTGTTTTGGAGCATCTCATCAGTGTTTGCACATACTAGGTTTTCAAATGAATGAAGCCTGGTCCCTGGCCAGCACTGTAGGAGAGCGGGACAGTCCTGCACTGCTCTCCCCAACCTAGGGCTCCCCACTTGTGGGAGCAGGGGGTTGGCACGTGGCACAAGAAAAAAGCAGTAGAATCCCCCCCGCCCACCCAAAAATGGTGGCAATTCAAAAGGGTCAGCAATTCAAAGGGATGAACTGCAAAAAAGTCGTAGTGCCATCTGGTGGACAAAGAGACTCATTACACATCTTTGAGTGCCTTTGCACTTGCATGCAATGACTCCATGGACACAGCAAGCCAAAGTAAACTACATCCAAGGGGTTTTAGTTTAATGCACTAGAAAGATTTTTAAAGCATCCAGAAAGTCCACTTGTGCAAACAGTCATGCCGTTACAGCACAAGAAAGGGCAAAAAACATGATGTGTACAGATGGCCACAGACTCTCTGGCAAATAGCACAGGTCATGGTTAGAGGGAGAGATGGACCACAGATTTCTTGGTCTTGTTTCCTTTCCTTCCATTTCTTTCATTTTTCTGCCCCAGGGAAAGACAGTATTTCTGGCCTCCCATGCTTTTCAGGGGATTCCTGTAGTTCACTCAAACTTCACAGCCATAGAGAAGAGTTGGGGTTACCACAGCCTTGTATATTAGAGGCTTTTTTCAAGTCCTGATGTCGTGATTTTTGAACACATCATGATATCATTTTCCAAAGGCAGAGCTGGCACATTAGATCCTATTCTGGATCTCTTCATTCATGTTGGCTTTCTTTGAGAGATGGCTTCTGAGGTATACAAAGTGCTCAGCATTTCTGAGCTCCTGTCCATCAATGAGGATCTTTTCTAGGGGAGTGGACTGGTTTGAAGCAGGCTGGTGAAGCGCCTTTGTTTTCCCAATGTTAAAGGTCAATCCCAGGCACTGGTATGCTTGAAAGAAGCAGTTAAGAGCCACCTGTAGGTCCTCCTCCATATGTGAAATGGCAGCACAATCATCAGTGTATTGAAGTTCCATGATCAAGAACAAAGTAACTTTAGGTTTGGCACAGAGGTGGGAGAGATTGAAAATGTTCCTGTCCATTCTGTACTCAATGCTGATGCCATGTGGCAGACAGTCACAAATGAACATCTTGATGACCTCAAGAAAGATGGAAAACAGAATTGGTGTGATCACACAGACCTCCTTGATGCTAGTTTGAATGGCAAAGGACTCTGTAGTGGAGCCACTACATAGGATGGAGGCAGTCATCTGGTCATGAAGGAGTCTTAGAATAGTGGTAAATTTCCCTGGGCAGACAAACTTTGATAAGATCTTCCATAGAGCCTCACGGTTAACAGAGTCAAAGGCTTTGGTCATTTTTCCTGGATCTGCTGGGCCACAAAAATCATGTGCATGGTTTCTCTCAATGGTCTGAAGCCACACTGAGACATGGGAAGGATTTTCTGAGCAAGAGGGAGCAGTCAGTTTAGCAGAATTTGAGTGAGGATCTTCCCAGCGATGGAGAGGAGGGCAATACCTCAATAGTTTCCAGTCAGACTTATCTCCCTTTTTTAAAATGGTTACAATATTGGCATTCTTTAGGTCAGTGGGAATTTCCTCAGTGTTCCAGATTTTGAGAAATAGTGTGTGGAGCTTGTTCATCATAGTTTCCCCAGCTACTTTGAAGACCTCAGCTGGTATGCCATCAGAGCCAGATGCTTTGTTATTTTTCATCGGTCTTATCACCTGGTGGACTTCTTCAGAGGTTGGTGGATTGGCAAGTGCTTCCTTTACTGGATGCTGTAGGATGGTTTTGATGATTTTATCAGTCACCATCAATTCTCAGTTCAGGAGCTTTTGATAGTGCTCCTTCCAGTGGTTTTCAATGGACTCAACTTTGAGAAGTGTACTGCTGTTTTCAGATCTAAAAGGGGTGGGTCCACAAGAGCTTGGTCCATACAGTCTTAATTGCAATGAAGAAGCTCCACATATCATGATTGTCAAAACATTGTTGGATTTCTTTCACCTTCTCTTCCCACCATTTATTTTTGATTCTCAGATCTTCCTCTGGGCTTCAGCTTTGAGCCATGGAAAAGTTCTCTGCCTTTGACTGGACACGGGATGTTTTTGCTAGTCACAGAAAGCTTTTCTCTTCCAATCAAGAAGGGTTTTGATCTCAGTGTTGTTTTTTTCAAACCAGTCTTGATGGCATCGGGTGATAAAGTCAGTTGATTTCATGCAAGCCTCATGGATGGTCTCCTTTAGAGCTTGCCAATCTTCCTCAACACAAGTGTTATCATTTTCTAAGTATGTCTATCATGTCTAGGCAGCCCATTTCCAAAGCTAATATGAATCATCTGTGCAGCCCATTTCCAAAGGTCACTCTCTTGGCTGTTTTATATTTACATTAAGAGATTCAAAAGGGCTATGTAATAGGAAATGAGATATTTTAAAATATCTGAATGCTTATTTAGTTTTGAACCAAATAGATACTACATGGATGGGTGGCAGTAAAAACCCTACACACATTCTGAGCTTCATGATGCTATTGGTAGGCAGGGAATGGACACTGATCTCCCTTTTGCAGGTGTAGGAACTATTTAATGATTGACACACAATCCAGAATTAAGCATATATTTACCTGTAGTTTAAAGTAAAACTTCCAACGAACAGGCAGCATTTTTCAAAACAAGTTAGTTTGGATTTATGTATGATTTAATGCTCTATGTTGGCTCAAGTCCTTCTCTCTGTTGTTTCACTCTTTCTCCCCCTGTGTATTTTGTTATTATTACTATTAGCCAATTGCCCATCAGGAATGATGGGGGGGGAGGGAGCATGCAGGGACAGAGCCTCATTCCCCACCCCCGTCCAGGCCCATTCCCCCTTTACCTCCTGCTGCTTGGGGTCTGGACCTGCTGTCCCCCATCCTCACTGAAGTGGCGGGGGTGGGGAGGAGTGGGCCTGGATTTCATGTGAGGGAGGACCAGGCCCGAGGGTGGAGAGAAGCCAGCCTGCTGCTATAGGGGAAGCAGTGAGCCTGGGCCGACCCGGTGGGGGAACGGGAAGAACAGGCTCAGAGCCGATGGTGGGGGAAGATGGGTGGGGGAGGAGTGGGCCCCAGGCCAGAGTGGGAGAAGACACCCGAGAAACCAGCCTGCCACAGCAGTGGGGAGAAGCAGTGGGCCAGGGATGATCTGGCAGCAGTGGGGGAATGGGAAGAGCGGGCTTGGAGCCGAGGTGGGGGAGGAGGGGGTGGGGGAGGAGTGGGCCCAGGCCCGGGTTGGGGGGAGTTGGCCCATGCCTGAGCCAGAGGAGAAACCCTCCAGCTGCAGTGGTGAGGGGGAGCAGCAGGCCCAGCCCGATGCAGCAGGGGTCGGGGGAGGGGAGGAGCAAGCCTCTTTCCCCCCTTGGGCCTGGGCCTACTCCTCCCCCACGCCCCTCCCCCCATCAGCTCTGAGCCCACTCCTCCCATTCCCCCACTGCTGCCAGATTGGCCTGGGCCTGCTGTTCCTCCTACTGCGGCGAGCTGACTTCTCCCCCTGTGTGGGGTCCAGACCCTCTCCTCCCCTCCCCCCATCACCACTACTGACACCGTGGCAAGCCTGCTATTCCCTCAGCCCATGTGGGGCCTTCTCCTGCCCCCACCACCACCATGTTGTCCCACGTTCAGCTCCACAGGCAGTGATGACAGAAGTGGGGAGGGGAGGGCCAAGGCCAGAGCTGGTGGCCTCGCCCCCCCGATGGTGTCCCACTCCCCGATACACCACCGCTACCACCATCACTGTCACCTGTAAGTAGTAAGGTGGCAGGGGACAGGGCCAGCTCCAGTGGCCTTGTCCCCTTGTCTCCAGTGGCCTTGTCCCTGCTGGCCTCGCCTCCCTGTTCATCTGCTCCATTGGCACTGCCTCCAGGGAACAGCCCCCTCCTCCATCCCCTGTGTCCCCACCAGCATGGCAGCACTCCACCTGCCCCCAGCTTCTGTTGGAACACTTGTTTGCCCTCTGATTGGCAGTATGTCAGCCAATCAGAGCATGAATAAAGTGTTATGGACAGACAGACAGACAGACTTTGGCTTTTATAATATTAGAATAATGTGAAATTTACAGCATCTGGCAGTGTTGCCAAAGGCTTCCTGTATCCTGCTTTCCCAGCCATGTGATTCTGTTCCTTTACATACTCTAGATGTTTGACTATCTTGAAGCTATGCTGGAACCGAGGATTTTTCTTCTACAGCTAGCTGCTGTACACAGTTGGTGGAATTACAGCATTAGTTCCTTAGCTTTTAATTAGTCTGGAACTTTGTTGCTGCCTTGCTTGCATATCACTTTCTTTTTTGGCCCAGATTGTTGGAATAAATAATCTGAAACCACTTTTTAATTAAACTTGTTGCATAAATGACAATGCTGTGAGTTAGTTATTACAGTAGTTAGCCTACATTAAATAACACAGAAGTGAAAATCAGTTTTCCATTGGATAGACATTTCATAGTTTCATAGATGTTAGGGTCAGAAGGGACCTTATATCATCGAGTCTGACTCCCTGCCCTGGGCAGGAAAGAGTGCTGGGGTCAGATGACCCCAGCCAGGTATCTGTCCAATCTCCTTTTAAATCCCTCCAAGGAAGGAGACAGTACTGCCTTCCTTGGAAGCGTATGTTGGCAACCCTCACTGTAAAGAATTTTTTCCTGATGTCCAGTCTGAATTTGCTCTCTTTCAATTTCTAGTACCCTGATGGGCACCCTGGTAAACATCGTATCCCCTATTTCTTGCTGACCCCTCCTGATGAATTTGTAGGCAGCCACTAGATCACCTCTTAGCCTTCTCTTGTGGAGGCTGAAGAGGTTTAGGTCTCCCAATCAGTCCACATACGGTTTTTTCTTTAGGCCTTTAACCAGATGAGTGGCCCTCTGAACCTTCTCCAGGCTATCCACATCCATCCTGAAGTGCGGTGCCCAAAACTGGATGCCACACTCCAACACCAATGCCACATAGAGGGGAAGTATCACCTCCCTAGACCTATTTGTTATGCACCTACTTATGCAAGAACGGATGCAGTTAGCTTTACTTATTACCTCATCACGCTGGTGACTCATGTTCATTTTGGGGTTGACTACGATGCTGAGATCCCTTTCTACAGTTATGCTACTTAGAATGGTCCCTCCCAGGCTGTAGGAGTGTTGATGATTCTTTCTCCTCAGCTGCAACACATGACACTTATCCTTGTTAAACTGTATCCTACTCTGTTCTGCCCACTTCCCCAGCCTGTCCAAATCAGCCTGGATTTGCTCCCTGCCCTCTAGTTTGTTTACATTCCCCCATAGTTTGGTGTCATCAGCAAACCTGGACAGGGCGCTTTCTACTCCCTTGTCCAAGTCACTAATGAAAATATAGAATAGTACCAGTCCCAGGAAAGAGCCTCCGCTGCCTACATTTCTCCAGGTAGAAACTAACCCATCCACCACCACTCTCTGGGTGTGTCACATAAGCCAATTTTCTACCCACTGGGCTGTGTAATAATCTACATTGCAACTGTTTAGTTTATTTATAAGAATTGGGTGTCAGACTGTGTCAAAGGCCTTTTAAAAATCTAAGTAAATAACATCTACCTCTATTCCTTCATCCAAGCATTTTGTGACCTGGCCATAAAATGAAATCAGGTTAGCCAGGCAGGATCTGCCTGCTAGGAACTCATGCTGCATTATTTTACCTGCTGGCCCCCCACAAATGTGATCCTTAACAATTTTCTCAAATGTCTTGCCAAGGATAGAGGTGAGGCTAACTGGCTTATAGTTACCTGGTTCCTCCTTCCTCCCCTTCTTGAAAATAGGGACCACATTGGCCCTTTTCCAATCCTCTGAGACCTGTCCTGAGTGCCACAAGTGCTCAAACAGTTGTGTCAGTGGATCTGCTATGACTCCAGCCAATTCCCTAAGTACCCTAGGATGAAGATCATCAGGGTCTGTTGACTTAAATACATTCAACCCCTCCAAGTGCCCCTTTACTAAGCCAGCACAAACAGTTGGTGTGTTGGTATCTATCCTGGGCTTACCTAAAGTCCCAATGGGATGCATATTTGTATTCATGTCCAGGAACACGGATGCAAAGAAATAATTTAGAAGGTCTGCTTCGGCTGTTCTGTTACCATTTGCCCTAGTTCATCCTGAAGGGGCCCTAAGTTACCTTGCACTTTCTTTTTGCTTCCTATGTACTTAAAGAATGATTTTTTGTTATCCTTAATTTTTGCTGCCAGCCTAGACTCCATTTCTGCTTTGGCTCTCCTCACTGTTTCCTTGCAAGCTTGAGCCACTCAGGCATACTCCTCCTTGGTGGCAGCCCCCTGCTTCCACAGCCTGTAGGCCTCTTTTTTCCCCTCCAGGCTCTCCTGGATTTTCCTTTTCATCCAAGGGGGTTTCTTTGCTTTTTTGCCCCCCTTTATGTGTACTGGGGTGGTTCTTTTCTGTGCCTGCAGGATTGAGAAATGCCCACCCTTCCTGGACTTCCATCTCTTCCAGACTTTTACTAGTCAGTCCCTCCCTAAGTAATCTCCTGAGCTTGTTGAAGCTGGCCTTCCTGAAGTCTAGCACTTCTTTCCTACTAGTTATCTATCCACCTTTCTCCATATAGTGAACCCTATCAATAGGTGGTCACTATCCCCTAAGTTATCTTGTACCTGCAGATCCCCCACCAAGTCGTCCCCTGATGATAATAATTTAATAATTTTGATTATTCTAACTGTGTCAAACCCCAAATAGGAATGAAGAGCTTTCATTCCTATGTAAAAAGTACCTCAACTGCCTGATGAAACCTAGGCCCAAATCTTTATGGGTTGTGAAGGCTTCTTACTTCACTTTGCTGACTTTGATGATCAAAAGGAGGCAGAAGGGGATCCTAAGCATCAGCAGGTATCCAGCACCACACTTGAATCAGGCTCATTTTATAGCACCAGAATCAAGTTTAATTCCAAATGTACTTTGTGATTTCATATCTTCACAGACCATGTGCACCAAAACTAAATCTCTGAACAGAGAGACAGAACCAGATCCTGACCTTGATACAGCCCAATTGTGAAAGGTTAATGCCTGATGCAGTTGGCGATGGGCCCCAGGTGTGTCCTGCCCCTTTCAGTCATGTTGTACCTGGGCCTATTTACCCACCATGACTTTGTTTTTCCACTGGGTCAACCTTCATTAGCCTGGAGGTAGGGATCAGTGGTTCCCTGAGGGTCCAAGTGTGACTGCATTGGCATAAATTCTCTGGGGCTCCTTCTTCCACAGAGCACACATCTTTCCATTCAGGAGTAGTAATCAGCCCTGGTGATGTCTCAGCATGATGACATGGCCTTTTCTTTTATGCTAGGTGTCTGGTGAGAATTGAGACTAGGAGGATCCTGCTGTTGCCTTTTATCTTCAAAATCACAACGAAAAAGAAAGTGCAACTTAAATGGCTCAGACTGGGTGGCCAGAAATGGCAATGGTGCCCCCATGCTAAGTGATCCTTTTCCTGGACATGAGTTGGTCCAGTGTCTGGTGCACCCCTCAATCACCCACCATTAGGCCCCTATGCCTCCTGGTGCATTGCCCTTCTCACACAAGTTCTTCCCACCCTGCTGCTAGGCCAGGTATGGCACTGTCTCATGGCGGCCACCACTGTGCCTGGGTAAGGATCACTTTCCCAGCAGCCTCCTTCTTGGCTGCTCCAAGCCCACATGGTGTTGAGAAGCCTCCTTACTAGGGCTTTTCACCTGTTTTCCTCTTCAGGCCCCCCTGGCCTGCCCTCTGTCAAGCCCACCTGACTTGGGTGCTTCTGCATGGGTTTCTGTGCACAAGCTGGGAAATTGGCTCCGTGGTCAGACCCAGAGGGTTGTAATTGATGGAAGTAAATCATCATGGTGCCCTGTGACCAGTGGGGTCTCCCAAGACTCTGTCCTTGGACCCATATTGTTCAACATCTTCATTAATGATGTGGGCACTGGAGTCAGAAGTGGACTGGCCAAGTTCGCTGATGACACCAAACTTTGGGGCAAAGCATCCACACTTGAAGACGGGGGGGGGGCGATCCAGGCTGACCTGGACAGGCTCAGCAAATGGGCGGACGAGAACCTGATGGTGTTTAACACTGAAAAATGCAAGGTTCTGCACCTTGGGAGGAAAAACCCGCAGCATCCTTATAGGCTTGGCAGTGCTACGCTGGCTAGCACTATGGAAGAAAGAGATTTGGGGGTCATCATTGACCACAAGATAAACATGAGCCTTCAATGTGAAGCTGCAGCTAGTAAAGTGACCAAAACGCTAGCTTGCATCCATAGATGTTTCTCAAGCAAATCCCAGGACGTCATTCTCCCCTCGGCCTTGGTGAGGTCACAGCTGGAGTACTGCATCCAGTTTTGGGCCCCACAATTCAAAAAGGATGTGGAGAAGCTTGAGAGAGACCAGAGAAGAGTCACGTGCATGATCAGAGGTCAGGAAAACAGACCTTATGATGACAGGCTGAGAGCTATGGGGCTCTTTAGCCTGGAAAAGCTCAGGCTCAGGGGTGATCTGGTGGCCACCTATAAGTTTATCAGGGGTGACCACCAGTATATGGGGGAATGTTTGTTCGCCAGAGCACCCCAAGGGATGACGAAGTCAAACGGTTATAAACTACTGCAAGACCATTTCAGGCTGGACATAAGGAAGAATTTCTTTGCTATCTGAGCCCCCAAGGTCTGGAGTAGCCTGCCATTGGAGGTGGTTAAAGCACCTACATTGAACACCTTCAAGAAAAAATTGGATGCTTATCTGCCTGGGGTTCTATGACCCCAGCTGTCTTCCTGCCTTCAGGTGGGAGGCTGGACTCAATGATTTTCTGAGGTCCCCTCCAGCCCTAATGTCTATGAAATCTATAAGTCGGGGTCCTGCCATGTCTGGGGTGATATGCTCACCAACCCTGTTGGGAGAGAGAGCATCTGGCTGGGTCCCCAATGCTTCACCAGTGGGGATAGTTTCTGGTGCTTCCCTGGGCATTTTGGCCTCAGTGGGAGCAGCCAGACTCCTTCCAGTGGTGAAATGAGCATCTATTATTTTTCCAAGATGCTTCAGCAGTGGACCAAGGATCTGATGCTTTTCTGGGCATGCTGGCTTTGGAGAAAGCTGCTGGACCCCTATCAGCATCTGGACCCAGTGCACACCCCCGCTGCCTCCATCTCTTGTCCCACTCTTAGCCCATTGCCTCTGGGTCCTGGGCCAATTGGTGGGGCTCTTCTGGCACCTGCCAGCTTGAGCACAGCCCGGCAACTTGAGCTGCAGTGCTGAGGTGAGTCAGGTGAGGGCCTGTTATACTGATCCATACCACTCTGGCTGTGCAAAAAACCCCAAAAAACAAAGCTAACTTAAACAGGCAGCTGAGCATTATTCTACTGCGAGGGCATTCTCTGGTGGAATGCACCAGAGCCTCTGAGATATGGCATGTTTAGGACAAGGCCCCTTGCAGCTTATCAGTATAACAGTAAACAGCTTCTTGGTTATAATGCAGCCAAGTGTATTTAGAGCAGTCCAGAAGCAGTTAACTTGGCTGTCTGTTGGCCCTATGATTGTGATAGAGAAGTCCCTCAGAGCTGCCTTTCTTCTCTTCCTAGCTCTGAAAACCATGTTGCTGTAGCTGAGGAATTAGCTCTATATATTTACATATTTGCTCCATCCAACTTTGGGAGGCAGTCAGACACCACAGGGAAGATGTAGAAGGTATTGATAAAGACCTCCCAAGAGTATACTGTGACATTGTCACAGGAGAAGCATCTTAGCCAGAGACCACTGCAGGGCAGGCGGGGCACCACAGATGCAGGTTGCTGTGACAACAGGCTACTGGGCAATTAGCAGGCACTTGCAGACAATCAGCTGACCATAGCTAGGCAGGGACCCAGGTGCATATAAACTTGAACTGACAAGCTAGCCTAGCCCTGCTTGCTGCAGGGTTAGGAACTCCTGCCCAGAGAACCACCCAGGGACACTGATCAGACTGCTTTGCTGCTTATAGGAAGACTTAGGCTTGAGGTGCTCACATGGAGCCAGGCTGGGAAGTATCCTAGCCCCAAAATGAAAGGTTTGCCCTCTTAAAGGGGCAGAGGGCTGCTCTATTGTTTTGTTTATGTTACAGCCCAGGGGCTTATGTTATGTTACTGTTTTGACCAGTGAACTGGGATTGAGGGAGGTGAGCCCTCATTAGTGTCCAGGGGGCACATGACTATCTTAAGCCCTGCCAGAGGAGGCTTAGGGCTTGAGCCCTTATTGAGCCCAGAGAAATGCCACAGAGAGGCCAGGGGCTTAGCACCAGAGAAGGTGCACCCACACAGGGGCCAGGGGCCTGGCATACAGGGGTCAGTGGCCCAGTGACTGAAAGGGACAAATGAAGGTAGTGCCTCAAAGTTAGGGCCAATTTAACTGGGCCTAGGCTAGAGACTAAAGGGGCAGAGGCAGGGGAGGCCAGAGCCCCAAAAGAGGAACAACATACATGTAATACTCACAAGGCATGGGGCGTGATAAAGGGGAGGATTTGGAGCCACACAATTAGCTCTAAGGCCTTGGGTGTCCTGACAGGCACAGCTGACTACAGAGGCCCAGCCAGGGTCCTGGGTCCAGTGGGACTGAGGCCTAGTGAAGGCCTGTGGGTGGCCTCCCTATTATAAATACCACCAAAGCGTGGCAGGAGAGAAAGAGGTGCAGAGTAGGGTATGATGATGGAGCTATCAAGAGGCATCATGGCCACTCTTGGGACCCCAACATGTTATAGACATCAACTGCGGAGGCAGTGAAAGTGGAACCGAGGACAACTTGCATGCTGTGCATTTATGCCAGTTCCACAAAACACCTGTTTTGCATACTACAATCCTAAATTTCCATTGAGTTGGAGTGGGGGTTGAATGTGCAGGGCTGTGAAGTGGGATTCCAAGAGTGGCCCCTACTGTAAAGCTTTGAACAATGGTTCTCTCTACCCATGTTCAGTGGGGTATTACATGCTATATAACTGCATCGGTTACTGTAAGACAAAATTATATAGAAAATGAATTAAAAATAAAATTGTATGAAAAGTGGTTTGTAAATTAAAACAAGCACCAAACCTCACTAACCTCATCACCAGAAGCCAACTTTCTACAGCCCAAAACACACCCAAAAGCCCATGCCTCACAGATGGCATCCCAGGCAGCTAAGCTGAGCTCACCTGAAGCCTCACAACTTTACTGCAATCAGCAAGCTTCAGGCCTCTCAAAGATCTTAGGGGTCTGGGCTTTCCCCAACCAGGACTGTACATGCATGTAGTGGCTGGAGGTTATAAGGTGCCTCCTACCCACCTTTCACCAGGGAGATCCTCGATCCTGGCATTTCCTGGGGCTGCCACACCACTGGCAGCCCCACCAGGCCTCCCAACCCTGGCATGGTGCAGTTTTAGTGGTCATGCCCAGGACCTGGGGCCTCCTACTTCCCCATAGATCCAGTCCATACCTCTAAGTTTGTCCTGGCACGGGAGCTCAGCAGGGACATGTTCTTCCCCTGCTGGCTGGTGATGCAGTGAACGCCACCTGCAACTGAGAATGGGGCATTGAATTGTTTAGAAAAAAGGAAATAGGTGCAGATGGAGTGAGGAAGGTGGCACTCACTCTGTCTGCAGGTGGAGCTTGGAGAACCCCAGCAGCAGGAGGTTCATCTTTAGGAACACCATGTATTCCACCAAACCAGGATCTAAGGAGGTGCAGTGGGGTGTCACAACATCCGCAGCAATGCTGAGCACTCTCTTGCTTGGAACACTGGTCAGTAGACAGGAAAGGTGTTCACAGGCAACCATGGCCAGATCCTGCCACAGCTGGCTGCAGCTTGCCCAATAGGACAAGGGGTTGCAGTCCAGTGGCTCCACATCCCCAGTGAGATAGGTAGCCACCGAAGCCTCAGTGCTACCTTCCCAAGGCTGGGGGTCTGGTGCGCCTGGCCCCCACCATGGAAGCATGCTCTTGGCCACATTGCATAGAGGAGACTGGCAGCTGCTGGGAGTGCTGGCAGGGGAAAGTGGATTCCCCTCTTCCATGTTCCCTCGCCTCTGCTCTTCTGCCTCCCTGACTCTGTTCACCAGCATCTCCGTCCAGTGATTGAGGGTTTTGGTGCTGCCAGTGCACATGCTCCCCTTCACGCTCAGGTCACACATGCCAACCAGCACATGGACTGTACTGGACCACAAGGAATATAGCCATTTTTTGATGCCCTCCTTCAGCCGCTTCACCAGTGCCTGTACCTCTGGTGAAAGTGGCTTGCCCCTGCCAGGAACATTGATCCCCTGGAACTTCTCCATTTGGTTATCAAGCTCCTTGACTATGGGGATCATCACCCCATCGGAAGGCATTGACAGCGCTGAGGGTCTTGGTGGCCTTGAGGAACAGCTTGAGGACCAGCAAGATCTGGGAGATGCTATCCCACTCAGCTCTGTTAAGGGGGACACTGATCCCAACCTTCTGAAGCAAGGCCATCTCATGGATGACCTTCTGTTGCTTGACCAGCCTCTCGAGCATCACATATGTGGAGTTCCACTGAGTCTCCACATCCTGGATGATTTTGTGCTGTGGGATGCTCAGCTCTGCCTGTTTGTCCTGCAGCATCTTGCCCCACTTGATGCTTCAGTGGAAGTAGCTCACCACCTTCCTGCATTTTGAAATGAGCTGGCTGGTGGTGCTGGTGCCATCACCATCAGCCCTGCCCCCACACAAAGCATCCCTGACTATGACGTGGAACTTGTATGCCACACAGCGGATGCCAACAAAGTTGGCATCACGGACTGCCTTGACCGTGTTGGCCCCATTGTTGGGGAGCATCAACCCATAGGTGAGCTCACCCTGCCCAATGAGCCACTCCTACACTAAGCAGTTCATGGCCCCCATGATCTCTATTGCTGTGTGGGTCCATCACCTCAGCTTGAAGGAGAGCCCACTGACAACCTGGCTGATGGTACCAGTGCCCTGTGAGGGAGAGGTAGGCATGATCTCCACCCCAGCTGGTCCAGATGTCTGAGGTGAAGTGTAAGGCCACTTGCAGACCTACCTTGTGCAGCTCCTCCCTCAAGTACTCCCTGCATGCCTCATACAAGGAAGGCACCACCATCCTGCTAAAGGTGGTGTGTGTGTGTGTGTGTGTGCGCTTGGTAGGATGGGGCCATGAGTGCCATGAGCCACCTGAACCCTGGTCATTCAACTAGGGAAAAAGGCTGGCCATCCAGATCAAACATCTCCCCAATGTTCTGAGTGATCTCGCTCATCTTTGCAATGAGCCCCACTTTCTGTCTGCCTTTGCCCCACTGCTCCAGGGTGGTATGCCTCTGCTTCAGGGGAACAGGGGCTTTGGAGTGAGAGAAGGACTTCTTTTTGGGTGTGCTCCCACTGGTGCCAGGCTGGAGAGGAGCAAGGGCAAAGAGCGGGTGCCTGCGGAGATGCATCAGCATCCCCATGGCTCTATAGTGTTTCTCCTCCTTGCCCTGGCTGGTCTCACATCAGAAGTGCAGGCAGATAGCATAGCTGGGATCATCTGCCACCTCAGAATGATCCCACACCACACTAACCCCTTGCTTCTGGGGTGCGGGTGTGGATCCTGCCTGATTCTCCTCCTCAGCAGGCAGAGGCACAACAACAGGAGGAGCTTACTCAGATGAGCCACTTGCCTCCACAACCTCAACATCAACCTCCTCTGAACTGCCTTCCAGGGAAGGAGACCTGGCTCTAGGGGAACTTTGAAGGGTATGGAGCACAAACTCAGATTCCTTCTTGGCTCCCAGAATTTCTTTTGCTAGGGTGCTCAGGTCCCCTGCTTCCAGGTCCAGGTCCTCCTCTGGCACTGGAAGGCTCAGGCTGGGAACTGAAATGGGAGTGGAGGAGACTGTCAATGACATGCTGGTGCTGCTTGTTGGACTGGTGGTGCTGGAGGTTATTATTATGGCTGGTGTTATTGGAGGGGGTGCAGATGCAAGTGTGTGTGTGTGTGTGTGTGTGTGTGTAATAAAATTAAATGTATGTGTATTGAGTGCTTTCCAGGCAAAGCACTGCTTTCCTTTTGTTTGGGTGAGGGAGGCAGAATAAGAAGAACAAATAACAGGATTTTGGGGGAAGGGTAGCCAAGGGTAAATAAATAGGAAAGGATTGGCAAATGGCTACAACTTGGTATCAAAGCACTACCAAGCTGCAAGCTTACAGAATGATGTTGCAGTCCTCAGTCTCTGCTGCCCCTGCTGAGACACACTCAGCTGCAATATGGCAAGGATTCAGTTCATAAACATCCTTTTATGCTGCTTCTCTGTCCCTCCCCCAGAGCCCTGGTATTGGAAGGGACCTCAGGGACCATTGTCATTGGCCAGCTACAGAGCAGTCCTCCCCCCCACCCTTTCCCTGCAAGCCTGCCTCCAAAACATCTCTGAAACAGCTTGAAAAAGCTGCGAAACAGCAATGAAACATCCAAAAACATTTCAGAAATATCTGAATTGTTTCAGAAAATTTCCAAAACATTTTGGATGGCCTGTTTCAGTTCAGAGCTGTTTCAGAGCCCTGCATTTTGTTTCAGATTTGGTGTTTTGACTGTTGAAACATCCAAATCTGAAGTGAAACAAAATAGCAGCCAAAATTTTGCACAGCCATACTTTCTAGCAAAGCAACAGAAAACTGGAAGAAATTTAAGCAGAGCTTCACCATATATATGACAGCCAGTGGAGCTACAGAGAAGGAAGATCCACTCAAGGTAGATATTTTTTTAAATATAGCAGTCCCAGAAGCTCTGTCTCTTTACCTACAACTATCAGAAGCAGAACGGAAAAGTTATAGCACCATAAAAAAGGTTGATGCATATTGTATACTCAAACAAAAATGAAACCTTTGAATGGTATAATTTCCAGTGAAAAAGCAGAAAGAATGTGAGACAATGGAGGAGTTTGTCAAAGACTGCAGGCTGCTGAGCCAGACATGAAACTTTGGAGACCTAAAACAGTCCTTGATCAGAGACCAAACTGCATTGGGTATAAGGGATACAAGCCTCAGGAAAAGACTGCTAGAAGATCCTGAGCTTAATTTAGAAAAGGCAGTTAGAATGTGCCAAGTGGCTGAGATAACAAATGCCAGGCTGCAAAAGCTGGTGGAAAAACAGAACTAGACAGCATTACAAGACTGGAAAAATCTAAGACAACACACAAACAATACAGAAAGGAGGATCACTCACTATGAAGCAGGCAAGTGGAGGCCAAAGAGAACTGCTTAAAGAAACAACTGTCAGCTTCAGATGTTGTGGGGGTTACCACAAACCCATGCAACGCCCTGCATTTGGTAAGCACTTCAACAGATGCAAAAAATTTAATCACTTTGCAAGTGTTTGCAGAAAGGAGCAGGATGCATTGTACAAGAAACAGCAGGTGAATGCTCTATGTAATCAGACAGAGGAAGAATTCCTCATGGGCACAATGCAAAAAGAATTTAATTTTTCTGAGGTTTGGACAGTCGCCCTGGACACCAGTGGATTAATGGTAACTTTTAAATTAGATTCAAGGGCACAGGTCAATGTAATACCAGAATACATTATTCAAAAAATGAAAGCTAAACCTGTGTCCTATGAGAATAAGAAAGTGAAACTTAGCGCATATAATGGGAACATAATTGCAACAAAGGGCATTTGTGCACTGCATGTTAGACACAAGGGTAATATAATATACGTTCAGTTTCTAATAGTCCCAGAAAAGCTAGTGCCAATTATTGGGTTGTGAACGTGTAAAACTCCAGGTTTGATTAAGAGAACGGATGCCATTGCCATTGAGGGACTAGAAAGCAAGAACATAGAAGAAGAGTTTTATGATGTGTTTCAAGGCATGGGAAGCTGTCAACTGAGTACAAGATAGAATTAAGAGAACCAAATACTCCCACCATACATGCTCCAAGAAATGTGCCCCTTGTACTAAGGCAGAAACTGAAAAAGGGAATTAGATTAGTTAACATGGACATAATAGAAAATGTAGAGCAATCAACTGCTTGAGTTCATTCACTGGTCATAATAGAAAAAATAAAGATGGATTCTTTCTCCACTTTGGATGCCTGTATTTGGGTTTTGACAAGTTCCCCTTGAAAAGAATAGCACTAGATTATGTACCTTCAATGTGCCCTTTGGAAAGTATTGCTTTTGTAGGCTTCCATTTGGACTGTGTTCTGCATCTGAAGTATTTCACAGAAAGGTGCTACACATTTTTGAAGGTCTTGATGGAACTATGGTGATAATGTATTAGTTTGGGGAAATATTATGGAAGAACATGACTTGAGGCAGGTTAAGAAATGCACTAAAAAGATCTTGCAGAGCAGGTTTGAAACTGAAGAAACAAAAATGCAAATTCAGGGTCAAAGAAATAACATATCTGGCAGAAAAGCTCTCTGAAAAAGGGGTGCAAATTGATCCTGAAAGGTTAAAGCCATTACAAACATACCACCCCCTACAGATAAGGATGGAATGAAAAGATTACTGGGAATAATCAGTTTTGTAGAGATCTATCTACCTAATAGGGCTGTGTGAAGCTTCAAGTGTTGATTCAATTTGGAGGAGATTCGGCCCGATTTGCCAGTCAAATCTCCAAATCTGAATCAAATCGAGAGACCAATAAAAAGGTCTGAATCAATTCAAAGTTCTCTGAATCAATATGAAAAAGATTCAGAGAGCTTTGGAGAGATTTGGACATTTGGGCAGTCTCCGCTTGCTGCCACAGGGAGCTGGAGGTAAATTTAGATATGCATTAGAATAATGGTTGATAAGTAGGGAGTGGAGGGGGTGGACTGCAGGAGGGAGGAGGGAACAATGGGGGGACACCTGCCAGGCCCCATCCCTTGCCTGCTCCACCAGCCCCCCTGAGCATCCCCCACCAACTGCCCCATCTCCCAGCCCTATCAATAGCTGCCCTGCTTGGGCCCAGCATCCTGGCTCTTTAAAAAAAAAAAAGCCCCACACTCACTGACTCCTGCTAGGTGGGGGGGATCCTTACTGCCCCATGCTATGTGGGGGGCTCTGCCATGAGCCCCCATGCCTCACCTGCTCTCCTAGCCCCATTGATAGCTGCCCCGTCTGGCCCCAGTGTCCTGGCTCTTTAAAAAAAAAAAAAAAAAAAAAAAAAAGCCCCACACTCACTGTCTGCTGCTGCAGCTGTCAGGGCTTCTGGGGGCTCATGGCAGAGCCCACACACACAGCACAGGGCAGTGGGGTGCAGCAAGGATCACCGCCCCCCCACCTAGCAACAGCCAGTGAGGGTGTTTGGTTTTTTTTAAAGAGCCCGGACATTGGGGCTGAGTGGGACAGCCATTGATAGGGCTGGGAGAGTGGGTGGGAGATGGGGTATGTTTGATTTGGAGATTCAGCTGATTCAGTGGTAGCCTAATCTCCAAATCAAATTTAGCCGAATCGATTTGGGACAGTGATTTGAATCACTGAATTGAAACACTGTCCTCTGAATCTGAATCCAAAGTGAATACTAGCCACTTCACACAGGCCTATTACCTAACTTAGCACAACAGACCAAACACCTTATATCACTCCTACAGAAGAATTCTCAGTGGATATGGGAACATGAACATGAAGCTGAATTTAAAAACTTGAAGGAAAAAATAAAGAAAGCTCCAGTGCTAAAATACTATGACCCTAAAAGACCCATCAAATTGTCAACAGATGCTTATAAAAAAGGAATTGGAGCAGCTTTGCTTCAAAAACATGAAGATAGCTGGAGACAAGTAGCATATGCAACTAGGGCACTCTCTAAGTCAGAGTGTCTATATGCACAAATTGAGAAAGAAAGTTTAGCTCTGGTATATGGCTGTAAGAAATTTCATATATTCATCTATGGGAAGCCTGTGATAGCTGAAACTGATCATAAACCCTTGGTAACTATAGGAAAGAAAGGGTTATTAGTCATGCCACCTAGATTACAGGGACTTTTCTTTCAATTGCAAGTGTATGATCTCATGGGTGACTGGCACCTCTTGAGTCAGGAGGTGCACGTGCCCCACCCTGACATTAGTCGGTGACTGGGCGGGATCCTCCAGAAGGTGATCCCACTTTCTGGGTGGGGGTGTCTCCCAGTGGCCAATCTCATTCACCAAGAAGTGGGCGCGCTGCTTCCGAAAGTCCCGCAGCCACGTCTGAAAGTGGTGTGGCTGCTTTTGCTGGCAGCCCTGCTCCTCAGCCGGCACTCGCAGTGGGGACACTGGTGTTCCTGCCTGCCCCCTGCCTGCTGGCTAAACAGAGAGTGCCTGACAAGGGGTGCACTGGTGCTCTAAGGGGGTGCACATGCACCCCTGTGCACCCCCTACATGTTGCCACTGAATGATCTAGACATACAGTGCATGCCAGGTGTCTACATCTACTTATTGCAGATATGTCATCCATGTTGGCACTGGATTTATGCCTCAAATTCCTTGTTCCAGGTGGACCCAACATGCTCAGCCTAATCACGACCTTTCCATTCAATAATAGGTGAATTTTATTGATACACAGTGATAGCAGATAAGAATAATGCAAACAATGCTATATCTACCAGGCCTAGAGCTGTCATCAGAGGGAAGGCAATTGCTCAACAATATGATAAAGTTGTTATAAGTGATAACAGCTGTTTGTGCTGGTTGGCCTGGAAAACATATACCTAGCCCCCTACTCTCAGTTCAAGCAAGAGCTGTCAGTACTGGATGGCATTTTGTTCAAAGGCTCATGACTTGTTGTTCCAGCAGTGTTAAAGAAAGACATGTTAAACAGAATACACAAGGGTCATCTAGGCATTGAAAAATGCAAGAGAGCAAGGGGTACTCTATATTGGCCCAACATAAATAATGACATAGAAGATGCTGTAAAAGGTTTGTACAACATGCCTAAAGTACAGACCAGTGCAAATGGTCATGGAGGAGCATATAGCTCAATGGTATGAAGGGGGTATTGACTTATTCATGCATGCAGGAAAAAATTATGTATTGATGCTGGATTATTATTCTCACTATCCTGAAATTGCATTGTTTGAAACCACAACAGTAAACTATGTCATAACTCACATCAAATCAATTTTTGCACAGCATGGGTTTCCACAAATTATGAGAACAAACAATGGACCTCAATTCAACCACCTTGATTTTAAAGAGTTTGTAAACAAATATGGATTCCATCACAACACTTCAAGTCCTAAACACCCATATTCCAATGGCCTAGTAGAAAATGGAGTACAAATAGTGAAAAAATTGTTGAAGAAAGCTACAGATTCACTCACCAGTGTTTACCTGTGACACTTAAATTACAGGTCAACACCCATGAAACATGGGTTGTCCCCAGCAGAAATGCTGTTTAAAGGAAACTCAAAACCAGGCTGCCAAATCATGTGGATGATGCTCATCAGAATGAAAAGCAAAATGTGAAAACATTAACAATATTTGACAAATGGAAACAAAAATGGTACTATGACAGAGATTCTAGGGAGTTACCACAACTGCACATCAAAGGTATAGTGGTTATTTCACATGTTTGAATGAGAAAACAAAAAGCACTAGTTTTCCATCGAGTAGTTTTCATGTCCTATGGAAGTCACACTGGAAGGACAGGTATTAAGAGGGAACACTTGCAGCTCATAAAAGGAAGAAAAGAAGCAGCATCAGAAGATTCACCAAAGTAAATAGAACTAACAACAAAGTAACAAGAAAGAACAGAGGAGATTGAAAATGACTCAGATGTAGAGACATCTGAACAAGGAAACCAAACAGGAACTGAACCAATAAGGTTTGAAAATGCAGAGAAACTGAGAAGATCACTTAGAGCTAAAAAGCTAACACAAAGACTAATAGAGACCTGTTCAAATGTGCTTTAAGAATGGGTAGAACTAAACTTCCAATGTTAGTATTATATGGGGATATGTTACATGTAAAGGGGGAAGATGTGTGGATACCTTTAACAGTGTTATCTATAAATTGTTACATTGGCCCGGGGATTGCAGGAGAAAATGGCATGAACAGCAGATGAGTAGGCTAAGAAGGCTCTCTGAATAAACAAGTTTTATCACTCTATAAATTTAACTCTTTAGTCTTTTGAGAACAGCACACTACCAGTAGATCTATAATGAAGCACAATGGTCCAGGAGATAAATCATTGAAAAGGAAATGGTAATGCAATATCCTATAACAGACCAAAGTACTATACTGTTGGGTCACTTAGTCATTCTAATTGATAGTTGCTGGCCATGCTTCAAAAATTCAGGGAAATGAATAACATACCTTGCAATGACCTTACAAAATAAATAGCAATGCCCTGAAGACACACTGAAAACATATAAGGAAACAGAACTGTTTTCTCTGTCTTAAACTTCATTTTGTTGAATGGAAAAAAAGCCAAGGAACACATTTTTCTGGATGATTTAAGATGCAGTATGCTGATACATTTCTTCCAATAGCAACAATTAAAAACGCTTTCTTGTCTAACCAGTCTGCATGCATTATTTTTACTGTTAACCCACACTTTTTGAACAATATTAGCTGCCAAATATTTCATTTTGCTTTATTCAGAGAAGGGTTGGGTTTTGGATAGCTGTGGGCTTTTTTCTTCTTTAGTTTCAAAACCAAGTTCTAGCATAGTAATTAGAAATAGGTTCTTCTCTGAACTTCCCTATAGGAAGTTGATCCATAATTCTTTGCATTTTCCTTTAAGGTATGGAGTCTTTTGCTTGCCTATTGTAGAGTTAGGGCTGGGACACAAATAGTGGATCCAGAGTGAAACTTCACCAAATTTTAGAGGGGTGGTCAGGTATTTTGATGTAGGCCTATTTCTGATAGTAATATTGTTTTAAAACAATTGCTTTAAAATATTTCTACAATTTAAGTAAAAAATGTGGACTGTTTTCTGTTGAGAAATGTTTTGTGGAATTTAAAATGCTCCCTAGTTTTCTCAAATAATTTTTACCTCTTATCTGCCAAAAAGGTAAAAGGCCCATGATTAACTTTCCTCTGATACACATCTACCCAATTAGATTAATCTTTAGAACTAGAACAAGAACATTAGTACTGCTCCTACAGAAGCATTGGTGATGCTCATTCTCAAGTGACGTAAGCAAACAGGAGTAATTATGGCATCTGCTCCTTTAAGAAAAACAAAAGTAGATTTTTGTCCCATTCAAAATGGATCATTAGGAAAAGTATTTTTAATTTTCAAATAAGTAAGGTTGTATTTTGAAGAATTAAAAATGAATGTTTTAAAATAGCCATGGAAAACCATGACCTTAAAAAACGGCAGTTTCTACTTTGAGTAGATCAGAATAGCTACACCAACCAATCCTGACCACCAGCATAACTACTATGATGGAAATGAGGGTGTTAAAGAGGTAGCAGTTATGTTCATAAGCAAAGAAACACATTGCTTGTTCAGAAGAATAATATTAGGTATTAATGGGTTGTTAACATTGTGCTCCTAAGTATTAGTACCTCAGTTGCTCCAAGGGACAACAGAGACAATGCAGAAGGTCCCCTGTGGCTCTACCTTACTCATGACACAGGTTCAGTACCAGAAATGCTCAACAATATGATAAAGCTATTATTGTTCTCCTCTCACATTGTTCTTATACCCAGCACTGGGATGGGGGTTCTTAAAACTGGAACCAAAACTTCTATGAGTGCCACAAGTAGTATCTTGTCCTGGGATAGTTTCAGTCAGAGTCTGAGTGGTGTTGAGTGATGTATTTATTTCTAGTGAGATCAACAACTGTTATGGATGCCTAGCCTTTCTCAGTATCAGCTTTTTCATGCCTGTCTGCAAAACTCATTTCCATGGTAGTCAAGTAATAATAAAGACAAAGCCTGAAGTAGATCACGTACCTTATCTGTATTTTTTATCAGTCCCTAAATCCAGAAAGACGTAACAAATATTAAAGCCCCCACTGAAATCCACAGACGTTCCATTTTGCTAGTGTTACTAGGGTGAGCAAAGGCTGTGTGCAGCCTGAATGGGCTTCTGCTAGAATAGCTTAAGTATAAATTCCTATGGGAACAAACACAGACAGTATTAAATTGCTTTATCATGAGAAGTTCCCAAAGTACTATAATGTTTGAGAAAGCAGACTGGTTGGCAACAGCACAGGAATAGAGAACAAATTAAAGATGAAAAATGTAGTAAACATCTCAGACTAGTTCACGTCTCTGTGCTCAGCTGGTGATACTGCATCATACAGGCTGCAGTGTCTACGGCAAGATAGCTTAAAACTGCCACACTGGCAACTGCAGAAGAAAGCTGTTAGCCTAAGGAACCTTGTTGACTTCATACAGTGTTTGTTTTCACAGGAGACTGGGAACACAGATAATTATCTAAATTAATTACTAAGTGAAAGAGCAGAGTCTTGAAAATAGCAGTACCCAATTCTGAGTCCAAGAATAAAGGAAATGACTCAATAAATCATTGTGTTTGCAAGGAGAAAAATAGGTGGGTAACAAAGAAAAACAAGCATTTAAAATTTTTTTAAAGAAAATAAAATTGCTTGGTGAAAGGATGACATTTTTAAAACTTTCCAGTGATCTTGGTGCTTGTCCCTCTTACCTGTCACCCCACAATCTATGTGGAAAAGGTTAAGTTAATTTAGAAATGTGATCTAGTCGTGTAGACTCTGTTAATAAAATACTTCACTGAATTAGCACGTCCATCTTTAAATGACATTTAGCATTGCTGTATTCAGACTCACAACTGTGACATGAATAATTTAGCTCGGGGCTGTCCAACTGGTAGCCTGTGGGCCACAAGTGGCCCATGAGTGATTAACTTGCAGCCCCAGGCCAATCTGGGTGCTGCTTCTCCTACAACTCTTCTTCTGCTGCCTCCAGGCTCCCCTTCCCTCTTCTAGGTGCTGCTTCCTACCATCACCCCTGGGCAGCCCTGGGTGTCAAGGGAGCCTGTAGCTGAGGGGCTCAGGGAGCCTGTAGACTCAGTACAGTGTGGGAGTACCAATGCAGCACAGGGGGTTGTCTACTGTGCAGCAGAGCAGAAGAGTACTGGTGCAGTACAGCAGAAGATGCCCACCATGGTGTCCAACTCAGGGACATACAGCTGCTGGCCAGTAAGATTTTGGACAGCCCTGGTCTAGCTGATAGGTGACATATCTCTTGTCACTTTAGCCTTCCGTGCCTTCCTCTCTCCATCACACTAGAAATACTGCTGTCAGTATCTAGAGCAAAACTGGAATGTTTTAACGATGACCACATAGATCTGTCATGAGATTTTATTTTTTATACATTCCCTTTTTATTTTAAATTGAAAGGCTGTTAAAATACTATTTTGAGACTACTTCTGATTCTCAGAAATAATCTAGCACCATTAGAAAACAAAAAGTTATTTACTTCTACCTGGTAATCTGCAGCAAAAGTAACAGTATGGTTGCCTTGTTCCTACCTTCATACTTTCTCTTGCCAAGATAACAGAACCAGAACCTCATGTTTCCAACCCATTATTGGTGATAACAGTTCTACTGTTTCTAGGTAGATGTCAGGCCCTGGTCCCTACCAGAGTAACCCTCAAGCAAAGTCCTTACTTCTCCCTTGCTCCTACCTCTCTATCTGGCTGACATCCACCACTTCCATTACTGAGCAATGCCAGATGGCTGTTGGGCTACACTGTTATGGTCAGTCTTCATTTGAGTCATATTAAATATAGCTTTTTGCTCATTTATCATACCCCCATACCCTGAAGCTCCCTAGCAACCCACAGCAGCCGCAGAGCACCCCTGACTGACCCCCAGCACAACCGGAGGTAAGTGGGGCCTGTGGTAGGAGACTAGCACAGCTTTGGGGAGGCAGCTGAGAGGAGCTGAGGAGGGTCTTGCCCAGACTTGGCTTCTACTTGGCCCAGCCACCCATGGAGAGAGAGGAGGAAGGTGAGAGGGTATTCACCAGTCCCTCTCTGGTGGGGCAGGGTCCCCCAAATTCCAGGTAGGGTCCCTCCTAACCCAGGAACAGTGCGGTGCTGGTGGTCGGCCCACTGCTTATGTGTGCAGTTTAAAAGGGCCCGCCAATGGAAAAAACACACACAGTTGGGCTCCGGAAGCAGTGTGAGATGCACGGGTGTAAGCCTGTCACACCCCCACACCCTGAAGCCCTCCAGTGACCCCCAGCAGCCATGGAGCACCCCTGACTGACCCCCAGCACAGCCAGAGGTAAGCAGGGCCCATGGTGGGAGAGAGCTAGCACAGCTGTGGGGAGGTAGCCGAGAGGAGCTGAGGAGGGTCTCACCCCGGAGAAGTCCAGGCTGGGTCATGCGTGACTACAGGGCTCTGGGAGCTGGGCTCAAGAGTCTAGGGGCACAGATACTTTTCTCTTCAGTCCTCCCGGTTGCAGGACATGGGCTCTGGAAGAACAGGTGCACTGGCAAGGTGAATAGAAGACTCCGGTGATGGTGCCATCATGAGGGGTTTGGCTTTCTTGACCATGGTCCGCATTTCAGAGAAAGCAGACTGTTGGGAAGGGATGGCCTCCACGTCACCTGGAAAGGGAAGAAGCTTTTCTTGGTCAGAATGGCTGACCTTCTTGACAGGGCTTTAAACTGAGATCCCTGGGGGACGGGCGGTTTACTAACAGTTCTAGCCCAGATCATGTCAGCCGCACTACCAATAACTTGGGCAGCCTAAGGGCTCCTGCTCTGGTGACAGCCCAAGAAAAGGTCCCTCTTAACCCCTCAGGGAAGCACTGGGCTTCACATGGCAGACTTAACTGCCTGTACACAAATGCCAGGAGCTTGGGAAACAAGCATAAAGGACCTGGCCCTTCTCCTATGTGATAATAACTATGACCTTGTAGGAATTACAGAGACCTGGTGGAACGCCACCTATGATTGGTTGGTGGCAGTAGAGGGTATAAGAGAGACCATGTGGGGAAGAGGAGTGGGGGTGTTGCTCCTTACATCACAGATCAGCTCACCTCCCTGTAGATTGAGTTTCCAAACCAGGAAGGGCATCTTGAGACCCTCTGAGTCAAGATATGAGGAGAACATGTGGAGGATGACTTACTTGTAGGAGTCTACTATAGACCCCTTCCCCACCAAGAGAAAGACCTAGATCAGGAATTCAATAGGGAACTGGTCAAAGCTGCAGGCTCCCAATATTTGACTGTCATGGGGGACTTAATCTTCCCTGACATCTCTTGGGATGAGTGCATGGCCAAATCTGACAGGTCGCATAGCTTTCTCACATGCATCAATGACCTCTACCTAACCCAGGAGGTCTATGGGCCGACTAGGGGAGAGGCATTGCTGCATCTGGTCCTGGCCAAGGGGGAGGACCTGCTGAGTGATCTGCGGATTGAGGGGAAGCTTGGTGACAGCGACCAGCAATTGGTCACCTTCTTAGATCACCAAAAAGCAGGCAAACCCCTCAGTAAAACAGACGTCCTTAACTTTGGGAAGGCCAACGTCTGCAAACTGAGAGAACTGGTCAGTCAGGCAATCAGAAGCCATACCCCACCAGCAAAGGGAATACACAAGGAATGGTCATTGCTCAAAAACATAATCCTTGAAGCACAGGGCAAAGTCATCGCTTCTTGCAAGAAATGTAGTCAATGGGCAAGGAAGTCCCCACAACTGAATAAGGAACTGTTGGACCTCATTAAGCTCAAAAAAGTAGCCTACACCAGCTGCAAAACAGGAAGTGTTACCAAAGAGGATTACTCTGTACTTGCCTGCACCTGCAGAGAGCAGTCGAGAAAAGCCAAGGCACAAACTAAACTTGGGTCACTTGATCCCAGCTGACATCCCACCTATGGCAGGGGGGGTGGACCTGATGATCTCATGAGGTCCCTTCTGGCCCCTAATGTCTATGAAATCTTGTCATACATGAAGATGATAATAGTTAATTGTCCCTACATCCACACTGTAATTGAAGTTTAATCAATATAACTATCAGCTTCACATTGAGAGGACTGGTAACAAACAAGCAAATGGGTTCTGTTGCTTCTTCCAGTTGATCACTAGGAGGAGGGGAAAAGATCCTTCCTGAGAGCTGGTGGGTTTTTTTGTTTTTTTTTTCTTAAAGGCCCAGAGCTGGAGTGGGTGGGGCAGCCATGGGGGGGGGCTGGGGGAGTGGGAGAGGGTTTGGGGGGCTTGTAGCAGAGCCCCCCAGGCAGCATGGGGCAGTGGGGGGCAGCAGGGATCACCCCCCTGCCAGGCAGCACCCAGTAAGTAGGGGCTTTTTTTTAAAGCACCAGGAGCTGGGGTTGGTGGGGCAGCCATGGGGGGGAGGCTGGGGGAGCAGGCAGGGGATGGGGCCTGGCACGGGTGGGGGTTGGGGGTGCTGGGGGAGCAGGCAGGGGATGGGGCCTGGCACGGGTCCCCCCATGGTCCCCTCCTCTAGTCCCCCCTTCCCTGCCCCCTACTTACCAGCTCCGAGTCCGGCTCCAGCTCCCTGCTGCAGTGAGCAGGGACTGCCCCAATCATCGAAGCGCTCTGAAGCTTTTCTGAATTGATTTGGAGAGCTTTGAATCAATTTGGACCTTTTTATTGGTCCCCTGATTCAATTCGGATTTGGAGATTCGGCCACCGAATCGGGCCAAATCTCCTTCGAATCAAATCAGCACCCAAAGCTTTGCACAGCCCTACTGAATATGCAATCAACATAATGTATTCACCATATGATGTCCACTTATTCTGTGCCTACAAACCAGTGCAGCGGGTTTCATTGTAATGCCATCTAAATGTTCCCTTATGGTATACTGACTCAAATGATGCAAGTGGAAAATGAAAAGTGGGGGTGCATCGATCAATTCAGTATTTTATTGTGACTGATTAATAAATGCAAAGACAACAGTGAAATGGACACAAAAATAATCATATAAGACAAATCACATACTTCACATTTAACTAACTATGTATAGTTCTGAATATTTTATGCTGTATCCTCAAGTATAATAGCCATAATTAAAGGATCTTATATTCCTTTCACAGCTTTCATAGTAAAGGGTCCTAAACCACTTTACAAATTGATACATAAACTAGATACCAGAATCAATTTATCCAGCTCTAATGGTAAATGTAGCAATTCTTTAGCAGAAAATAATGCATATCACACTTCAAGACAGGAAATGAGAATGTCATATTCTACATCAAGGTCCAGGGAAATTTGATGATGTCTTCCCATATTACACTTATCCAGAATATAAACAGTTAATTTTTGGTATCTAGCATCATGAGGTCATACACAGCAAAGACTGAGGTTTTCCATCATTTGCAAAAGATATCATTATCAGCTGAGCCCCTTATCACATGCTATGACATTACCTCAGTACTGGTTCAAAGGAAAGAGTGCTACTTGTTTAGCCTCAAGGGTATTCTTTAGACTCTTCCATCTGAGCACTAAATGAATCTCATGGTTTGTTGTGAGACCTAAACAGATTGCATGAAACTGTGACTCCAGGCAACAGGTGAGGAGGAATTATGAGCTATAAGTAACTCCAAACAAAATTGAATCTGTCTTAGCCAAGTAGGAACTACACATCAGAAATAAGCAGAGGTTTAGTAGAAAACTATATTCTGGAATACTGTATAGCTACCAATGAGGAAACAATTATGTTTGTCAGATGCCCGAAAACTTTTGTCTCATAATTTCTTAGAAGAGACTTTACAGTCTTATTCATGGTAGCACATAGGTTTAAAATGATGAGTACAGCTTCTAAAATATTGGATAATAGGTAAATGTCTTATTATAATATGAAACATCTTTCGGTCGAATTTTTTTTTGCCTTGACGCAATCTGATCAAAACATTTTAGAGATGTGTATTCAGCTGCCACCTCTAACAAGACATATTCCTGATATTACATCTACTGCAAATCTAAAACTGTCATCTTGCAGACATTCATCACCTGCATTTTACACTTTGTATTAAGTGAGAAAGTGAAAATCGACCCAGGGTAACATTAAGTTTGACAATCTTGGTTTATATAAATCTTACCAGAATGGTTTGATACACCAAGGCTGTTAAATATAGCTTGATGTAATCTCTTGGGAAATAGAGGGTTGCTCTCCATTTTAAAACCTATTTCAATTTACTAAAAATGGGTGATGTTTCACTTGGGGGCATATAGAAGGGTTTATTTATTTTACATTAACAAATTGGAACAATTATTGTTAATCTGGGTTTTATTCGAGTTTCTGACACAAACTAATTATTTTATCATTGGAATCCATGTTTTTCAACAAAATACTTGACCTAACACGGAAAAAAAACACAAATACAAAAATACATGGCCTACTAGATAGACTACCATGACATTTATTTTCTCTAGCTATTCATTTTAAAAGATAAAGCTATGTTACACAGAAGCCTGTGCATGAAACTTTGAAATCCAATTCTAGATCCATTTGCCTTTCTTCCCTTTTCTTTTTTGAAACTTTTATATAAATGCAACCCTCACCCCGCTTTTGCATCCAATTCAGAAATGAAGTTAGCACATGCTTAATATAAATGTAATTGCATGAAATGCATGCAATTAAAACTGAGTCTATGATGAAGTGATTTGATGCATCAGTACTTTAGTACATATGCATGACATCAGAACTCACTCTGAAATGATGTAATACTGTTTATGTCCAAGCACTATTCCAGTTGTTCTGAGGATGATGTTTATTGGAATCCTGCTATAATTGCAGAGTGAGAATCACAATAAAGAACAACAAGAAAGTCCAAGCATGTAAATCCTGAGACCAAGGTGAAATTTAGACTTGTATGAATACTAAAGTAAACCCCATATAAACATATTTCCTATGACTTTATTTTTGTAAGTGGAAATATTAACAAAGTTACAGGGAGAAAATAATTCAAGAAAATTTTTTTTCCAGTAAATGTATGGCCTTTTACAGATCCCACTGAAGTCAATGGACAGGTTCCATTGACTTCAATAAGAAATGGACTGGACCTGTAATATATGTTTAACACAACAATGGGAATGTGTTTGCAAGAGCAGGTTCACTTTATTGTACTCATTGCCCTTGCTTAGACCTTCATGTTGTGTACATTGCTCAAGCACTTGAGAGATGAATGGAGCTTCAACTTAAGTCTCAGTAGGATTCCTAATATTTTACTGTGTTAAATCAGTCATTGGCACTGGGTGAAGGTAATTTAAATTTGCTTACTTTTACAAATCACTTATTCACTACTTGAGTCTGTTCAGTAGAATCCTTTTTTGGACTGTTGTTGATAAATGAACAGTTCAATGAACTGTGTATTTCATGCCTGAAAATGTAAGACGTACACTGCTATCCCTAACGTGAAAGAAAATGACTGTGCCAGTATCCTGTTTCTCTTTTATTCTCTGTTGTGTAACATGAAGAATTTTGTGGACAGTTTCAAACCTATATTTATTAAGCACTGAAAAAATCCCATTGACTTCCACAGAAGCATTATCTGTATCAGGAATACTTCGATAGAATAGAAAGCTTTTATTAATCAATTTGAATTAATTTATTAATTACTTCCTCCAGGTATCTTTTCAGAGAATAATACTCTCCTACTCAAAATGAGATGCTTTCACCTCCCTTCACTCAATAGGAAGAGCAAAATAAAATAATTATAGATAACCCCTGCCTCCTCCCCACCCAAAAAATCCCCAAAACCAAAAAAACCCAAACATTTGAACGCATACCCTCAATTCATTGGAAATAGTATGTAAAAACAGGTTTTCTTACAATGTTGGCCACCTCATGAATAGTGAATAGAATATCTTCCTTTGTTTGAGACAGAGAATATTTTGGCACATGCAGATGACAGTGGCTTAGGCATCCAGAGGAGACACCAATTAAGTAGAGACCCTAGGAATAGGCAAATTCTGCTTCAATTCCCACTGAAATCAAAGAGTTTTACTGAGATTAAGGTATTACTCAGAAGTCATAAGTGCACCGTGCACTGTGATGGATCTGCTCTACGCTGTGCATCTTTTCTTTAAGTATGACACTTTCCTTTCAGAGCACAAGGTGAGTGAGGTCATTTGCATTACCCATAAAACTTAGCCACAACCACAGTTATCCCCTAGTAAGCCTTAAGCAATGGCATCTTGCCAGGTTAGTTCAAATTGTTAGGGTCATCTCTCCTTCTGTCTGAAACTGTTATGTGTTTAAAAAAAATTCTAACACCGAGATTTAGCCAACAGAGTGAAATGTAGATGAAATCTGAAAGGGTTAGTGCATTCTAGAATATTTATGACTTCCTCCTTTAAGAAAAGACCTAAAGAATCATCTTGCCACATAATGGTAAGTAGAGATATGAATTGAATTTCTGGCCCCTAGTCACATGGAGAATTTGAAAGTGTAGCTGATATGATACTTATTGGAACACATTACTGGATATCACCTATGGCATCCATAGTTTCATAGTTTCATGGTTGTTAGGGGCTGGAAGGGACCTTACAGATCAGATCCGCCCCCCCCTGCACACGGGCAGGAAAGACTGCTGGGTTCAAATGATCCCAGCAAGATGGGCGTCAAGAGGTTTTTTGATGACTGTTCTACTTCTGGGGGGAGCCTGTTCCAAACCCATGGTACTCAGCTTGTAAAGAAGTTTTTCCTTATGTCTAGCCTGAAGTGATCTTCAATCAGCTTGTGCCCATTATTTCTTGTCCTCCCCTGGGGGGCCTTCGTGAATGGCTGCTCCCCCAAACCCTGATGTATGCCCCTGATATAGGCTGCAACCAAGTCCCTCCCGAGTCTTCTCTTCTCCAAACTGAACAATCCCAAGTCCCTCAGCCTCTCCTTACAATACTCCAGTTGCAGTCTCACCAAGGCTGAGTAAAGCAGGAGGAGTCTTTGCTTTGCTTGAGATGCCTCTCTGGATGCATGCCAGTGTTTGGTTAGCTCTGCCAGCTACAGCATCACATTGGTGGCTGATGTTCATTTTGTTGTCAGTCATGACACCCATGTCTCTTTCAGTTGTGGTGTTAGCAAGCAGAGCACTGCTGAGCCTGTAAGTGTATTGTGGGTTATTTCTCCCCAGATGAAGCACTTTACAATTCTCTGTATTAAATGACATCAGGTTGAGATCTGCCCACTTCATGAGTCTCTCCAGGTCAGCCTGTATTGCCAGCCTGTCTTCAAGCATGACAACACTCCTCCCTAGCTTGGTGTCATCAGTGAACTTTGCCAGATTGCTTGTAACACCTGAATCCAAATCATTAATGAACATATTGAAGAACACTGGTCCAAGTACTGACCCCTGAGGGATGCCACTGGTCACCCACCAACATGGTGACTCAATTCCATCAATCAGTACACTTTGGGTCCTACCACAGAGCCAGTTACCTAGCCACCAGACCATGAAGTAGTTGAGGCTGCATTTTCCCATTTGACCATCAGGACATCATGGACCAGGTCAAAGGCCTTTTTGAAATCCAAGTATATGACATCAACCTCACTTCCTCTATCCAGGTGGCAAATAACTTGATCATAGAAGGAAATGAGGTTGGTCTGGCATGACCTGCCCATGATGAAGCCATGTTGGCTACCCTTCAGAATACTGCCTTCAGTTAATCCATGTGTGATGGTTTCTTTGATGATTTTCTCCAGGATTTTACCTGGGATTGAAGTCAAACTGATTGGCCTGTAGTTTCCTGGGTCCTCCCTTCTCCCTTTCTAAAAGATAGGCTCCACATTGGCTTTTTTCAGTCTTCTGGGATCTCTCCTGAGTACCACAAGTCTTCAAATAACTTTTTCATTGGTTGCATGATGACATCAGCCAGTTCTTTTAGCAGTCTTGGGTATAGTTCATCTGGTTCAGCTGACATAGATATTAAGTCTTTGTAGGTGCTCTCCCACAAGATCTACTTCAACTATGAGAGGGAGGTCATCCCCACCATGATCATCCTGTATCCTGTCAAGCAGGTTAATACCCTTGGAGTGGTGGAATACCGACATGAAGTATTCATTCTGGAGTTCATTTTTGTCCTGGGTGTCAGTTAATGGCCATCCCATTTCATTTATTAGGGGCTCTATGATTCCCTTGTTCCTTTTGTAACTTCCTACATATCTAAAGAAGGACTTTTAGTTGTCCTTGATTCTGGTTGCCAATTTGTTTGGTTAGTGCTTTCACTGTCCTGATCTGCTCCCTACAGGTGTGGGAAGCTGCTGAGTACTCCTCTTTGGTAGTTGTTCCTGACTTCCATCCCACATAGGCTTCTTGCTTTAATTACAGGAGGTCTGTGACTTCCCTGTTGAGCCAAGGGGGTCTCCCAGATCTTTTGTTGCCTTCCTTGTGAGAGGGAATAGATTTTCTTTGAGCTTTTAGGGTTGCTTCCTTAAGGAAAGACCACTCTTCTTGTATTCCCTTCCTCATTGGACCATAGTACTGCAGGGCCTCACCAAACAATCTCTTGAGTTTGTGGAAATCAGCTTTCCTAAAATCAGGAATTTCTACCCTACTGGCTTATTTCCCTGGCTTGTGGTGGATGGACAAAGTGACCATCTCATGGTTGCTGTTGCCCAGTTTCCCTTCAATCCACAAGTTGCTCACTAGATTGTCCCCTTTGGCCAGAACCAAATCTAGGAGTACTTTGCCCCTGGTCATCCTGTAGACTTCCTGAGTTAGACAGAGCTCCTTGATGTAAGTGAGGAAGCTTTGCGAGCGATTGGATCTAGCTGAGCGCTCATCCCATGAGATGTCTGGGTAGTTGAAGTCATCCATGATGACCATGCTCCTCAACCTTGCAGCCTCTGCCGGTTCTCTAGAAAATTTAAGGAGAGAATTTGAGGAGAATCCAAACTATTCACCCATGATAAAGATTTGAGAATACTGATATCTTCAATTTTATTATAATTAGATGTGTAACTCAGTTGGCAGGCACTAACCATGACACAACACTACTGTGTAGTAGTAATGGACTACTGCCCCGTAACTCATTGCTACTGTACAGTAACAGCTGAAAAAAACTATGTGGAGATGCTACTACACAGTAACAACAGTTACTGCACAGTCATTTAGTACTTGCTTATTCAAGTACTAAATGACTGCACAGAAACAACTGTGCAGTCTGCTGCTCATGTAGACATGGTCAATGACAACAAATCAGGCAATGGATTCTGGAGAATCCTATCAATTTAACTCATCAGCTAAGGATGATAGAGCTTTGGCTAAGTCTCATCTTCTTGCAGCAAATCTTTATTTACACTAAAAACGATGAGACAAGTTTTGAAAATAGTTTGCAAAAATGTTTCCCTCTTCATTTAATAGATTTCATTTCATAGACATAACCTCTGGAAGGGACCTCTCAAGATCATTGGGTCCAGCTCCCTGCCTAGGTGGCAAGAAATCAATTGGAGTCAGAAGACCCTAGCAAGATAAGCTTCCAAGCATTTCTAAAAGATATCCAGAGTAAATGCTTGCACCACTTCTGGGGGAGTCTATTCCAGACTCTGGAAACTTATTCATAGATTCATAGATGTTAGGGTCGGAAGGGACCTCAATAGATCATCAAGTCCGACCCCCTGCATAAGCAGGAAAGAGTGCTGGGTCTAAATGACCCCAGCTAGATACTCGTCTAACCTCCTCTTGAAGACCCCCAGGGTAGGGGAGAGCACCACCTCCCTTGGGAGCCCGTTCCAGACCTTGGCCACTCGAACTGTGAAGAAGTTCTTCCTAATGTCCAGTCTAAATCTGCTCTCTGCTAGCTTGTGGCCATTGTTTCTTGTAACCCCCGGGGTCGCCTTGGTGAATAAATCCTCACCAATTCCCTTCTGTGCCCCCGTGATGAACTTATAGGCAGCCACAAGGTCGCCTCTCAACCTTCTCTTGCGGAGGCTGAAAAGGTCCAGTTTCACTAGTCTCTCCTCGTAGGGCTTGGTCTGCAGGCCCTTGACCATACGAGTTGCCCTTCGCTGTACCCTCTCCAGGTTATCCGCACCCTTCTTGAAGTGCGGCGCCCAGAATTGCACGCAGTACTCCAACTGCGGTCTGACCAACGCCCTATACAGGGGAAGTATCACCTCCCTGGACCTATTTGTCATGCATCTGCTGATGCACGATAAAGTGCCATTGGCTTTTCTGATGGCTTCGTCACACTGCCGGCTCATGTTCAACTTGGAGTCCACTAGGACTCCAAGATCCCTTTCCACCTCCGTGCCACCCAGCAGGTCATTCCCTAGGCTGTAGGTGTGCTGGACATTTTTCCTCCCTAGGTGCAGCACTTTGCATTTCTCCTTGTTGAATTGCATCCTGTTGTTTTCTGCCCACTTGTCCAACCTATCCAGGTCTGCCTGCAGCTGTTCCCTGCCCTCCGGCGTGTCCACTTCTCCCCATAGCTTTGTGTCATCTGCAAACTTGGACAGAGTACATTTCACTCCCATGTCCAAGTCGCTGATGAAGACATTAAAGAGTATCGGTCCAAGGACCGAACCCTGCGGGACCCCACTACCCACACCCTTCCAGGTCGAGACCGACCCATCTACTACGACTCTTTGGGTGTGACCCTCTAGCCAATTCGCCACCCACCGAACTGTGCAGTCATCCACATCACAGCCTCTTAATTTGTTCACCAGTATGGGGTGGGATACCGTATCGAAGGCCTTCCTGAAGTCCAGGTATACGACATCCACCCCTCCTCCTGTGTCCAGGCGTTTCGTAACCTGGTCATAGAAAGAGACTAGGTTGGTCAGGCACGATCTGCCCGCCACAAACCCATGCTGGTTTCCCCTCAGCATAATTTGCCCTGCCGGGCTCTCACAAATGTGAGCCTTGATAATTTTTTCAAATACTTTACCAAGGATGGAGGTGAGACTGACCGGCCTATAGTTGCCCGGGTCCTCCTTCCTCCCCTTTTTGAAAATGGGGACCACGTTAGCCCTTTTCCAGTCCTCCGGGACTTGGCCCGTGCGCCACGAGCATTCGAATATTCCCGCCAGTGGCTCTGCAATGACGTCGGCCAGTGCCTTCAGCACCCTCGGATGGAGCCCATCCGGGCCTGCCGACTTAATGGCATCCAGTTCTTCCAAATGACTCTGCACCACCTCAGGATCTACGCATGGAAGTCTGGCGCCTTGCTGCTGCCTCTCTACAACCCCAGTGAGAGACTTGTCGTGCCCCTCGCTTAGGAACACTGAGGCAAAGAACTCGTTGAGGAGTTCAGCCTTGTCCCCTCTATCTGTCACCAATTGCTGCTGCCCATTTAGCAGGGGTCCTATTCCTCCCTGGGCCTTCCTTTTACTCCCAATATATCTAAAAAACAATTTCTTGTTGTCCTTTACTTGGGTTGCCATCCTCAGCTCCATGGTAGCTTTGGCCCGCCTAACTGCCTCCCTACAAGCACGAGCAGAGGAGGTATATTCATCTTTGGTGATCTCACCCTTTTTCCACTTTTTATGTGCTCCCCTTTTGGCCCTTAGGCTGCCCTGGATTTCTCTGGTCAGCCATGGAAGCCTCCTGGCCCCTTTCCCTCTTTTGCCTCGCTCGGGGATCGTCTTGCTTTGTGCCCAAAGGATCGTTTCCTTTAGGCACAGCCACCCTTCTTGGGCACCCATCCCATCAAAACTCCTACTCTGCAGTGCTTCCTTGACTAATCGCCTGAGTGCAATGAGATCAGCTTTCCTAAAGTCTAGCACTTTCACCCTACTAGTTACCTTACCCACTCGCCGTCTTATGTTGAATTCTATCATAAGGTGATCACTGTCTCCCAGATAGCTACCGATTTGGAGGTCCCCTATCATGTCATCTCCCGTTGCCAATACCAGATCCAGTATGGCATTCCCCCTAGTGGGACCATACACCTCCTGTGTCAGGTGGAGGTCCTGTACACAAGTTAGAAACCTGCGTGAGCGATGGGACCTTGCTGTCCTCGTCTCCCAGCAGATGTCCGGGTGGTTTAGGTCCCCCATGACTACCGCCTCTTTAGCTTTTATGGTCTCCGAGAGTTGCCTCAGGAGCCCCGCATCTATTTCTTCCCCTTGGTGTGGGGGTCTGTAACAGACCCCTACCACCAAATCCCTTTCTCCTTGCCCCCCATGTAGCCTAACCCACAATCCTTCTACTTCCTCAGCCTCGGATTCTGTCTTGATGAGGGTTGATGTATATTGCTCACTGACATAAAGTGCAACCCCCCCCCCTTTCTTCCCCGACCTGTCCTTTCTGTACAATCTATAGCCCTCAATATGTACCGCCCAGTCATGGGATGAATCCCACCAGGTCTCTGTTAGCCCCACTAAGTCATAGGTGTTTAGTGCAAGCAGGAGCGCTAGTTCATCCTGCTTGTTCCCCATGCTCCTAGCATTAGTATATAGGCACTTGAGCCCTGCGACTGGCGCCTTTGCTGCCCCCCCACTCCCAGTCCCATGGGGCCCATTGTTTCTTACCTTCTTGTTCCTTACCTGTTCTGTTGTGCTGGCCTCCCCATGGCTTTCAGGTTCCCAATGTTCTCCTTCTTCAGGCTGGGCTGTCCTTGTGGGTGCCACATGGTTTGGTGGTCCACAGCTTCCCCTGCCCTCGTACTCCCCTCCCCCCGACGAGCCTAGTTTAAAGCCCGCCGGAGGAGATCCGCCAACCTAGAAGAAAACACACGCTTACCTTTGGGGGACAGGTGAAGCCCATCCCAGCTGAGCATGTCCCTCGTCGTGATGTGCGGGTCATGGTCCAGGAAGCCGAAGCCTGCCTCGAGACACCACTGCCGAAGCCGCCAGTTGGTCTCTCGGATGCAGTTCTCCTGCCTTCTTCCTCGTCCGGTCACTGGTAGGATGGAAGAGAAAACCACCTGGGCACCGAACTCCTTCAGCACGCCGCCCAGAGCACAGTAGCACTTTGTCACTTGGACGGTGACAAAGTTTTTCTTAAGGTCTTCCAGCAGTTTGTGACCGTTGGACCTTGTTTTCCCTCAGGATACCCAGGTGAACAAACTTTCTCCCAGTTCCTGATACACACTCCCTATATACTTATGGGCTGCCACCAACCCCCCCCCCCAGCCTTCTCTTCTCCAGGCTGAAGAGTCCCATGCCGCTCAGTCTCTCCTCAAAAGGCCTGCTCTCTTGACCTCTAATCATGTGTGTGGCTCTCCTCTGGACTCTCCCAAACTTCTCCATGTCCTTTCTTAAGTGTGAAGCCCAGAATTGGATGCAGTACTCCAGCTGCGGCCTCACCAAGGCTGAGTAAAGTGGGAGAATGACTTCTTGGGTCTTGCTTGAGATGCATCGGTAGATGCAAGCCGGAGGCCTGTTCGCTTTGCCAGCTCCAGTATCAAATTCATGGCTCATATTCATCTTATGGTAAATCATGACCCCCAAGTCTCTTTTGGTTGTGGTGCTAGTGAGTGTATCACTGCCAAGCCTATAAGTATGATGTGGGTTTTTTCTCCCGAGGTAGAGCACCTTGTATTTCTCTGTGTTGAATGTCATCAGGTTTTGATCCACCCACCTTGTAAGCCCAGATCAGCCTCAATTGCCAATCTATCCTCTAGGATTATGCATACTTGGCTAAGCGTCATCTTCTTGCAGTAAATCTTTATTTACCATAAAAACAATGAGACAAGTTTTGAAAATAGTTTGCGAAAGTGGTTCCCTCTTAACTCCCTACTAAACCAGACACTAGTAACCAAGGTCAAAACCAAAACAGGGCTTAATTCCTTTTGATATAAGCTAGAAATAAAGGAAATATTCCTTTGGTGAAACACTTCTTTCTTTGCTTAGGTGTTTAGGAACAGTCCTGCACCAATGGGAAGAAATGGTTATAGCTTCTACACAAACTGAAGCAGCGTTATATCCCAGTCTCCTTGCCCCTTGTGATGCTGGATGGTGCTATGGGCACCATTAAATAATAGTATTTCATACTCAATTTGTACAGGTGGCAATGACTACACAAAGAGTAAGGCTTCTTGACAACTGTAGAGACTTAAAGGAAAGCCAAATGGAAAAAACAAAAGTTCACTGAAAAAGTGGCATCTTAATCAAGGAAGTCAAGGAACAAGTAGTTTTAAATACTAAGTATTAACCTACTAGTAGGGTGACCATATGTTCTGATTTGGATGGAACACTCCAGGATTCTGTAGTTCCCACATAGGAGCAGCATGCCTGCCCACCTGCCTGCCTGGCTGGTGCACCATACTGCTCCATTTCCCTGTCAGACTCTGACCCAGGATTTTCGACCACCTGGCAGGGACTGGGCTATGGAATCCCAAAGTATTCTGACCAAACTGGGATGTATGGTCACTCAAAATATTAGAAACCACAGTCAAACAGGATAGGAAGAAAGTGACTGGTCCATTAGGAATGGAGCTAGGTTAAAGGTGAACTTGAGCTACCCAGAAGGGCTGTAACTGATAAAGGAGGAGAAATATTGTAATCAGTGGTGTCAAAAGCAGCACTGTGATCAAAGAAAATAAAAGCCTATTCACTGTATTTGGTTACATTTTAACACTAACCAAATCAATTTTTCTAATTCCTACCCAAGAAATATTGCCCAGTACTTTATTAGGAATGATGTTCTTATGAATGTGATTACTAAGTAAAATGATAAAATAAAAAAAGAAATCACAAGTAGTCTCTCAAACAGGCTGTTGTGTGGATGCTAGTAAATAGCCATACAAGTGAAAAATACCTGTGATGTTGATAAGTAACTTAGTATATGGTTATATTTTGGTTTCTGGTTATAAACAGAAGCCAATAATCTTTAGCACCACCTTGTATGATTCATGTAGTGCATAGTGCCACCCACACCTAATCAGTGTTTATCTGAACTGACAAAACATATTCATGTTTCTGAACAAGGCAGCCAACTGAAATCAGCATGTCTAACTTGCTTTAAAAAAAGTACATCTCATTAGAACACATGAGGATTAGGAGCACACCAGCGTGTGTTGAGAAGGGAGATGAGAAGACATTCTTAATATGGCACAGGATGGCCAGAGTGAGGGAGAATTGTTACCCTTCATCAATGTAGACCTTGAGAAGCTGGACACCTTCAAGTCAGCTTGTCCAGACAGTTTACATCCCAAGGTACTTACAGAGCTGGCACACATCATAGCTCAGCCACTGGCATGGATCTTTGAGAACTTGTGGCACTCAAGTGAAGTGCCCAAAGATTGGAAGAAGACCAATGTGGTGCCTATCTTCAAGAAAGGGAGGAAAGTAGATCCAGGGAACTACAGGCCCATCAGTCTAACCTCTATCCTGGGGAAGATCTTGGAAAAAATTATCAAAGAGACCATTCTTGACAAACTGGCTGCTGACAACATCCTGAGTGATAGCCAGCATGGATTTGTTGTGAGCAGGTCTTGCCTGACCAGTCTCATCTCCTTCTCTGACCAGGTGACATATCACCTAGACAAGGGAGAAGAGACTTACATCATATATCTTGATTTTAAAAAAGGCTTTGATCTGGAATCTCATAATCATCTTATAGAAAAACTGTCCAACTGTGGCCTCAGCTGCATCATGGTCTGCTGGCTGGGGAATTGGCTCTGAGGTCAGACCCAGAGAGCGGTAGTTGACAGAAGTCAATCATCGTGGTGTGCCATGGCCAGTTGAGTTGGCCAAGGTTCTGTCCTTGGGCCTATACTCTTTAACATCTTCATTAATGATGTGGACATTGGTATCAGAAGTGGACTGGCCAAGTTTGCCAATGACACCAAACTTTGGGGTAAAGCATCCACACCTGAGGACAGAATGGTGATCCAGGCCAACCTTGACAGGCCCAGAAAATGGGTGGATGAAAACCTGATGGTGTTCAACATCAAAAAATGCAAGGTACTCCACCTTGGAAAGAAAAACCCATAGCATGCTATAGGTTCAGCAGTGCTACGCTTGCTAGCAATATGGCCAAAAGGGACTTGGGGGTCATGATTGACCACAAGATAAATATGAGCCATCAGCCTGACCTCTATCCCAGAAAAGGTCTTAGAAAAGATTATCAAAGAGACCGTTCTTAATGGACTGGCCGATGGCAGCATCCTGAGGGATAGCCAGCATGGGTTTGTTGCGGGTAGGTCTTGCTTGACTAATCTTATTTCCTTTTATGACCAGGTGACCTATCACCTGGACAAGGGAGAAGAGATTAATGTCATATATCTTGACTTTAAAAAAGCCTTTGATCTGGTATCTCATGATCACCTCTTAGCAAAACTGGCCAACTGAGGTCTTGGCTTCACCACAGTCCACTGGCTGGGGAATTGGGTCCATGGTCAGACCCAGAGGGTGGTGGTTGACAGAAGTTAATCATTGTGGTATGCTGTGACCAGTGGGGTCCTTGGGCCAACACTATTCAACATCTTCATTAATAATGTGGACATTGGTATCAGAAGCAGACTGGCCAAGTTCGCTGACACCAAACTTTGGGGGAAAGTGCCCACACCTGAGGACAGGAGGGCAATCCAAGCTGACCTTGACAGGCTCAGGAAATGGGTGGACAAGAACCTGATGGTGTTTAACACTGAAAAATGCAAGGTTCTACACCTTGGGAAGAAAAACCGGCAGCATGCTTATAGGCTCGGCAGTGGTACACTAGCTAGCATACATATGAAAGGGGGTCATGATTGACCACAAGATGAACATGAGCCATCAATGTGATGCTGTGGCTAGTAAAGCAAGCAAAACACTGGCTTGCATCCGTAGATGTTTCTCAAGCAAATCCCAGGATGTCATCCTCCCACAGTACTCGGCCTTGGTGAGGCCACAGCTGGAGTACTGCATCAATTCTGGGCTCCACAATTGAAAAAAGGATGTGGAGAAGCTTAAGAGAGTCCAGAGGAGAGCCACGTGCATGATCAGAGGGCAGGAAAACAGGCTTTATGATGACAGGTTGAGAGCTATGGGACTTTTCATCCTGGAAAAGCTCAGGCTCAGGGGGGACCTGGTGGCTGCCTACAAGTATATAAGGGGTGTACATCAGGATCTGGGGGAATGCCTGTTCACCAGAATGCCCAAGGGGTGACAAGGTCAAATGGTCACAAAGTCCTCCAAGACTTTTTCAGGCTGGACATAAGGAAGAACTTCTTTACTGTTTGAGCCCCCAAGGCCTGGAACAGACTGCCACCAGAGGTGGTGCAAGCACCTACTCTGGACTCCTTTAAGAGACATTTGGACATTTATCTTGCTGGGATCCTTTGACCCTAGCTGACTTCCTGCCCCTGGGGTGAGGGGCTGGACTCGATGATCTTCTGAGGTCCCTTTCAGCCCTTATGTCTGTGAAATCTATAAAGATCGGCAAAAGGGTGACTGATCTTGTGATAGTATACCTAAAAAGCACCTTTATTATATTGGTAGAAACCTAAAGGACTAACTTTATAAAGCATCTATTAAAGCCCACAAGCAAACATCTTAGCTACATAAAATGATAGGAATCACTTCGGAGGTTGGGTGCATGGTATAGTAGATCTGCACTTCCTAATCAAGGCAGTGATCTTGTAAAGTGTGGAGAACTCTGGTCTGGTTAAAGGAAGCACTAAAGCACATGTGTGGCAGGCCAGCAGGGGGTGCTTCTGCACTGAGCCACCCGCCTCACTGCACCAGGCCAAAATCCAAACTTTGAGTACCTCCCCTGGGGTGCCTGCATCTGGCTGGCCCCTTTCCTGGAGCATACCCACAAGCCTGGGGTACCACTGCCACCACCTGGATTCAGGTCTTTGTCTGGGCCTTACACAGACCCTGTAGATCTTAGGATTTTCAGGTATTTCTATTAGCCTGAAGCATCCACCAGAAGCCTCCAGCAGGAAAGTAAAATGTCCGAGCCCTTCCCTGTTAAGCACACATAGCGAGGCATGCTAAAACAGATACATGTATTGATCAAAGAAAGAGGGGGGGGGGGAAGGGGGAGGGAGAAACATCTAAAGCTAAATACAGAAAGAAAACCAACCTTCAGGAAATCTGAGTGGTTTGTCAGCCTTTTGATACATGACTAGATTACAGTCAACTAAGTTCCTAGTTAGGTTTCTGGTAAGCTACTCACTTCCACATTCAGAGAATGAGAAAGAGCTGTGGAGGTCCATGTTTCTCTGTGTGTGTATTTTAAAAAAAAAATGTCCTCCCCCTTCTTCCTGAAGGAACTCTCTTAAATAGTCCTACTGACCTTACCACCTGGACCCAGTCAGGGACAGGTATTATTTGATGCCAGCTGATCAATTTGAAAAACATCATCATTACCTAATGGAGTGACATAGGCTTAAGCCCCTGCCCCCATGTCATGAGGTCAGAGCTCAAAACAATAGAGGAGCAAAATCCACACCCTCTTACCTGAGGCCCATCATGTAGGCAGCAAGTTGGCTGCCTAGCAACCAGATTGATAGACACATGAGAGAGAGAAGGGAAACAGACAACCCCCAAAGAGAGAGAGGAGGCTGGAAGGGGATTCTTTTACACTATTATTAAGGGTCAAGAGGAGGCTGGAAGGGGATTCTTTCACACCATTATTAAGGGCCAAAATATGCCTTGTTGTATGCTGCACATAAAGCTGTTCAAATGTTGATAGGTGTTAGGACTAGCTCAAAGTTTGGAGTAGTCACACATTAAAGCTAAAACCTTCTCTGACTGTTCCCCCACCTCTGTCCCCTACCTACACAGCTGTGACCCTTCCACTAGAGGGCTGGCAAGCAGTGGCCTAAGGACTACACCTGTCTGTTGCGAGCCTGCTCTAGGTGGCGGGGGGTGTGAGTGATGGGTTGGAGGGCAGAAACATGAAGCTGGGAGGTGGAGAGTTAATAGGATGGGGGTGGGTAATAAAATGGGAGGTGGAAAGGAAATAGGGATGAAATGAAGGAAGTCATCCACTGAAGGATAAAATAAAAAGAAGTAAAAGGAAAAAAAAAGAATTAAAAAAGAAATAAAGAGGAAGTAAATTAAAGAAGCTCACATGTTTTAATAAACTGGGATCTGAAATTGGGGTTTGGGGAGCTAGTCATGCTTCCCAAGATGGCTGGAAGGTGAGAGCAGTGAGGGAAGGTGCTTTTGGGGGAGCTACTTCCCCTGTCCCAGGAAGGAAGCCCAAGCTCATGGAGACGTGATCCAGCTCCCTAATTTGTTCCCTCTGACTCGTCTCCCTAAAAGACCCTATGCCCCATGCCTGCATTCTGGACCCATTTGTGCCCTACAATCTGGCTAGATGCCATGTGCTCTGCAGGCTGTTTGCATGGGGTTGCAACCCTGAGAATGGAAAGATCACACCACTGCGGCCAGAGTGGGAGTTGGCTTGGTGCCAGAACTGCCACTGGGCAGTAACGTTCAGGGAGTGGAAAATCTGTCCACGCAGAACAAGAGGGTGGAGGAAGGGACACTCCATCCTGGGATGCTGGAGTACTACAGGTTGGGTGGATCATGTGTGGAGAGTGGCCACACACTAAATGAAACACAGGTAACACAGATCAGGAAGAAATCTGCTCTGTAGTGTAACTTTAAGACACCTAAAGTGTGCTTAGAACTAGTTTCAGGTGTTACTGTGTGGAACTAATGTGTAACAGGTCTGTCACACTGAAGCCATTGTGGCTATGCAGCTGGTAGGCTTTTAAACAAGTACGTTCATGCTCTCTCCTAGAGTGGCCTTCATTCTAGGGAGGAGCTCCCCACAAACGTCTTTATAAAGAAATTTCATTATCATTCTTCAAAATCTTCCTTAAAACTCTCCTCTTCCTTTGCCTACAATACATTTGTCATGGTTAAGCTTCTGACATACTATGAATGTTGCCTATTATCCTGATGAATATTTATATATTGTTGACTTATTGTTTGCTTGTGCCCCCTCCCATCTGTCTGCCTCCATCTGTTGTCTCTTGTCCTCTTGTCTTATGCTGATTGCAAGCTCTGTGGTGGAAACCATTTTTTCATTCTCTGTAAAGGACTGAGATTAAGAGGCTCTGGTCCGGAGAGAAAGGTCGAAATGGAGGGAGTTGCATAGGCCCCGTTGGTGGCTTTGCTTAAGGAAGTGACAGGGATAGAGAATCCCTGGTGGGATAACGATAGGTTGAGACCTGCCTGGAGTAACCCGGGAACTGTACCCGAAATTGGGTTAGGTTTGCTACTGCTACCTGGGGTAAGCCAAGGATGCCTGTCATGGCTGCTGGCCATATGCCTGTGGTTAGGGGGTGAAGAGAATGCCCAGCTCCTGGTAAAGATCACCCAGCTGAGTAAGGAGTTAGAAGACGTCAGAGATTCCAACAGCGTGGCATAAGAGGCTGTGCAAGCTACACAGAGCCACTTGGAAACATTAGAACGGAGGGAAGGAAAAATTATAATCACGTGCATAGCCACTTCCCTCCAGAAGAGGAGGTTAGATAAGCATCTAGCTGGGGTCATCTAGACCCAGCACTCTTTCCTGCCTATGCAGGGGGTCAAACTCGAGGATCTATTGAGATCCCTTCTGACCCTAACATCTATGAAAGAAGAGGGTGCAGTTAGCACAGGCTGTGGAGCCATCCTTCCACAAGTGTCTTTATAGAGATAAACCAGAAGTTGAGCTCTGGGAAGATCAAAGGAAGGAAATTAATAGAGAGGAGGAAATTAATGATGATCCTGGTGCTAAACCACCCCCATATGTCCCTACCCAGAGGAAGGAACCTGGCCAGGCCTTCCCTGCCCGGAGGGAGGAACTCAGCCAAGTTTTTCCCATGGTAATAACTCATTCAGGGTCACAAGGAAGGAATCCCCAAACAGAGCTGCATTCCTTTACCCGTGCTGAGATTAAAAATATACAAAAGCAGCATGAGTCCAAGCCAGGAGAGCCAGTAATAGACTGGCTACTTCAAATGTATAATGAAGGGGCATTTGCAATTTCAGTGAATAGAGCCAAAGCCACACAAATAGTTCTATGTCCTGAGCTAAGTTAAATCAGTTTTCAGGAGGTAATAAAAATGATAATTTGTTTTCTGCTGAGCTGCAAGCAACTGTAGCCAGTTATGGTACTTTGAAAGAAAAGCTTAACCCTGCCCCTCAGGCATGGGCCAATTTAGAAGAGTCTGTCTGTTGCTTGTATCAAATAACACTAACTGAAATAATTTATGCAGCAGTTTGGACTCGCACGCCAGATGCAGAAATTGTGACAGCACTGTTGTGGAGGAGGTTTTGCCAATGAGCACTCACAGAGTGTACCTCAGCCCTGTTGGCCAAGGAGCCAGAGGTGGTGAATCACTCAGTAAAAGATGCGATCTGGTGATTAGTGCAGCTTTTACCCATTTTGCAGAAGCCAAGGCTTACCAAGCCAATGAAAACTGCCAAGGCCATGGCGGTGACCTCAGTGAAAGATAAACCCCCTGACGCTCCCTGAATTGTTGAGAAAAGCTGGGAAAGGCCGGCCCAAGACTCCACAAGTAAAAATGTGGAAAGACTTATTAGCTGCCTGTTTCAATAAGGTGCAAATTGACAGATTGCCCAACAACGTCTTGTGAGGGCTGTGGGCTAAACACTGCAGCAGAATAGAAAGCCCAAAAGTGGAGCCTTCTGCACCACCAGCAGGGTCACCTGAAGGATTCTCTGCCCTGAGGGCAGAACTGTTAACATTTTCCCAGGCACATGCAGGGCCTCCAGCCTTTGCTCCCCCAATCATGTGGCCTAAAGAGTTCAGCTGGCCCAACCCCCAAAGAAAGGGGCCACAATGAGGGCAGTAGCAGACCAGGGACCTGTATCTAAAGTTAATATTGGCCCCTTAATTCAGATACCTGTACAGATTCAATAAGGTAAAAGTAAAAAGCCAATGAATATGCTATTGGACACGGGTGCCCAGATTTGCATTTTAAATTCCGCAGATGAGAAGGGAGAGAAAGGAACCCCTTATCAGGTAATTGAAGTTGTAGGCACCAGACAACCAGGACATCTGGTCCAAGCAACCTTCGCGTTACCTAATGGCTCTAAGGTAATGGTGGCAGCAGCAATACTTAAAGGGAGAACAAGCTTACTGGGACTTAATGTACTAAGAGGACAGCAGTTTACCCTTGAGCAAGAAAATTGGCAGTTTAGGTGCTCAGTGCCTCACCAAGAACCAGAAGAAACAGCTATAACAGCTGTAACTCAATGTAGCATAATCCCACTAAACCTGCCTCCCATGAAAGGAGTACACAAACCCCAGTATCGAACTCCCCTTGAGGCCACCCAACCTATCCAGTGTATTATAAGCCAGCAGTTAGAAGATGAGATTATTATCCAAACCCACTCTCCGTATAACAATCCAGTGTGGCCAGTGCGCAAGCCAAATAAAGAGTGGCAGCTGACTATTGACTTTCAAGCTTTAAATGCTAATACTGACCCCTTGACAGCTGCTGGCCCATCACTACCAACCTTGACAAAAAGCATCCAGTGTTATAAGCCTGAATGAATAGGATCCATTAATATCAAAGACATGTTGCAACAATATCTGTTTGTAGCCATAGAAGTTATCATAAGGATAATGTTTTTCCATGCCTCAGCAAGAGCTACAGCCCAAAACACTTGTGCAGCACTAGAACTCTGCTAGCTGTGTATCCAGCACCTATAGAACTACAGAGCGATAATGGCCCTCACTTCTGCAATCATCTTGTGTATAACTGGACTGCAAAACATAGCATGTTATGAACATATCACATCCATATCACCTGCAGTCTAATGGATTGGTAAAGCAAGCCAATGGCATCCTCAAATGCAATTTGCCGTTGGCCACTGGCCCAGCTCTTAAGGACTGGGACTTGCACCGGATCGAGCTATCAATTGGGTCAATAACCGACCCCATCCGGGAGGTAGCCCTATGCAACAGGCCTTTGATTGGGTGGTCCCTGCAAGCCAGCAGTAGAGCAACCGAGAGGTAGTGACCTGGGAAAGCTCCAGGCAGGAGATCATGTAGTACTGAAACATCCTCAGGGAGATAAATGGGAGGGGACACTATTAGTAAAAGTTATGCATAATACATGGTGGGTATTTAAGTCAGATTAATCTAAAAGAGCCAAGCTCCTTGTTGCCTTGTTCCTACACATTAGATCTGTCCACAAATGCAGCCATAGCCACTCCTAATTAAGCCTGCCACTGAAGATGAGTCCTGCTCTGTCACCGGTCTAAATTGACCAGCACCATAAAGTGGTAGACTGTTATAACTGTACTCTTTTTATTAATGTCTTATTGTGTTTCCTGGGTAGGGCATGTCTAATATCTTTCTTATTACCCAAATATTAATAAACTTGCTCTTGAAAACCTCAAGGAGTGGCCTGACCCTGAAGAGCAGCCCCCGAAAACGCTCTTAGATAACCTTCACATGGTCCAGATGCATACTGGAAGAAGCCTGCCAGCCCAGAGCAAGTGAAGTCCTGGTCTCTGAGAAGAAACAGGATAGTTGACTAACAAAGTGGTAACTGTCAGTGCACCTGTGGCACCAGTCATTATCTTAAATATATTCCCTACCTGAACACTGGAATGGCTAACTGTGGTAGGGGAGGTAATTGTTGTAGCTCTGATCATTTGGGAGTTTGTTATTACATACTTCCTGAAGGAGACCCTATTAAGCTCAATGCCCCTGAGTCTGTGCCCCCAATTGTGCATTCTGCATCTGTTCAGCCTCTTGAGCCACTGTGTTTATGGGAAAATCTGCCCCCTCCCATTCCTATGGCTAACACACTCCAGCGATGGTGTGAAGCCCACCAGGTGGAAGAACACATTACAGGTTGAAACAAAGTTTGTGGATCATGGTTCATGGTTTGTGAATGTGGCGGCGAGACACTGCCACAGGCTCCCAAAGGGGAGAGGGTAATCCCCGCGGGCCCCAAACCCTGGAAACAGACCCCCTGTGGGGATAACTTACCTCCTGCTGGGCAGCCAGAGCAGGAGCTGGGACCACAGCTACAGCCACGTAAGCCAGCATTACACCGGCTGTTAAATCAGCTGTTTCCCATGCAGGAAACATGTTGGACCAATCGCGGCGGCCATACCAGCCACCGCGGGAAATTTTAAAAGCCCCACCAGAACCAGGGCGGGAGAGGAGCCAGAGGGAGAGAGCACTGGTGGGCAGCACACGAGCTGTGTTGAGGCTCCTATGGGGGAGAGGAGCGGCACAGCCAGTGTATCACTAGCAAGCAGGGCAGGAGAAACCTTTGAGCCCCCTGCCAGAGGCAGATCAGGGGAAGCATTTTGGCTCCCTGTAGGAGACAGAGCAGGGGAAGCCCATCAGCTCCCTGTAGGAAGCAGAGCAGGGGAGACATTTAAGCCCCCTGCAGGATGCTGGGGGAAAGGAGGCAACTCTACATCCCTCTCCTCCCCAGGAGAATATTTCTTTTGGAAGAGAAAAAAAAAAAAAAAGAGGAAAAATTCAAAGAGATAGAGATGGAAAGCTGTGCATCAAGCCCGGTGGGACAGAAGCCAACTGAGCCCATGGAGATGTGGGACCCCACCCGAAGCAAGCTGTGGGCAAGCCCACAAGGCTGAAACCATCGTTGTACGGACACCCTTCCAGTTGGTGAGTGGACAGGGTGTAGGGGAGGCAGAGTCCCATGGAACATCACGCCAAAAAAAATCATGAGTACTGCCGTTTGCTGGGAGGCCCTCCCAGGAAGAGCTCCATTGAACCCCCTCTCTTGATAACATAACATCAAAGTTGTGGCAGGCGAGTTGAGGGGAGGGGCTACAACACATAAGGCCCCAGCGATCACAGTGGTGCATTGGCCGGGAAGCTTTTCGGTATCAGAGGGACAGAAATCCCAACCCGGGGGTAAGCAGAGATGCAACCGCCAGCAATAGCTCATGCCGAGTTACTTACACAGGCTATTCAGGCCATAGTGCAAGTGCTGGAGGTGCAACAGTTGCAAGGAGCACACCAGCAAGAGTGGATGCAGCATATTGCTGCTCTATTCAAGATGCCCTGAATAACAAGGGAAGATGATCCTGAAGCTTATATAGAAGCCTTCAAGAGGACCGGTATCCAGATGGGGCTAGAACATAGTCAGTGGGGCCACCAGCTAGGTGCGTTGGTGATTGACCAGGCCCAAGCCGCCTACCGGGCCCTGTCAAGGGAGGAAGCCTGAGATTATGAGGCTGTCAAGGTGGCAATCCTCTATAGACCGGAAATCTCTCTGGAAAGTCACAGGCAGACCTTTTGGGCCCGAAAACCAAGAGAAGCTAAGCAACCCCGTGGCTTGTTGCAATCTTTACAGGACTCACTTAATAAATGGTTAACTGCCAGCAAGTTTGATCAGGAGGGGGTGATGGACCAGATCTTATTAGAGCAGTTTCTCTGGGACTCGGAAGAAGAAACCCAGAGATGGGTCTGGAGACACCAACCACGGACTAGTAAGGAGGCCCTCCACTTGGCTGAAGCCTTCACTAACTTAGAAAGTGAAAAAGGATATGGGCGAGGCACACGGGCCTTGAAGGAGAGTCTGACGAACAAAGGGGAGAGGGGGACTGGCCCAAGAAAAGGACCATCAAGAGGTGTAGTGTGTTATCACTGTGGGTGAATGGGACATATCTCCCATGAATGCGGTATAGGCTTAAGTGAGTTGAGCCATTGGCCAGTGGGATATCCTCCTCCCCATGAGAAAGGCAGGGAGACAGAGAAGGGAGAGCCCATGGATTGCAGTTTTAGGTTCGCCACTCAAGAAGGAGGGTGGAACCGCCCCATAGTAACCGCTTGGATCGGGGGCAAGGCAGTCAGGGCAACTCTGGATACGGGGTGTTCCCAGTCCCTACTCCGCACAGACCTCGCCCCACAGACAGGGGGTGGGGTGGGGGGAGGACGTTGGATCCATAACGATGACCTGTATAGTAGACGGCGAGATGCAGTTTTGGAGTTGTTATCTGCTGTTCAGAGTGATGGAGTTCTGAAGCGAGCTGCGGGTTGGACTGGCACTGGCCTTAGCCTGTGAGATGATCCTTGTGAGAGAATGGGGGCAATTCTACACAGTACTCAAATGGTATGAGCTACAGAAGAAGAAAGGAAGCGGCTCCAGAGGGGAGAAGGCTGGGCTGGCAAAAGCCCATCTCACCGAAGCGAAGTGGCATCAGGCAGTATTAACCTGGAGCAGCTAGTGAGTGCAGCCCTGTTCCATCGGGGCCAACAAGAAGACCCGGAACTCCAGCGGCTATGGGTCGAAGACTCCGGTGGAAGGAACGTCGTGGAGTCATTCTGGTTTTGAGGTAATCGGGGGGTTAGTATTTCAGATCCAAAGGGGCGAGAAGGGCACCTCGAAAGGGAGACAGTGGTCCCGTCCTCACTTCGCTGTGCCATGTGGAGATTGGCTCATGACTCCCCAATGGGAGGTAATATGGGACGCATCAAGACCCGGGCTAGGCTGATCCAAGAATTCTTTTGGCCACATCTGCAAGAGGATGTGGAAAGGTGGGGGGCCACTTGCCTGGAGTGCCAAAGGGCTCAAGAGTGGAGGCCCCCTAGGGAACCATTGCATCCCATGCCGATAATAGAGACACTGTTCTCCCAAGTCACGCTGGACATAGTGGGCCCCTCCTGAAGTCCCATAACGTTTATCAATACATTCTGGTTTTGGTGGATTATGTCACCTGGTTCCCGGAGGCGGTTCCTCTAAGGTCTATTACAGCAATGCAAGTAGCGGAAGAATTACTCAAATGGATAGTGCGGGTGGGCATATCGCGGGAAATACTTAAGGACCAAGGGACGAATTTTATGTCTGGTGTGATGAAAGCCCTGTGTAAAACCCTCAGCATCACCCAGTTGAAAATGTCGGTGTACCATCCCCAGATGAATGGTCTAGTGGAGAGATTAAATGGGATGATCAAGCGGCTGCTCAGACATTGCTCACAGGAAGACCCCCGGAGGTGAGATACCATCTTAATGCCATTGTTGTTTGCCCTGAGGGATGCCCCCCAAGAATCGACGCAGTACTCCCCATTCATGTTGGTGTATGGCCACAGCCCTAGGGGGCTGCTACAGGTCGTCAGGGAAGAATGGGAACGGCTGATAGGGTTAGGAGTATCTGCGGAAAGATAGCACCAAGAATTGCAGGACTGGATCACCAAGGACCAAGGGATCGCTGGCCAAAATTTGAGGACGGCCCAAGAGCAACAGGAAACCCACTATAATAAGAAGGCAAGAACCTGAACCTTCCAGCCCGGAGATATGGTTTTGGTGTTGCTTCTGACCTCCTCAAGCAAACAGCTCGCAATATGGCAAGGCTCGTTTACAGTAGTTCGACAAGTTGGGCCGGTTGATTATGAATTACTCAAGCTGGGCCACCGCTGGGAGCACTAAATTTACCATGTGAACCTGCTTAAGGAGTGGAAAACCCCACAGGGCTGGATGGCACAAGAAGAGGAGATGGGGGAGGACCTGGGACTACTCTGCCCCAGGTTAAGCAGATCCACAAGGGAAGAATTGGTATAAATAGGCAAAGAACTGGATAGCCAGCAATGACAGGAGCTGTTGGTCTTGATAGAGGATTTCCGCGGAGTGTTCCAAGAAACCCCGGGATGAGTGATGGGAATTGAACATGAGATAAAAACACCCCCTGGGATGCTGATTAGGGAAAGGTGGAGGCCAATACCCCAGTGTTGGCAGCAGGAAATACGGCAGGAGATAAAGAAGATATAGGGGCAGGGAATTATACAACCATCCTGTAGCCCTTGGTGTAGCCCCATTGTGCCCATGGCCAAACACAATGGATCACTACGCCTGTGTATAGATTTTAGGAAGCTAAATGTTCTGATGACCTTTGATGCATTCCCTATGGCACATATTACCCACCTCATCGAGAGGATCGGCGAAGCGCAGTATATATCTACTCTTGACCTGGCCAAAGGGTATTGGCAGATCCCTATGCACCCTACAGATTGTGCCAAGACCACTTTTGGAACCCCTTGGGGCTTATTCGAGTTCATGTAGATACCCTTTGGCCTCAACGGTGCAGCTGCCACCTTCTAGAGGTTGATGACTTGCTGGCACCGTACGCGTCGTATGCAGCAGCATACATCGATGATATCATTATATTTACTCCCAGTTGGCACCAACACCTTAAAGCCCTGAGAGGCATCCTGGGAGAACTCCAAGCAGCAGGGCTGACCACCAACCCCAAGAAATATAAGTTAGCAGGACGAGAAACGGCATACCTAGGGTTTTGGGTAGGCCGGGGAACAATACATCCCCTGACCGATAAGATTGAAGTCATAAGACAATTTCAGGAACCACATACCCGCAAACAGCTACATTCCTTCTTCAGCCTCATTAATTATTATTGATAGTTTATACCCTATTTTGCAACTCTCTCTGCACCCCTCACGGTTGCGTTGGCCGGGGGGACCGCAGCACCGCTGAAATGGACACCAGACATGAGAAGGAGCTTCCAAGACTTGAAGGAGGCAATGCGCCATGATGTCATTGTGCACACCCCTAATTTTGATGCCCCTTTCATTTTACAGACAGATGTGTCAGGCCGTGCCCTGGGGGCAGTATTACTTCAGAGATGTGGGGAAGAAGAGCACCCGATCACCTTCACCAGTTGGAAGCTCAGCCGAACGGAGACCAGGTATGCCACGGTCAAGAGGGAGTGCCTGGCAATACACTGGGAAATAGAATACTTTAAGTACTACCTAATGGGGAGAGAATTCATGGTAATGACGGATCACGCCCCACTACAATGTACTAACTATATTGAAGCATGGTTACAGGCTCCCGAAGAGGGAAAGATAAATGTGATCTGTAAGAAAACAAAGTATTCACTACTATCTCTGGCCATTCCCCCATGGAAGGCCCCGACACCGCCCGTGTATAACTCCACACCCTGGTGGAGGTCACAGGTAAAGATCCCTCCCCATTCCCTGATGTAGTGCATGTAGTTTTAACATCTTAACTGTATCTATCTTAGTGCTTCAGCAAGCAAGGGGTGGAGTGTAACAGCCTAATTAAAGTTTAAGGTGTAGTAAGGCCTTGTATAAAGTAAGGCCGAGTAAATTTAGCAAAGCCTTAAAGTAGTAAGGCCCTGTGGCGTATTTAAAATTAACCTTATCAAAGGAATGCAAGGCTTATACTGCTATTGGTCAGTCTAAGAACAGTTAAAGTAAAAAGAATCTGAATGGCTGTAAGTTATCAACACAGTTCAAAAGTTATAAATTAACATCTGGAAATCATTCAGAGGAAGATACAGCTCTGTAAAAGGGATTAATTAGCTGTTAACCTAAATTAGTGGGCCCGTAGATCTCAAGGACTAAATACCAGAGTCCTTCCCGGTACCTCTCAGACAGTGCTGATCGGGGACGCCTGACTTCACTGAGCTTTGTGGAAAGAGAAACTTGTCATATATCAGGCATCAGAGGGGACTGCCAATAAGTTGCCAATGCAAATTATTCTTGTCTGTCATTGTTTGTCTTGTTACTATGCATATTGTGTTTTTGTTAATTCAATAAACCTTTTTTACCTTTCTACCCCCTGACCACACTCTCAATCAATCCCAAACTCTCCGTAGGTGGCTAAGACAAACACTAACCACTAACCAAGGTCAAACCCTAAATAAAACTATTTACAACATCACAGTACAACCTGTCAATTACAAAATATAAGGCACAAACATGAATAATCTTAATATCATCTGTTCCTTAATATAGTTCCTGACCCATGGCAAGAGATAGTCCTCCTTCCAATGGGATCCCTTGTGGGGTGTCCAGAAAGCACCGGGGGCCCCTCCCCTTAGGGCCTTGACTAGGCGGGGGGCTGCTTACCCAGCCCCTTCTCTGCGTTTGCCTGCCCCAAATGTCTTTTCCCTGTGGGACCCAAGGGCTCAATGACTCACACTCCGTCAGGTGGCAGTGGTCTGGGCACAGCTCAATGGGGTCTCCTCTGCTGGAGCACCTCTCCAGGCCTCTCCCACACTGCTGAGTTCCTCCCCACCCTGTGCCCTGCTCTGGGCACCAAGGGTTCAACTCCTCTCAGCTGCTGCACCACTGCAGCTGGCACCTGGGTGCTGCGCCTCATGCTGAAGCACTACCATGTCCCCATGCTCTGGCTTGGCACTGAGGGCTCTCTTAGCACAGGCCGGGCCCTTCAGGCTCTGGCCAGCCATTCTCACACCACGTGGTTAACCCAAGTAGCCTCCACTGCTCCCTGGCTCCCAAAGCTTGTGCCCATGCACTGCCCTGCACACCGTGGGACCTGGCTACTTGCTGGGAGATGGGGTCTGAGCTGCCTCACTTCAGCCCCAAGGCCTTTGCCCCATGCACTGCCCCACGCACTGTGTGGCCTGCTGGCTCTGCCAGGGTTGCAGGCTCGAGCAGCTGCTTGTGGCTCCCAGAGCCTAGGCTCTGTACACTGAATGGCGCACCGTGATGGATCCAAACGGTCTCACACCACTCCCAGGGCCGGGTCTCTGCGTACCATCTCTGTGTACCATCAGCAGCCTGAGCAGTCTCACACCACTCCCAAGGCTGCTTCTCCAGAGGCAGCTTCAGAAGCCTTGGGCCTATTGCCCTCTGAGGGAGAGCTCCCCAGCTTTTCTTGGCTCTGCTCTTCTTGAGTCCCTCGCAGCATTTCCTCTTGTGCTGAGCATGCAGCTCCTTTTATATGCTCTAGGGCTCTGCCCCTGAAGTCTTCTGGACCTGACAGCTTACAGTCTTCAACCAGGTCTGGGAGAGCTCTTCTACTCCTCCCCTCAGAAAAGGGGCATGACTTTATTTCTCCTGCTGCCTCCTGATTGGTGGAAGGGGTCCACCAATCAAAACAGCCGGATCTCAAACATGGGCCTCAACCCAAGCTCTGAAAAGTGAGCCTGCTACATATATATTACAGTACTTATCTCCATGCAGAGGCTGGGTAGTGGCAGCAGGGCATCAACCAACAAGGGTCATGCCCGAGCCTGTGCTAATCTGCTTAATTTAGCTGTGTATCTCCACACAGCTTGCAGTAGTCTCTTTGAGAATCACTGCCCTAGACAGTATTTACCAAGAAACCTCCCTTTCCTCCTTCACAGGAGGAACCCACCTACCTTCTAGTTTATAACAGTGATATCAAACAAAATGTATACCTATACTGATGCAGTAAATTCTCCCAATTCACTGCTCCACTCATTCCTTGAAGCAAAATGCTCAGATTTCATTTTTTTTTTTCTCCTAAGGGGAAGAGAAAATATAGACTCTGGATTCCACAGTGCCAGGGCTAGTAAAAGGTTACATTCTCTGATGGCCAGAAGACCTGCATCATGGGGAAAGAACTGAGACATGGGCTTCGCAGTGAGCAATGCTGTGTATGTCCTCCCATTGCTTTGTAAAACTATTGCCAAGTTCCCCATCTCAATACCCTCCCATTTGGACAAGCTTATGTAGCCTTTTATTCACTTTCATGCCATGGTCACAGTCTCTATGTCTCTCTAACCTCTCTCTGATTATGAAGGAAGTACAGAAGAAAGCAAGCTAAGGAAGTAAGAGTTGGATGAATGAACTTTAAGGAGGATAGAAAATTGGATGGATCATTGTGCTCAAAGGGTAGTAATCAATAGCTAAATGCCTAATTGGCAGCCAGTATCAATGGAGTGCCCCAGGGGTTGCTCCTGGGGCTGGTTTTGTTCAATATCTTCATCAGTGACCTGGAAGATGGCATAGACTGCACCTTTAGCAAGTTTGCAGATGACACCAAGCTGTGGGGAGTAATAGATACACTAAAGGGCAGGGCTAGGATTCAGAAAGACCTCAACAAATTGGAGGATTGTACTAAAAGGACATGTGTACATGAGATGCTTTATTGGGCGGTAGAGCAAATTGCTGTTCAGTAAGCATCATTGTCTACACTTGCAGACACTTACTGCACAGTAATTTGATCTACTCTAGAGTTAATATACTGCCTGCAAATACAAGTAGCAAATAAACTCCTTTTACTACACAGTAACATACATGTGGATGATGACCAGGAGGAAATTTGCTCCCAGTTAGACCCACCACCAGGGGACCACCTGCAGGCTAGATTCTACAGTCCCAGGGCTAGGGTGGCTCTTTGCCTGCCCCAGCCCCTGGTCCTTAAAAGCCTGCAGGGATGCTCGGGCCTGGGGCCACCATGATGGCCCCATAGCAGTGGCCTCAGGTCAGCTGCAGCCGCTTGCCCAGACCCCACTGCTGGCCCCTGGCACAGCATTACTGTGTGGCTGCCTGTCCTGTGCTGTGTCCCTGCACTGGACACTGCACAAACCTGCCCAGACCTGGCAGCACCTGGACTATTACGCAGAGGTCCAGTGAGCCATCGAGGGAGCCATGCTGGCATCATCCTCAATGGCACATGCTGCCTCCTGGGGCCAGAACAGGTCCCAAAAGAAGTCTACAGATCTTGTGGCACTGTGGGGTGAATCCAAGGTCCTCAGCCAGTTTGCCCAGAGTGGGTGCTCCAAATCTCATGTGTATGAGGACCTATCAGGCTGCTTGCAGGATTGCAGGCATGACCAGTCGGCATGCCAGTGCCACATAAAGGTCAAAGCCTTGCGGGTACAATGGGTCACTGCCACTGAGCACAACTGCCAGTCAGGGGCTGCCTGCAAGTCCATGCCTTTTATGCAGCAGCTGGAGAACATCCCAGGACCCTGGCTGGAGTCATGTTGTCTACTCCAGCAAGGGCAGCCAGCCTGAGCCTCCATTGCAGCCTGGCACCTGCAATAAGGCATCAGTGGGGGAGGGCAACTTGGGCCACTCAGAGCCCATCCCACCATAGTTCCCAGCCCCAGCCTCATTGAGCAGCTCCAGCTGCCCAGGACAGTGCTTACCCTGCCAGCTCTGGGTGCACATCCCCCTCAGGAGGCCAGACTGGCCATGGCACTGCTGGCCATCAGAAACTCCAGCTTCTCTCAGACGGGGGCCTCTGCTTGGGCATCCAGGCACTGTGCCCCTGCACCCCACAATATCGCTGGAAGTCACATGTTCTTGCCACCAGTGTGGACCAACTCAGGCCACTGTGGACACCTGCCATGCCCACCTGGTAAACCCTACCCCTGCCCTGGTCCCTGCCCCTGTCCCTGCCCAGTGTAGCCACACTCCCCTGGCCCCCAGGTTTCACTCCCAAAGCATGCATGGAGGCAGAAGACAGTGCAAAACTGTACTGAGCAGCCTGTGCCTCCTCAGCTAGGCAGGCATGGGCCTGTCACACGTGGAGGAATGTGTCTATGCCGGCAGTGATGTTGTCCTCAGCTGAGGTGGGAAGGACATGTAGCACAGACACAGGTAGCCTTCCAGGTGGTGGCAGAGGTTGTGGGGCAGCATGGGCTTGCCCACTGCACTATCAAAACTCAGAGTCCTGTGCCAGGTACTCAGGTGTGCCTGGGGCACCATGGCAAGCACCAGCAGCAGCAGGGTGTAGTGGGTCAGGCACCCCTCAGTCCATGCAAACAGCTCCTTGTGGTGTACCTGGGACACTCTCAATAGGGGCACACTCAGGCCACAGGGCTGGCATGGGGTGGGGGGCTGGTTCTGGGGTGTCTTCCTGGAGAGGCCCCCTGGGGGGAGGTTGGGGGCACCACCAGCTGTGTGCCCCATTTGATAAGGATCCCCTTGCCCCTCTGAACCTGGACACCATGGGCTGAGCAGCAGCATGGGAGACAAGCTGGCTTGCAAGAGGAGAAGCAGGGAGTGGTTCTGTGGCAGCTGCTGTCAGGACCAGGCCTCTCCTGGCCTCAGAAGCAAGCAGGGAATGGAAGCTGCCTGCAGCCAGAGCACCCAGCAGCCCACCTTCTGCAGCAGAGTGAGCAGGGATGGGGATCTTGTTTGGCAGCCACCTGTGCCAAGGTCTGCCTAGCTGACTTACCATGCTCCCTGGATACCTGTGCATGCACAATCCCCAGTTTGAGTGCACAGGCCCCTGGTACAAAGCATGTTCATAGATTCATAGATGCATAGATTGTAAGGTCAGAAGGGACATTGCAAGATCATCAGGTCAAGCCCCCTGCACCAAGCAGGAAAGGTAACTAGGGGTCAGGTGACCCCAGCAAGGTGACTATCTAGTCTCCTCTTGAAGTTTTCCAGGGTAGGCGATTGCACCACCTCTGGAGGGAGCTTATTCCACAATCTGGACACCCTGACTGTGAAGAAGCTTTTACTAATGTTCAGCCTGAATCGGTCTTCTAGGAGCTTGTGGCCATTACTCCTAGTTTTCCCCTGGGGTGCCCTGGTGAACAGTTGCTCACTGAGTCCTTGATGCACTCCCCTAGTGTAGCGGTAAATTGATACCAGGTCCCCTCTCAGCCTTCTTTTCCTTAGGCTGAAGAGTCCCAGATCCCTCAGCCTTTCTTCATATGGCTTGCCTTTTAAGATTCTGATGATATGGGTGGCTCTATGTTATGTTATCTCAGAAATATTGCAAACTGTCACAAACAACTTCTTTCTCCTGGCTCTATAGGACCTACAGGGGAGAGGCATGCAGGGGAGAGGCACCAGCTGACAGCCTGGTTGTACCTTCAGGGCCACTGCCAGCTTCAGCCAGGGCCCTGTGTATGCATCAGCTCCAGCAGCAGAGGACTTAGGACTGGACCTGGCTGCTGGATCACCTGGTCACAGTGGCCGAACAGCTGGTGGACTTGCAAGCCTGGAGCATGGAGGATATTGCATGCGAGCAGGAGAGAGATGCATATGAAGTGGTGAGTAGCTGGGTGGACCAGGAGTTTCAGGAAAGGATCCTGGCCCTCGAGGAGAGGCATCTGGAGTCCCAGGAGTGGCAGGCTGCCATGGTGGCTAAGGCAGTGGAGGCTACAGGGGAGGACCGCCAGGTGCTGGACACCATCCTGGTCCTGGTGATCAGCTTCGTGCCACCTGCTGCCCAGCCCCCAGCTGCAGGCTCACCTGCCCCCGGAAAGCCACCTGCTAACCAGCAGCATGCCTCCGCATGGGCCTGGGCTGAGGTGCAGTGGCACCTCCATCAGCCAAGTGCCCCGCCCCAGCCCAGGGTCCCCACCAGCATGTCTCCACTGTACCCTGCCCCGCCACTTGCCACTGGCTCCAACTCCATGACGTGCCAAAGCAGGAGCTGTCTGCCGTGGGGCTAGCACTGTGCACAAGCCCTGTTGGGCTGGCCTGCTGGCTGCAGGAGTGGGAGCTGCCATGCAAGCAGAGCAGTAGCTGCCATCACCCCCATGTAAGCCCCCTGCCTGCCAGCTTTACCACAGCGTGTGCACCTGGGTGGCCAGAGGCCAGGGTGCTGGGCACCTGTCCCCATGCTCTTCCCCATAGGCACCCCCACCTCACTGCCCCTTTCTGCTGGGAGGGCATATACAGCATGCTGTGGACAGAGTTTGCATGCGGAAGAGAGTGCTTTATTGGTGGTGGGTGATGGAGGGGCTGTGTGGGAAGTGGGGAGAGGGTAGGGTCTCTGTGGTTCAGGAGGGAGGCAGGGATGGGGTCTGTTGTGGGAGAGAGAGGAAAGAAGGGCTCTGTTGTTGGGGAGGGAGGGGGTCTGTGTTTGTGGAGGGGAATAAAGTACTTTTTGGAGAACTGTCTGCAGTAAGCATGATACTGGGGGTGTGCAGTGGGGATCAGGCTTGTGGGTGGCCTACAGTGTGGATAAGCAGCTCACCTGGGACCTTGGTGGGGGGGGGGGGGGCATCGCTATTGCAGCAACTGGCACTCCTGGTGTCATCAGGCATCCTCTGTCTGCTGCGCCTCCTCTGCCCAGGCTGATGAAATAGCTCCCTCTGGGCCTCACAGATGTTATGCAGCAAACAGGCTGTGAAAATGACCTGGGAGATGTTGGCCTCTGTGACCCTGAGGCGGGCAGTGAGGGTGCACCAGTATTCTTTCAGGTGGCCAAAGGTGCACTCCACCAGCACACGGGTCCTGCCCAGGTACCTGTTGAAGTATACCTGGCCAGGGTCAAGCTTGCCAGTGAAAGGCTGCATGAGCCAGGGGAAAAGCAGATAGGTGGGGTCCCCGATGAGGAGGGGTGGGACTACCACTATGTCCAGCTGGAGGTCTGGCACCCATGGCTCTTCACCAAGTCTAGCAGGGTGGAGTTGCAGAAGACATGGGTGTTGTGGGTGCTGCCCACTCAGCTGGTGCTCATGTTGGTGAAGGCACCATGGTAGTTGATGACAGTCTGGAGCAAGATGGAATGGAAACCCTGCTGGCTATAGTAGGGGCGACCACTGCAGGATGGGCAGGTGAGGGGGATGTGGGTCCCATCCAGGGCCCCGATGCACTGGGGGAAGCCCGGGGCATGGAACCCCACCACAACCACCAAGGGTCATGCGCCCAAAGCATGGTGTACCCCAGCACATCCTGGAGGATGCTGCACACCTTCAGGACAGTCTCCCTGGTGGTCACCTTGCCTACGCTGAAGAGGTGGCTGAGACTGACCCTGACCAGGCAGCTGTCACCATGGTGGTGAAGCAGGGCAACCAGGATGGTAAGTAGGAGCCCAGGGTGCCGGATGTTGCTCCCAGGACCTGGGAGTGAAGCAGCCATCACGTGGTGGGCCCAGGTTCCAGTACACTGTAGGCTGCTCTGGGCTAGGAAGGCAGGTGGCCAGGGAGCAGAGCACAGGGCTGGCTTTCAAATATGGGCCCTAGCTGCAGGCACCTGCAGCCGGATTCTTCAGCTGCTGTTGGGGGCCAGTACAGGGCCAGAGTGCGTGGGAGTAGACTACTGCCAGAAGCAGCAAATCTGCTCCCAAATGTCCGCACGTATAGATGCCTGCCCAGGGTGGGTTTACTCCAGAGTAAATTACTCCGGAGTAAACCCACCCAGCAGCATTGTGTGTAGATGCACCCAAAGAAACCTTTTGAGGTTCAATTAGAACAAATGAAAAGTTCCGCAGTTAAGACGGAACAATTCCATGTACCTATAGAGACTGGAGACCAACTAGCTAAGAAGTAGCTCTTCAGAAAAAGACCTAGGGTTGCATTGGACAATTAGCTGAATATGAGCAAACAGTGTGCCCTTATTGCAAAGAAGGCTAACGGCATACTGGGCTGCATTAGCAGGGGTGTTGCCAGCAGATCAAGGGAAGTGATTCTCCCGCTCTATTTAGCACTGTTGAGGCCACATCTGGAGTACAGTGTCTTGTTCTACCCCCCGCACCCCCCTCCTCCCCCAGTACAGAAATAATGTGGACAAATGGGAGATAGTTCAGTGGAGGGCAACAAAAATGCTGAGAGGGCTGGGGCACATGACTTATGAGGAGAGGCTGAGGGAACTAGTCTTATTTAGTCTAGAGAAGAGAAGACTGAGGGGATTTAATACAAGCCTTCAACTACCTAAAGGGTGGTTCCAAAGAGGATGGAGCTACAATGTTCTCAGTGGTGGGAGATGGCAAAACAAGGATAAATGGTCTCAAGTTGCAGCAAGGGAAGTTTAGGTTGGATATTAGGAGAAGACTTTCTCTCTATGAGGGTAATAAGGCACTGGAATAGGCTACCCCGAGAGGTTGTGGAATCTCCGTCATAGATTCATAGATTGTTAGGAGTTGGAAGGGACTTCGAAGGTCATCAGGTCCATCCCCCCAGCTCTAGGCAGGAAGACAACTGGGGTTAGGTGACCCCAGCGAGGTGACTGTCTAATCTCCTCTTGTAAACCTCAAGGGTAGGTGACTGCACCACCTCTGGAGGGAGTTTATTTCACAGTCTGGACACCCTGACTGTAAAGGAGTTTTTTCCTGGTATTAAGCCTGAAGTGGTCTTCCAGGAGTTTGTATCCATTGGTCCTGGTCTTTCCTGGGGATGCCCTAGTGAACACTTGTTCACTAAGCTCCTGATGCACTCCTCTGATATAGCACTAAGCTGCTATCAAGTCCCTTTTCAACCTTCTCTTCTTTAGGCTAAAGAGGCCCAGGTCCCTCAGCCTTTCCTCATATGGCTTGCCTTGGAAGTCCCTGATCATAAGGGTGGCTCTTTTCTGGACCCTCTCAAGTTTTTCCACATCCTTATTGAAGTGCGGTGCCCAGAACTGGACACAGTACTCCAGCTGTGGTCTCACCAGAGCTGAGTACAGCAGGAGTATCACTTCCTTAGTTTTACATGAGAGGCATCGGTTGATGCATGCTAGTGTGTTATTTGCCCTGCTGATCACTGCCTCGCACTGACAACTCATATTCATGCAATGGTCAATCAATACCCCTAGATCCTTTTCTGCTGTGGTGCTAGTCAAGCTGCCACCACCAAGCTTGTATGTATGTTGAGGGTTGTTTGCCCCTACATGGAGCACCTTACACTTGGAAATGTTAAACTTCATCTGGTTCCAGTCTGCCCAACTCTTGAGCCTGTCCAGCTCTGCCTGTACCTGCAACCTATCATCTGGCATGACCACACTGTCCCATAACTTGGTGTCATCCTTGGAGGTGTTTAAGACCCAGCTAGACAGAGCCTTGGCTGGGATGATATAGTTGGAGATGGTCCTGCTTTGATCAAGGAATTGAACTTAATAACCTCCTGAGGTCCACTCCTACTTTAATTTTCTAAGATTCTAAGACAGTGATACAGAAGTCTCCGAAAAGTGAAGAGAAGCAGCATGAGCCCTATACCCACAGATTTTACAGTTCTAAGTATTGTCACAACCTGTCCCCAGAGAGCTTAATGTATCATGATGCATGTATTACTGTTGCTCTATCAATCTATAATGCTGATCTGTCACCCGATATAATATCCCTTAAAGCACAGCAAGGTGTTGCACAGCTGGTTTAGAATCTGAGAAAGCCAGTTCTTGGAGTAAATAAGCTCCATCTGTCCTTTGTCCTTCACAGAAATGAATCAAATTTTTTTCTATTTTCTTGTCCCCCAGCTGGAACCTTTCCAGACTTACAATTAATGCAAAATACAGCCCAGACAGGTGTCAATACCCAGGGAAGGGCTAGATTCAGTGTAAGGTCTTTTATTTGTTCTTCTATTAACCATACTGTTGCACTTGACTGAACTTGTAGGGGGAAATGCAACAATTTCAGAATTAAAGCATAACACAAAGAACCTTATTTTCTTTTGCTGCTTCTCTCTCATCTTTCCTGAGGTATGGATCTGCTTCCTCCTACAGTAGTGAGAAAAGTACAGTAATATTAGCTTTCAAAGCTGAGATTTTCAAAGCACACTAAGGGAAGAAAATGCCAAATGTCACTGAGATTCTGTGGAAGCTTCATGTCTAGCTCTTTTGAGAAGCTCAGTCAAAATCTATTAATTCATACATTAAAGAAATTCATATTCACCAGTTCTAGGAGTGATTTTCCTACCTGCTAATCATTTTTCATTTCCTGTGAACCCATCTCCTCTAGACCTCAACCCTTTGTCCAACTATAAAAGAAAGCCGCTTTCCCATTCTTCATAATTCACCAACTCAGCTTTCACACACTGACTCTTTACAGGTGCCTTTCCTTATATTTTACAAATCCCACCATCCTGTGTGAAGGAGACTAACTGAAATTAATTAATGTTGCCTTTCCTTTAGACTCATCAGATGTCAACTCCTTTGCTATACACACTGCTGTCATTCCACCTACAGATTCTGAGACCTTGAAGAGTTAATTCATGCACATACTCCCTTGTCTGTTACCTATGACCACTTTTTGTATTTTTGACATAAATCAGTTCTCCCAAATAGCCTTATTATTTAGCATGTCAATTCTCCTTCTGAAGTTCACAACTGTTCTATCAAGTGTGTGCTTATGGTCTGCCACAATTTTATTTATATTAATTTCCTCTTTCTCCTGACCAGAGTATAAGAAGTTTACTGGTTAAATGAATCTGATATAAAACACGTGACCTGACCTGCATTTTTGTAATTAGCAATTCATATCACCCACCAGAAGGGACTTTTCAATTGTATTGCTGGAGAAGAGGAATCCATAGTAGCAAGGGGCTAGGAGTAATTATTTGCTGCACTGCACTGACATCTAGTGGCAGGTCCATCATAATACATATTTTAAAGGGAAGTGCAACCAGACTGTATACAACTGTCTGCTACTTACAATGACAATATTTGCATATTATATATCTATGCTGGAAAGAGGACAAAGATCAAACGCTCAAAAAGCTAGCTATAAATCTAGATGAACCTCAGTTTTAACCAAGGTTCTGGTTCTGATCCAAATCCCAAATCCATGTTTCCTGATTTGCCCTAGATCTAATGACTAAAACCCAAATCCTAACTAAATATCTTGGGGACCTTATAAACTATGCTCCCAGATTTTAAATGCATAGATCTAATCTATTTCAGATTTTAGCAGAAACACTACTCTAAGTCATGGCCTACAGACTCACTGTCAAACAGAGTACAGAAGAGGAAAATTTTGTTATTACAGCAGCTGTATTATTTAACTGAATAGCACTTGCAGAAGTAAATACAAGTTCTGAATATGTGTAATATAACTATGAAAGGTCAAAGGGATTGACAATGCCAACTGCATGAAATAATTTCAACCAACTACCCAGTAAAGAGGAACCTGCACAAAGAAGCCTGTTTAAAGCAGGCAGATGGGTTGTGACATAAATACAAGACAGCTCATCTGCTCAAAGTGCAATCATTTTATTTGAAGCCATTTTAAACACACTGAACAACCCATAAATAACATAAACTTACCAAGGGAGAGAGAATTGTGGTAGCAGTCACATGGAATGAGATTCCAGAATGCTCTATAATATTCTATTGAGAATAATTTTGCAGTTGGCCCATAAGTATTGAATTGCTAATCCAGGTATTACAATTTGCCATCAGGATTACTGTAGCCCACCTTCCAGCCTTGTGGAGAAATAGTAGTTCTGGTCTACTAAATGAATCAGCAACACCTATACGAAGCCCACTGAAATGTACTAATCTTTCACTTGGCTTCATTGTGGTTTGGATCACCTTCCTGAAAATTTGAGAGCCATGGCTTAAGAAGACCTATTGAAGCCATACTGTGGTGCAAAATTTGGAGGAAAGTGTTGTGCCACATATATTTTACAGTATCTGGAGGAATTGGAAAGACCTCTCCACTTCCTCCCAGTTATTGTCTGCTTGGAGTGATGGGAAGGTATGGGCAAAGTAAGACCCTTGGCCCAGATCTGGCCCATGAAGGGACTTTGTCCAGCCAGCGGTGGGTCCCTCGGTCCTGCCTGGCCCAGGTGTCATCCAGCCCATGGCACGTACTGCTGCCCCCAGCATGCAGAGGGGCTGGGGCAGCTCTCTGGCTGGACTCCATTTCTAAGTAGCCCAGGTGATGGCAACTTATTCTGGCTGTTGCTATGTCTGCCCCTAACCCCCTGGAATCTGATAGGGATCCACGTGCACAGTCACAGCCACAGCCACAACTCCAGCCCCAGCCCCAGCCCTGGTCCCAGCCCTGGTCCCAGTCCCAGACTGCCCTGCACCCACTCCAGACTTGCCCTGGCCAGAATGGCCCAGCTCTGGCCCAGCTGGGACATATGCACACAGCCCTGACCCCGGCCTGCCCCATGCCTGCTTCTGACATCCTGCCTACGATAAGCAGTGGTGGCAGCCAGGCAGAAGCTGCTGCTGGCTGTGGGGGAAAAGTGGCTGTCTCCATCAATGCTGCCCAGCCCTTCTTGCTCCAGCTGCCCAGAGCCCGTGCCCAAGCTGACCTGTAGCTTCTCTCCACACCATCACCACTGCTACCAGCAATGCTTCCAGGCCACCCAATGGGGCAGTGGTGGCAGTGGAGAGCCATAGGGCAGCCTGCGCACAGGCTCTGGGCATCCGTAGCAAGAATGGCTTGGCAGCAGTGAGGAGGAGATGGATGCTTTTCCCCCATGCCAAGCAGAAGCTTCTGTCCAGCTGCCATTGCTGCTCGGTGTGGGTGGGCAGTCTGGAACAGGAGCAGGTTGGGCCGCGGTTGGGACTATGTGCGTAGGTTCTGGCTGGTCCAGAGCTGATCTGCTCCAGCCAGGGCAAGTGCGGAGTGGGTGCAGGGTGGAAGGGGATGCAGCTGGGGATATGTGCTAAGACGCTGCTTGGCACTGGTGGCAGTGGTGGGGAGGAGCCACGGGGCATGTGGGCTCTCAGCGGTTGTGCAGGGGGGGAGGGAAGTGCTGTTGCAGGGTGTTGGGGGAGACGGGTGCTGACTGGCCCAAAACTCCCTATGTGGCCTGCAAGCCCAAATACTATCCTGCCCCTGCTTTAGTCCATTCATTCAGAACTTCCTGTGTTTTTTTACCTTAGTATTAAACTGCTTGAGATTGGCTCAGCATAAAAGACATGAAGGAATGTTACAACACCACTGAAACATTGTTATACCCAGGATGTCTCTTGGGGCTTTTGTTTTATCTAGAGAAGTACATGGGAAGGCAAATCAAGTTCCTCCCAAGTATACACCAGTTTATTGTGAAGTTATTCATCAGGAAATATGAACAAGAGCAGCTATATACAGCAGAGACTACACAAACATACTACTGCGTGGCAAGGGCGCAGGGTGCTCAGAATCTAGCTGCAGGGTTTGAGGCAAGTTCCAGACTCCCACACCTCTGCCTTGCTGTGGGGGTTTTATGCAATTTTATGCCTGCCTTTTGTAGCCCTCACACCTCAAGCAGAAGGTACCTGAAGAGAAGTTGGCTACACAGAAAAACACAAAGGCACAGACATTCAAAAACCAGAGGTGGAATTGATCTGAATTACAGAGTTTTCTGTAAGCGAAGTTTTAGTTTAGATTGGTAGTGAGCAGAACACACATTTGCTCTTTGGTGGGGGGCAACTATTAGACTGGGTTGTGCCATTTTCAAACCAGTCCGTGTGTGCTGAACTTCTGTTCTGCTACGGGTATAGATTGGTTTCCAATCACTGTTACCAGTAAAAGTGTACAGCGTGTGCCTGGCCAAAAAGCATATAGCTGCCTACTCTACTGGAAAATCTGGGGCACTTTGATTGAGGAAACTGGTTCTGGAATATTCCATCCATACTCTCCCTATACAGAGATCACTTCAGAGAACAGAAAGACCAAGACTTTTATGCTGGGTGAGATGTGGGCCCTAGATTCAGATGAGAGGTGATATTCTTGAGAAGCTCAATACAGGCTTAGTACAGAGATGGTAGGCCACGGTGCTCCTCTCTCTCCACTCCTGATTGGACCTTGAGGACAGATGGCATGTCCTTAACGTAAAGATGTCTTCTACAACCTCCACTGGAGTAGATCTTTCCAAACAAGTACATCTCACATGAGCTGAAGAACTGCTGTCATCACTCCCTCCCTCCATTCCCCTCCTTTCCAGAAGTGGACTGGGGTCCAGGCCAGGCACTGTCTTTGCTATCCAAAAGGAAGTAGAAAGACCTGGCCCACTAAAGCCAGCATACCTCCCCAGGTAGGTGCTGCCCTGGGGCAGGAACAGAGGGTCTTTTTCTTTTTCTTTTGCCTTTTTTTTATTGTTCTTTGGAATTTGTGTTAGGCAGGACAGTGGGAATAGGTGAGCAGGGAGGAGTGGGTGGAAAAGGTCTTTTGTAAAGGGATGAGAGTGGTGGTTGGGAGGTATGGTTGGGATTGGCAGGAGAACTTTCTTGTGTGGGGGTTTAGGCAAGGAGCTGGTTGTTGGGGGAAGGGAAGTCTTCCAGTTTGTAGTGATAGACATTATAATTTGGAGACCTCCTTTACTTGGAAGACTACAGAGGCTGGGGTTTAGAAGATGGTCCCTCTGATCAGTCAGAGAGACTGAAGGAATACAAAAGTTCACTTATTGCTCCCCAAATAAAATACGCTTTTTAGTTTTTCTCATTCACGTATACCTGTTTTTACTGAACCCAGTGATCACTAAAGAGTTCCCAGGTTTTGGGGTGCTGTTTAGGGAGTCTTGACTGTGGGTTGTTTGTTAACCGTAAGCCATTCTGAGTCTTTGTGATAAAAATTGAATATATTTTATTTGAGCAGGATAAAAAATTGAATAAATAACTATGTTTAAATACTTGCAAATTACAGGCCATTCTGCACAGAACTGGTGTGAAGGGAAGCTTCCTGTCATAGCTTTGCGCAGTGGCAGTATCATAGCCAATTAAGTTAATCCGAGGCACAATTATTGCTAATTGAACCTTTTCAGTATCTATTCTCAGTACTTATTTGACCTCTCATTATTATTTTATGCAAGTGCTTTGCTATTTTTAATGTTTACACTTACAAACTCACCCATGGGAGGGAGATAGTATTATAATCTTCCACCTTATAGGTAGAGAACCAGGACACACAGGGTACATCTACACATGAAATTAAGGTGAAGCAATAAACTCTGGAGCAGCTTGAGCTGGAATAAACTTCTCCTGGGTGCAGTATATACACATGCACCTGGGACAGCAGCAATTTTATCCAGGGCAGTGCAGTCCTGGGCTGGCAGAGGGCATGACAGGTCAGCCCCAGGCTCTGGGTGGCAGTGGAGGGAATGGCTGGGGCTCGAATGTGATGACCTTGCTGAGCTGTGTGGCTAGGCAACAGGCAAGAGAATCTGGCACCCATCTGGTCACTGTCTACATGTGCATTTCAGCGCAGTTAATTACTCTGCTGTAAGATAGTACTGTCCCCAATAGTACTATCTTAGAGCAAAGTAAATTAGTTTACTGCACCCTAATACTGGTGTATGTGTAGACTGTGATCCTTTACTGCAGAGCAAATTAGTCTACTCTGCAATGAAGTGCATATGTAAAAGTACCCACAGTGACTTGCCTATGGTCCTACAGAGTAGGGAACTGAACCCTGATCCTAAACATTTCACCTGCCTTCCTCTTCATTGGGCCTCACAAGACACTGTTCCTTCCCTGCTATTCTCAAATAATACCCTGATATATGCTCTCACACACACTTTGAAGCCCCAGACTCAGAAGGCCCTTTCAAGTCCCTCCCAGACCCCTTCCCTTCTTACACCTAGCAATCTTTTGTCTGGGCCAACTGCTGTCAAATCTCTCTTGCTCTAAGGCTTCCACAGTTTGTGCATAAAGTCATTCTGACTCATGAATGTGACAACACAACAGATTTTGAGAAATTGCAGTTTCCCCACCTGTTGCTAAAGTAATGGATTTAATTACTGGCAGACAGCTTGAATTATTCTGATGACTGCAACACAGGAAAACCTTTTCCCATAGTGGGAGGTGCTGTCAAAAGACCTGAAAGATCCCTCTCTCTGTGTAGTTATGAGAACCAATTTTCTGCAATGAAAATTCTCTCAACTCTTATAGAATCCTTCATGCTGGGCACTCCACCTTTTGCCAGTCTCTGGTGTATATATTTACCATTACAGCTGGTTGAATTATTTCATGTGAATAACTTGTCTAATTAATTTAGCTCTATCTCATATTTGTAATTTTTTTCAGAAAATGACTCTGATTTCAGCAGCTGTCCTAGCCCCTCATTAATACTGAACAGGCCAATGAAGCCAGTTGTGGCATAAGCTGGATCCCAGCATGGGTAAAGCTATCAGAATTGGGCCCATAGTTCTTTGCAGTTCTTTACAGCTATCATGTAAACTTTAGCCTTCTAGATAGTTAGCAATCATTTCAATGTACCTAGCCAATCTTTCACTCCAGGTATGTGACTGATCATCTAGCTTATCTCATGTAATTTCTATGGCCTGACTAGACAGATAGCTGATGCTGTTTTAAACAGGAGGAATGAGGGATGACAATAAACACTTATACATTTGGCCTAACTGGGACCCTCTATATGCTTTTAGAAGTAAGTAAGAATTTTGACTTAAACCACAGTGTGGGTCTAGTAGGTATCTTTGGTCCCAATGCATAGGGATGAATAGAGCTATTTGCCATCTTATCCTTTATTGGTGGTAAATGACTGGGGAATGGGTAGAAGGGCAATACACTGCCCCCTTCATGTAGGACTCTTTCCCTTCCCTCTATTTGTTGGTCATCTGGCTTTGATTTTCCCACAGCTGTAAATGTCTAGGTTGTCTAGTGCAGGGGTTGGCAACCTATGGCCCAGGGAAAGATTTGGCTTGCTAAGGAATTTCTTTCAGTCCATGGCTGTATGTATTATTGGCTATTAGCAAATGAAGGAAAATCAGTAGCAGTAGCAGCAAGAGGAGCGGCAGCCAGGCTGAAAGCAGTGACCAGTAGTGTACTGCTGTTCCAGCCCTTCCTGTTCTCTCTTTGCAACCCTCTCTGTAGGTACCATCTTTCTCATTGCCAAATTGGCCATTGGTAACAGCTGGTGGCAATGGCAATCAGCAGTAAGATTAAGAGGTGGCTGCTGTAGGGAGGGTAAAGGAGCAGCCCTCAGCACAGAGAAGGGTGGCTTGGATCAGCAGCAGAAAGCATGGACAGAGCAGGGGTTCACTGACTCAGGTCACAAACCTTACTAGTTATGTCTCTGACAGTGTTTTGAATTCAGAGTGAGATGTTCTAACATGGCTTGCTGGTTTCAAAGGCTGCTGACCCCCTGGCCTTTTGCATTTGCACACAACCCTATTGATGTCAGGGTGTATTTTCAGGGTGCAGCAGGTATCCACATGCTTTCAGTTGCAGGATCAGGGCCCTAGATTGCAAGTGTACTCTGGAACATGACCTTTTAGTGGGAAGAGGGGCCCTGACCATGAATTATAGTAATCATAATGCAGATCCATACTCAATAGTAGTACAATGGGAATTCACTCCACCTTTCATATGCAAACAAGAAAATATTTTTAAATCTTGTAAGGGAAATTATGCTCCTTTGTGCCTAATTTCTAGCCCTAATAAAATTATGAAATGGGGGAGGGATTCAAAGGGCTTTGTGGTTAAATTCAGCAGGCCAGGTTTATTTCCAAGATAAGCCAAATTAACTCAATAAAGTTATACCATAGATGTATTTATCTCACTATTGCTATGTTTGATTACTAAAGGAAAAAAAAAGGTGACTACAGATCACTTCAATCCATCATCTTCACAGCATGAAAAAGGTGTCCAAGTGTGAAACCTAATCAGTCACAAAATCAAACTACAGGGAGGTAGAAACTCTGATTTTGCTATCCGACTGCATCACACCTCATTGCTAACTTCAAACAGAGATCATTAATATACTAATGGAATTTTTGCTCAAGAAGATTTGATTTGACTTAGGCCAGAAAAGTTAAGATCAATAAAAATGTCCCCATCTCTCCTCCTGGAGAGATGGAGTTGATCTATTTGATGTGACATTCTGCTACAATTGGACTCCTAATGAATTAATATGTTTTACCCTTTCTTGTATATTTACCCACACAACTTCCATTTAGCCCACTTGTGCCCATGCATTTTATATGAGAGGCAAGAATTTTTGGGGGGCGATCTCTCGTATTGGACTAACTATAGAGTTGGGAGAGATTTTAGACACAAGGGCACAAGGTACCTTTCGTCAGGTCTGGGAAATATGCAGGCACAGGTAAATAGTTTCATAATTTCATAGTTGGTAGGGTCGGAAGGGACCTGACCAGATCATCAAATCTGACCCCCTGCCATGGGCAGGAAAGAATGCTGGGGTCAAATGACCCCGGCAAGGTGATTATCTAGCCTCCTTTTGAGGACCCCCAGGGTAGAAGTGGGCACCACTTCCCTTGGAAGTTGGTTCCAGATCCTAGCTGCCCTGACTGTAAAGTAGTGCCTCCTGATATCTAGCCTGAATCTACTCTCCATCAACTTATGGCCGTTATTCCTCCTTACTCCCAGTAGAGCTCGGGGGAACAGGGACTCACCCATTGCCTGCTGGCTCCCCTTGGTCAGTTTGCAGATGGCCACCAGATCCCCTCTCAGCCTTCTCTTGTGGAGACTAAACAGGTTCAGGTCCCATAGCCTCCCTTCATAGGGCTTGCCTTGCTGCCCCCTGATCATGCTAGTGGCCCTCCTCTGGACCCTCTCGATGCTGTCCACATCCCTCCTGAAGTATGGTGCCCAGAACTGGATGCAGTACTCCAACTGAGGGGGAGGATCACCTCCTTGGACTTGCTCATGATGCATCTGTGGATGCATGACAAGGTGCGGTTAGCCTTCCTTACCGCGTCCCCATATTGTCGGCCCATATTCATCTTGGAGTCAGTAATGACTCCACGATCCTTTTCTGCTTCTGTGCTAATGAGAAGGGAGTTCCCCTGCCTGTTCGTATGCTGCTGGTTCTTCCTCCCCAGGTGCAATACCTTGCACTTGTCCACATTGAAACCCATCCTGTTCTCATCTGCCCACCCCTGTTACCTGTCCAGATCTGATTGCAGCCTGTCCTTCTCCTCTAGTGTGCCCTCTTCTCCCCACATCTTAGTGTCTTCCGTGAATTTGAACAAGGTACTTTTCACCCCCTTGCCCAAGTCGCTGATGAAGAGGTTGAACAGTGTGGGCCCGAGGACCGAGCCCTGGGGAACCCCACTGCCCACATTCCTCCAGGTCAAAAATGACCCGTCCACCACCACTCTCTGGGTGTGGCCCTCCAGCCAATTTGTGACCCATCTGACCGTGTAGGCATCAACACCACAGTCACCTAATTTTTTAATGAGAATGGGGTGAGAGACAGTGTCAAAGGCCTTCCTAAAGTCCAGAAAGACTACGTCCACCGCAACACCTGCATCTAAGGCTCTTGTGACCTGGTCGTAGAAAGCCACCAGGTTGATCTGACAGGACCTCTAATGAATCCATGTTGGTTGCGCCTAAGCATAATCTCCCCTACTGGTCCCTCGCAGATGTGCTCCTGAATAATTTTCTCAAAGAGCTTCCCCAGGACCAAGGTAAGACTAACAAGCCTATAGTTTCCTGGGTCCTCCTTCCTCCCTTTTTTGAAAATGGGGAACACATTGGCCCTTTTCCAGTCCTCTGGCACCTTGCCAGAGCACCATGAGTGCTCATAAAGCTGTGCCGGGGTCCCATGATGACCTTTGCCAATTCCCTCAACACTCTGGGGTGGAGGTCGTCAGGACCTGCTGATCTAAATATATCAAGTCCCACCAGAAGTTCCTGGACTAGGTCCTCACTGACCCTGGGCCTGGATGCGACTCCCCTGGGTCCATCAGGGATTCCAGTGTGAGGGACGACCTGGTCCCTGCTTAAAAAAATGGAGGCAAAGAAATTGTTAAAGAGGTTAGCTTTGTTGTCTGGTTCGACCACCAGATTTCCTAGCATGCCCTGCAGAGGCCCCATGTTACCTGGTACCTTCTTTTTACCCCCTATGTATTCAAAAAAGGACTTCTTGTTATCTTTGATCCAGGTCACTAGTCCCAGTTCAGTCTCTGCCTTAGCCTTCCTAACAGCCCCCTACAATCTTGAGCAATGGAGGTATAATACTACTTGGTGATGGCCTGTCCCTTCTATTCCTTTTTAGCTTTGAGATGTTCCTGGATGCTTTTGGTGAGCCATGGGGGCTTTTAAGCACTCTTACCCCCTTTGATCCGCGTTGGGATTGTCACCCTTTGGGCTTGGAGGATCGTCTCCTTAAGAAACGACCACTCTTCTTGGACTCCCAACTCCCCTCCCCTCCAGGACCTCAGTGCCTCCCCAACTAGTTTTTTTACCTCATTGAAATTGAACCTCCTGAAGTCCAGGGTTGCTACCTTGCTGCAGGCCTTTGACATCCTGCGCTGGGTGGTGAATTCCAGTAGGCAATGATCACTATCACCCAGGTGGTTGAGAACCCGCGGTACCCTCACCAGGTCATCGCCTGTGGCCAGGACCAGGTCCAACAAGGTATTTCCCCTGGTGCATCTCCTGGGTTAGATGGAGGTCCTATAACTTGGCTAGGAACCTACATAAGCGGTAGACCTGGCTGATTGCTCTTTCCAGCAGATGTCTGGATAGTTTAGGTCACCCATGATGACCACGTCCCTTGACTTAACTGCCTCTGTGAGCTGACCTGAGAATTCCCGGTCCAGCTCTTCCCCCTGGTTGGGTGGTCTGTAGTAGACCCCCACCGTACCTCTCCCCCCGCCCCCCTTGTATTCTGACCCAGAGCACTTCAGTCTGCCCCTCCTCTGACCCAGTGCTGTTTGTTGAGGATGTGTATTGTTCTTTGATGTAGAGCACCACATCTCCACCTTCCCTCCCCATTCTATCCCTCCTGGATGCCATGTGCAAGGCATGGGCTATGGTGTAGCAGCAGCTGAATTGCCGAATCATATTTGGCTAAATTGATTCTGAACAGTGATTTGAATCACTGAATCGAATAGCTGTCCCCTCGAATTGGCCGAATCTGAATCCAAAGAGAATACTAGCACAGGCCTAGTAGACAGGTGGGCAGGCCGACTTGAGACTTGGCCCCAAGATTGCCCCCTGTCACAAGTTCCTATACTAACATCAACATTCTAGGCTTCATAATCCACATCCAGGATGTGGATTTACAAATTACTATATACAAAAAACCCCACGGACTACCATTACTATGTCTATAACACTAGGAATCATCCTGAACACACTAAAATATCTGTAATCTATATTCAGGCTCTCAGATATCACTGCATCTGCTCTGAGGAAAATACTTGTGACCTTCCTTCCCCACCTCAGCAGCCTAAAAACTGCCTTTACCCAGCAAGGACACTTCAACAGAGAAATAAACCATATCTTTGAAAGTCACCCAAGTACCCACAGTAACTTAGTACAGTACAAAAAGAAAATGCCCCACTGACGACACACTCCTGGTTGTCACCTACCATCCTACACTCGCACTGATAAGAAGAATCATCAAACAATTACAGCCTGTACTCAGAAAAGTACAAATGCACTCAGGGAAGCCCAAGGCACAGGACCCTGCCACCACCTTCAGGGGGTCATGCACTTGGAGCACGATGTGCCCCAGAACATCCTGGAGGGCACTGCACACCTCCAAGATGGCCTCCCCAGTGGTCACCTTGCCCATGCTGAAGAGGTGGCCAATGTAGCACAGGCTAGCAAGTGTGGCTAGCTTGAGCAGGGCAATGGCCAGCAGGGTGTCCATGGGGATGGGGCCATGGCAAGGTGGTGACCTGCCATTCCAGGTGTGGGTGGAGCTGGTCGAGGTGGTCTGGCCAACATGCAACCACCATTCCCAGATGGCCAGGTGGGCCCACAGGTGGCAGGTTGGAGGCCCAGGAGCACATGGGTGGCACTGGTGGTGGTGTCCAGGTGTATGTTGTCAGTGTCCTTGCTGGGGTCTGGGTGGCAGCACAGTGGCAGGAGTCCTGAGATACTACAGTGAACCAGGCCAGATGTTACCACCATGTGGAGGGGCCGCTAAGGCTGAGACTGATCTGGGCCAGGTGGCAGTTGCAGTTGGCTGCAGCCAGCCACCACAGTGAGCAGGGTGGCCATCAGTAGCCTGGGGTAGTGGATGTCACTGCAGGTGGAGTAGCCATGGCATGATAGGCAGGGGCTCTGGCAACAGAGCTGCAGCATACTAGTACCATGCTCTGCAGCCTGCTCTAGGCCAGGGAAGCAAGTGACCATGGAGCAGGGAGTAAGGCTGGCTTTTAAAGATGGGTGCCAGCTGTAAGTGGCTGCGGTCAGTGCCTCCAGCTCCCCCTGGCTACTGCAGGGGGCTGGTGCAGGGCTGGAGGTGGTGGGAGCAGACTGCTGCCAGGAGGAGCAAATCTCCTCCCAAATCCCTGCACATGTTTATGTCTGCCCAGAGTGCATTTACTTCAACATAAATTACTCTGGAGTAAACCTATCCAGGAGCATTTGTGTGTGTAGATGTGCCCAGTGATGCTTATGTGATTTTTATTAACTTATTATGGTGGCTTGGGAGCAAACAAAGACAAAATTTCATCCAGAATGTAAATGTGATTCATATGTGCTCTGCTCAAGTTGCATACTTTTATCTCCCTGTTATCCAAATTTCTTGTCCCTGTATGATGACAATAGATTAAATTATGTGACTGAATTCAAAATATTATGTTACTGCAGTATTAAAAATTCAGATTCCTTGACCCAGATTCTATAGTCTGTTCTCCTGACTATCTTCGCTTACCTGTGTAAACAACTGTTCCAGCTACAGCCTGTTTTCTAGGGTAGGGAGATGTACTCTTTGCTGCCCTACCTGTTAACTCCCTATCTGTTCAATAAAATGCTGAGAAGAGATAAATCATTTTTTGTATGAACAAAATGAAGCACTGGCCTTTCAAATCTTTTTCCCACAAAGATTTGGCACTGCCTGCTGGTGTGTTTAGGAAACTTCACTTTTCTTGCTTTTCTGCACGTTAACTCATGGTCAGCATTTTTCAGATCAAGCTACCCAGCAATTTGACTTTCTACTGAAATCAAACAACATTAATCAACAAATGCCAAGTGTGACAGCCCCCACCTGACTCACCTGCCAACGGCGGCACAGACAGACAGAGTCCACATGGCTGAGCTGACACCATGCTGGCCAGAAGTGCACTCCTGACTGGCCAAGAGTCCTAGGGCAATGGGCCAAAAGCATGCCAGAGACAGGGGTAAGGGGGAATGACAGTTGAGAGACTGAAAACAGGTCTCTCCTCCCTGCCAGAGCATGGAATACTTTCCCTGCTGCTGGAGAAGCAAAGGAGGAGTGGGCCAGGTACCCTACCAGAGCTAGACAGCTGGCTGTGTCCCATGTGGCAGCTGAGAAGCCAGCTGCATCTCACCAGGAGGAGCCTCATGGGATCACAATGAGTATGGTGCCTGCTGGGAGCACCATAGAAATGCCATCAGCAGGCCCCTTGGTATATGGCACTGAGTCAGGTCCTACCCACAGTGCACCATGGGCCGAGCACGTGCCCAGAGACATCCGCCTGTGCACTCTAGCCCAGCAGAACAGGGAACAGGTACCCTAGGGCTGTCCATAGGGTGTAACTGGGGAAAAAGTCCTGAAAGCAGTGCCAGAACTGCACAAGCTGACCAATGATGCCCCTGGCCCAGGAATTCACCAGCAAGTGGCTGATAGGGACCACAGGACTTGTGGAGGTCTGGGAATCACTACTGTGAAGTGAAGCCAGACCTGCCTGGGGACAATCTAGGAAGGATTCACCTGGAAAGGGCACCTATCCAAGGGGCACAAGGGGCCCAATAAGAAGATGAGAAGTCTGACATAACCCACACCCCAAAAAAGAGGAAAGAAGATCAGGGAAGTGGGGCACCAGTGTCCTGCCTGGCTGCCAAGCTGAACCATTTTGAATTTATTTGTTTAGTTGTCATTATTGTATATTCCTATATTAACCCAAGGAGGGGACAGACCCCTAAGAATCCAAACTACAACCTAACACTGTTGGGGTGGTCTGTGTGGCAAAGGCCTCCAACATCCCAATGAACAGCAATAACACCTGAGTGGAAAGGGGTAGGGTATAGGAGAGGATAAGCCCCATAGAAAATGCACCTATGGTCACACCTGGCCTACAGAGGACTACTGGATCACCTCCAGGCCAGTACAGGGGCATCTTGGAACATCAAGTCATGGTGGGCTAGCAGGTCAGGTGTGACATATCCAGGGGTGCAGGGCTCACACATGATGCTGGGGCAGCAGCGCTGGTTGTAAGTCTGTCAAACCAAGCCACAAATATATCTTTATAAGCTTAAGTTTGGGCAAGGTTAACAGAATCCTAAATGTGATGCAAAAATAAGGGTTTGTCTTTTTTTTCCATAGAATCTTCATCACAGCATTTCGATATGTTCAAAGTATCTGTCACTTGCCATGAGCTAGAGGTTCATTGCAAAGATCCAGAAATTTTATGACAGAGAATGACAGTTTGTTAATTTGCCACTTTGTCTCTCATGACTTTCTGCCTGGTAATAGGCTGCCCACTTCACCTACTTTAAAGCCAGTCTGGGTACACACACACACGCACACGCACTGTAAACCAGCTATTTCTAGGGACTGTTCATTAAAAAAAAAGGTTCATTTGAGTACTGCTGAAGGTAGCCCTTCTTGTCTGTCACTGACAGGTAACTTTGCTTCTGGAATGAATAGGTCAAACAAAGCATGATTATAAATACTAGCAAGGGAAATCTCAGTTCAGCAAGGTATTTAAGTACGTGTCTAACTTTAAGCACAAAAACTAAGACCACTGAATTCAATGGAACTGCTCACATATTAGTAAGTAGTACTTAAATACCTTGTTGAAAAATAGCCAAAATGTTCATAAATGGGAGAGAGAAAAATAAAGCAAGATGAAAGGAAGAAGATAAGAGATACAGACAATAAGAACTGTACAATCCTCTAATCTTCCTTTTCCCCCTCTCTTTCTTTTCACAGGAAGTACTCTCCTTATGAAATAGTACATCTTTTATTTCATTGGTGTCACCATTGCTCTCTCTGCCAATTGCTATTTTGGAAGGTCAGTTTTCCCACTGTCAGCAATATCAGCTGGTTTCTGTCCATATTACTTCCCCCTAGTCCTTGGTTCTTTTGTCATTGTAGGACATCATCATCCATGGCACGTAATGAAAAAATTCCTTTAAATTCAGCTGTCTACTGCTCAGACAGCTAATCAGCCATCAAGAAACTGCCACTCTGCAGGGTTTTGGTAGGATTAAAAAAATTACATACTGCCTGCCTGGTGGTTCTCTTCAGACTTCAAATTACAGGTACAGTAGTTGCCAAAAAACAAAAAAGATATAATTTGTCTGTTACCACAATATCTAGGAACTAGAAGTAGCAGCAATGCCTTAGCTACCACTATGAGGGTCTCATTACATCTTACGCTGTAAGCCGCACAAATGTTAAGGCACAAATTGGCTGAGTGGAGCAATCCCTGGTCTAAGTATTACTTTAGCCAAAAAGATCAAGATTCTATTTTGTTTAAATAGAGGGCAGTACTGTGTTTGTTGACCTTTTGTTTTTTGGGGGGTTTTTTGGTTCCCCCATGTTCCCTCTATTCTCAATTTAAGGTTCTTCTTTTCTGGGAAACACGTAATCTTTGTAAAAACAAACAACGCGTTCTCCAAGTTTCTTGTTACTGGCAAAGATTGGAAATAAAATAAAGTTTTACTGATTTTGGAAAAAGGTTCCACTCTGGTTGCCCCTCTTCCTTTCTGTATGGTGCCATATGTGAAAACAATGCTGAACTGCTGCTACTTCCCTGGAACAGTAGGGAGCCAGCAGTTTTAGACCCTGCTTGAAGTAGTGCAGCACTGCAATGGCCAGGTCGGTGCCCAAGAGCCAGTGGAGTGGGGAGGGTGCAAGCCAGGCTGTTTGACAGGGTTTCAGGGATCCTGGCACTGCTCTGCCAGATGGCTTCACAGGGAGCCAAGCAAGCAGAGGGCTCTGAGTCTATGGTTGCGATGCTCGTTGTTCCCACCAGACAGAGCCCAGACCAGCTTGCTGCTTCTGCCAGGCAGAGCAAATGAGCTCTAGGGCTCCAGCACTCACTCTGCCTGGTGGGAGCAGTGAGATGGTTTAAGTGGCACTGTGGCCACCAGGCATTCCAGAGCTGTGGTGCTCACTCTGCCCAGCATGCCTGGGGGATGAGGTGCTGTGTCCAGCCCCGCTGCACCCCAGTGCCCCCACTTACCCCTATTCAGGAGGGGTCACTGCATCCTGGGGTGCTGGAGGACTTCAACTTGTGCAGAATAACTATTGGGAGAGGCCACACTTTAATGGAACAAGAGCGAAATTAGGCAGATTAAATATAATCCTGCCCTGGAGTGGTGTAACTTTAAGATACATAATGAGTGCTTTAAGCCACTTAATGTTAACATGCAGCCAATCCAGGGGTTAAGAACTCCAGAAGCTACCTAAAATTACTGTGTTACCAGGCTCTGAGTTAACTGTTCATACGTGTTGTTTCAGTGGTGATCACTGAGTAATAAAATGGAAATGTGTATACTCTCGTAGCTTTCTTTTCAAGAGGTGCTACTTTCAAAATACTATTTTCACTATTGTAAATGCATATTTAAAACTGACCTACATCTGTCTGAATGTGCAATATTCAATAGCAATAGGAAGCAAAGTCACCATTTTCCATCTACCCAGAGATTTGGGTTGTAGAAAAGAAAAGAAAAAAACAAATTTAGAATCTTCTGACATAACAAGATGCTGCAAAAACACAGTAATTAAAGGATTTTATTTGTAAGTAAGCCATAGACACCTTAGGGCACCATTCTTACACAACACAGTGATGTTTGTTTCCAGTGATGTGCATTAGCTGTCCCTGTCACCATAACCTGTGTTATGATTTTTGCTGGCAACCAGACCCCTAGTAATTGAAATGAGTCTTACTGGAATAAAGCAGTGACTTTATGCTGCTGCAGTAGTCAGACATGTATTTCTTCATCAGCCCACATAGTGGCACAGAAGATTAAGAAATCACTGTGGTTAAATAGCAACATCTTCTTTCATGGATATGAAACAGCTGGGAACCCAACCAAATCACTTTGTACACTGCAGAGTATGTTGTGATTTAACAGACAGACAGTTTCTTACACTATACACTATGCTGTATAACCAGGCCCAGCTCCCATATTTTTTAATAATATATATCTTTAAGTGGGGCTCAGTAGCATGTTCTTGCCTATTTTTAATTGGTGGTTTTTGCTGGGACTGGGTGATTTCCTTTGTTTCTACCCCCAGACCTGCTTTTGGTACCAGTGAAAACCTATTCCCCAAAGAGTCTTCAAAGAGTTGCATGGTAAGAGCCACAGACTCTCCCAGTCCTTACAAAGATCTTCTTGGATTTCAAGATATACCTGTTCTCTTCCCAGTAAGGCAGCAGTTTAGAGATAGGAAAGTTTCAATGTTCAATGTGGTGAGTTCCTCATCAACCCTAGTGTGCAATTTCCCTATTTCCTATACTAAGTATTATCTCAAATCCATACTTATCTGCAAAGAGAGGAGATTGATGGGAAGAGGATGATCTCCCCCCTCAACTTCCCCTTTATTTGTCTGTTTTTCCAGACAAAGCTAAATAAATGGTTCTGCTTACATTTATTTGGATCAGATGTGTCCATGTTTGGTAAACCTGATCCAATTTTCTATTTGATTTTTATATCTGAAATTAACAATAGCTTCCCCCTACCAAACTGGGGGGGGGGAGGGGGGAGGCAGATAAAAAGACTGAAGAACTGTGTGAATTTTTATCCTTTTATTGCCCAGTCTGGCTACTGTCTTATATTCAGCATCATGTTTCTCAGTTGCAGACAAACACACCACACTAAGGTGCTATGAAACATAACTAGGTGCTAAGGTGCTATGCAACATAAGAATTAAATCCTTTGAGTTTTGCTGTTTATTTTGACCTGAAGGCTGAAGCAAGTTTAAGGGCATACAAAAAAAATCACATGGTGTAACCTAATCAAAACTTCCTTTAAAAGTGAACCAAACCCACCAAAATTCTCATGAGTCCAACATCAAAACACTGTCCAGTCTTGCAAACCCTAATTACTATTTTGCATTCCTTTAAAATATTTTTAAAGAATAAATATTACCAGTGTATCCTCACGGTGGCACTAAACCAACAGTGTGGTCCACTACCTTTATCTTTGAAGAGGCATAATGAAGAAGTTTATTTTAGTTTTGAATTAGTCTTCAATTAGGTGTGTTTGGCTGCTTGTACATACCATGGGGGTTAATTCAGTTTAGTTCTCCCTAAATTGAAATGGTGGGTTTTTAAAAACACTGCTTCAAGTTAGGGAGAATTAAGCCTCCAGCCCCAAGCCCCCCAGCCTTCAGCCCTCCAGCCCCCACTACCTGCTCCAGGTGAAGAGTGAGGAACTTACCTTTGGTAAGTGTCCCATGCTGCACCGAAAGGGGGACGCGGGACCGAAGTGGCGTGCTCATGGACTGAAGTGGCGCACTCTCAGACCGCTACTCCTTAGAGGGAACATTGGACATATTTTCCAGTCTCATGTATGTAGAGAGAGCATTATTCTGGTTTTGAGTTTCTCCTCTAACATGTTCTAGAAGAATGCCCTCGTCACCAGTACCCCAGGTTAATAATCCTTTTCAGGCTGGAGACAATTTCTACCTCCCCACTTGAAGCTTTTGCATCGTGTAGAAAAGATTCAAGATTAGTGGTCTAAGGATAAGGAAGCATGAGTGAGGATAATTCTGTAAGTAGATGATTAGGGCACTCACTTAGGAGGGGGCTGCCCTGCATGGGCAGGCAGCGTGCTTCAGCACCGTGGTGAGGGCCAGCCACAGAGATGCTCTGGTTGACTACCAGAGTGTCTCTGTGGAGGACTGAGCCTCTGGTTGCCTGCCCTACTTTTTTTTCCCAGGGTATTTTTTGACCCCTGGATATCCAGGTATCTAATTTTGCCCCTACACTGCAAATTTGCATCATGGGCAATGTTTTTTTGTTCCTGCATGTGTCTCTTCCTGCATCTCAAAGGGATTTGAGATGTGGCAAGAGGCATGTGCGTGCTCGTCTGGATGCGCCCCTTGTGAGGCAGACCCAGAGTGGAAGCAGGAAACTAAAGACAGAACTTCTAGGTTCCCAGGAATTCTGGATTGGCAGACTGGGGATTGCGGGGCAAGGAAACTAACCATCTCCTGTGTGTTTCCACTGCAGTGAGGGAAGCAGGATTTTGTGTTCATTTTTATAAACAAGATTACGCCAAAGGATATACCTAACTCATAGCATTGATTTCTCATGCTAATGGAAACAACCCTGTAAGGCCCACTGATTCTCTGGATAAAAAGGAGAACAAAATTATGGATGCAGCAAAACTACACTGATCTCTGTTTTAAATGCTTGCCTAATATTTAGAGCAGAGGGATAGGAACCAAAAGATTTTTGTTCCCTTGTTAGCTATACTAATGTTTATCTTAACTTAAGACATTTTATTTCTCTATGCCACAATTTACTGAAATTTAAATGTACTGATAATTCTCTACTCCACTTGTACAATTTTGTGATTATACAAGTGCTCTGACATCCCAAGTGCAGTATAACTGGAAACTAGAGACAAACACACCAGGGGTTTATCTTTGGGTTTACTTGGTATTATCACTGTGTGGTATTTATATTCCAATATAACCCAACTCTTAATGAACACCTTTTAAACACAGAAAAATGACATACTCCGAGTTCTGCAGATGTCATTGAACCCAAATGGGCAGATCCTCTTAGACAGGAGAAGCAGGGCATGGCATCATAGGGCCTTAGCTATCATATGATGTGTGCAGTAAACATTTTTTTATTTACAGGTTTAATTTTTTTCATTGGCACATAGGGCAGCTTTTGTCAAGCAAAACGTAAGTCTTGTACAGCAAAGGAGTATCCTGTATTCTTTGATTCCTAAATGAGCACAGACAATAAATCACTATGGGAGGTTTTCAACATTTTGAAGTTTAATAATAAAAGGACGTGCTTTATTGCAAAGACTAGGTGCTTTGGTTTTCTGCATGGCACATGGAGCTTTTCTTATTAATAATGCGCCTGCTTCAATGACATGAAAGCACAGGGGAGAAGTGAAAGTTACTGACAATTTACAAGATAGAATAATGTTCATTTTATTAAAGTGCTACTTTTAAATGTGTAAGATTACACTGCAGATATGATGCCTAGACTATTTTTGCCAAAAATAATAAGGCAGTTTTGTCAGTAAAGGATCAATATCTTAGATAAGTCTGGAAAAGAACAACTATGCAACTATTTAATTCAATAAGGGCCAGATTCTGATGCACTTATGTTGAGTAGTACTTTATGTTTTTCATATTTCCATCAAAAACGTCTGCTCTGAAAGGACTGCTTCATAGAGCAGGTACTATAAGACAGATTCCAATACCTTACACTAAGGGTGGAGACAGATGTCACCTTTGTGATGCCATAATGTTCATGGTGGCACAAGGTGAAAGCAAACAGACATCCATACCTTTTGTCATGCCACAAATGTTCACATCTGTTTGGTTATGGTGGAAGAGCTCAGGCAATGTGAAACTGTCCAGGTTCTCTAGTATCCCCTGGGCAGGGGCTTTGGGGGCCTGAGGGGCCCGACTCTGCACAACACAGGAATTCCTGAGCAGGATCAGCCCCTTCAAGCCTTGAGAGTGCCTGCCTCACTTTCCCTACTTACCTAGGTGCATCTCTTCAGGGCTGCATCTGGGTAAACAGGGAAAGTCAAGGCTTTGAGGTATGTCCCAGGTGGGGGGTTCCCTGCTTGCAGACAGGCACTCTGTGCAACACCTGGGGGAAGCCCTCTGCAGGAGTTTTCCCTGGGGGTGCCAATAATTGCAGAGTCGGGGGGATCGCCCACAGGTGACCCTGGGGAAATCCCTTGCAGAAGGATTAATTATCTTCTTTTATTACATAAATCTTAATTACCCTGTAAGAGAGGGCGATGTGCGAGTCATCCGTCCGTGCCTCCCTCTATGCTTGTAGATACATGTGGGAAAAATCCCTTGGTGAGGGATTTCCCCACACATGCCTGCAAATGTGGAAGTGGGGATTCATGCTTGAGTCACCCCTCTCTGTGCTTGCCGGCATACTTGGTCGAATTACCTAAAACAGGGGCAGGCAAAATACAGCCCACAAGCCAGAACTGGCCCATCAGGCAATTCTATCCAGCTCAAGGGGCCACTCTGTAAGCCCTCTGTAAGATCTGGCCCTATGAAAGCTGGTGCCTCCGTATAGGAGGTGTGGCTCTAGTTGCTAAACAACCAACCCCCACCCCAGCCTGGCCCCACTCACTGCAGGAGCACAGGAGCTGCACACTCTGGGTCCGGGTGGGGCTGGCCCTGCATGCTGCTGCCATGTGCGGCCAGGGACTTGGGCGGGAACTGAATGTTATGGGGCTGGGTGGAGTTGGCTTGGCATGCTGTCCCCACCCACAGCAGGGGACTGGGCTGGGAGAATGGGGAGTTGCACTCTATGGAGCTAGGTAGGGCTGGCCCAGTTCACTGCCACCACATGCAGCTCCAGGGACTCACACACTTCGGGGACTCTAACAACCCCCCGACCTCTATACACACACACACACCCATACCCTCTCACACACCCCACCATACTCCCAAACACACTCACACCCCCCACACACTCCCACCCCCCCAGCATAACCCCACACACACCCAAACTCTCCCACAGCCAAACTCCCACACCCAAACACTATGCAAACACACATAAATCAGGACAATATATATTTTTAAATAAAATTAAAATAAGTTACAATAGATGTTCAATTTTTTTTTGTATATAATTTGTTTTTTTCCAGTTTCAAGATAGCAACCCCCCTTCCCACCCCCCTGCAAAAGGATTACATCTGGGGCAAGGGGAGGGAGTAGTTGGCAAAAGTCAGGGGTTAGGGATGGGCCTTCCAGTCCCAAGATGGCAATCAGGGGGTGGGGCACCTATCAAGGGGTGGGGCTACCCTTGCAGCCCTTGACAACTCACCAAAGCTTAAGCTGCCTTCTAGATGAAATAATTGTCCATTCCTGCCCTAAAGAGTATTTTTCTGCACTAAGCATGTTGCCCACACCTGCCCTAAAGAGTAATCTCCTGCACTCAGCATGGCACTGATAATTGGTCCAACAGTCACTGGCTCCTCTCATGACATGTAATATGAACATCTTTTAGATCCTGCAGTCCTATGATGACATAGTCAAGGAAGTGCCATCGTTTCAAATGAGGGTGTTACCATGTTGTTTTGTACCTGTCATGTTGTCTGAAGATAGTGTTAGTAATGACAAGCTCATGCTCTGCACATTTATTGAGTAAAAGGATTCTGTTGGAATTGGTCTTGCTCACTCATTCCTTCTCAGTAATGCCCCTCCACATCTTAAAGTGCTGATGTTCTGGCCAGGTAGTTGAAGTAAAATCCCACATATAAGTTAGTGGGACTGGTAAGAATTCAAAACTACAAGGCATTCTAAGAAAAAGTACAGCGTAGTTAGCAGGCCGTTTGAACTCCAAGAAAAGTGGTGTCTTTCAGGGTTCAGTACTCAGACCAGTGCTTGTCAACATGTTCATCAATTATTTGGATTCAGGTGTTAAAAGCATACTAGCAAAGTTTGTGGATTATACCAAATTATGGGAGAGTGCGATCATGCTCAAGGACAGGCTGGGATACAGGCTGACCTGGACAGGCTTGGAGGTGGGTGGATCAAAACCTGATGATGTTTAATACTGAGAAATGTAAATTGCTCCATCTGGGGAGGAATAATTCACAATGCACTTACAGCCATGGCAGTATTACGCTTGCCAGCACCACAAATGAAAGAGACCTGGGGGTTGTGACAGACCACAAAATGAACACAAGCCAACAGTGCAATGCCGTAGCTGGCAGAGAGAATCAAACAGTGGTATGCATCTATTGATGCATCTCAAGCAAGACTAAGTGTGAGAGGGGAGGTAGAAGCCCCCCCCCCCCCAACATGTCCTGGGACCCCACCTGATGAGCACCAGTACTTACAGCAGGGACTGAGACGAGCGGCAACTGTGGGGAAATGCATATGCAGGCTCAGCAGTTCCACAGCTGCCTGAGCCTGAGGATCAGTGAGCCCTGGGAGCAGGGCCTTGAGGAAGCGCAGGCTGCTCAAAGGGCAGCTGGGAAGAGAACCAACTGCCCCAGTGGAGAGGAGCAGCACGCTGGCTGGGAGATGTGGGCAGCGGAGCCGGGCAACAACAGTGGAACTGAGCGCGGGGCAGCAAGCACCAGCATCAGCCAGGGAAGCCCAGCTGGGAGAACAAAGAGTCCAGGCTCTAGGAGCCGAAGACTGCCGGAGGGCCATGGTGGGGAGAAGCAGTTCTTCCCCACAACCACGGGCAAAGACACAGCTGCACCAGAGAATTCAGGTACCAGGGTGGGGAAGGGCAATGAATGATGGCAAAACACTGTGGGTAGCCTGGTGAAGAGGGAGGAGCAGACAGGAACTGGCCCAGAGCCCTATGGGGAAGTAGCAAGTACCACCAGGTGGTGGGATCAGGAGTCATTAACTCCTAGTCAGCTGGTCCCTGGAAAGAATACCTGGAGAGACAGACAAATTCCTTCTCCCGTCCCAGGGGGCAGAGGGGTCCAGGGAGCCAGTATCCCAGGCACCAGTCAACCGATGCCGAACATCTTCTCTTTTAGTTAAGAATTTCCTAAGTTATTGTTACCCCAGGCCGGGGCAGGTTTAGTTACCCAAAAGTTGGTCCAAAGACCAGGGATCAACTTGGGAAAGATTGACGGCTGGAAAGTTCTGACCCCGATGGAAGTGGACCACGCGGATGAGAAGAGATCATCCCAGGGAAGATTACAGGGAGCAGCATCTTCCCAGGCCATGGATGTGGTAAGGGTGGAGTAAAGGGGAGGTTTGAAGCTCCATGAAGAAAGACCAGAGTCTTTCATCAACATCAAAGTCATGGTAAGCGAGTAGGGGCAGTGCTTGAAACCACCTAGGTGGCCCCAGGGTGCTGTCCCACCCTGACATCACTGCAGGCACCGACCAGAAAGGGGCCAAAGCCTTACAGCACCTATCAGTGTCACTAAGGATGTCATCCTCCCACTCTACTCAGCCTTGTTGAGGCCACAGATGGAGTACTACTTCCAGTTCTGGGTGCTGTACTTCAGGAAGGATGCGGTGGAGCTTGAGAGAGTCCAAAGGAGGGCCACGTGCATGATTAGCGGTCTGGAGAGAGATCATGCAAGGAGAGGCTGAAAGACATGGGACTGTCCAGCCTGGAGAAAAGACTTAGAGGGGACTTGGTGGCAGCCTATAAGTACATTAGGGACATACATCAGGGCCTGGGAGATCACCTGTTCACCAAGGCACTCCAGGAGAAGACAAGAAACAATGGAAACAAACTGACTGAAGATTGCTTTGAACAGACTCCCCCCAGAGGTGGCACAGTCATCTACCCTGGAGATCTTTAAAAAACATCTTGACGCACACCTTGCTGGCGCCATCTGACCCTAGCAGTCTTTTCTGTCCAAGTGCAGGGGGGCTGGACCTGATGATCTTGTAAGGTCCCTTCCAGACCCTAACATCTATGATTCTATGCATCTATGAAACCTGAATGATGATATGGGAGGAAGAGGAAAATGGGGCATTACATAGCAATGCCACTTTACATGAGAGAGGTGGGGGCTCTACAGCTTTTTTTAGCTTTAAGCCTAGGAAGCAATCCAAGTAAGTAAATTAAAGGCCAGATTCTTATGAATGTGTGCATACAAACATCCATTTGTATGTTCCAAAATGTGAGTGATTGGTGCCTCTTGAACCTGGGGGGGCACCCATAGAAGCCGCTGACCCTGTCAGGAGGGGCACCAGCCCTACCAACAGCATCAGTGTCGGCTGTCAGGGGGGACACCGTCCCCATCGGGGGGAGGGGGGGCACGTGCACCCTCTACCAGTCTCCTATGTTCTGAAAGATGAATGAGTTGGAAGTCAGGTGTGCACAAAAACAGGCTGTGGTCTTTGTCATGTATTCTTTTGAAAATATGTTCCTATCATTGAATAGACATGACCAGGAAGTAAGAAATAAAATGAGGAGGAGGAGGAGGGTCAGTCTTAATAAGGATTGGAAATGAATTTATGTAAGAGATGGCTTGAACAAAGGTTCTAAACTCCCACTGTAATGCATTTCAAAGTGACATGTAGTTTACTCACCCGGCAAACCTCCTATAAGAATTTTTGCAGACAAATGGGAGACGAAAGGGTTGAGAGAGTAAATGGAAGGAGAGAGCAGGAAAAAGAAGGAATTGTTTGAAAGAGTCATGGATAAAATTCCGCATAGAGACTTCTCAATACTTTATATATTCACAATGAAAAGCTTTATGCAAAATAACATTCAAATTAAAATCACATACTTAAATAGCTAGTCATCTAGTCACATACATAGAGGTTGGTAAAAATGCATTTATACTATCTATAACTTAAAGCTGAGTAGCTAAACTGAGAAGTCGGCAAAGAGTAACCTTCTCTGGTTTAATTTGTCTTCTTATTTTCATATTACATAAACTTATAAATATGAAAACATAGAACAAAGTTCTAACCTTGTCTGAGTTCTCCAGTAACATAAATCACTTTCCTTCTATGATTTATTACATCACATAACCCCCTAATAGGCTCATAATTCACAACTGCTTATTAATTATTGTGTATACCTTCAAATGACAAAAACAATGGACAAAAATTGCCAACATCAGAGTGTGTGGGTTTGATTTACAGCCACTCATAATGCTAAACCTAGAAATTTTGTTCTCAGTTATATTTGAATTATACATTAATTCATTTCTTTTCATGTCTGTGGTACCATTGTAGACTGAAAAAATCAATGATTTATTTTACACATGCAAGCTGAAATCAAGCCCTTTAATATTTACAGATATTAGATCAACTGGATAATTCATGAACAATAAAATGAAAATCATGTTCCACTGAAAGTGCTTAGCATTGTATTGTGTATTGGCTGATGAGAGAGGATCCCCAAGACAATGAAACAGAACAATACCAAGAGATCTGCAGAGAATTAATATTGAAAAAGAGTTCAGGAACTCTGGATGATAATCAGCCAGTGAGCATGCCAAATTTTCAGTGGCATGTAAAGTGGCTATGTCATTTTAGTACAAACCAAATATTAACCCCCAAATAATATTATTTTTTCAGATATCTCCTTTGTAAACTGAATCAGATTAATGTATCTTGCATGTTTATTAGATACAGAATATTTTTTTCTATTCTACTTTAGTTTGAGTGGCATAGCTTACACTGTCACATTTACCATAGTGAAAAAAAATGTTAATGATTAATAATAGCACTTACATTAATTTAAGTCACAGTGATCAACACTGATAACCAAATGCAATAAATGTGAAATGTATTTGGTGCTCTTAGCACAGTGCAGTGGTATCCACATCATCACCATCAGCATCACCACAACTGCTAACCTGCTTGGCAGACTTGCACATAGCTGTACATATGAGGGAAGCTAAGCCGATGGTGGTGCTTCTGAAGATTTTATTACATCAGCAGCACAGAAGTGAGTGGTACAAAAGACTTATACTAAAGGGCAGAGCCAAGCAGGTGAAGGGGGGCAGGGGGCGGAAGTGCATGGTGCACCTGCAACCCCCTTTGGGTCCTACTTCACCCAAAGTTTAAAACCAACTGCCCAGCAGTGGCAGCAGCATTTTTAGTCAGACAGTACTGAGGGAGTCGACTGACTTCATGGCTCATTGTAATTTTCATTATTCCTTCTAAATCCTTCATTCCAGAGGTGTTAATGACACTTTCTTCTTTTTAATGGTCTTGATGTTTCATCAGTCAAGCTATTCTTTGTTCTGCTATTCTGCTGTCTGTTAGCTGCTGCTGGTAACGAAGGTCCTATTTCGCAGCCCTTTAGATAATTTTTTAACTCATTCCAAGGTTATATTTGTTTTTGCTTTAATTTTCAACTGAAATATACAAGCCAAGCCCCCTGGCATATTAATAAAGTTTCTAGTTTATTTCTAACTGGAGAAAAATATGTGATGATGCACCTCACTATCTGCAGCCCCCTTCTGCCTATGCTTATACTTGCTCTTTGCCTCAGAGCGTGACAATTATGGTGGGAGCTGGAGCCCAACAGTGCAGGATAAACCAGACAAACCACAAACTAGGTTAACCACTTTGTTTACCCCTTTTGATCACTTGAACCTTTGCCTCTCAGCAGTGCTCCCTCCTTTCATCTCTCTTTCCCTATCCTTTGATTTAAATGACTTCATTTTGTTCTATTTAGTGCTCCTGATCTCTGCAAATCTATTCACACCACCTGATGAAGGATGGAAGCCAATGGAACCTCATGCCCCTCTGAATAATTTAATCTATAAATGCAACCCAGTCCTGCCTTCTGCCTAGTCCAATGGTTACATTGGACAGAGCTAGACTGAGGATTTTGAAGAAAGCTAAGCAAGACAACTCTTGACATACACTTCCAAATCTTTTGATCTCTCCCTAGCTTTCTGCTGCAGAAATATAATTACTTGTTTGCTTCTTTCAACATCACCAGTCAGTTTACATCACAGTTTTCATCACAAGAAAACGGTTAGAGACTTATTTGTTGGTTCTGAGAATGTGAAGATTTTCCTTCTTCAAGGCTAACTCTATTTACAGGAGACTTCTGCAAGGCTCCACAAAATCCTGTCAGCTGATAAATGCAGTATGAAGTTTTTGCAGTTAACGAAAAACAGCCCTTTCCAGTTTTGCACATGGTGTTAATGTGAGTTTGGATCTTAGGCCTTGATCCATCTCTAGTTTCTCCTGCACCTTGCTGGTAAATGACACAGTGGTTAGGATGTAAACAAACCTTCAGCTTTTCCTTTAGATTTAAACTTGGCATGCAAATCACTTCAGATTCTTCTGGGAACTAAAACAGCCACTGCCTCAGGAATAAGAAGTGGAACACACAGCAGAATCTCTGAGTATTCATCAACCAGAAGCAGCAGCAAGTGATACAAAGTTGCTTTGGGGTGCAACTTTTTGTCTCTGACAAACGTAAAAGGCCAGCTCTCAGGGAAGCATGCTGAGAAAAAAATTACTATTAAGCGAATAACCTGATTTTGGAGCAAGGTCATATGGAGTTAGCAAAGGAAATATTGTATTGAAAAGTCTGTTCCTGTGTGTTATATGTCACCACTACACAATCTTCCTAGGTAAACTATAGAGACTGAACAAACACTAGGGCTGTATGAAACTTTGGTCACTGATTCGATTTGGAGGAGATTCGACCCGATTCAGCGGCCGAATCTCCGAATCCAAATTGAATCAGGAGACCCATTAATCTCTCTGAATCGAATTGGAAGCCTCTGAATCAATTTGGAGAGGTTCGATGATTCTACTGTAGACACAGCTTTATATGTTTTTTCTACATACCTCAAGGTACTGGTGGAGCCAGAAGTGGAACAGAAGTACTTCCAATCTACTTCTGAGTCTGCCATGGAGTGTGTGGGGCCCTGCCCCTGCTCACCTCCGGGCTCAGTGACTGATCCTCCTGGGTCTGGGGGTATCCGGGGTCCCTCCATGGCCAATTGCTGTGCTGAGGGGTATGGGGGCGGTCCCCGCATGCTCAGCGGTAGACCTGGAAGTGGACTGGGGGGCCACGCATGCTCCTGTGGGACACTTTATCCACCCCACCATCTCAGCATTCATGAGCTGCACCTGGTACCTCGAGGTAGGTAGAAAAAACATAAAAAGCTATGTCTACGGCCGAATCGCTGATTCTCTGAATCAGCATCAAATCTTCAGATTCAGCCGAATCGAATCAGGACAGTGATCTGAAACAGCGAATAGAATCAGTGTCCCCCCCCCGAATCGGGCCAAGTCCAAATCCAAATTGAATATGGCCCACTTCAAACACCCCTAACAAACACTTAATTCAAAAGTCCTTTTTTACATTTATTTTTCAGACTTTTCCACACCTTAAATGCCTGTTTAATTCAGTTTTAAATAATTATGTGATGAATAAGCCATCTCTTCCTCTAAGGAGACATTGCAAGCTTTCTCATGGTGAGGAAATGTTTGCTATCTGACATTGTGGAGTGAAATGGCCACTAGTATAGCATCATGGGTCCTAATTCAAATGCCACTGAAATCACTAGGAGTCTTTGAGTTGACTCCAATAAGCTTAGTATTGGAGAAAAGGAGATGCAGGAGCTCAGATAACATTTTAATAGCCTCTGAATTTATAGAAGCTTCTCCACATCTGGCTCTTTTGAGGTTTACCTATAAAAACAGTCATGCTGAGGAATGACTGAATACTTTCTTTTCCAATAAATCATTTCTATAAAATCTGCATGTACCTTATGATGTCTTCAGAGTCACTAATCAATACAGCTATTAGTAGTAACATTACAGCAATACTAGGGGCTTCAGTCAACATAGGTCTCATTGCACAAGATCCTGTACAAACATGAGAGAGAGAGAGTCCCTGACTTGAAGAGCTACTACCTAAATAAACAAGAGTCACCATTTTACAAAAGGGCAAAATGAGGTATAGGAAATAAAATAACACAGGAAAGCTGTATGAAAACTAGGAATAGCATGCATGTCTTCCAAGACCCAGTGCACTGCTTAAGCCACAAGATCAGCCTTCTTGAAGAAGGTTTTAACTCAGTTATGGATATTGTTTGTCCCTTTTAACTAGGACTGACTTCACTTTTGTTCATTTGCTTTATCTTTAGTTCAGGATATTCAAACAGAAGGTAGTTGGATCCAGATCCCCAGAAGGTATTTAAGGACATAACTCCTGTTTGTGCGCCCAGGTCCCACTGATTCAGTTCAGAGTTAGGCACTTAATCTTTGAAGATCTGGGCCTGAGTTCTCTTACTATTTAGCATGACAATTAGCAGGCCCACATTCTACACCTGGTTGGCTTATGCAATATTCCTCTACTTAATAAGATGACAAAAATGGCTTGTAATGTATAGCACATAGCATTCTTTTCATATTTTAAAAAACAACATGAGCATACTTGGTCCCAATTTATAAGTTTGGTAGTTCAAAAATTTAATTTAGTAAAATGAGACACTTTGGATTAAGAAAAACAATAACCCTACTCTTCATGGATGTGGGCTCAGGAAACTATTGCTGAGAAACTACCACATCATACAGACCTGAAGCATACTGTTTGTTATTCAACACATTGAGTCCAATAGTAGTAATGGAACATTGCTGAAATATAACAATCTGAGGTGCAAATTGGCATTCTCTAAAATAGGTAGGTAAATCATTTCTCTACAGTTGCATCCAAAATAAATAATGAAATTTGTACTAAACATGGACTATGAACTACAAAGCTCATGCTCCCTTTCTCTGGCTTCAACATTATTTAATTCTTTAATGCAAAGTGGAATAGCATTGACAGCAATGGCTGGGACTGCCCCATCACAGAATAACGCATATACTGATAGTTGGAGTAGTCTTGTGAGTGGTGTGATACTTGGATTTTAGTTTCCTCAGACAGAGGAAGGAACTGAGTGTGGGAGGGCCCTCCATGTGCTTGGTGGTGAACCTGGAAGTGAACTGGAAGTACTTCTGGTCCACTTCTGGGTCTGCCAGGGAGCATGCTGGGGGCCCCCCTGTGCTCCCCCAGCTCAGTGACTGGCTACCAGGGGAGCCTGGGTGCCCCCCCAGACCCATGAAGCACTAGTTGCCAAGCTGGAGAGGTGCAGGGGGGCCCCCAAGCGCGCTCCCCAGTGGACCCAGAAGTGGACCAGAAGTGCTGCCCACTGGGGAGCCCTCCGTGCTTCTGTGGGACACTCCATGTGCGCCAGCATCACAGCATTCATGAGCTGCCTGCTACCTAGAGGTATGTAGAAAAAACTTTTAAAGTTGTGTGATTCGGAGGGTTCCAGTTCAATTCAGAGAAATTAAAGGGTCCTCTGATTCAATTCAGATTCAGAGATTTGGCCACTGAATCAGGTTGAATCTCCGCCGAATCAAATCAGGGACTGAAGCATCGCATAGTCCTATTAGTTTACTCATGCCCACACTCAGCATTTTGCTTTTTGTAAATCCAATTCTGAAGCACCTCACTCTCCCGCTGTGTCATAATATCTAAGTCCATTTCAGGATCTGAGTCAAATACTCTATAAATATAAACACTGTGGGCATGTTTATACGAGATGCCATGTTGCCATAGTGACAAGTTACAGTGATGTAGCTTATCGCTATGGCGATGTAGCATCAGCGGGCACAAACTGTGATGTCGTCCCCACTGTGAAGTAGGGTTAGAAATGAGCCATGCAGTGCCAGGACTGTGCAGTACCAGTAGTTCCTGTGCAATCATTTAGTACTTGCTTTAGCATGCAGATGCGCCCTGTATATACAAAAATAATCAAACACATTTTAGAAGGGACTTGAGAAACTACAAGGTTAATGATATGACTGCCACAATGTCTTTGGAAATTTAGCTTGATTTGACAATCCTAGGATTGAAACCACGCATATTACAAAAGTAAAAATAAAATAATAAAAATAAATAAATATGAGAAATGACTAGATTCCATTACTTAGTAAATGCAGCTAAACCCAAATACAAAGTAAAAGCCTGAGCCCAGAACAACACTAAGATGCTGGAACATGGATAATTGATTGTAATCCTTAGATCCGTCCTTCCCCCTTTTCATTTAAAACTGAAGTGTCACATTTCTTTCTCCAATCTTTGTTTTTGAAAGATGACTGTGTCTCACAGTTTCTGAAAGGAAAGGGTGGCAAATTATAGAAGTAAAATAATAGAAAGGAGAATGAGAGAATTCAGAATTTTGTCAGCTTTGAAAGACTTGACATCCTCTTCAGCTAGCTCACAGTCAATTGGGTCTGTTTAAAGCACAGTGGCTGGCTTAGTTGAAACTCTATGATAGATTAGGTACTGAAATAGTTATAAATTAGTAACCATGTATTAATATCTAAAAGTAGATGGTTAGTTAAATGAAGATTGCACTTTTGTTTTCTTTCCAAATTGTAAGCGTTTCATATTGGTCAAGTTATACCATACACTTAAAAAAAAAGGTTGATGAACTGAATCAGTTTCTGATTCAGATTCCAATACTTTTGCTCAGTGTGAAGGAAAAGGTAGCAGGATTTGGTCCATAGCATCTGTTTGTTCTTAATTTCATAAACCTTCAAGGTTTGTGGTTGGGAAGAATCACCACAATCATGCTCCGAAATATTGCTGGGCTTCTTCAATAAGCTTCCTCACAAATATTTAATGAGACAAGTTCAAACAAAAAACAAGAATAAAAGATTTTTTTGTACTACCTTCTTTTAAGACTCTCCTCTGTTTTCATTTTAATAATGCCAGACTTATTAATGGTGAAGGATGTTCCCAATGCAATATGCATTTAACAACAGAGTCTAATAAATGCAAGCAATTAAATACCTAACCGCCGTGGTGTTTCCAGCCTCTTCCTGAAATCATACCACGTTATTATACAGTTGCTGCTGTATATGAACCAATTACACAAGAACCTCTGACCTACAAGCAGCTTTTTCTGGATATAAAGAAAAGGCAACACTGAAACTGAAGTCTCACCACTTTAACTGATGTAATTATTGTATGAGATGAAGTCACTGAGTCCCTTTCCGTTATCTATTTATAAAGAATGCAGGTGCAATTCAATGATATTGTTTTCATGCAGTTTGTCAGTAGACTGTCTTGACATTGCCCTTCAACAATAAAGGTTTGCATTTTACAGCAGCATGAAAAGCAGTGAAATTACTCTATGTCATACTACCTCAAGAAGGGATATACTCAGGGTTTGAATTGCACTTTGACTGTTGTGGGGGTCTGAAAAAAAATCGGGTTGTCCATCACGGTGCCCTAATAAAATCAGAGCCCCCTCCCCCCCCCCCAAGTTATTCTTAAAATTCTTAAATCTCAAATCTTACAGGGGGGCTCATCTCTTATTGGGGGAGGGGCTCAGCCCCCCTTAGCTCCCCCATAATTTGAACCCTGGATATACTAGGTACATTTGTATGAGTGATACATGATTCTTTCTGTGAAATAAACTTGAGATCATATGTATATTGGTTACATTTTCTTATAAATAAATAAAATAAATTTACTGTAAAATGCAAACCTTTTTCTTGATGAGCTATGCCAAGACAGCCTACTGACAAACTGCATGACAAGGAAATAATTTAATTTAATTGCACACATATTCAATGTGAAAATGATATGTATATTTGTAACATTTTCTAATTATGTTTAAGTCCAAAAAAAAAGGTATAACTATTTTCAGGTTCTGTCTGATCAAGGATCAAATCCCAGAGCTAAGCTGAAAGCATTTTACAATATAATGAACTGGGTTTAGTAGCAGCAATACCCTGCTCAAGGAGACTGTTTTCCATGCTCAATGGATTCCTGACAATCTGTCTGCCGTGGATTTTGCAGCTTCTTATAGATGTACCACGAACATTAGCAAAGAGTCTGTTGATATCCAATGAACTAAAAGGCTAAGTGAGTATGGAAGTCTCGGTGGTCTCCACTATCAGTATCACTGGTCATCCTCCAATGGCACTGGTTCTCAATGTTTTTAGACACAGAGCACCACTTGGTAGACTCAAGGCACCCCTCAGAAAAAGCCAGCTCTTAGTTTTCACTCAATTTTTGACTGCAGAAAAATAATAACAAAGCAATTCTTCTTTTGCAAATAACTCATGAAGATCACAACAGGTCAAAATGTTTTTAATGCTGTAGCTTCCTATTTGATATCTCTGGGTTTATCTTGTGAATCATGTTTGTATACCTAGCATTGCATGGCACATCACAACACCCTTGAAAGGGTCTTGAAGCACCCTGGAGTGCTGCAATACTCTAGCTGGCTAAATAACACAGGAAGTCTATTGCCTGTCAAGAAGAGGAGTTCTATTATACTGATAAACACAGTAAATAGAAGACCAAAGGTCTCCTTTTGGAGCTGAGCTGAAGAAATTCTAATGCATTACTTTTAAATGACAATATCAAGTTCTAAATAAAAAAGTCTCAGTTCATTAATTAATGAAAGAAGCACATAAAACTATTCTGCATTATAGGAAATACTACCTGCTAAACATACATATGAGAAGTAATCAACAACATAAGGTTTACAATTCCACAGGAATTTACAGACAACTGCATATTAGGGTCAAAACAACCAAAAAAAAATCTACATTCTATTACACAGCTTTATTATACTCTAGAAGGAAGTTTTCAAATGTTTTTTTCTTAAGAAAATATAGGAAGGCATCACAATTAAAAAAGCCCAAGTGTTTTGGTAGATTTTTTTAAACTGAAGTTTGTTGATAACCTCCAAAAATACTGTAAAATTACAAACATAGCCATACATCAGTCTCTTCTCCCAGTTTGACTACAGTTCCTTAGGGCTAATTTTCTGAAAACAGATAGGTTAGTCAGTTCTAATTGGCCTAATACTGGACATGCTGGTCCATGGTTAATAACCAGTGGATAGAAGCAGACTTAGGCACTGTTGTGCAAAATTTAGATGAGATGTTCTTGGAGATAGTCAGTCCATGGGCGACTGGTGCCACCTTAGTCAGGGGGCACATGCCCCCCGCCCTCCCCTAGCGACCAGTCAGGGACGGAGGGGGGGGGAGGTCCCCCCCTGGCCAATCTTGCCAACTGGGGGAGTCCCCCCGTGGCTGATTGCACCAACTGGGAAGCAGCCACACTACTGCCAGAAGCAGCCACGCTGCTCCTGGAAGTGGCTGAAGTGCTTCATTCAAGCGCTCCCACTCCCCGGCCAGCACTTACAGGGTGGGCACAGGCATTCCTGCCTGCCCCTCCTGCCCATCATCTAAAAGGGGAGTGCAGCCTGTCAGGGGGTACACCAGTGCTCTCGGGGGTTCATGTGCACCCCCATGCACCAGCTACACATTGCCACTGAGTCAGTCCCACTTCAATGCAGACAGTCTGTGCTGTTCAGGAAGATGAAGACTGAGGGCAGAAAAGTGGAAAGGGAAGAGATCCTTTAGTTTGGAGCCACACTCCAGCTATAATCCTAGTATCCTCTTTCACTATGGATATCCCTGTGGTGGGAAGGGTTCCCAGTATATACAAGGAAGGTTTTACTAGTGGGGGTCTATTAGGAACGTAGATAGTTTTGTCCGACACATCCAGCTGGACTGCAGGGCACAAAGGTAGACCAAGCATGTAGGAGAACTGCTAAGAAGGATAACCTGTGGTCATGGTTCATATTGGCACTAGCAACACAGGAAAGTGTAAGATAGTTCCTGGAGGCTAAATTTAGTCTTCTAGGGAAGACAGTAAGCTCCAGGACATCTACATTTGCTGTCCCTAAAACATAAAAAAGGTGATAGAGAAGTATTCCAACTAAAAGCAGTTGGGGGCGGAGGGAGCCAACAGGTGTGAGTGAACACAGTTTGACTGACATCTGTGGGAGAAGCCATAAAAACTGCAGATCCACACAAAGAAGGCAGGAAGGAGAGTAATGGGGCCTGTGTAAAATACAGAGATGGTGTAACAAGTTTTGATGCCAGTTTTTGTTTCCGCCTCCACTCTATTCTTGAGCTCTGACCTTTCTCCTGGGCTCTAACCCTACTTCCAAGCCTCTGATCCTGCTTTCAGGCCAGTTGAGACCACTACCCCTCTTTCCATCCCTAAACCACTAGAGTCTACCTCAGCTTTAAGGCTATGGTGGCCCAGGGCAGAACCACAATCCACTGCCTGCACATCCCTGCAATGGGCTCCGGTTTTGCAGGCAGAGGTGTGAGGGCAGGGGATCATGGCTCTGCCCTAGGCCTTGGCCCCATGCTGTCACAGCCTTGTCATCCTAATCCCAGCCCTGGCTCCATCTGCCCATCTTACTCCTGGGCACCACTCCCTGCCCACTTGTGGCTCCATCCCATCCACCCAGCCATGCACCTTGCCTGACTGTTCTCCATGGAGACCCCAGGATCACTGGCCTGTGACAACACAAGACCAGAGACTAGGACAGAGCTGCAATCCACTCCCCATATACCACTGCTGGTATAATCAGTGCTCATCATAGGGGTACATAGGGAGTGTAACACACTCTGCCCCAGCCCCTGGCCCTGTGCTGTCACCACCCAATGATCCCAGTCCCAGGCCTGGCTCCAGCCCTGCCTACCCATCCCAGTCCTGGATGCCACTCCCTACCCACCTATGTTCCTATCCCATCCACCCAGCTAAGCATGGGGCAGAGGCACTTAGGGAATTTTGGTGAGCTGTTGCAGGTGGGGAGGAGGGGTGCTGACTAGGGCTGTGTGAAGCTTTGGGTGGTGATTCAATTCAGAGAAGATTCAGCCCAATTCAGTGGCTGAATCTCTGAATCTGAATCAAATCAGGGGACCAATTTAAAGGTCTGAATCAATTCAAAACTCTCCAAATCTTCGGAAAAGATTCGGAGAGCTTTGATGATTCGGGCAGTCCCTGGTTGCTGCAGCAGGGAGCTGCAGCTGACTCCGAACTGGTAAGTACTAAGGGCAGAAGAGGTGGGGGGGGGCTGGGGGAGAGGATCATGTGGGGACCCCTGCCATCCCCTCAATCCTCCGTTCCCCCAGCCCCCACATGTCTTCCCTGCCCGCCCCAGCTTGGTACTTTAAAAAAAAGCCCCAGTGCTCACTGGGTGCTGCCGGGTGGCAGGGGGGTGTGAACTCCGTTGCCTCCACTGCCCCATGCTGTGTGGGGGGCTATGCATGAGGTCCCTGGCCCCCCCATTCCCCCAGCCCCTGCATGGGTGCCCTGCCTGGGCCAGCTCCGGCCCTTTAAGAAAAAAAAAGCCAAGAAAAGCCCTGGGGCTCATCACTTCTGCAATGGCCTTGGGGATTCAGGGACTTGTACAGAGCCCCCCACATGGTGTGGGGCAATGGGGGGCAGCAGGGATGGCCCCCCGCTGGCAGAAGTGGTGAGTCCCAGGGTTTTTAAATTTTTTTTCTTAAAGGGCCAGAGCTGGCCCAGGTGGGGTACCTGTGGGGGGTCTGAGGGAGCAAGGGGGGGTCAGGGGGCTTGTGCAGAGCCCCCCATGCAGCATGGGGCAGTGGGGGGCAGCAGGGATCACCCGCCACCCGGCAGCACCAGGGCTTTATTTTTAAACAAGTTCCAGCAGCTGGGGCAGCCATTGTTGGGCTGCAAGATGGGGCGGGGGATGGGCTTGGCTGATTCAGAGATTCGGCAGCAGCCAAATCTCCAAAGCAGATTCAGCTGAATTGAATCAGGACAGTGATTTGAATCACCGAACCGAATCACTGTCCCCCAAATTGACCGAATCTGAATCTGAAGCGAATACTAGCTGCTTCACACAGGCCTAGTGCTGATTCAGTGCATGACAGCTCACCAAAACTCCCTAAGTGGCCCTATGGCCCAAATAATTGCTCATCCCTGATGTAACCTGTCTCTAAAAACCTCAGTACTAGATGCCTAGAGGATCACCAGTTTAACAGTAGTCTTTAAAAAGAAAATCTGAGAGGCTCTAAGGAACTACAGACCAGCAAGCCTAAACCTGGCCCTGGCAAATTTATAGAAACTATAATAAAAAATAAAAATTCTCCATTACATGAATGAGCAGGATTTACTGGGGAAGAGACCACATGACTTTTGCAAAGGTGGGGGAGGGGGGTCTCACCAATCTACTAAAGTTCTTTGAGGTCATCAAGAACCTCAGTGATCCAGCTGCTTTAGTTATCTGGAGTGCAAAGCATAAATGAAATTAGGCTGCTGCAGTAACTAGCTAAAAGAAAGGAAAGAGAGAATCAATAAAAATCAAAAAATCACTTCTCACAATAGAGGGAGGTAAGTGGGATCCTTTAAGGATCTGTGTTGTGGCTTGAGATATCTAATATATTCATAAATGATCTGGAAAGTATGAGCAAAACCCACAGTTTTTCTTTTCTTTTCTGTTTTTTAATGCATTTCCTCCCCTTCCCCAACCATTTCTGACTTTTTCGCTCCCTCTCTGTTCCCTATAGATAAATATAAGTGAGCTCAGACTTAGGATAAGTTTTAACATTTTAATTTTGGTAGCACATTTTTGATTTTGGATATCCACTGTTTTATATTGTATAATTGTTAGGTTTGTATTGATTTTTACTGTTGTATATTGTATTATTATTATTTTTTTAATTGATTTTTATTGTTTCATATGGATATTGTATGGTTGAGGCCTATGTTTGTAAGTGAACCAAAGTCATGTCAAGTTTCCATTTTATATGTCAAGTCTCGATCTTGTGTCCTCTGCCTGGGCATTCCCTGTGTCGCAACTGTATGAGTCACGTATCCCTCCCATGTAAATTGGTTCCCGGATGAATGAGTGTGATTGTGAAAGATTGAAATATAATGGTAGCAGGCCTCTACTGAATGGCCTGTAATGACTGGGCCATCACCTTGCATTGATTCATCCAGGAACCACAGACCTCACCCAGGAACAGAGACAAGAACCCAGCATTTGAAAGACAAAAGACCCTGAAGAACCAGCAACTCTACCATTGTACCCCACCATTACAGACACCCGAAACTGCACATCCCTGCATGGACCACACATGCTCAGTATGCCAGGAGCTGACCCTTGCCTGGGCATGCCTCCTGTCACTAGGGTCACACAAGGTCTGCCCCTATAAAAAGGGGCAGGGAAGACAGACCCAGTGGGACGCCCTCAGACAAACCCAGTGGGATGCCCTCTCCATCTGGACCAGCACCATGCCACACCACCTATCCACCCAGAGGCCCTGCTGGTGACCCCACTCTGGACAACACCTACTGGACAAGGACCACATTCCAGCCTGGATAGGTAGATATTACCTGCACACTTCCTCCTACAATTTAGATTCTCTCTCTCTCTCTCCTCCTGGACTTCAGTGGACTTCAGCCCCTGCACCAAGTCTCTATAACCCCTGCTGCCATTGTGTGTGTGTGTGGGGGGGGGGGGTGTGGAAGGGAACCAATAAGACATTGTGTCACCATCTCCCCTGTTCAATAAAACCACTGTCATTTGCAACCCCAAATTGGGTCATGTTTTACTGAATTCCAGTCCCCTCATCTTAAATTCCAGCCTCATTCTCTCTCTCTCTCTCAGCTCCAGCCCCCACCCTTCTCCACTAGTTTCCCAATCTCCTCTCAATTCCTACTGCCTTTTCACTGTGAGTTTCTGCTGCCTTTCTCTGCTTTCCCACTGCCCCTGCTGCCTTTCAGTCTCTCCTGCCACTTTTCCTGTGATTTACTGCTTCCCCCACTGCTCCCCACACTCCTACTGCCTTTTCCCTGTGACTTTCTGCTGCCTTTCTCTGCTTTCCTACTGCCCCTGCCACCTTTCAGTCTCTCCTGCTGCTTTTTGTGTGATTTTCTGCTGTCCGTCCCTCTGTTATCAGGCTTCCCCCACACCTTCTATAGTCCTCCCCCCCCCCCCCGTAGCTTCCCAGTTCCTCGTGACTGTCCTGCAGTTTTCTCCAGCAGCTGGAGCCTTTCTCCAGCTCCCAGCACCTACTGCCACTCCCTGCAACTTCTCTAGCTGCCCCGGAGCCATCCTCTGACTCCCCATACCCAGAGCCCCTCTTTAACACTCACACTTTCCATTAGTTCCATTTTCCTTCTCCCCACCTACCTTTCCAGCTCCCCCATAGCTCTGGCTCCAGTCCCAGCCTCTGTGCCGGCATCACTCCCCTGTTCTGCAGGCTTTGGTCATTGTCTTTTAATCACTTAAGATCAATTAAGCTAAAGTTACCCCCAACCTCAGTTCTTCAGCCTAGGCCCCTCCAGTCTACCAGTTCTAATCCCAACCCCGGTGACTTTCACTGCCAGCAACTTTCACTCCCTATACTTCTACTTTCTTACCTTAGCCTTTCCCCAGGTATCCCAAGTATACCAAGCACATACATACGTACATACATACACATCACAACACCCAACTTAGGAACTCACCTGTGTGTATGTGTAGGTGGGTTGTATGTGTGTGAACTGGTGAGTGTGTGTACTTGTGTGTGTGTGTGTGTATGGCATTGTGTGCAGGATATACAAATTAGTGATCTGTGTCTAACTTTTGGGGTGTATAGTGTATGTGCTTGAATTCATGACAGGTATGCATGTGCGTAGGCTGGTTTGGATGTGTATGTGCCTGAGCTGGTACTGTGTGTGTGTATGCACCTAATTTATTTTTGTGTTTGTATATGTGCACTTATGTCACACCCTCCTGTCTAACAGCTCAATATTGAGATCCTGAGAGTTGGCCTGACCACAGAGGGCAACAAGTAGAACTAGAAAAAGTACAAAAAAGGGCAACAAGAATGATCAGGGGAATTTTCCATATGAAGGGAGACTAAACAAACTGGGACTTTTCAGCTTAGAGAAAAGATGACTAAGGGAGGCTATGACAGAGGTCTATATAATTGTGAATGGAGTGGAGAAAGTAAGTAAGGATTTATTTTCTCTCTCAATATGAGAGCTAGCAGATGGAAAAAATTATTAGGAAAAGGTTTTGAAACAAACAAAAGGAAGTTATTTTTACACCGGGTGCAATGATCTGGGGATCTCATGTCACAAGATGTAGAGACTGATCATTTAACCAGGTTCAAAATAATATTAGGCATGTTCAGACAGGATAGGTTCATCAGTGGGGATTAAATATTGAAAGGGCTACACATTACAAATTAGGACTTCCTGTACATCTGAATGCTGGAAGCTGTAATGGAAGAGGGGCAGGGGACAAATCAGGCTGGAGAGTACCAGCAAATGCTAATATACATATGTATACACACACACACACACACACTCTTCCCCTTAGCATCAACTCCCTATCACTGTTAGATACAGAATACGGCTGTGTGAAGAGTTGTCGACTGTTTAGTTTTGTTGCTATTTCAACTCGTTTTGAACTCAAAACAGCAAAATTTAAATGAAACAACGGGTTTCAAAACAGCCTCGAAATGAAACAAGGCAAGTCAAAACATTTTTAAAGTTTCAAAACATTTTGAATTTTGAAGCAGCCAGGTTGTGGGAGGCAGGGAAGAGCCAGCGCTGCACTCCGAGTGGCTCCACAGCCCCATGTGGTTCATCCCCATGGGGAATGCAGTCCTGGCTCGCCCTGCCTCCCCAGCTCCTTGGATTGAGCTGATTTGCTACAGACTCTGCACCCTCCTCGGATCGGCTCTGGTGTGGGGCGCGGGGCAAATAAGCATGTGCGGGGGCTCGCAGCTGCCCCAATCCCAGGGCGGGGGTGGGGGCAGGTCTCCACACAAGCCAATTGGCATGAGTGGGTCCCCGCACGAGCACCCTCCTCAGATTGGCTGTGGTATGGGGCCAGGGCAACTCAGCTCATGTGGGGACCTGCCACCACCCTGATCCCAGGGCAGGCCCCACACCCTCTTTGGATTGGCTCTGGTGCAGGGCCCAGGGCAAATCCACTCATACAGGGACCCACCACCACCCTGATCCCAGGGTAGTGGCGGGTCCACTCATGAGCTGATTTACACCGGGCCCTCCACCCTCCTTAGATCGGCTGTGGTGCGGGACCTGGGGAAAATCAGCACGTGCGGGGACCTGCTACGACCTCAGGTTCAGGGCAGCAGCAGGTCCCCACACAAGCTGATTTGCCCTGGGCCCTGCCTTCTCCTCCAGTCAGATCTGGTGCAGGGCCCGGGGAAAATCAGCTTGTGCAGGGACCTGCCACCACCTCCGGATTGGGGTGGAGGGGGGTCCCTACATGAGCTGATTTGCCCTGGGCCCTGAACCTTCCCCTGATCAGCTCTGATGTGGGGCCTGGAGAAAATTAGCTTGTGCAGGGACCCGCTACAGCCTCAGGATCTTCCTGGCATAGGCTGTGCCTAGCCAGCAGCACCGGCCTCCTGTCCTCCAGCAGGCAGATCAGGGGTCTGCATCCCCAGGAGCAGTCCAGCACAGTCCCTGCAGCCCTTCCAGGTGTGCAGGCGAGCCTCCAATCTGCCTGCTGGATGACAGGAGGCTAGTGCTGCTGGCTGGACACAGTTTGTACTGGAAAGATCAGTGCTCCTGCTGGATCCAGCCAGCAGCACCATCCTCCTGTCATCCAACAGGTGGATCAGAGGCTCCTCTGCACCCTTGGCAGGGCTTCAGGGGCTGTGCCAGACTGCTTCTAGGGGTGTGGGCCCCCGATCTGCCTGTCGGATGAGAGGAGGCTGGTGCTGCTGGTTGGGGCCAGTGGCAGCACTGGTCTTCCTGGTGCTGGCTGTGGAATAACCTATGGGCAAAACATCGAAACAGCATTGAAACAGCAAAAGAGTTTTGATGAAACAAAATGGAACGGTGCTTTTAAAATGAAACAAAACGTTGAAATGAAACACTGTTCCATCGAAACATCAAAACAGAAATTGAAGCAGAATTATGCTGTTTTACACAGCCCTAATACAGAATACTAGATTAAATGCATCTGTGGTCTGACCCAGTTCATAATCTTATGTAAATAGTTTTCTTTCCCTTCTTAGTGCATTAAACTCATCCAAGCTAGGCTGAGCAACAAGAGAAGGTCTTAATTTTTATTTATTTATTTTTATTGTAGAAGAAGATCTCTTGCACTGAAAGTCTGGAAAACCCCAAGTTAATGCTCACAGTGGTATTATGGAAAAAATAATTAAATCAGCCAAGTGACAGGTACAGCAAATAGATATAGAAATGCAGATATATATAATATATATTCCAAAGCGGAGACTATCAGAATTGGCATTGGCTGTATTTTTTCTAGTAGCTTTAGTAAGAGGTTTCTTTTCATACAAGGGATATAATGCCCTACAAAGTCAGCACATCCAATGATTCAAGTTTTCATACAAGCATTTATTGTAAAGATGCTAAAAGGGTTGATCTGATTCTTATTGAAAGCAAGGCAATCCTTGATGAATTACAAATGAAAGAGGTTTCACTTGCATAAAGATGGCAAAAATCCAATCCAGGTAACACAAAGAAAAAGAGCAAGATTCTGGCTCAGTCAGCATACCTACGCAGGAGAGTCCAGGTGCCTGCTTAATCCCCTACATAAGCAACTCAAGCTACAGTTTATAGTGCAAGAGGAAGGCATTGGTCAATGTCACTGAAGTGTGGATTAAATTAATTATATAATGCAAAGATGCAGTTGCTGCATTTGAAAGAACAATAAAGCACCACTTGGCTTTCCCAAACTACCTTCTGTGACCATTGTTTTTACATGAATTATCATCATCTCTCCATTATTTTGTGATTCCCCTGCCCATCTGTTGTATTCACCTGCCATTTGCTGCATCCTGTGCCATAGCAACTGTTTGGCACCCAGGACAAAGCCTGCAGTGGCAGCCTGCCCTCACCCCATGCACAGATCCAGGGGGGCACCCCCCCATGCTAGCCTGGGAGTGCATGAAGCAGCAGGAGCTGCCCTTCCCCCATCCTGCACCCCCCCCCCCACATTAGCTACTTGTGGCTCCATCCCACATCCCGCCCCAGCTGGGCAGCACCTGTTGGCGCCTCTCATTTCAGTGCCCAGGGCAGTCGCCCTGCTCAGCCCCCTCCCCTTACTACAGCACTGGCTGCATCTATACTCTATCATGTATTTGCTTTGTAAGCTCTTTGGGACACGCACTGTCATTTCATTGTACACGTGCACAACAACTTTTACTGAGATATTTAGGCACAATAGAAAACCCCCAAAATAATCATCATCACAAAGTAGCAGAGATGAGAGGTAAAAATATCAGTATGTCCTGCTCCTTTACTGACCCAAACTTTACTCCCATTTGCACTTGTATAACTGCCACTGACTCCAGTGAGTCTGCCTGGGTAAGACTGAGAGCTGCAGTAAAGCCATTTTGGGCATAATTCTGCTTTCACATTTCATTAGATCCAGTTCAAGATGAAAAACCATTTTTAACAACATATAACCTTTCCCTTACATTGGGCACAGCTAGCTAAGGGCACAGTAACTAGTGTTCTAAATAACCAGGTGCATAGTTAAGGTGATAAATTATCCACTAAGGTGCTAGATTAAAATATGGTGCAATGAGCACTCAGGAGGTCTAGAAATAAGGTAAAAACAGAAGGTTCTAAAATAGCTGCAAATAAAGCAGGAGAACAGATGATTCATTGCTCAAAATGAAGAGATGGGTCCCTCTACCTAAAGTTCTATTGAATTTGCTGTGGCCTTTAGCTGACCATAGGTATCTACTGGAGTCAAGATTGCAAGATTAGGTCTCAGCTGACAAGGTGGAATAAAGTACTCAGTAGGGAGGTGAAAGGTAAGCCAACAGCACTATTGTTTGAAGTAATATTTTCAAGGGATTTGCCCACAGGATCAGTAGAGGAGCCAACTGGGCATTATCAGTATCAATGTTCTTGATTTTATTTATAAGACAAGAGGTGTGGAAAAGGTAGAGTGATCTCAGATGGAAAGTAGAAGGCCAGTAGAAGGAATAACAGCCCTTTGTGGATAGTAGGAGGAATAAAATCATGATTATGATAATTAAAAAGTGCTCCAAACGAATTTGTTTGAGAGGTTCTAATCTGCTCATCACTAGATTTCAATCCCAAGGTCTCTATATTATCGTTTTTCTTACTTTAGTATTTTAAGCAAAGTTGTTAGAAAAAAATAAATCATCCAAAATGGCATGAGAGAGTACAGGAAAGAGTGTTGAACCAAAGTCCATTGCTGTCTCTCAGAATGCATGCTGGACATTTAAGAACACCATTATTGTTAAAAACCACTGAGTTCTTGCTCATAGTCCTCTATCTACCTTCTTATATTTTAAAAACAATACTTTCTTCTCATTAATATTCTTTTTCCTGACTCCAGGTCCTGTTTGTCTTGTTTATTGAGACCCTTGCACCAATCAAATTTGATTGCAAGCTGTTCTGCAGCTGTCCATACTCTTGATTACCATACATTATTTCCACTTGGAAAGAATGAAAGTGCTTTTTCGGACTATGCGAAGCTTCGGTCACTGATTCAATCCAGTGGCAATTCGGCCCAATTCCGTGGCCAAATCTTTGTCTCCAGATTGACTCATGAGACCCTTTAATCTCTGCAAATCAAACTGAAACCCTCTGAATCAATTCAGAGAGATTAAAAAAGATTTGACAATTCAGATGTAGACACAACTTTAAATGTTTTTTCTACATACCTCAAGGTACCAGGCAGCTTGTGTATGCTGACATGGTGGAGTGGATGGAGTGTCCCATAGGAGCACAAAGGGGGTCCCCAGTGAGCTCAGCAGCAGAGCTGGAAGTGGACCAGAAACTCTTCCGGTCCACTTCCAGGTCTGCTGGAGAGCATGCTGGGCGGGCCCCCCCCAAACGCATGGCTCAGCAACTGGTGCCTCCTGGGTTGGGAGGGGCAATTGGGGCCCACTGCAGCCAGTCACTGAGCTAGAGGGGAATGTGCCGGGGGGGGGGGGGGGGGGAGTGTGCTCAGTGGCAGACCCGCAAGTGGACTGGAAGTACTTCTGGTCCATTTCTGAGTTTGCCGCTGAGCACACAGGTCCCACCTCCCCATGCTCCTGTGGTGCACCCCATCCACCCCAGCATTGTAGTGTTCACAAGCCATGCCTGGTACCTCAAGGTATGCAGAAAAAGCATTTAAAGCTGTGTCTATGGCCGAATCACTGATTCTCTGAATTGGCATCGAATCTTCAGATTCGGATTCGGCCAAATCGAATTGACAGTGATCCAAATCAACAAATCACATCACTGTCCCTGATTCAAGCTGAATCTGAATTGAATATGGCCTGTTTTGCACACCCCTCATGCTTTTACTATTGCAGATCACCATTCTATTGTTGCATGTACTCAGCTCATCACATCTACAATTTTGCTCCCTATTGAGAATGTCAGATCTCCATTGGAACAGATGGAAATGGTTTTGGTGAAAAGGTGCTTATCACCAAGAGACAGACCCTCAGTAACATAGCTTGATCATATTTCATCACTTTTCTCTTCAATGTCTGGGCAGAATAAAAATACAAAGACTGGGAGAGATTATGTACAGTGTTTACTGAACAATTCCATTTGAATGGAAAAGGGAAAAGCAGAAGGAAAAGGCCTTTCAGTTTACTCTGCTTTAGTCATAAACACCAGTGTTTTTTCCTGATTCTAGACATCCTAGTGTCTTGCACAAAGCAAAACAGAAAGCAATATGAAACAATCTGTTAGGGTAACAACTTTTTGGCAACCTAAGGAGGCAGTAATTCTATAGCTTGCTGTGCTGAGGGAAGTTTTTTACACTGATATGGACCCAGATCCAGCAGTGCTTATTCAGATGAGCCATCCTATTGCAGACTCAGTAAGTATGTATGGAATTTATGGACATTCAAAATGTATCCCTAGTGCTTCCCAGCAGGGTCATTCTTGACCACATCCTGTTCACCAGTTCCTGTTCATACGCTTCAGACCTTATGAAACCACTCTAGTAAACACAGTGTCCATTAACAAGCAACCACAGACTGAAGTTTTGAGAGTGACCGTGGGCCATGCATTGGGGAGGAAAGGAACACAGTGTGAATGGCTTCACTGACACATTCCCAGGCATGGTGTTTGCAAGCAAGAGTGGGATGGATTTGGGACCATTTCTGTCGGGAAGTGTTGGAACCATAGTGTGGACCTACTCATGAGAGTGCAAAGTTAGGACAAATACAGCACTTATGGTATTGAAAGTATCATTAGAATTATTTTAAAATAAATGACTGTCATCTAAATGTGGTTTATCAGCTACCTCCTCCTTACTGACTAAAGCTGTCCTACTCATATTTAAGGGCTAAAGTAAAGATTATTAGAATGATTTGTGTGAGTGCCACTAACTTATTCATAGATTCCTAGATGCTAGGGTCAGAAGGGACCTCAAAGGATCATTGAATTTAACACCCGGCCCATGACAGGAAAAAGTGCTGGGTTCATGTGACCCCAGCCAGGTGCTTGTCCAGTCTCCTCTTGAAGACCCCCAAAGTAGGGGAGATCACCACCTCCCTTGGAAGCCTGTTCCAGATTCTTGTCTCTAGTGGGTTATGGAATAGAGAAAATCCCACACAATTTACTGATTCGTTTTGATGCACTGGCTGGGGGAGTATTGATTGCACGATTTCACAATGATTGCACACTTAATTCATACAACACAATTTTATTTTAAAATTCTTTGCTACGCATATAACACTGCTTAGCTTTAAGAAATACCACAAACATTAAGAACACAATAACTACATATATCAGAAACAATGCTCCGAATGCACTTCCTTCCCAAACAATGCTATAAGAATTAGTATTACAAAAACAACTACAATTACAACTAAAAGTTAAATTTGAATCAATACTATTATTTTCATAATATACTTACAATCCTAGAATTCCGAGAAGCCAAACACCTAAATATGGTTTCATTCCTCAGTAGTACAATTTAATGGGTTGGCCTCAGTAGTACGGTTCAATGGGCTCGCCTCAGCAATACGATTCAATGGGCTGGCCTCAATACTGATAGGAACAAGTCCCCTTCCTTCAGTCCCTTTCGGGTGCTCTGCAGCTTCAGCGTGAACTAAGAGATTCGTGTTCACGGAGAGGGTGGTTCAGGTGATCAGTCTGATCCGGCCTACACTTGCGATTCTTCCTTCATTGTTCTGCAAGTATAGTCACCTCCATATTGGGACAGTAGATTACAGTTTTTATTGAGTGAGTTGCTGTCCTGAGCCACTCCTACTCACACCTGTGTTTACCCCCAAATTTGGGCTCAGATCTTACTCAACAGATTTTTTTGCTTGGTAATCAGTTTCTTTTGTTGATCATTTTAATTACTTTGGGGAACTTCCATATCACTGCAAGTAACCTTTTCTTTCCAATTTTTTCAAAAGGCCCTAGGGTTTGATCTCTCGGAACTCAGGATATTTGCTTTAAGGATCATTTTCAGGTTCTCTTTGTAAATGTCCTCTAAAGATAAAATTCAAAAGTTAAAACTTTGAGCAAAGTCTGGATCTTCCACACGTAGTCCAAAACAATGACCTAGATAAGGAGATAAATCTTATCTTCTTCCTGAAACTGGGTAATGGGCAACCATTACAAACATTCAAACTATTTCATTCAATATGACAATTCTGGCAACCCTAACCATGAAGAAGTTCTTTCTGATGTCCAACCTAAACCTACTCTCCATCAGATTGCGGCCATTGTTACTGGTTATTTCAAGGGGTGCACTGGTACACAGAGCATCACCTATTCCCTGCTGCCCTCCCCGGTGAATTTGTATACTACCACAAGATTCCCCTCTCAGCCTTCTGTTGCAGAGGCTGAAAAGGTCCAGGTCCCTCAGCCTTTCCTCATAGGGCCTTCCCTGCATGCCTCTAACCATATGAGTGGCCCTCCTCTGGACCTTCTCAAGGTTGTCCACATCCCTCTTGAATTGCGGCGCCCAGAATTGGATGCAGTACTCTAGCTGTGGCCTGACCAGTGCTGCATAAAGGGGGAGCATCACCTCCCTGGACCTGTTCGTGATGCACCTACTAATGCATGATAAGGTGAGGTTAGCTCTCCTAATCGCTTCATCACATTGATGACTCATATTCATCTTGGAGTTGACATCAACTCCGAGATCTCTGTCTGCCACTGTGCTGCTGAGAAGGTCATCTCCCAGCCTATAGGTGTCCTGGTGAGTCCCTCTCCTTAGGTGCAGTACCCTGCATTTGTCTTTGTTGCACTGCATTCTTTTGTTCTCTGCACACTTCTCTAACAGGTCTGCCTGGATTCAGTTTCTTCCCATCAATGTGTTTGCTTTGCCCCATAGTTTGGTGTCATCTGCAAATTTGAAAAAAGTGCTTTCCATACCCTCATCCAGGTTGCTGATGAAGATATTGAACAGCACTGGCTCAAGAACAGAGCCTTGGGGGACCCCACTGCCCACATCTTTCCAGGTGGATACCAACCTGTCCACCAGCACTCTCTGGGTATGACCCTTAAGCCAATTTGACACCCACATGACTGTAATCATCTATGGCACAGCTGCTCAGTTTGTTTATAAGAATAGGATGAGATACTGTGTTGAAGGCCTTCTTAAAGTCCAGGAAGATGATATCTACCTTGACAACTGCATCTAAGCTTTTAGTGACCTGGTCATTGAAAGAAACAAGGTTAGTCAGGCAGGATCTACCTGCTATGAACCCATGCTAGTTGCCCTTCAGCATTATATTACCCGATGGACTCCTATAAATGTGATCTTTGATAATTTTTTCAAGGGTTTTCCCAAGGATAGAGGTGAGACTAACTGGTGTATAGTTACCCAGATCCTCCTTCCTCCCCTTCTTGAAAATAGGGACCACACTGGCCCTTTTCCAGTCCTCTGGCACCTGACCTGACCACTACTAGTGCTCAAACAGTCATGCCAGTGGCTCTGCTATGACACTGCCTAATTTTTTCAGCACACTTGGGTGGAGCTCATACAATCCCGCTGATTTAAACACATCCAGCCCCTCCAAGTGTCTCTTTACTAGGTCAGTGCTGACAGTTGGTGGGCTGGTGTTTCTCCTGCCTCTGTCAGTAATGCATTTGGGAGACTTGTCTAGATCCAAGTTCAAGAATACAGAGGCAAAAAACTCATTGAGAACTCTGCTTTTTCCCTCCTATCTGTCACCAGTTACCCTTGTCTATCCTGTAGGGGTCCTATAGGGGTCCCCTTGCCCGTCCCACATGTGCCAGGGTTGAGGCACTGGAGAGGCAGGTGGCGGTACTCCAGGCAGAAGTGAGCAGGTTGAGGGGGATCAGGGCAATTAAGGAGGAGACTGATGGGTACTTCCTTTCTCTGCAGAGCCAGACACCAGACAGAGGAGCGGACTGCAGAAGCCCCGAAGCTGACACAGAAGGATGGACAACAATCACCTCCAGGGCTGGGCTGCTTGCCGCAGAAATTAATCCACTGGTGCAGTTGGGGAACAGATATGAAGCCCTGGCTGCACTGGAGGAGAGTGCGGTGGAGGAGATGGCACGGGAGGAGCCCCAATCCATCCCCAAGCAAGCTGAGGGCCAGACAAACTACTGGAGGAAGAGGAGATGGGTCATCGTAGTGGGTGACTCCCTACTGAGAGGAGCAGAGGTAAACAACTGCTGCCCAGATCCCATGGTGCATGAGGTGTGTTGCCCGCCAGGGGCCAAGATCCAGGAGGTCACAACACGGATTCCTGACCTGATCCGGCTCTCAGACTACTATCCCATGGTCCTCATCCATGTGGGAACCAATGACGTGGCCAGGAGTAGTCCTGACTGTGTCATGGGTGACTATAGGACTTTGGGGGCCAGGCTTAGGGAGACGGGGGTGCAGGTGGTCTTCTTGACCATCCTCCCAGTCAGAGGTCGCAGTAGGCATCACAGCACCTGCATCAGAGAGGTCAACCTGTGGCTCAGGAGTTGGTGCCATGGTGCAGGATTTGGCTTCCTGGACCACAACCCACACTTCCTGACAAGGGACTTCCTGGGGCACAATGGACTTCACCTCTCAATGAAAGGTAAAAGTCTTTTCTCCAACAGGTTGGCAGTTCTCCTATATTGGGCTTTAAACTAGCTCAGAAGGGAGGCAGGGAGGCAGAAGAAGGAGAACATCAGGAACCTGCAATCCATGGGACATCTAGCAGTACAGCAAAGGTAAGCATTGAGCAGCTAAGCAATAAGGGGCCCATTGGGCATCAGAGCCAGGGGGCAACAAAGGCACCAGTCACAGGGCTCAAGTGCCTATACACTAAATCTAGGAGCATGGGGAACTAGCACTCCTGCTTGCAGAAAACACCTACAACTTGTGGGGTTAACAGAAACCTGGTGGGACTCTACTCATGACTTGGCAGTATAAATTGAGGGCTATAAGCTGTACAGAAAGGATAGAGTGGGGAGGAGAGGGGAAGGGGTTGCGCTCTATGTCAGGAAGCCTTATACATTGACCCTTATCAAAATGGAATTGGAGGAGAAGAAAGTAGAAGGATTGTGGGTTAGGATACATGGAGGTCAAGGGGAAAGGGATTTGGTGGTAGGGGTCTGCTACAGACCCCCACACCAAGGGGAAGAACTAGATTTGGAACTCCTGAGGCAGCTCTCGGAGACCATAAAAACTAGGGAAGCGGTAGCAATGGGGGGCCTAAACTACCCTGACATCTGCTGGGAGATGCAGACAGCAAATTCCCACCGTTCATGCAGGTTCCTATCCTGTGTACAGGATCTCCACCTGATGCAGGAGGTACATGGTCCCACTAGGGAGAATGCCTTACTGGACCTGGTATTGGCAATGGGGGAGGACATGATAGGGGACCTACAGATCAGTGGTCACCTGGGGGACAGTGACCACCAAATAATAGAATTCACCATAAGGTGTACAGTGGGAAAGGTAACAAGTAGGGTGGAAGTGCTAGACTTTAGGAAGGCTGAGTTCAGTGAGCTTAGGCATTTAGCCAATGATGCACTGCAGAGTAAGAGATTTGGTGAAATGGGAGCCCAGGAAGGGTGGCTGTGCCTTAAGGAAGTGATCCTTTGGGCACAGAGGGAGACAATCCCGATGCGAGGGAAAAGGGGGAAAGTGGCCAAGGGGCTTCATTGGCTAACCAGAGAAATCCAGAGCAGCCTAAAGGCAAAAATGGGGGCATATAAGCAGTGGAAACAGGGAGAAATTACTAAGGAGGAGTATACCTCCTCTGCTCGCAGTTCTAGGGCTACAGTTAGAAAGGCCAAAGCTACCATGCAGCTGAGGATGGCATCTCAAGTTAAGGATAACAAAAATTTGTTTTTCAGATATATAGGGAGTAAAAGGAAGGCCCAGGGCAGTATAGGACCACTACTGAATGGGCAAAAGCAATTGGTGACAGACAGGGGGGACAAAGCTGAACTCCTCAATGAGTTCCTTGCCTCAGCGTTCCTAAACGAGGGGCAAAACAAGTCTCACAGTGAGATTGTAGAGAGGAAACACCAGGGCACCAGACTACCAAGTGTTGACCCTGAGATGGTGCAGAGTCACTTGGAAGGACTGGATACGTAAGTCAGCACGCCCGGATGAGCTCCATCCGAGGGTACTGAAAGCACTGGCTGATGTCATTGCATAGCCACTGCCAAGAATATCTGAGCACTCATGGCACACGGGCCAGGTCCCGGAGGACTGGAAAAGGTCCAATGTGGTCCCTATTTTCAAGAAGGGAAGGAAGGTGGATCCAGGCAACTATAGGCCAGTCAGTCTCACCTCCATCCTTGGTAAAGTCCTTGAAAAGATTATTAAGGCTCATATATGTGAGAGCCCAGCAGGAAAAATTATGCTGAGGGGAAACCAGCATGGGTTCGTTGCAGGTAGATCATGCCTGACTAATCTAGTCTCTTTTTATGACCAGGTTACAAAACACCTGGACGCAGGAGTAGGGGTAGATATAATTTACTTAGACTTCAGGAAGGCCTTCGATATGGTATCCCACCCCATACTGGTGAACAAATTAAGAGGTTGTGACTTGGATGATTACACAGTCCAGTGGGTGGCAAATTGGCTAGAGGGTCGCACCCAGAGAGTGGTCGTGGATGAGTCGGTATCGACCTGGAAGGACGTGGGCAGTGGGGTCCCGCAGGGCTTGGTCCTTTGAAGAGTATCGGTCCATGTCTTCATCAGTGACTTGGATGAGGGAGTGAAGTGTACTCTGTCCAAGTTTGCGGATGATACAAAACTGTGGGGAGAAGAGGACACACCAGAGGGCAGGGAACAACTACAAGCAGACCTGGACAGGTTGGACAAATGGGCAGAAAACAATAGAATGCAATTTAACAAGGAGAAATGCAAAGTGCTGCACCTAGGGCGGAAAAATGTCCAGCACACCTACAGCCTAGGAAATGACCTGCTCAGTAGCACGGAAGCTGAAAGGGATATCGGAGTCCTAGTGGACTCCAAGATGAATGCGAGTTGTCAGTGTGATGAAATCATCAGAAAAGCTAACTGCACTTTATGATGCATCAGCAGATGCATGACAAACAGAACCAAGGAGGTGATACTTCCCCTCTATCGGGCACTGATCAGACCGCAGTTGGAATACTGTGTCCAGTTTTGGGTGCCACACTTCAAGAGAGATGTGGATAATCTGGAGAGGGTCCAGAGAAGGGCCACTCATATAGTTAAGGGCTTGCTGGCCAAGCCCTACGAGGAAAGACAAGGGCACCTGGACCTCTTCAGCTTCTGCAAGAGATGACTGAGAGGCAACCTTGTGGCTGCCTATAAATTCATCATGGGGGCACAGAAGGGAATTGGTGAGGCTCTACTCACCAAGGCACCCCTGGGGGTTACAAGAAATAATGGCCATAAGCTAGCAGAGAGCAGATTTAGACTGGACATTAGGAAGAACTTCTTCTCAGTTAGCGTGGCCAAGGTCTGGAATGGGCTCCCAAGGGAGGTGGTGCTCTCCCCTACCCTGGGGGTCTTCAAGAGGAGGTTAGATAGGCATCTAGCTGGGGTCATCTAACCCCAGCACTCTTTCCTGCCTATGCAGGGGGTCGGACTCGATGATCTATTGAGGTCCCTTCTGACCCTAATATCTATGATTCTATGAATCTATCCTACCCTACACTTTCTTTTTGCTCCCTAGATACCTGAAGGACATTTTATTGTCTTTAATTTTTGTTGTTATCCTAAGTTCTAATGCTGCTTTGGCCTTCCTAACTGATTCCCTGCAAGTGCGAGCCAAAGACGTATATTCTTCCTTGGTAGCTACCCCCACCCACCCCACAAGGGATAGCTGTATGTCTCTTTTTGCCGTTAGGTTTTCCTGGATTTTCCTGCTTACCCAGGAGAGTTTCTTAGCCCCTTTGCCCCCTTTTCTATGTAGTGGGATTGCCTCCTCCTGTGCCCGAAGAATCGCTTCCTTGAGGAATGACCACTTTTCCTGGACCCCCATCTTGAGCTTTAATGCCCCACTAACTACTCTCCTAAGCACCCTGAAGTCAGTTTTTCTGAAGTCTAGCACTTCTTCCCTGCTGGTTACTATTCCCACCCTTCACCGGATTGTGAATTCAATCAATTGATGGTCACTATCCCCTAGGTTGCCTTGTACCTGAAGATCCCCACCAGGTCATCCCCTGTAGCCAGCACCAAGTCCAGCACAGCACCGCCCCCTAGTGGGATAGTATACTTCCTGTGTCAGGTGGAGGTCCTGACACAAAAAGGCATGCAGGTTAAGAACCTATGTAAGTGACTAGTTCTACCTGACTGATCCTCCTAGCAGATGTCAGGGTAGTTTAGGTCACCCATGGCAACCATATCTCTTGACTGTGTGGTCTCTAAGAGCTGCTCACAGAATTCCAGGTCTAACTCATCCTCCTGGTGTGGCAATTTATAGTAGACCCCCACTACCAAGTCCCTTTCCTCTTGGCCTCCTTGTATCCTAACCCACAGTAACTCAGTTTGGCCCTCCTCTGATCCCATCTTGACTATAGAAAATGTGTATTGTAAGGCTGTGTGAAGCTTTGGTCCCTGTTTTGATTTGGAAGAGATCTGGCTTGATTCGGTGGCCAAATCTCTGAATCCGAATTGAATCAGAGGACCCTTTAATCTCTCTGAATCAATTCAGACAGACTCAGTGATTTGAACATAGAGACAGCTTTAAAAGTTTTTTTCTACATACCTCTGGGTAGCGGGGGCCCATGATCACTGTGGTGCTGGGGCACATGGAGCATCCCACAGAAGTACAGGGGGCTCCTCAGCTTGCTTGGCAGCAGACCCAGAAGTGGACCAGAAGCAGTTCCAGGTCCACCGGGGAGTGTGCTGCCCCCCCCCCGCCTCCCCAGCTTAGTGACTAGTGCCTCCTGGGTCTGGGGGGGCAACCTGGGCCCCTCCCCATAGCCCAATCACCAAGCCAGGGAGGCCCAGAGGGGTTCCCCAGTGCATTCCCCAGCAGACCCGGAAGTGGACCAGAAGTACTTCCGGTTCACCTCTGGGTTCATTGCCAAGCACATTGGAGAGCCCCCCACACTGCTGTGGGATGCTCCATCCACCCCAACACCGCAGCGATCATGAGCCACGCTGCTATCTCAAGGTATGTAGAAAAATTTTTTAAAGCTGTGCCTGTGTCTGAATCAGCATCAAATCATCAGATTCAGATTTGGCTAAATTGAATCAGGCACAGTGATCTGAATCAATGGATCCATGATTTGGGCTGAGTCTGAATCTAATTCAAATAGGACCCATTTCGCACACCCCTAGTATATTGTCCCCTAACATAGAGAGCACTCCCCCCCTTTTTCCCTACTCTATCCCATCTATGCAACATATAACCTTCAATGCCTACTGCCCAATAGTGAATAGGGTCCCACCAGATTTCAGTTAACCGAACCAGGTCGAAGTTGTTTGCAAGCAGGAGTGCAAGTTCCTTGTTCCCCATGTTCCTAGCATTGGTGTAGACATTTAGGTCCCACAGTGGGTGCCCTTGGTACCCCCTTGACCTGATGTCTATCGGGCCCCTTAGTGCTTACCTGGCTTGATCCATTGCATGGCTCGTGGTTCTCTGAATGTAGTTTCTCACTGCCAGTTGCATCCCTGTCCCCTGATGAACCTAGTTTAAAGCCCGCCGGAGAAGATCATCCAACCTGTAAGAGAACAGACCCCTACCTTTAGAAGAAAGATGAAGACCATCTTGTCTCTGGATATCTCTCTAATGGAAGTGTGGATTGTGGTTGTAGAAACCAAAACCTGCACAATGTAAGTAATAAATTTATGTAAGTAGTAGTTGCATGACTATACACAAGAAGCATCAGATAGTCTTATCCTAAGACTCCCTTGTGTTTTTCAGTGGTTATTATATTACTGACCTATTGGTTTTCATCCTAGTAACCTTAGACAAAGTCATATAGCTGTTGCTCATTGTATTTTTGCACAAGATGCCCATTAAGTGAAGATCCATACAAAAGTCAAAATCTGATCAAAAGCATAAAATCTCCAGAGATGCAGAAGTAGGTCCTTTTCCAAAGACATTAATAGGGCAAAGCGTACCAAACTCTGGGTGCCAAATTCTGTCCACCAAAGTGTCCTTGTTCCCTGTGACTTCTTGTTTATAAAACCCCAGAAAAATGGGACTATAGGATAAAGAATCTTATCATTTGAACAATTATAAAAGGTTGTGTGTTATGTCTCCAGGAAGTGCTTTTCAAGGTTTGGTCAGGCACCACCATATCTAAATGGACTGCATTATAGTAAAAACCATGATCATAGCTTCTTCTTTGATTGTTTGTGGAAGTAGCTATGAACTCCAATGCTACTGAAGTTCTGAGAAAGCAAGACAGCCAAATCTGGTGAAGTCAAGGTCTATCCTTATGTTGATAAGTGCAGGTAGGATCCTCCATAAAAGTCACCATGGTTATGCTGGATTATAAAAACCAGAATCTGACAGTTAGTAATTGAATTGAGAAGGTCGTGGCCTTCCTTAGCGATCTCCAGAAAATGCTGCACTTTTCAGTTTTCTAATGAATTTCTACCATGTCTATTTAGTGGACTGTGAGCAAACTTATGCTGCTGAGCAGTCCTTAGTCAAAGTAACCTATTCCACATACACAGGGAGACTTGTCAATCACACTAAGATTCATCACTAATAAGTGCAGCCTAAGGTGTGTGTGTTCTTATACACTTACACAATTTGTACATCATCTAAATTACACATTATGTTTAACTCTTGCATAAAAGCAGGCAATAATGCCCAAGTGCTCTACTTTGTGCCCATCTGGAATTTTGCAGTTGTACAAAGGAATTTAAAGGCAGTTCAGAGTCCGTAAGTAGGGAGAGAAGGGAAAAAGAAAGAGGAGTGACTCAGTAAAACTAGATGGGAAGTTATCAAGGGAAAATTTCCTCCAAGGCATCTGAAAATATAAAGCCACAGAGGGAAAGGGGAAAAAAAATAGAGAATTAATAAAAGTTTAGAAATCTGTGACAAATACCAAAATTATTTTTCTCTACATAATATTGTAAGATCAAGTCCAGTATCTCAGAAACTTCAAGGACTAAAAGCAAACATTGTACATTCCACCAACAAGCTAAAGGTCATTAGGATGTGAGATCTCAGATTTAAAGCTGTGTGTGTCCTAGGACTGAATATTATCTGTCTTGCATCTGACACCAGCATGCAATGTAAGAAGAGGAGATGACACGGAACTGAGTAGTTGTATTTCTTTTTTACTTGCAATTATGTAGAGGTTTGGGATGGCTCCTCTCCTGATACAGTCAGCCCTGAATGAGCTGGATTAACACACTTTAGGTCCTCTCTTCTTAAGTAAAGAAGCTCTTAGAGAGCTTTGTTTGCATTCTCTTTGAAATGGCCAACAGACAGAATCATCTGAGAATGTAAACTGCATTTTGCCTGTTAGGCATTTTACATAGATTAATACTTTATTTAATATTATTTCCCTTAGAGACTCCTGCCAAACAGTCTGTGATAGTCTTTGTGTGCAATTTATTGTAATCCTCTCATCCAGCCTTCAGGAATTCTTCATGCTTAGCAAAAATGCATTTTGCATTAAAGTCTTACAAAAATATAGTACATATCACCTGTCGTTTTCAGGCACTTTGTATTTATGGATTATTGTTGGAGTTCTTGGGATATATGCAATAAAATTAGTACTCCAGATGTCAATGCTGAGACACCAAAAAATAAAAACCTCCCTCCCTCCCCCCCCCCAAAAAAACAAAAAAAAACAAAGACAAAAACAAAAACCCCAAACAAGCCACCAATTAGTTTAGGAATAGGAAAAAAGAATTACAGACCTCACTGGAAAAGACAAGTGTGTATTTAAATTGCTTCATTACATGAAAAGCCATGCTTCAGTTATCTTAAAGCTCTTGAGTTAACTTTCTTCCTAGTTTAACTTCATTGATGTTTGAGGAGTTAAAACAGGGATAAATTTGATTCATTACTCTGAGATCACTGTAAGAAGAGAGACAGTATAATTTTGCTATTAACACAACGTACCACATAGAGATGCATCGATCCACCAGACACTGACTACATCAAGATAAGCACTAGTTCTTGAAATCCAAGGTCTGCTTCTGTGAGTAAATCAATAGTAGCAAAAATGTGGTTATCTGGTTCCAGATTGCTCACTCTAGTAGAAGAAACAACTGGAACAGATTCAAAGGAAGGAAACCCTCACTAACATCTCCATGCAGACATTCTCCTAGGCTCATCTATCAGTGAAGCACAGGTCAGATTAGCAGACCCATGGGTGCACAGATTTAACTCCTTGCCTTTTCTTAGGGACATTTCCCCTCTCTATACATACAATACATACAATACCAATCCCAACTTCAAAAACTTTCAAAATTCTTGCTACCACACCTGAAGTTTAATCTGTCAGTTCGTTCAGAATTCTGGGATGGAGATTATCTTCTTGTCTCTCTGTTTGAAGCATATTAAACTGTTTTAGTTTTACCCTCCTTCCCATTAGCTACCCTGTCTTTGACCCTATGGTTCCATATCACTATCATCATTACAGAAAGTAAAGTAATGTATTCCTTCAGTTTTTGGCCCACACCTAGACTATATTTTTTACTCCTTTATCATTGCATAGTGACCCAACTTTTTCTTTCCTTGTTCTCCTGTTTTCATTTCACTACAGAAACTTTATTCTCTGAATTTCTTTTGCAAGGTATACTGCAATTTAACTTTTGACAATTCTCCTTTTATTCCTACTCTTCTTTATGATATAGCTTTATTTGCTGACCAACCTCTTCAAGAAAGATGTGGGCAGATTGGAAAGAGTCCAGCAAAGAGCAATAAACAATTATTAGAGGCCTGAAAAATATGACTTACGAGTAAAGGCTGAAATAGCTAGGATTTAGTCTGGACAAGAGAAGACTGAGGGGGGATTTGATAACAGGCTTCAAATACCTGAAGGGTGAGAATGGAAACTGGCTTTTCTCTGTGGCCATAGGAGACAGAACAAGAAGCAATGGACTCAAACTGCAGCAGAAGAAATTTAGGTTGGCGATTAGAAGGAACTTTCTGATTATTAGAGTGGTTGAGCATTGAAACTGGCTACCAGGCTGTGGAATCTCCATCCCTGGAAATTTTCAACAGCAGGTTAGACAGATACTTGTCTGGGATGGTTAAATCAAGGATGACCCTGCCTTGAGCAAGGGGCTGATCTAAATGACCCGGTGAGATCGCCTCCAGCCCTACTTTCCTATAAAACTTTTTCCATTCCTTTTAGGCCCTCTGCTTTCAGTACTATACTTTTGCAATGATTACTCATCTAGTCAAATCTTCCCTAAAAGCTCTTCCTCTTACCTTTGGGCACACATTCCAGATAGTTTTTGTACCCTTGACTTAAGATCAGTCCAAACCCATTCCTCATTTGCGATCCAGACCACTTTAGCCTATTCCATATATTATGTGCCTACATAGATTTAAATGTCTAAGTACACTTCTACTCCTATACCCATTTGAGATACTGGGAAACCATTAATGCAAAAGGTGTCCAAGTCCTCCTCACTGCTTTGTTGTGTTTTAATCATAATTCTAAGATGACAGCATGCATTAATAGATTTTTAGGGACTTGATCAGGCTGGAAGCAAGGCAGAATAAGTTTTTTTTAATTCATTCTCCCCACCCCCTTAAAAAAAATCTTTTCATTTAATTTGAACCAAATTAATGCAGCGCCACTTAATGGGGGGTGGTGGGGATTGGTTGGTTTTGAGGTTGTTTTTTTTAGGAACACTTCATTGATAATGTCTTCTCCACTGAGCTGAACCAAGTCTAAAATAGCATCACCTCTTCTGGTCTCATAGCACTAACGGCTGCCTGCAGCCTCTGTGATTTCACAGTGGTAGTTTCTACTTGATTGAACCCTGCTGCTAGCTATGTTCAGAAACATTTAAAAATAAAAGCACATGCCTGTGTGGGGGTCAATAAGATGAACATCACTCCTCAGCATGAACAAACCATGAGCTGTTCAGTGTCTGAAAGCAAGCCTGTCAATGAAAACTGTCTCCAGAAATGCTGGATCAGATTCATGCCTGGTCTTAGCTCTGTAAGCTTCCACAAATTTATACCAGAAATAAAATTTAACCTATCATTTACATGTTTGCAACATAAGATGCTTATGTGGTTAACTTGGAGTAGCTACACTGGAATCTGTGGGGTTATTCTGGTTTATATGAGCTGAGCACCTGGTCCTGCAATATCAAGTCTCAGTTGTCACAGTTCTGTGACAGGCAGTGGAATGAAAATTTATGTTCTTGCTCACTTTCCATTTCCTTTTTGTTTTCATCAGTTAGCATGGAGCTCAGCCTGAATCAAAATTCTCAGCTGTATATTCTGCACTTCAAATGTTGGGAATGTTTAAATTGTGAACATAGATCCTGCTCCAAAGTTTGTGCTTACAACTAATTTCTGTTTCTTCTTGGATTCCAGACCATAAACTTCTCACCTACCTATTTACAAAAATCAATGGGTGTAAGATCCTTATTTTTAAAATAAATGTCTCATCTTATGCTCATGAAGTATCTAGAGAAGAAAAATATATTGTATACAAAGACATATTGTATGATGCTATAAAATTTGCATTACTCTTGGGGGAATTATCACTTCATTGTAACAGAACCTGTCCCATTTCCCTATAAATCATTATAAGATACAAAAGCTATAGTTATGATGTTCTTTTCTGTTAGCTCCTCAGTATCTGAAGCATACCAAAGTATAGCATCTTTCAAAATGACTGTTGCTATGGTGATTTCAAATATTTTATTGAAACAGTAGTAGTTGAATAGGCTTCATTTGCAACCTCATAAAAGATGCTTTGACAGCCTTAAGTTAAGGAATGCAAGCTTCTTATTTGTCTTTCTTATATTTTACTTTACATACTGCTATAAATGGCAAAGCATCTTCTTTTTTGCTTATTTTTCAGCTTGTTTATATCTATACCTGAACAGAATAGGTTTCCAGGAAATCCAGAATGAGACCTTTTTCAATTTAGTTTTCACAAAAGAGTACTACAAAGCAATGCCGTAACATAGTCCTCATTGTTTGAGTTGTTTTCTGTTTTAATTACAGGGGAAAAACTCTAGTGCCAACTGTTATCACCTCTGTAACATCATAATGCATGGGATGACCTATAGACTTTTTGGGAGGGTTGATTAGAGTTCGTTGACAGTACATCAACACTTATTATATATAAATACTATTTACTTCCATCTAAGGTGACCCTGAATTTAAGACAACCCTCTAATAATTAGATTCTATATATGGAAAATGTATAAATTTCTTTTAATTTTCCAGATATAGAATTGAAGTATAGGACGGTTGTCTGGAATTTGTTCTGTCCTGTTCCACCAGACCCCCACAACAGGGAAAAAATGTGACTGGGGGGGATCCCCTTGCCCTCTGCCCCTCCCCACTTCTTCCCTCTACAGCCTTCCCACCCCCAGTCCTCGGGCCATTTGCACCCCTCCACCCCCAGCACCCCACAGCCTCTGCTTCTTTCCCCTCCCCACTCCCTAGTCTCTGCTTCGTTGCCCCCTCCTCACTCTAGCCTCTGAATGGAATTTGAAAATGTCACTGAACCACAGCATTTGCAGGATTGTTGGTGGGTGCCTGAGGCACTTTTAATGTTTTCTGTGTTTTCTTAATTTCAGTTTGACCTACTCAGTTAAAAAAGTAGTGTTTAATCCAGAAAACATGATTCCCTAAAATACAACTATTGTTCTGAAATGTACCAGAATTTCAACAGAGCCTTTAAGGCAGGGGATTTTATGTTTCAGAAACAAATGACCATCTTAGCAGTATAAATGGCAATTTTAAAACTGATGCTTCAAGACAGATCAAGTTATAGAAGGCAGTGAGGTGGACACGAAAAAAATTGTAGTGGCAATTATAAAAATGGAGTAGAAATACTGAAATCCCTTTCTTGTGATAGATATGCTTGCTCTCAAATGGTATTAACTGTGATTCAGATGATGCGGCAGTCTTGAGTATTTATTGAGGCATTAATTCTAAAGCTCCTGTCTTTGTATATGTTTGGCTGAATTAAATGTTTGTGAAACATATTGCAGTATAACCAGAAAAGCACTACAAGCTGATGGTCTCAGAAAAAGTTGCCATACAAAAATAATTTTTTCAAATGTGCGATTATGTTGCAGACAGATTATTCTTTCCTAGTGTGACTGATTTAGGATAATTTTTTATCAAAATATCTGAAAGCATGAATTAATTGAAACTCTGCCTTTGACAAGCACCCACTTTTGAGTAAATATTATTCTTTAGGATTTGAAAATTGGTCTTCTTTAACTCTAGGTCTGCCCCTGTTCTGAGTGAAAAAAGTAATTTAAAAAATTGGGTTTCTTCCTTGACGTGAAAGAACAAGCGCGGAACATGATGAAAAGACCCGGCGGATGCCGCTTCTGGAGCCAATAGCATATTAGGATAGAAGCTCCGAGAGCGGAGCAAAGAGAAGAACCAGATGTTTCAGCAAAAAAGGGAGCTGACAAAGAGTGAGAAAAAAGGAAGAAAGAGGATCCCCAAGGGATCAGATACTTACCTGGAGACTCCTCACAGCACCGAGGAAGAGCGGAGCTCCAGGAGTGGGGACCGATCCCCGAGGAGATAAAGCATGGGACGTGTCAGACATGGCGGACTTGCAGAAGTAAACAAAGAAAGGAAATTTTATCTCTTAGCCTGAGTGACTATGCCTGGTTTTACACCAGTGGGATTCAGGACACTAGTCGGGTCCAAGGTAAAAAGTAGACTCATTTGTCATCTTGCCAAAGAAAGTGTGAAGAGCGGGGTTTGAAGATAGAAGCCTGAAGAAAAAAAAAATGTCATTTGAAAACGAACAGACAAAATAGAAGTAGACTTTGCTCATTAACACCATATTCTGTTTAGCTTAGTTGGTAGTTATATAAGGACTTTATATATGTAGAATTACCAGCGTTGTTATTTGAGGTAAGGTTAAAAACAAAAAACACAAACAAAAACAAAAGTTTTTGTACAGAGTGTGAAAAGATAAAAAAATAAAGACAAGTTCGATCTGAATCCAACTGTAATTATCTATATCTTCAAGCGTGTGCCGATATCCAGAGAAGTGAGTGAGATAATTTACCCATAGTGGTCATGAACCCCTGATAGAGACATAATCTGAACGAATGATCGACCAAAAAAAAAAGGGATAAGACACAGCAACCTTCCCGACTAGCGACATCAAAAAAAAAAAATCCGAATATAATTATAACATCCAAGATGTGGCAGGCGAGAAAAGTAGGGACACTGGCGGTCCGTTAGGTGATTATATAGGGGTACGAGGTGATAGCCTAAGTATGACCACCACACTTGACATAAGGCAATCCTCTATTTTGCAGGAATAGTCATAAACACAGACCATTCCCTGAGATGGAATCTCTCCATGAACCATTCTTATGGCAGCATGGCTCTGCACTGTCCCTTCTTTGTCAGTTGCATGCAAATGGTGTTCTCCAGCCTGCAATGAGGCTGATATTCAACTAATGGCTGCAAGTTCTTTTTAGCTGTTTCTTACTTTCCAGAGAAGAAAAGCACTTTACATGGTAAGATGTATTTAGCACAAGTAAACAAAAAAAGCTACCAGAAAATTCTATGCAAACAACTAACAATTAATCTTACATCCCATTTTTATAAGAGGACTGTAACAGGGGGGCCTTCACAGGGCTGCTTTACCTCTGGCCCACCCACCTGTTTCTGGGCCAACCCCTGCCATGACTTGTTATTAATTAATTAATTAATGATCTTAATCAGGCGGGAGGCTGCCCATTTTCTTGCCCCGATGCCAGGGGTCTGTACCTCCCCTACACCACAGCCCATGCCTCACAGATGGCATCCACTGAAGTTACTCTCACCGGCTCCACACTGGGCCTCAGAATCCTCCAATCAGGACCCCTCCAAGATCCCTTCATTCAGGGGGGGTACCCCACCCTCATTCAGGGCTGCATAGCTCCCTGAACCATTTTCCCTTTCGGGCATGGTCCCCCGGGACCTTTGGCCACACAGGCTGTGGCCTCGCCTCCAAGGCTAGTCAGGACCCCAGGCCCTCAGCTCTGGGCATCCCTCATGGTGGGCGCCTGGCCCTTTTGACCAGTCTGGTCCTGGCCCCAGCATTGACCAGTTCAAGGCACTCTACATCAGGCCTCTGAGCCTCTAGTCCCACTCTCTCTCTGGGGTCTGCCTTCTGGCCCCTACTAGGGGGTTACCCACCCGGTTGTGGGAGCTGGGGTTAAGGCATCCTGACCTTCCTTCCACCAGGGTGGTAACTGGCCTGGCATTTCCTGGGGGCTCCCACACCATTGAGAGCCCCACCAGGCCACCCACTCTGGACAGGGTGCAGTTTTAGGCCATGCCCAGGACCAGGAGCCTCCTACCCATCCCATACAGCTCCTCCCTTACCTCCAGGATGATACAAGCGGCCTTGCAGCCAGACGATGTTGCTGCCTGGCCTGCCAGCAGCAAAATGCTCTGCTTATATGTGCAGCCCTGAATCTAAAAATGGCTGCTGCGATCAGGCACCTGCTGGCTGCTTGGCTGGGCCCTTAATGTGGCAGGCACAAACAGTGCCCTGCCACAAGGACTTTACTGGAATGATAGACTAATGTAAGGGATCACTCCTACAGATCTGTTTCCAGGATCCTATATGAATGTTGATTTAACTAAGCTCATTGCTTAATTAAGAGCTTGAGTAGTTCCCACCAACTTTAAATGAGACTACTCTTATGCTTTAAATTAGGCATGTGCTGAATCAGGCCTTTAATCTATGTATGTTAAACAAATTGCATTGTGTATTAGAGAACTAAAAGAGCTTGTACTCTGATCTCTTGTGGCAATGTTTAGATTAAGTCATTGTTAATGAAACTAGTAAATGTGTAAAGCACACAGCTTTGTGACTCATATGGTGCTACCAAAAAATATGTTTCTGTAGTAACAGAAATTAAGTTAAGCAGCAGATGTGATGATATTCTGGAAGAAGCATTCCCCCAAAGATCACTGATTACTATAGGCACAATACATCTTTTACCTGATTTTTTTTGGTGAGTATTTTTACTGATGCTTACATTAATGATTTTGTACCATCCTACATAACTGGACAGATTTAGTTTTAATGAACTGTCACTAGGAATATTTTAATTATATTGGATTGATTAGTATAAATTGTTTCTGGAAAGTTTGTCTTTTCATAACGTGCTAACATACACGCATTAACTATTTTGTTTACTTCTGATTCTATTAGGTTAGGTCCTGGGCTGCTCTATGTGCTGTTTGTTAGTCTGAAAATGTGTATTTCTCATTTGGATACCGCTTTTTAGAAACATGTAGGTCCAGATCCTTAGTCAATGGACACACCTACACATGCAATTAATGCTATTTGGCTTTACTGCACAGTACCTGCATATGCAGGTAGTAAATTTACAGTGCAGTAGACAAATTTACTGCACAGTAAGCATCTACACATGTAGATGGTGACACTGTGCAGTAGATTAGTCTACAGCGCAGTAAAACATCTTGTGTACACACAGCCATGTAAAACAAAATAGCTCTGTTCACTTTGAAGGAACTATACCAAATTGCCACAGTGCTTAGACCCAGTATTGTATTTAGGATATGCCTAGATTTAGCTTATGCATCGTCTCATTGATTTTAAGAATGGATTAGGAACTTGGAATCTTGGCAGTGGGTTTTAAGATAAAACATAAATCAAGATACAGAGCTCTTTACAAACTACAAAGACTGTTCCTCCAATACAAAGTAGGCTGACACAAATTTCCTCCATAGTTTGTCAGCACAAAAATCAATGGGTTTTGAACTGTGCTCTAATGAAGTATTGTCTGCATTTGGTCCAGAGCAGAATGCTAAGTGACCAGGGCTGCAAATGATGAGAAAGTAACATAGATACCTCCAAGAGTAGGTATTTTTAGGATTTGGAAATGGGGAGAGTATTTACATTTCTTTCTCCTTGTATGTTCATGTACCTCATTAGTTACTATTCTCCATTTCAATTTTCAAAAAGGATTCTGCTACAAATTACATGCTTTTCCTAATGGAATTTTCGGAAGAAGTACTGTAAAGCTTGGCCAGATGATTGAAGGATTTCCAGAGTATTCAAAAAATATATTGGATGACTTTTAAGGAAATTCCGGATAATTAATAAGCAGGAAAAATAACTCTATAATTCCACAGGAGCATGATACCAGTATGTCAAATGCTGGAATCCTATTTATAATATCCTAACAACTCTATGTCCCATTGATTTCAATGAGAATTGGAGAGAATTGGGGTATGTTGAAATATCGCTGAAAATAAAATTGCCACTTACCTTAAGTGGGAAAACACCAGATCCTTTTGTGAGGTAACTGTGCTTTTATTTTACACAAATTTTATTTATGGTCTTGGTAAGTAAAAAACAAATCATTAGCTACTATGGGTGCTTGTACATGTGACAAAAATTGTCCTTTTTGTGTTTTAATTGCATCACACTGTATACATACGGGGGGGGTTTACAATTTAAATGAGTTTGCTATGTGGCAAACTAAACCACATTCACATATAGTTTAGTTTGCAATGTAGCTATTTGTAACATTGCAGCCTTTGACAGCTCATCCCCCTGCTGTGGGAAAGGTGGGCTAAAGGCAGAAGCAGTGAGGGGCTTGATCCTTTTTTTTTCCATGGTGCCTCCCCCAGCCGGGAGGTGAGCTGCCAGTGGGCTGAGCAGGCCCCTGAGCTGAGGAGGGCCCTGGACTTCCTTCCATGGCAGTGGCATGCCCTGGGGCTGCCCAGGTGGGCTGCTAGAGGGCACGTGCTGCCCCAGCTCAGGCTCAGTGAACAGTTGGATTGGGCTGGGTGCTGCCTATGAGCTGGGGCAGTATCCCTCTGCTAACTGCCTGCCCAGGGGACCCTGGGGGGTGCCACCACTGTGAGGGGAAGGTCTGGGGACAGGGGCCACTCAACCCGTTGGCAGCTCACTCTCTGGCCATGGAAGAAATGGGCAGACTCTGTGGGGAAAAAAAAAGAAAAAACATCAGTGGAGTTGGCCTGCCTGCCAGATGTTGCTCCCCACGCAAGCTTGGGAAAGAGCTGGATCTGGCAGGTGTTGCCTGCGAGCTGGGGCAGCACCCGTGCAGCTAGTACCCTGTCCAGGTGGCCCTGGGGGCACCACCACTGCGGAGGGAAGGACTGGGCTTCCCCGCAGCTCAGAGGCTGCATGGCTTGGTGGCAGCTCACACAGGCAGGCTCTTCTGAGGGGAAAAAAAAGCTTCAGGGGGCCTGAGCCTTTTTTTTTTCTCCATGGAAACTGCTCGCCTCTTTTGCAGTTGGAGGGTGAGCTGCTGGAGGGCACTGAGCTGCGGGGGCCTCTGGACCTTCCTTCCATGGTGGAGGTGCTCTCTGGTCAGCACCTACCCACTAGCAGCCCACCCATGCGGCCCCAGGGTGCTGCCACCATGAAGGGAAGGACTGGAGCCCCCCACAGCTCAGGGGCCACTCAGCCTACCGGCAGCTTACCCCCCAGCTGTGGGAGAGGCAGGCAGGGTCCACAGAGGAAAAAAAAAAAGGCTCAGGCCCCTCAGCATAACAGTGATGGAAGTCCCTAAATTGAAACTGGGTTTTTAATCATTGTGATTAAACCCACCATTTCAATTTCGAGGACTCAACCCCCATCATGTAAATCTGATCATCACAAGCAATATGAGTTAACTTTATAAAATGGAAGTCACAATCAGAAAAGCAGGCATGTTTTCCCTAGCTGAAATCATGGTTTACCACGGTTACATAAATGAATTGTGTGGGCATTGGCAACTTCCATGGAAAAAAAGTAAAAAGTTACAGTGAGAACATCTTACTTTTCTCACATTAGGTATGGAATTAAAGAAATCTACCCTTTTATGTCCATTCTTTTGACTTGCACATGACTTTTTTTTCTCTACAGATTTGTTTTTAAGGACTGCACAGGCAAGAAATTTTTCTCCATCCATGTCAGTGAATATTAATCCTCATTTGCTTTCATCATCTTCTGTTCTTCTCTGACAATATTTCTATAAAACAATTTGTTCAAGAATGGTCTATCACTTTCTGCCTCAAGGCTTTAATTAAGATAATTGATATTCTACTACTAGCAAAAGCATCTCCCTAGTAATTACATTCTTTGATATTAACTACTTTATTAAAAAGAAAAAGTGAAACGAAACCAAATACTTAAGAGATGTATGGCTAGTTAAAAACTATGATTTATCACTGCTCAGGATAGATTTAATTCTGACTAAGCTAATTACTATGAGCTAATCCAAAGTTCTTACACTAAAGCTGGTCAAAAATAAGATGGTCAGTTTTGTGGGAAGTTTTGACATTGTCCTTTATGATGGACTGGAGCAAGCATAAAGGAAATATTTTAAGGTTTCCCATGAAGTGGAGAAATTGTGAGTTTTTCATCTAAAAATAGATTTTGTTTGGGGAAAAATAAAAAATACATTTTGTTATGTTAAATTGTACAGTATTTCTTAACATTCAAATAATACTGGTACACATGATAGGATACAATATGATCATCTATATATCAAGATTATAGTACTGCATTACTGACATGTGGCACATTTATATGCTAAATCAGAGCCCAAACTGAAAATTGCACTAGAAACAGGCGAAATGTTTTCACCAAAACTCTTTAAATGAAAATGAAGGTTTATCTACACCAAAACTTTTATCCATCACTCTAACATCACCTTCAACATCATTTCAACACTATCATAAAATTATTATTTTTCTGCAGAATTGTGAAAAGTGGAAATATTAGGGCCAGGAACAATGGTCTCATACTACAGCAGAGGAAATTTAGGTTGGGGGTTTAGCATTGGAACAGGGAACCTCAAGAGGCTGTGGAATCTCCATACCCATAAATTTTTAAAAGCAGGAAAAATGGACACTTGACTGGAATGGTTTAGTCAGGGATAATCCTGCCCTGAGCAGGGGGTTGGAATAGATGACCTAAAGTGGTCCTGTCTGGCCCTACTTTCCTGTGATCCTTTAAGCTACATGTAAGTGAAACACTTGCCATTTTTGGAACTCAAGATGTTTATTTGTAATATACATCATGTCATATTCCAAGTTATATTTGCACAAATGCAGAGCAACTCCAAGAACATCAGTTTACTCTAGTACACACGTTATGAGTTTGTACTAAACTCTGTTTGTAGGACTCTGTAGGTGTAAGGAGTGACCTAGAAAACACTACCTAAGACAAAGCAAGCAGAATGTTATGTGACATATGCCCATCTGCAATGATAAGGAGGAGACAGTCTGAGATAAAGGGGGCTTGAAAACAAAAAGGAAAAAACAGGGAACTGTTTTAATAATTAAAAATCTTCCAGAGAGGGGAATGTAAGGAGTGACCTAGAAACTACTATGCAAAGCCCAAGCAAAAGTGAATGTTATGTGACGAATGCCCATCTGCAATGATAAGGAGGAGACAGTCTTAGATAAAGGAGGCTTGAAAACAAAAGCAGAATCAGAGTACTGGGTCAAAGAGCTCATTAAAATACTAAAAATCACTCCCCTAGGTGGGGAAAAAGTATGCTAATGAAACATACATGTATGTAAATGAGATACATAGCTAAAACACAGGTATAGAGACATGCTCAGTAAAGAACTTCTTGCGTCACTCCTTACAACCAATCAGCAAACAAATACGCTGGTGAGAACTTGAAAACTCCTGTATAAAAGATGCTTAGTGGTAGTGATCTGGTGTGCTTGTTACGTGAAATTATTCTGCTTGCACCTTTTATTGCTAGCAATAAATCTTCTTTATACTTTCACCCCTGGTATCTTTATTGGCCTTTGCATACCGGGCACGATCCCAGACTTGAGCTGAGGCTCAACATAGGGATAGCATTGCTTGAAACACTAGCCATTAAGAAATGTGGGTGTTGAAAACGTGCCATACCTCTTTGTTGTTCACAGATAAGCAAAGATCTGCAATGGGAGAGAAAAGTGCTCACCTCTCCCCTCAGGCAGGAATCACAGGATGGTTTGTGACAGCTACAAGCTCCCATTCACAATATGCTAGAACTACAGCTGCTTGTATATGTGATGTGGGGTTTAGTTCCCCTGACTTAAAATGGTGGGTTTTTAATTGTGATGATTTAAAAAACTACTGTTTCAATTTAGGGGCTTCCATCACTGTTATGGTGAGGGGCCCAATCCTTTATAATTTTTTTTTGATAGAACCTTCCTATGGCTAGGGGGCAAGCTGCCAGTGAGCCGTGAGCTGCAGGGGGCCCCAGTACTTCCCTACAAGATGGCAGCACCTCCTAGGGCCCCCCACAGCTCAGGGGCTGCTCAGCCCACCAGCAGCTTGCACCCCGGCCATGGGCAGGTTCTGCTGGGGGAAAAAAAGGATCAGGCCCCTCAACGCTACCCCCCCCACACTCTGCTGGGGCTTCCAGCACCCTATGCACTGTCCCCATTGCCTTCCTGCCACCTGGGACCACCCAGGAACAGGCTGGCTTGCCCCTGGGGCAGTGCAGAAAGGTGGCAGGAGGGTGGCTTGATGTGCTGGTGGTCAGAAAAGGAGGTGGGGATGGTGCATGGGGAACTAGAAGCCCACCAAGCCTGAGCTTCCCCAAGCCCACCTGGGTTTCCAGTGCCCCATGCAGCATCCCCATCAGCTTCCAGCATACCCAGATGCCCTCTTGCCTCCTCCCCATGTTTCCCTTGAGGCAAGCTGGGCATGCTGGTACCCAGAGAAGGCAGCAGTGCACAGGGTGCTGGATGTCTGGGAGGGTTCGAAAATGGATGTATTGCTGCAATTTGTTAGGTAGCAAACTAAAATACATTGAGATGTGCTTTAGTTTGTTATGTAACAAAGTCATTTACATCACAATACACTTTCATATGTGTACAGTATGACAAAATTAAATTGCAATACACCGCTGCACATGTAATATGTGACACAATTAAACTTCTATAAAAGGGCAATTAAACCACTAAAAAGGGCAATTTCATTATGTGTACAAGCTCCCCAAAAAGACTAGGTGAGTCATTGACTCATGCTAGATCCAGCAATACCCAGGTGACTACATTGTTGTTCTTTACCCAATTCGTGATTTCCATTTGCTCAAAAATAACATTTCTCCACATGCCCTTTTTTCCTCCGTTTCCAGTCTAATGGTTGTGGCAGTTTTTCTTGTAAAAAATACACTCTTATCTAAATACTCTATTTCTGGAAGAGAATATTACAGATGAATTTGGAGAATCAACTTACAGAAAACCAACTTATTTCCTTGTTGTTTTGAAAAAAAGCACAAAACCAAAAATTTTCAATCGGCCTCAAAAGGCAATCCTTTATGGGGATCAATCAGAACTTTGACTTATTAAATAAACACTGATGTTGTAGCAGCCATTAATCTGTACTAAAAGACTTGTAAAACTTAGCTTCATACTGCATGTGATGGCCTTAATAAACTGGGTCAGCTGAGAGAAGCAAATCATTCAGCTTTTTCAAATGATTAACATGACATATTCCTCAACCTTTTTTGTAAGGGGGAATTAATTTAGTACTCAGGGGCCACGTCTACATATACAAATGCTGCAGGATGGGTTTACTCCAGAGTAATTTATGCTGGAGTAAAGCCACCCTTGGCAGGCATCTACACATGCAGAAATTTGGGAGCAGATTTGCTGCTCTTGTTAGCAGTCTGCTCCCGCCCCCTCCAGCCCTGCACCAGCCCTCTGCAGTGGCCAGGGGGAGCTGAAGGCTTTGGCTGCAGCTGCCTGTAGCCAGGGGCCATATTTAAAAGCCAGCCCTGCTTTGTGTTCCCTGGCCACCTGCCTTCCTGGCCTGGAGCAGCCTGCAGAGCACTATGAGAGCACAGCGAGGCTCTGTTGTCAAAGCCTGTGCCCACCAAGCAATGGCTGCTCCCCTTCAGGTCCCAGAAGCAATGTCCAGCACCCCAGGCTCCTGCTGGCTGCCCTGGTTGCTCTGCTTTGCCATGGTGGCAAATGCTGCCTGGCCCAGGTCAGTCTCAGTCCTGGTGACCCACCTGCACAGTGCAGCCTCATGGCCAGGTTCACTACAGTGTCTCAGGCCTGCTGCCACCATGTTGCACCCTGATACCAGCAGGGACACTGACAACAAACACCTGGATGCTACCACTGGAGCCTTCCATGCACTCGTGGGCCTCCAGCCCCACCACCTGCGAGTCCACCAGGCCAACCAGGACTGGTGGCTACACATCATCCAGACCAACTGAGATGATGATCAGTGGCTGGACTTGGTCCGGGTGACCCGGGACAACTTCTAGGATGTCCTTGACCAGCTTTGCCTGCACCTGGAGTGACAGGCCACCATCATGTGGTGGCCCCTCCCCATAGAGACCCAGCTGGCCATTGCTTTGCTCCCCATGGAGATCCAGCTGGCACCAGCTTATGCTACTTTGGCCACTTCTTCACCATGGGCAGCACCCTCCAGGACATGCAGGGTCATACCATGCTCTGGGTGCATAACCCCCTGGAGGTGTGGTGGGGTTCCATGCCCTGGGCTTCCCACAGTACATCAGGGCCTGGATGGAACCCACATGCCCATCACCTGTCTGGACTGTGGCAACTGCCCCTATTACAACCAGTGGGACTTCCACTCCATCATGGTCCAGTCAGTCCTTGATCACTGTGGTGCTTTCACCAACATGAGCACCAGCTGGGTGGGTAGCGACCATGATACCCATGTTTTCTGGAACTCCACCCTGCCAGTACTGGTAGAGAGCAGGTGCTTCATGCTAGGGGTGCCAGACCTTCAGCTGGATGTGGTGGTGGTCCCGCCCCTCCTTATCAGGGACCCAACCTACCTGCCCTTCATGTGGCCCTACACCAGCCAGCTGGACCCCCACTAGGCACACTTCAACTTGTGCCTGGGCCAGACCTGTGCACTGGTAGAGTGCACCTTTGGGAGCCTGAAGGGACACTGGCACATCCTGACCACCTGCCTTGAGGTCACAGAAGCCAACATACCCTGAGTCATCATTACAGCCTGTGTGCTGTAGAACATCTGTGAGGCTCAGGGGGAGCTGTTTCATGAGGCCTGGGTGGAGGAGGTGCATTGGGCAGAGGATGCCTGGCACCAGGAGCATGCGCTCCTTGCCAAGGCCCCAGGCAAGCCACTCACCCACCAGCAGGGCACCAGGTACAAGAGACACCAGCTGACCACCTTCTTCACTATCTGCTGTAGATCATCTGGACAGCCACCCACGGACCCCAGCCTCACTGTGCACCCCCAGCACCATGCTCACTACAAATATTTCTCCACAAACACAGACTCCCCTACTCCACCCCACCTACCACCAATAACAAGCCTACCCAGCATGCTGGGTTATGATTTAATGAAGAGGGGAAAATGCTTATGATGGATTAGGTTGAGACTAATAATTGTGTCTGGAACCTTAAATCTGCAACTGATCCCATGCACCAAACACCTTATTTAAAACCAAACGAGTGCAAGGCTCTGCAACAAGTCCAAAACTGGGTGGGAACTTATGGCCTGATTCTTCTCTCATTTCCACTAATGCCAATGAGGACTAAATCTTTGCTCTCATATCAGTTTTACTCAGTAGCAAACCGTTTTATGTGCAGGAGTTTTCCCATTACTTGCAAAGAGTATAGTGGGTCATACTTTATGTAAAAAACTCCTAACATAATTTTCCAAGACCTTATTCTGAATCTCTAAAGCAGGTAAAAAAAATGAATGACAACACAGGTAGAAATGACGGGTCAAAAATGTTCAAACTCTGGACAACGTTATTCCTTGGACATTTGAGCCCAAAGCCATATAATAAAACCTATAATAAGGTCTCTCTTGTCTTTGTTACTTTGCATCAGGTGCCTACAAAGGCAGAAAAAATCCATTTTCATCTATTAAAAAGCATTCATCTCTGCTTATTTAGCCATGAAATGTATAACTACTGTGGTTGAATAAAGGCCTTTGCAGTTGACCAGCTCTGTTTCAATAGCACTAAGGCTTCTTTTTAAATTGACAGTCTTCTGTTAAGTGGACATGTCTGTTTTAGTGACTATTGGACATTTAGTGTTATATGACCAAGAGAGAGAATCTAATCTCCATTTTGTATTAGGAGCTGTATTTCAGAAAGGCTTTATGTGCTATATATGGAATAGTTCTCTTGTTTTCACAAAAACATATTCATATTTTTTTATTTATGTACAAGTATTGGTTTATATTTCACAAATACTCATCTGGAAATCCCTGAACACTATTATTACAAGGCTAAAAGTACACACTTACAAAGCTTGTGCTTTCTGTATAATGGGATCTTTTGGGTTTATAGTAATTTCAAGGTGTCAGATGAATTGTAGTTCTAAATGTACATGCTTTGGATTTGAACAGCAATATAACATTTGTTTAGAACACATTCCCCTACAAGGTTATTTTAAAGACAGTAAAAATGATAAAAGTAAACCAGTGAGACATTGCAAAATGCAAGAACCTATGCATAAGTTTCACTGATGCAATCTGCTTCCTCATTTAAGCCTGGTTTCTACAGGTGAGCTGTGGATGGCAGAGATGAGAACCACTTAAAGCATTGTGATAACAAATTGTATTTTTCTAAGACTCTACTCAATGTGCCAGATTAACAATAGTGCCTGTGACTGTAGGCAGTCCTAAACGTTGAACTGTTTTAAAAGGAGGAACTTGACACTTAGGAGCATATAGCAGATATCCCTAAGTAGCTGAATTTCACCCCTTCCAGTTAACAAGTTCATAGTTCTACAGACTCTTTAAAAGGACACACACTCCAGCTCTCCTCAGGCAGAGATTTTAAAGCAGGACCCTGACAGAGTCTGAGTACCTTTAATGCCCACTGAGAGCCTGTGAGAAGTTTAGGTACTTAGCACCTCACAGGAATGCCTCTCAAGGCACAAAATAGTGCACTAACAGTAGGCCTATATGCCTACTGCAGCTCCCAGGTACACAGAGAGAAGGCACCTATAACAGCATCCTTTAGGTGGCATTGCTGATGGTCTAGTGGGAGGTAGGGCTACAGTCCACTCCCTCTGTGCTTCTTTTCAAATGAGAGGCAGGCAGCCATGGTACAGAACAGGGATTCCTACTGCTGAAAAAACAGGAAGCATGACTTATGCCTAGAAATAGAGGATACTATGTGTCACAGAGAACTTAGGTGCCCTGCTCCTAAAGAGGGGAAACTGCTAGAGAAAGAGAGCCCTAGCAGCGAGCAAGGAGCCCAGCTGCTAGTTGCCAGGGCAACTGGAGCTAGCAAGCAACCCACACCTGCCAGCGGCCAACTTAATGAAAGGGGCAGGGCCTGGCTCCCTTATAAACCCTAGGAGCTAAGGCCAGAGGCAGTGCCCTGCCAGTAGCCCAGGAGGAAGGAGCTCTCTGCTGTGGAAGCGAAGCCTGATGAAGGAGCAACATCTGGCACTGCTGCGGGATGAAGAAACCCCGGGAGGCTTGAGCGTGATTATAGCCGGGCAGCTTCTGTTTTATGTTATAGCCTGGGGGCTTGTGTTTATGTTACTGTTGATCACCGGTGGTTTGGGTGAGGCTATTAGGGGTTGGAGGAGGCCTCATAGGGGACTCACAGTAGTGTGGGAACCCCAGCACCAGCAAGGGTGCAGCATTGGGGGTGCACAGACCCCAGCCCCAGAGAGGGGCAGTTGAGAAGCCCCAGAGAGGGGGCATTGCTGAGAAGCCCCAGAGCAGGCATGGTGAGCCCCAGAGAGGGGGCAGCATTACTGAAGAGTCCCAGAGAAAGGGGCATTGCTAAGAAGCCCCAATGCAGGCATGGTGAGCCCCGAGAGAGGGCGGCACTGCTGAGAAGGGCCCAGAGGAGAGGGGCAGTAAAGAGCCCCAGGAGAAGGGGACCACACTTGAGAAGCCCCAGGAAAGGAGGCAGTATTGTGGAGAAGCACCAGAGAAAAGTCACAGAGAGAGACAGGGCTGAGGAGAGCCCGCGTGCCAGAGAGAAGGTGCAGAGAGAGACAGGGCTGCGGAGAGCCTAAGTGCCAAAGAGAGGGTGTAGACCCAGACCGAATAATGTCTATTCCATCTGCGATGCTTGGGGCGTGGTACAAGGGTGGTAGAAGCCATGCATAGCCCATAAGGCTAGGGTGCCCTGAAGCACCCATTACCAGGACATGACCCACGAGGGGTCCGGGAGTCCACGGGGCCAGAGGTTACAGCGAACTGTGTCCAAGAAGACGTAAGGCAGCCTCCCTAATATATTGGAACATCAAAGACGTGGTGGGCGAGAATCAGAGGGTGCCCTTGGGCCAACTTGGCATAGGAAGGGGGCCTTGAGGAGATCATGGCCCTCCTGCAGGACCCTGCCATGACACTATGATATTTGTCACCTAGGAAAAAATACAAGCAGTGAGAGGTCCACATACTACAGTGTACCCAGAAACTGCAGGCCTGATCAGATTTTTCCCTGAGGGCCACACTAGATGAACCATCTATGTGCCTGAAGGAATTCTACCATATTAAATAAACTACCCTATTATCCTGCCTGCTTTGACCCACTTTTTGGCAATGATTCTTCAAGCTGATTCCAATGAAACTAAGAGAGTTTCATAGATTTCATAGACATTAGGGCTGGAAGGGACCTCGGAAGATCATCGAGTCCAGCCCCCCGCCCAAAGGGCAGGACGTCAGCTGGGGTCATAGAATCCCAGCAAGATAAGCATCCAGTTTCATCTTGAAGGTGTTCAATGAAGGCGCTTGAACAACCTCCGGTGGCAGGCTGTTCCAGACCTTGGGGGCTCGGACAGTAAAGAAACTCTTCCTTATGTCCAGCCTGAAACGATCTTGTAGTAGTTTGTGACCATTCGTCCTCGTCATCCCTTGGGGCGCTCTGGTGAACAAACGTTCCCCTAGATACTGGTGGTCACCCCTGATAAACTTGTAGGTGGCCATCAGATCACCCCTGAACCTGTGCTTTTCCAGGCTAAAGAGCCCCAGGGCTCTCAGCCTGTCATCGTAGGGTCTGCTTCCCTGACCTCTGATCATGCGCGTGGCTCTTCTCTGGACTCTCTCAAGCTTCTCCACATCCTTTTTGAATTGTGGAGCCCAAAACTGGACGCAGTACTCCAGCTGCAGCCTCACTAAGGCCGAGTACAGGGGGAGAATGACGTCCCGGGATTTGCTTGAGAAGCATCTATGGATGCAAGCCAGCGTTTTGGTCACTTTACTAGCCACAGCATCGCATTGCAGGCTCATGTTCATCTTGTGGTCAATGATGACCCCCAAGTCTCTTTCTTCCATAGTGCTAACCAACATAAATGAGAGTTGTGAGATATAAATGAGTTATGAGAGTTGGGAACTGCTGGAAAGCTATATGCATTATAATTACTAATCTGTCACCATGAAAACATTTTTTTCTTACCTTGTATCCTGTCTAGCATAACACCAATGATTTATTTTCATGATTATGAAGTAATAACACCAGTGTAAGATCATATTCAGCACTACCCATGCATTCAGGACCATGGACAGAAATACTTGCAAAACAGAACAAATCATTCCAATTAATGTAGGTCTAAAGTCATCATATGTATCTTGCAAAGTGTGCATTGAATTTAGATGGCTATCCACAGTGGAAATAACTTGTACAATACTGCAGGAATGGGAAACAGATTTCAGGAGGTATGTTTCATTGGATAGGAATTCACAAGTAACCCTTCTGTAAGATCTCAGTAATTATGGATCATCCTTCATTCATTATTATTCAAGGATTAAGAACTACTCATTAACAACTGCCTATAGCTGTGGTTCTTATTAATTCTCCAGAGACCCTATTAGTCAGCAAATCTCTTCTTCAGGGTCCAGAGAATGAAACAGGACCCAAGCAGTAGGGAATATATAAAAAAGGAAAAATAAGGGGAAAAATAGGAAAAAGATGGAGAAATCCTTTCCTTTAACAAGAATATTTTCATGCATCTATATTTCAAAGCAAATCAAATGTTTCATATCAATGGAGCTTGTACAGTAGTTACACTACTTTCCATTGCATATCACAACCTATAACTATACGTGCAGTACATTTAATACACAGAACATCTGTATCAAAGGGGAGGAGACAGAATTTCCAGATTTAGAATCCTGCATTGAACAGATTTACCTCCCCATGCATTCCTCTGGCAGTCAATTTCATTCTGGCTGACAGAAGGGATAGCTGATGTGTGCCTAACAAACCTGGTTATATAAGCTGGGGGGGGGGAGGGGATCAGGTTTCACCATATTGCTTTATTTTTGCAACATCTGCATTTCAGAAAGCTTTAAGAGGATCTAGAAATCTATCATGTGTTTAAAAAAAAAAGTAATATTTTATGATGCAAAAGGATAGAGATGGTGGTTCAAATACCCTCTGAGAAGGTGAGAATGATAACCATGGTTTAAAGGATCTTTTAAAATTGCATCTTCTTTCACTTAGTGAAAGTAAACTATCATTGAATTTGCTTATGCAACAAAGAACAAAATAAAGTATTTTCTACCAGTGCTTTATTTAAAAGCAGGTGCTCAGAGATAGGTTGAAATAGCTGAAAAGGTATGCAAATAAGGGTTCAGCAATGTCTACAAAGAAGCAAGAGATAGTATTTCATGTTGTGCACTTCATCACTGCATATATCTCTAATTCTGTTGCAGTCTGCAGCAAGTCCCCTCCTCCCCTACAGCCATGCTAGGGTGATCACCTATACTTAAGAAACAAATACAAAGTATATAGAAAAAATATTGTTTGTTAAGGACAGCAACCATGTAATACAAAGTAGGGCTGTGTGAAGCTTTGGTCCCTGATTCAATTTGGCAGAGATTCGGGCCAATTTGGTGGCCGAATCTCTGAATCTGAACCAAATCAGGAGACGCTTTAACCTCTCTGAATTGAATCAGAACCCTCTGAATCAATTTGGAGAGAGTCTGAAAGATTCAGGGATTCAGACATAGACACAGTTTTAAATGTTTTTTCTACATACCTCAAGGTAGCAGGCAGCTTGTAAACGCTGCAATGCTGGGGTGGACGGAGTGCATGCCCCTCCCCTCTTTTCCCCCCCCCTCCCCTCCCCACTCCTGTGGGATGCTCCATCTGCCCCAGCACCCCAGCATTCACAAGCTGTGCCCGGTACCTTGAGGTATGTAGAAAAAACATTTAAAGCTGTGTCTATGGCCGTATCGCTGATTCTCTGTATCAGCATTGAATCTTCAGATTCAGTCAAATTGAATTGGTGACAGTGATCTGAAGCAACAAATTGAATCGCTGTCCCTGATTGGGGCTGAATCGCACATCCCTAATAAAAAAGTTATTGGTTGCAATTGTACTCTGAAAAGCTTCTGAAATATTTCTGAGTATAAATCTGCTGAATGCAAGTCAAAGGCCAGTAGAGCCTAAGTGAGGATGGATTTTAAAATCTGACACGCATGTTCGTTCATCTTATCATATACTCTATCTATTAAGTGCATTCACATGTTCTCCTTTCCCTGTCCATCACACTGGAAACAGAAAATGTAAAGGAGAGATATAAAGCAAATTTCTCTTTATTTGCTCTTCCCTTTTAAAAAAAAAAAAATATCAGTTTTTCATTCAGGAAATAGAAAAAAATATCACATGGAATGTACCAAGCATACCATCCAAAAAGGGTAGTGACTAATAAAGATGAACAGTTAGCAAATCACCCAGGAACTGAAAGCCTCTTCAAAAAACTTTGTGGAGAGTTGATATATGCACTTGCAGAGACAAGGCCCACTTTGCAAACAACTTGTAAAAAGAATGGGCAACATTGACAGCAAATATTATTAGCAAATGTTTTGATCAGATGAACCTGGAAGATTTTACAGAGCTCTGAAATGGCTCGCCATGCCTTAAACTGCATAGGCTAGTAGAGAATTCATTTCCAAGAATACCTGTTGTATATGGATTAAAGACACATAATTAATCTGCAGGAAACCCTTCAGAAGCTTTTAAGTTACTCAAATATAACCTGAAAACTTGCTAAGAATTTTTTTTCCAACTATTTAGTTGGTTTAATGAAAGATATCAGATTTACCCAAAGAACCTTGTCTGTCAAATATACCCCAGCATATTGGCTTCTATGGAGCTCAAGGACATGGTGAAAGCTCGTAACAAGTGTATATCTCTATAAAAGACAGCAACACCACCTCCTTTCCCTTGTTCCTGCTTCTCTTTTGTGAACAAGTTATACTGATCCATAACAGTCATGTAAAATATCACACCAATTCTTCCAATTACATCCTATGCTCATGATTGTACTAGGACTGAATTGTATCCTTTTGAAAGTACTAAATCATGGCACAGTAACTGCCGGTACTGCGCCGTATGCACAGCACACGGTTATTTTTAGCAGCTACTTCGCCATAGTGGTGCGCCATACTGGGGAGCGCATTGCTACAGCAATGTAGCTGTTGGTCACATGTAGACACCGATGGATGCTACGTCACAGTAGCACGTTGCTACAGTGACATAGCATCATGTGTAGACACGCCCAAAGTGAACTTCTGCAAACATCACAGTTGGCCTACTCAGCAAAGTAACAGAAACAGAACATGGCAAGTAGCATTCCCAGTTGGTGAAGGAAAGAGATAAATTCTTTGTTTCAGAATTGCACTTTTCACAAGAAAACAGAGCTCTGTTAATTGACATCTACCATGTCCAGAGAACAACTGGTTCAGTCCAGTTCCCAAAGTCTCAGTAAAACAAAAAAAAATGAATAAGAACAATCAAATAATATTATTAAAATAAGCTACATATAAATATTGGGTGTAATCAGGGGAGGATTTTGTGGAAGGCCATAACAATTTCAAAACAACCTGCTGTCACTCTGCATGCCACCTTCCTCCTCTCTCCTGAGAATCCCCCAGCCAGTATAGATGAGAATCTGTATTGCACTATTTCAGGTAGCTAGTAGTAGAGACAAGTACTTTTTCTTATACTTTGGGATGTAATCAATAAAAGATTGGGTCTCTTCCTGCTTTATCTGACCTTACCTGCATAGACAGAATGGAGAATCACTGGGAACTGTGACTGTATCTTCTTTGGTATACAAAAAGGGTAATTTGTAAGAGAACTGTAACTGTCCCTTAGTTTGTGTCTAAGTTTTCAAAAGAGTCCTGATCATAAATAGCCTGTAGTCTTGTCTCTCAAAAGACTGAATAGTACCTGGGTTTTGGTAACAGCACCACGAGTTGAGAAAACTCACCTGCTAGAAAACTGTCACGTTTTTAGTAAACAAAGGCCGCATCTACATGAGATGCTTACTGAACAGTAGCTCATTACTACTACACAGTAGATAGTTTGTACTGTGCAGTAGTGTCATGTGGCATGAACCATGATGCAATGTTACTGCACAGTAGTAATGAACTACAGTGCAGCAGTAACAAGCTACTGCACAGTCAGTGTCACCAGGAAGCCGTGCAGGGACACTACTGCACAGTAATGCTGGTGACTGCACAATCATTTAATACTTGGGTATGCAAGTACTATGACTTCACAGTAACAACTGCACAGTCAGGATCTCATGTAGATGTAGCTAAGGACTACTAACTCACACCTTATAGAGCTGGCTGTTCTTTAAAAAGAAATCCTGTGAATGTAATAAATACCAAATAGGAACAAATTCTAGAGGAGGGAAAAGAAGTAAAATTTCCACATGCAACATGCAAAACAGGAAGATTTCTTGAGATGCTTTTAGAAATTAAGTATTCAAGATCAGATCCTCAGTACAGATACAGAATATTGTATTTTTTTCACATACTATACACCCCAAATAAGACATACACCTTGTTTTAGGGAAGGAAGAATGAAGAGGAAAAAACATTTTTTCAGAGTTATATCAGCTTATACTAGGGTAAAAGCTTAATTCTGAGCTCATTCATCCTTTCCTGCTTAGGCAAAAGCCATATTTTTAAACCTTTCACAACCAAATTATCAGCAGCTCTTGGGTGCCCAGATAAAAGCTGAAACTGTAACTGCTGCTTAAGACTTGACTTTATGGGCAGATCTAGGATTTAGAAAAGGGTTAAAAACAGTCTGCAGGGCTGTGAAATAAAAGGAGAAAGACCAGGGGCAAATCTACATCAGACACTTTACTCAAGATTAGAGCAAACTGCTGCACAGTAAGCATCATCATCTACACATGCTTACTGCACAGTAAAGTAGCGAATTTACTTGCGATTAGTTACTGCACAGTAACGTACACGTAGATGCTGAACAGGAGCAATTGCTCCTGGTCAGCCCTACCACTAGGAGATCACTCTCAACCCAGCCCCTGGGCCCTGGGACTGGGAGCTTCTCATTAACTCATTTTTAACACATATTTTACAACCACCCCTATGAACATGGGCCCAGCAGAGCTGCCACCCCCTTCCCCGCCCCCCCCCCCCCCCACTGGGAGTGCCTGGCAGCTCAGGGACTTCTTTAGTGGCTGGAGGAAGCTCTGGCCCCAGCCATGCACCAGCTGCGTCCAGGCATGCGAGCCATTGTGGCATGTTCATTATGGGCTGGTGAAGAGCTGTGGATGCAAAGCTACCACTGTACTTCCCCCTGGGGAAGGCATACCCCAGCTGCTCCCTGCAGCATGGACATGGGAGCCTGTGCTGGGGGGTGGGCAAGCTGGGTTGGGTCCCCTGCCTCCACTGAACCAGCAGTGCCAGTCACCAGCTGGTCAGAGCTGGCAGAGCAGGAGACTGCAGTGTTCAATCATGGTGGATTAACACACAGGCCCATGGGGCTTGGGCCCAGGGGTCCCTGCCAATCTTTGTCCCCCTGAGTTGAGTTTTTATCAGCAGTTATAGTTTAAGCTTTTAGGTGAGCAACCAAGAGCTGTTGATAATTCAGCTGTGAAAGGTTTAAAACTATAGCTTTTGCCTGACTAGGAAAGGATGAATAAGCTCAGGATTAGGTTTTTACCCTAGTATAAGCTGCTATAACTCTGAAAAAAAATCTCTTTTCTCTTCATTCTTCCTGATTGGCCCCATGGGCCTGTGCATTAATCCTCCCTGATTGAACAGTGCAGTCTCCTGCTCTGCCAGCTCTGAGGGGCTGGTGACTAGGGGGGCTGAACTATGCTGACTGACACTGCTGGGCCAGTGGACACAGGGGACCCACCCCAGCTTGCACGGCCCCCAGCACAGGCTCTCATGTCCACACTGCAGGAAGCTGGGACAGGGGCCCCAGCCTGCAGGGGAAAGTCCAGTGAAGCACTCTAGCTCCATCACGTGTTAAATGCATGAGAGCCAGTGGGAGGCGACAGCTGGGAACTGGTCTGAACATTCTGTGGGGACGGCCGTGGTGAGGTCCTCTCCTCCCCTGCCGCTGGCTGCTTAGCTGTTCTCTCTCTCTCCTGTGCCTAGAAGAAGCCCAATCCTGCCCTCCCTTCCAAGTGTGAGGTCACAGGTCAGGCAGGCAGCTTGGGACAGGCTGTTGTGCCACTCACAGTGAATGAAGAATGTCTGCATATGTGTGTGTGTGTGTGTGTGTGTGTGTGTGTGTGTATTGGGGGAGTGACCCCAAACTACTCCAGATCCCTCCACAAGGCAGAGTGTGGTGCTTTAGTCCTGCTGCCAAGGGCTGCTTTGGGGCACAAAGAAGGGGAATTCCATTCACCCCAGGATGCTTCCTGCAGTTCTCAACCCCAAACAAAGCTGCCAATAGAGAAGGGTCTGCATCTCTCCCAAGTGATGGCAGCTCATGTGGGTAAGCATGAGCTCTTCTAGGGAGTGATTAGATGGAGAGCTAACTGTCTAAAGAGATACATTATATAGAGAGAGAAAGATTGTGTGTGTATATATAGTTATATCTATATCTAGAGAGAAAGATTGTGTGTGTAATGTATGTGTATATCAATATATCTATAAAGTCTAGTTACATAGTTATATAACGGTAGCATTAAAACGCAGGTGTAATGGGTATATAAAAGAGAGAGCTTTACAATATATGAAGTTCAACACATGTTCAATGTTTCAGGAAAGATTAAAAAAAAAATGAGATGCAGTGTGTAGGCCTACTGCTTTATTTTAATTGCAAGAATCACTAACGTTATTCTTAGACTTACACTCAAGGCTATAGGTATGGCCTGTATTTTACTTGTAGTAGTTTACCATAATGTAGGTACAATGTATAATATGTATTTAAAAAAGTAGTTAAACAAGAGTCTACATAACCACTAAACTAAAACATCTTTCCTTTCATGTTAGTATACATTTATGGTGATCCCATGCATCTGGGTGATTTTCCTAAGGCAGTTGTTTTATTCTGTTTTGTGTGGCAAAATTGAGTAGTTAATTTTGCCATTGTGTGTTGTGCTTTATTTATTAATGCATCATGTAAACATTTAACAGGTGCATTTATTAATGCTTTTCAATACATTCATGTTTATAATGGGGTGTGGAAAGTCTCCAATTTTCTGTTTGCCCAGGGCCCCAATAAATCGTAATCCACCACTGGGTTCAGAGTTCAATGTTTCCCTTCCATCCCCAGATACTGCTCACCAGGCCTCTGTTCAGGCCTCTGTTCCTATTGCTTCCCAAATCCCAGCTTCCTCGGGCTGTTCCCCACGCTCATGCATGCTCTCCCTATGCTCCCCGTGCATCCCTAATACATGGGCACAGCTGGCCAGGAAGACAGCATGGCTGCAAAATTGTCCCACCTCCTGGCTCAGGTGGGGCAATTAAAGAAGGAGTAAAGCCCCCACTGTGAGCTTCACTGCAGCTGGCAGCCAGGCAATCACCCAGCCATGACCCCTCTTTGGCTGAGAGGCTGGCTGAGGAGGGACTGGCAAGTAAAGTGGCCCCCACTTCGGGTCTCAGCAAAATCTCACCCAGGATTTTCAGTTCCTCTACTTAGGACCAGACTGCTGCAGCCTGGGTGGAGAACAGCAAAGGGTTTTACCCAGTGCCCTGGCTAAGCTCCTAGCTGTATGGAGGAGAAGAGGGAGCTGTTCCTATTACAGGTGGGGATGGGGGAGTCTGTCTATTCTTTTACAACATCAGATCCTGCCATTCCCAGGGGAAGGTTTCAGGTATGTTCCATTATGGTCAGGCAACAGACCCCAGAGAGACCCCCCCCACCCTGACGCCAGCTCACCGGGCTGGTTGTGGGAAGGGATAAGATCCTTCCTGTTGTTGCAGCAGAAGCTGCAGAGGGAGGGGAATGGGTCAGGAGTTCAACCAGATGATTGGCAGTCTTCAAAACCAGTCAGGCAGGCTTTAGTCAATGCTAATTGTCACTACAAGCTAGCAACCCACCTATTGAGTTAATGCCCTAGTTGCTGACCTGTGGGGGGCAGAGGGATGGGGGGGAAAAAAAGCTGCTGCTAAGCTGCACCACTGCATTCACAATCAGGTGTTATTCCTCAGAGAAGAACACACGCAGAGCCAGAGCTCACCACCCCTGTTCTCCCCTGCTGTTGCAAAGACATCCAGCTGTCCAGACCTCAAGGGAATTTTAGTGTTAAAAACTCCTTTTAGGTGTTAAATACTCAGAGCACGAGTTGAGTATACTTTACTGACAATAGTATGCTTCACTGCGCGGTATTTCTATAATAGAACCGAGGGGCTCAGGATACACCATGCACCACATCATCCCCGATAATGGATTAGGGAGCACATACACAGCAGAAACTGATCTCTCTCTAAAAGAGCCTGGGGTCACCCTTATCTTCAACCCCCAAACACACCCTAGGGCCTTTCGGACACCCACCACACCAAGTGAAATAGGAGACAACAAGTAATGTTCAGTTTTTTTGAATTATTTGTTTAATAAAGTAATAAAAAGAGGTCAGCAGAAGACTGAGTCATGCTGGGCTTAGCAGCTACACCTGGTGTCCTAAAACACTCATTACACATAAATACCTGCAAGTTGTAGTAACATCTGGTGGACAAAGGGGCTCAGTACACGTAATGCAGTGAATTACCATGTACATATGACAGATTTATGGTTGCAAGTTGACATGTTGCAAACTAAACTACATTGGAATGTGGTTTAGTTTGTAACAATGAGAACTAATTTAAAACCCCTAAAAGTCTCATACCTGTAAAGTGCAACACCATTGAGCCATGCTAAAGGAGATTTTCATCATATGTACATCATCTCAGTATCACGTGTACAAGTGCCCAGGAACTTATTTTTAATCTATGGGTGCAGCAAAAATCAAAAGGGTACATCTTCATTACTGCACTGTGGCAAAGTGCTAGTTTCCTCACTTGCCTTAGGGCACGCCACCCACCTGACTCATCTGCCACGCCTTGTTCTTAATTAATTACGATGTTAATTAAGGCAGGAGGCTGCCCATTCTTGCCCTGATGCCCAGGCATGCTATCTGCAGCTCTGATCCTCCTCTACACCACAGCCCATGCCTCGCAGATGGCATCCAGATGAGACAGTGCTCCCGCCAAGCTGAGGTGCTTGGCGGGAGCAAAGTGCTCCCAGACCAAGCTTAGGCCTCATTGTCAGGGCTCAGACACTCGTGTTCATACTGCCCTCCTCCCACGAGGGCTTCTCACACTCCACACACTCACAGGGTCTTTCACGCATTGACAACTTATGCTACCTTGCTCCCTCTTGGAGTGGGCCCCTTGGGCCATAGGCTTAGCTAGTTCATACCTTGGGTGGCAGACGTACCACCTTTTGGGCCTCTCCCATGACCCTTGCTGGGGTAGTGGCCAGCCAATTACCCGACCAGATCTAAGCTTGCTCTGGCCTCTTCTGGGGGCATCTCTCTCTCTCAACATACTGGGCTCTCAGCCCTCTAGTTTCTCCCTCCTTCACTGGGGCTTCTCATCTCCACCCCCTCAGTAGAGCTACCCCCTCACTCCCACTGCCCCCTTCACCAGGGCTCCACATCTCTGCCCCCTCACTTGGGCTCCACACTGCCTCCTCACTTGGGGCCATAAGGCTTCCCTCCCCAGTGGGCTCAGGTGGCCATAGCCATGCCTGGCCCCAACTATCTTTCCTCAGGGTCTTACATCCCACAGAGCTCAGGTGGCTGCAGCCATGCCTGGAACTCACTCTCCCTCCTCAGGGTCTTGCACCCCACAGGGCTCAGGTGGCCGCAGCTGTGCCTGGCCCCCACTACCTCCAATGTTACCAGACCCACCCAAAGGTGATGGCTAGGGTTAAGGTGCCCCTACCTGCCTTTCACCAGAGTGATAACTGGCCTGGCATTTCCTGGGGGCTCCCACACCACTGAGAGCCCCACCAGGCCACCCACTCCTGGCAGGGTGCAGTTTTAGGCCATGTCTCCAAACCATCCCCTACAGCTCCTGCTCTTACCTCCAGGTTGTAATGGAGCCTTGCAGCCAGTCGGTGTTACCACCTGGCTGGCCAGCAGCAAACTGCCCTCTTTATATGGGCACCAAAGATCTAAAATGGCTGCCACAATCAAGCACCTGCTGGCTGCTTGCCTCCAGTCTTGAAGTGGCAGGCACCAACAGTGCCCTGCCACATGCCTTCCCACTTAAAATGGTACCTGGGGGAGGTTTCCACTGCTGCTCCTCTAAAGCAGGCTCCCCTCAGAGCCTGAGAGAGCCCTCAAGTGGTGAGCACCCCCAAAGGTGCTCTGTCACATGTACCATACATGGATCTGCTCCTGTTGGAGGGAAAAGGAAAAGAAGCAGCACCCATCTTACAGCATCCCAATGATTCTATTCTGGGCAAAAAAAAAAAAATGAGCTTCCTTGCTTAAGACTCACAACCCCAATTTTGGAAGCCAGTGTTGGGGGGAAAGGTGTGTGTGGTATGTGAGTAATGCAGTTGTGTGCATGTGTTGAATTCAGACAATGCAATATCACAATAATGACTTACAGGGAAAAAGTAACAACAACATCTCTGTGCATATAATATGAAGTGTTTGCAGAACCAAAGCCTTATACTGAAGGTTTGTTTGTTTGACTACACTTGGGAAAACAAAACATAATAAAGGAGAGTGACATTGAAACAAAGTAGGATAATTCTTTATTTAATCTTAATACAGTTCTTTGCCTCTGAATTAAAAAAAAAAAAAAAGCAAATTGCAGGTGCCCATTTAAAAACATGTCGACATTACAATTTTCAGTGCCTATTTTTAAAGCTGGCTGCGGGGGTCAGCAACTTCATAGATTGGTGCCTGTAAGAGGGCTATCATGCCGCCCAGAGTCCCATCACCTCCTGGCTGGAATAGTAGTGTCTTGTCATTGTAGATCACCTGCCACACCTTTGATGTTATGGGAGATGCACCTAGACACTTCTTGGAGGAAACTGGGAATGGTTAAGGATTCAAGATGTCAGAGGTTCTTCACAGGGCTCCAGCATCCCCATCCCCTGCCCTCACCATACCTGATGTTCTGGGCACTGTTGATTGCCTCTAAGGTCCGTATTCCTATCTCTGTTCGAAGGATCCTCAACTAAGGCCCTTGTCTAAGTATCTTCTTGCCCCATTCTCCCCTGCATGGGACCCAAGACGGCCGTCTCTCTCTCTCTTCTGGCTCCCCCTTCACTCTCCTGTGACTGGGATCCAGTCTCTCTTCTTCCTCCCCTCTCCAGGGAGCAATGTCATCTACATCTTCTTTCCCTAGGCCCCTCTTCACCCCCCAGGGTCAGACTCACTTTTTCATTCAAGCCTCTCCATCAAATCCAATTCCCTGCTGGACCTTGTCAAGTAAGTTGTGAGACTGGAGCTTGCACTTTGGCTCCTTAGTCAATCTCTTTCTCTCATCAGCTTTCTTATCTTCTCTTCTTTTCTTTTCTGCTTTCTTTCTTCTTCTGCCTCTGGGACGTTCCCTTGGCATCCCTTAAATCTCTCTCTCCCCCCAGCTGGGTCCATTGTAGCAGCTTCCTGTTGGCTGCCTGCCTGGCCCAGCTGTTCCCTCTTTGCTCTCTGCACCTGCCTGGCTTTGAACACCCACTTGCATGCCATCTTGGTCCGGACAGTAGAGGGCATACGCTCTCTAGCATCGTGGGTTCCCCAAGGTGGGCTTCGATTATCTCTCTGGCCTTCCCCGAACTCACCTGCCACGTCTTTGAATGTTATGTCTGTGTGGGGTTCAGCCTCAAAGTTCCCCTCAGGGATGACCACTCTGCTTGAGGGATGTTCGTGGGGCTCCACCTCCCCTATACCCCAGCCTTACACCAAACTCTGGTGGGGCGCCAGATCTTGACATGGCTGCCTCTCCAGTGTAGATGTTCCTCATGCCTTATCATATTCCCCTTTATCCTTGGGAAAGGATAATTAGCTGGCCCAGGCTTGAGGCCTGCAATCCCCTTGAGCTGGTTGGCGCTCTTCTTGTGCTCCAAGGGTGCCCCTGTTAAGCAGGGGTAAAGGAATAAAACAAAGAAAAGAAAAAAACAAAAAAAACGGAACCCAAAAAAAGGTCTTCCTATCCGGTGCCCTACCAGTCAGCTTTCCCAGACCTCCTGCCTGAACTTGGCAGTGCTCCCCTGACGTTGGTCCTGCAGGGTCCCTCTCTCCTCTCTGCCCCAGCCCAGGTCCCTGACTTGGTACCTGGGAATGGTCAAGTGGGGACACCTCTGTTTCCCCAAGGTTGGCTTCAGCCTCTTCTTTGAGTTCATCATCCTGGCTACGCCGTTGCTTGGTGTCTTACCCTGATGAACCTTCTTAGCAGCACTAGGGGGAAGTCACTCCCAGTACTCCACCCCTCCTGGGGCTTGATCTCAACACCCCTGATGTGAGGAGCTCTCGGTGCTTCCACAGCCGCCTGTTGTCTGGGAGTTCCCGATTCGTGCTAGTTCTGCGTACTGCCAGCACAGAGAGCCTTTGCTTCCTCACTGGCTCTCTCCTCCAGTGGCCAGTGGCCACTTTTATCCCTGCCAGCTGGTGCATCCTTGTGATGTCACCCACCAGCCTTAATTGAATAAAGGCGTGGATTGTAAACTGCGTAGGCTTTTCTCTTGGATCTTCTAGCATCACTCCTCCTGCAGGTAAGTGATTGTTTTATATTTCTTTATTTTAATGTTCCCATGTTGAACCCTGCAGGTGGAGTTTCCTGGCCCCTCTTCTCACTATCCCGGTACACTCTCCATCATGGTTCCTCTCTTTTTGTCTTCGTTCTTTTTCTTACACCATTTTCCCCTTCCCAGGTTTGAACCCTGGTGGCTGGGCTTGCTGCAGCAGCTGGTCAGCTCCTCTGATCGTCCTGATCATTATGTGTGTTGTCTCCGGGTTTGCCATGACTCCTCTTACTCCTTGAGGTAAGTTTTCCTCCTTCGTTTCTTCCTTATTCTGCTCATGGCAGGATGCTTCAGGCACCCTGTCACAGTGCCATATGCATAAGTCTCAGCTGTGCCAATTCTGCAATTTGGTACCTGAAGGCACAAAATCTTTTTGAGTTTATAGGAGTCCTAAAATGCTAAAATATGCATTTCAAAGATCCATTGTTTTCTGGGACAGTGTACTGGTTCAGACAGTTGATCCTGCCTCTCTCTCAGATAAATAACAAGTATTCTAAACATGAACATAAAAGTAGATCAAGGCCAATCATCTAATGGAACTGAACCCAAAAAGCTCTTCAGGGCAATGTGCACATGTAGCCCCAGACTTTCTGTACTGGATTTACACATTATCTTGCTGTAAGTAGTCATTTGGGAAGATGGGGAGCAACTTCCTGCATAAACACAATTACAGTTCACTCTGGTTCCCACAACTTCATGGTTGCCTAATAGCCACTGGCTCTTTCCATTGTTAAACTCAAAACACCAATGTTAGTTCACACAGAAAAAAATATCACCTAATAATTACACTGCTAAGAGAAAAAAATGTGGAGTTCCGAACAATGTAAAGACCATAGATAAAGGCTACTGCATAGAAACTTGTATGTTCAATGTGCTATATAAAATCTAGACGGAAGTATGGGTGATGAAATAACACAGCAGGAAATATTAGAATGATGGCAGGTCCAGTTTCAAGCAGAAGTCATATTTGTAATAACAAAGAGTTCCTTTTGAAGTTGCCTCTCTGCCACTGTACTGGCTCAGTTGTGCATTTTTCCAAACAAAGTAAAACTGAGCCACAGAAGGCACGTCAGTGTCACAAAATGATTTGCAACTCATGCAACATACCACAAAGAATTTCTGACCACAGAGTGTTTTACATGGAAAAATTGACAGCACTTTAAAAAACAAACAAACCAGAAACTAAAAAAACTTTAAACAAAAATACTTGCTAGACTGAGCACATAATGCACACTTCAATACAACCTTAAGTATGACTACACTTAATATGTATATACTTAAAAAGTGCAAGTGGGGGTCATTATTGACCGCTAGATGAACATGAGCCTTCAATGCGATGCTGCGGCTAATAAAGCGACCAAAATGCTGGCTTGCATCCATAGATGCTTCTCAAGCAAATCCCAGGACGTCATTCTCCCCTTGTACTTGGCCTTGGTGAGGCCGCAGCTGGAGTACTGCGTCCAGTTTTGGGCCTCACAATTAAAAAAGGATGTGGAGAAGCTTACGAGACTCCAAAGAAGAGCCGCGCGCATGATCAGAAGTCAGGGAAACAGACCTTACAATGACAGTTGGGGATCAGGAGCAGAGGGAGCAGGGTGGACGTGTGCCACACATGCACATGTGCCTCCTTACCTCGGCAGCAGAGGCAGCAGCAGCAGCAGGCAGCGAACGGTGGCGGCAGTAGCCAAGGAGACAGCAGAGGGGGCAGCAACAGCTGATTCCCCCTAAGGTAAGTGGGGCAGAGGGTAGAGCACAGCTGAGGCAGATCCGAAGGGGAAGCTCTTTGGAGCCCTCTTAGCTTGCCCGAAAGGGCGCCGCACGTGAACAGTATGTGCAAACAGGTGCGCTCTGTAAGGGCGCGCCTGCATTTGCATAAGGCAGGCACGAGGTAGCAGCCCAGAGGGGCACCTCCAGCAAGCAACAGCAGTAGACGCAACTCTGCAGACATGGTGCAGATGGGGAGCGCCGCTGCCAGGGGCCTTGCCCTGGTGCTGCCACCTGCCATGGGCTCTTCTGAGGCCTCCACCCAGACAGAGCTCATGGCGGGGTCGGTGGCCCCTTGCCCCCTTGTCTGGTGGGGACTCGGTGGGGTCTGGGTGGGGCTGGTGGTCCCCCTGCCTGTCCCTCCTAGGCCCGGCTTGGGGCCCTGGAGGAGCAGATGAGGGAACTGCAGGCTGAGGTGAGCAGGCTGAGGGGGATCAAGGATGCAGAGGATGAAATTGATGCCCATCTCTGTTCTCTGCAGGCCCAGTCACCCACTGTACAGCCCCCACAGGAGACTCATCCAATGCAGGAGTGGCAGAAGGTGTCCAGAGCCAGAGCTGCTTGGCCTAGAGTGGTGGAAGCTTCCCAGGTACACCTGGGGAACAGGTTTGAGGCCCTGGCAGCTGTGATGGAGGAAGACAGAACAAATGCCTCCGGCGGGGACAATGCCACTCCCACGTGACATGAAATAGGCAGGGATCAAACACCAGCAGGAAGAAATGCCGGGTCCTCATCATCGGAGACTCCATCCTACGAGGGCTGGAAGGTCCCATCTGCCGGCCTAACCCCATGGCGCAGGAGGTCTGCTTCATGCCTGGGGCTTGGGTTCAGGACATCATGGAGAGGATCCCGGCCTACATCCGACCTGCAGACCAGTACCCCATGGTTGTCATCTACGTGGGAACGAATGACGTGGCCAGGGGAAACCCTAACTGCATTATAAAGGACTTCAAGGCTCTGGGGGCCAAACTTAAGGAGACGGGGGCGCAGATGGTATTCTCCTCTCTTCTTCCGATGAATAGCCAGGGATAACAACATGAGGCGTGCATTGGCAAGGTCAACTGGTGCTTACGGAGTTCGTGCCGCCAGGCAGGCCTTGGGTTCCTAGATAATGACCCATGCTTTCAGGCAGGGGACTTGCTGGGGTGGGATGGGCTTCACCTCTCTCCTAAAGGCAAGCGTGTCTTCTCTTCCAGGTTGGCTAATCTCATAAGGCGAGCTTTAAACTAGCCTTGCCAGGGGAGGGGGCCGCAAGAAGACATGGAGACACCACCCAAGCAAGACAGGTGACACATGCAAGGAGTGCTCAGCTAAAAAACACGGGTCCAGATAGTCTTTCTAATCGGGGGGTGGCACGCGAAGCTATGCAAAGCCTTAAATGCCTGTATACCAATGCTCGTAGTATGGGGAACAAACAGGAGGAACTCGCTCTCAGAGTAGCCAGTTCAAACCCAAACACAGTAGGGATTACAGAAACATGGTGGGATTCATCCCATGACTGGGCAGTTAGCATTAGGGGCTATAGGTTCTACAGGCGGGATAGAGAAGGAAGGAAGGGAGGGGGTGTGGCGTTCTATGTCAAAGAGCAATACACATCCTCTGCCAGCAAAATGGGATCGGAGGAGGGGCAAGCTGAAGTGCTCTGGGTCAAGATACAAGAGGGTCGTGGGGAGAGGGATTTAACGGTGGGTGTCTACTACAGACCCCCCAACCAAGGGGAGGAGCTGGACTGGGAATTTTTGGGCCAGCTTGCAGAGGCACTTAAGGCAAGGGATGTAGTTGTCATGGGTGATCTAAATTACCCGGATATCTGCTGGGTGGAGCAGTCAGCCAGGTTGGACTGTTCCAGGAGGTTCCTGGCTGAGCTACAGGACCTCCACTTAACCCAGGAGGTGCACAGTCCTACCAGAGGAAATGCCCTGTTGGACCTGGTCCTGGCCACAGGCGATCATCTAGTAAGGGGGCTCCAGGTCCTTGACCACCTGGGTAATAGCAATCATTGCTTGCTGGAATTCATCATCCAGTGCAGGGTGTCAAGGGCCTGCAGCAAGGCGGTAGCCCTAGACTTCAAGAGGGCCAGCTTCAAGGAGTTGAGGAGATTGGTGGGAGAGGTGCTGGGGTTCTCAAGGGCAGGCGAACTCAGTGCCCAAGATGAGTGGTTGTTCCTTAAGGAGGTGATACTCAGGGCCCAAGGGGTGATGATCCCAACAAGAAGCAAGGGGGGCAAGAGTGCCCAAAAGCCTCCCTGGCTCACCAAGGACATCCGGGAATGCCTAGTTGCCAAAAAGGCGGCGTACAACTGGTGGAAGTTGGGGGGGTGCTATCTCCAAAGAAGAGTATACCTCTTCTGCTCAGGCCTGTAGCGGGGTTGTTAGGAAAGCTAAGGCAGACATAGAGCTAGGACTAGCATCCAAGATCAAAGATAATAAAAAGTCCTTTTTCAAATATATAAGGAGGATGAAGAAGGGGCCGGGAAATGCGGGTCCCCTGCAAGATACGCTGGGCAAGCTGGTGGTTGCGCCAGAGGAGAAGGCAGACCTCTTTAACAAATTCTTCACCTCATTTTCGTGTGCAGGGACCGGGACTCCCCCACCGTGATACAAGACAGACTCAAGGGGAACGCCTCAAGACCTAAGGTTGAGGAGGACTGGGTTAGAGTGCTTCTGGAGGGGCTGGACGTGTTCAAATCAGCAGGTCCAGCTGCTCTCCACCCCAGGGTGTTGAGGAAGCTAGCAGTGGTTATTGCAGGGCCCTTGGCATGGCTTTACGAGTGCTCGTGGTGCGCGGGTCAGGTGCCAGATGATTGGAGGATAGCCAATGTGGTCCCCGTCTTTAAGAAAGGGAGGAGGGAGGACCCGGGCAACTATAGGCCCGTCAGTCTTACCTCAATCCTGGGGAAACTTTTTGAGAAGATCATCAAGGAGCACATCGGTGATGGGCTGGCATCGGGGATAATGCTCAAGGGCAACCAGCAAGGTTTCATTAGGGGCAGGTCATGTCAGATCAACCTGATTGCCTTTTACGATCAGGTCACAAAAGCACTGGATGCAGGTGTCGCCGTGCATGTAGTCTTTCTGGACCTCATCAAGGCCTTTGACACTGTCTCCCACCCCATCCTCATTAAAAAATTAGGCAACTGTGGCATTGATGCCTACACAGTCGGATGGATTGCAAATTGGATGAAGGGTCCTACTCAGAGGATGGTGGTGGACAGGTCATATTCGATCTGGGGGGACGTGGGCAGCGGAGTCCCCCAGGGCTTGGATCTTGCGCTCGCACTGTTCAATTTCTTTATCAGCGATTTGGACGATGGGGTGAAAAGCAACCTGTTCAGATTTGCTGATGATACCAAAATATGGGGTGACGTGGGCACATTAGCAGGGATGGAAAGACTGCAGAAAGACCTGGATAGGTTGCAGGGGTGGGCTAACAAAGACAGGATGCGTTTCAGTCATCATTGACTCCAAGATGAACATGGGCCAATAATGCAAGGTCACGGTCAGCAGGGCTAACCGGACCCTATTGTGCATCCACAGGTGCATCTCAAGTAGGTCCAAGGAGGTGATCTTGCCCCTCTACGTGACACTGGTCAGGCCACAGCTGGAGTACTGTGTCCAGTTCTGGGCACCCCACTTCAAGAGGGATATGGACAACATTGAGAGGGTCCAGAGGAGGGCCACCCGCATGATCCAGAGACAGCAGGGCAGACCCTACAATGAGAGTCTATGGGACCTGAACCTGTTCAGCCTTCACAAGAGAAGTCTGAGGGGGAACCTGGTGACTGTCTATAAACGCACTAGGGGGGACCAGAAGGGTTTGTGGGAGACCTTGTTTCCCCTAGCACTCCCCGGGATAACAAGGAATAACGGCCACAAGTTGTTGGAGAGTAGGTTCAGATTAGACATCCATAGGAACTACTTCACAGTTAGGGCGGCTAGGATCTGGAACCAACTTCCAAGGGAGGTGGTGCTGGCTTCTACCCTGGGGGTCTTTAAGAGGTGGCTTGATGCCTACCTGGCTGGGGTCATTTGAGACCAGTTTTCTTCCTGCCCAGGCAGGGGGTCGGACTTGAAGATCTACAAGGTCCCTTCCCACCCTACTTCTATGATTCTATGATTCTTCTATGACAGGCTGAGAGCTAAGGGGCTTTTTAGCCTGGAAAACCTCAGGCTCAGGGGTGATCTGATAGCCACCTATAAGTTTTTATCGGGGTGACCACCAGTATCTGGGGGAACGTTTGTTCACCAGGGCACCCCAAGGGATGACGAGGTTGAACGGTTATAAACTCCTGCAAGACCGTTTCAGGCTGGACATAAGGAAGAATTTCTTTACTGTCCGAGCCCCCAAGGTCTGGAATAGCCTGCCATCAGTGGTGGCTCAAGCACCTACATTGAACACCTTCAGGAGAAAATTGGATGCTTATCTTGCTGGGATCCTATGACCCCAGCTGACTTCCTGCCCTTCGGGCAGGGGGCTGAACTTGGTGATCTTCCGAGGTCCCTTCCAGCCCTAATGTCTATGAAGTCTTTTATATATGGTATATGCAAGAGAAAGACAACGGGATAGGAGAGAACTGGGGTCATATTCAGAAAGCCAACATTCAGTATATTTTCTTCTCTTCTCCCAAGTAAAAGCAGGTGTATGCTATTTTTCTTAGGAACATACAAAACCCTGTAGTGAAACTATGTATTCTTTAAGTGGAACTCTATGTATTCAGGGCCTCCCTCTTAGCAGACTGCCCCAAAACTTACCTTCCTAAGTAACTTAAAGCAGAGGGAAGAAAAAAAAATCACAACATAAAACTGGCTTAAGCTTGTATTGCTTTCCCCACTGGCTCAAGAAAAGGAATTGGGAGATGCCAACTAATTTTGGCATCTCCCAATGCCTAGTGCCAAAAGCCTAGTGACTTTTTGGAGCCCAAACACCACAGATAGTCAATGGGAGATGCTGCAGGAGTGCAGAGAAAGACAGGATGTGCCCTGCAGAAGGAGACCTGCTATAAAAAGTATTTTCCTACAGATTAAATTCAAGAAGGGTTGAGGGCTATCAGCAACCCCCAAGAGTGGACCTAAACTCATGGTATGAGCATTAAGAATCAGATTAGATTTCCCATGGAGTGGTTTCCTTCCTTGACAACTAAATCCATCTCCCCTATAGGTTTCAAAACTGATTTTTAATTCACTGAATTCTTAATGAGCCTAAACTATGGAATATTATTTTTATTTTATTTATATATGTGTGTATATGTACATTTTTTAAAATAAGTGTCTGTTCACTTGTGTTCCAAGCTTTCCCCACTCCTCACCTGTGATCTGTCCCTATGTTCCTTCTTGGCTGTAAACTAGACACAGAAGACTTGAAGCAGGATAAGCCCCACATACACACAAAACTCAGCTTTCCTTGAATCTCTCAGTATGCACTTGCTATAGAGTTACCAGGGCACTGCAATTTATTTCATTTAGATTAATTTTAAAGTAAGTTATTTGTAATAACACTATTTACTTTGTCTCACAGATTAATGTTGATGACTTTGCCAATGATTCTTCCATTTATTCTTCTGATGCAACTCCTTATCTTTAAAAATATATAATTTAATTGATATAAGTTAACAGTAATAACAACTTACTTTCTTATAACAAGCTTCTAAAATATGGTAGGACAAATACTTAATGCAGTTAATAATGCTTCTACTTCACAAAGAAAAAAGGTACTTATTATAACTTACAAAGAACGCATTTGTAAAGTAGCTGTTCAATTAAAGCTGTCAGGCACTGAATCTTCCATTTCAATTGTATTTGGAGTGAAGTTAATAAATATTTTAATATTACATGTCATTTAGAAATTGCTCACCGTTATCATCATGAACATAGAGCTACTAAAGCCTGATGTTCTGTCAAATGAATTGATTACAGATAAAAGAAATGAAGACTCTTAGCTCATTAGTTAATATGAATGGGTTCTCTCTCATTTGGGGTGGAGAGAATGGAATTCTGATACTTGTGAAATTTGCCAGAATCAAAGAACTTAGGACCTTCCTTTACCCACAAAATTGGTACAGCAGGGCTGTGCAACTAGTGGCTTGTGGCCCATGAGGTTTCTGCCTGGCCACAGCTCTCCCTATTGCTCTGGTTGAAAAAGTAGCCTGGGGCTTCAGGCTTCCTTTCCCTTAGTCTTCCCCTTCCTTACCCAAGGGGATAAGGTGGTGCAGCAGTATGGCACAACCTGTGGTGCTGGTGGGGGAGCTGGCAACCCAGGATGCCCGAGAGGCACAATGCAGCAGTGAAGCCTGTGGCCAGGGAGTTTAGGGTGAGGTGAGGTGCCCAGGCACACTGTATAGTAGGGGTGCATGTGTTGTTTGGCCCCAGAGGCCCACAGCACCCATTAGTGCAGTCCCCAGCCCCTTAGAACAGCCTCAGGGTATAGTATGACTTTCAGGAATGTGAGTATATCTATGTATTCCTTAACCTTCTTCTGAAGGAGCCATCTCCAGAGGTCTGAGTGACCTATTTTCTCTTTCCACTTTCTCTGCTGACTACAGAGACAGGAAGAGCAGATAGTGTTACAATAATGATAGTGGTATGATATAGATTGTTCTCTATTAGCAGGCTGAGGCCATCAGCTCAGCTTAAATGGCATGGTGAAAAGCTTTTAGTCATTAATAATCTTGGCTGGAAAGAAATCAGCTTTCTAGAACTAATAGATCGAATCACCATTTAAACTTCCATTGAAAGACTTAGTCTCAATGAAGTCTCTCTCTACTGTATAAACATCTTCAGAAATATTAGAAAAGGGAGCTACACAGAAGGACGACGTTGGTTGTTTTGTTACATCTATCCACCAGTGAGACATGGCACACATTTTGATTCACTTACTGGTAATTCAGACAATTTGGGCTGGGGAACAGATAATCTCTTAAGGAGAGAAAGGAAAAAAAAGGAGAGAAAACTTGTACTCATTTAATCAGTGTATATGGATCATTCCTTCCATTTTTCAGTATTAGATAAAGTTGTTAGTCAGGACTGATACTCTGGACAGTAACCTGAACAGTAACCTAAAGTACCCTGATAATACCTTTTCTTTTCTTTGTAATGGATGTGCCGAGTCCAGAGGTATATTTGTAATTTCTTCACCAGCTTCAAGTAATTTTAAGTAAACTCAGAAATTACAATTGGAACAAACATGAAATACTTAATAAAACCAGCACTGTGTTTTAATTCCTTGTACTTGCTTCTATGTTGTCTTCAATATAATTTTGATTTGAGTGATTTTTTATTGCATGCTAACCCCAAGCTATCAGGTTTAATATGCTGGTCACACTCCGCCCCACACCTTTTATCAATTTTAAAACAATCTGTACATAAACACAAACAAGAACAACAAACCTGGAGCAGGCAAATGTTGCACAGAAAGAGTCCTAAACTACTTTACCAATTCTCTCCTACCACATCCTCCATAACAGCCACAAGGGATGCACAAAGTGCGCCCTATTCGATTCAGATTTGGCCCAGATCAGGGACAGTAATTTGATTCATTGATTTGGATCACTGTCCCCGATTCGATTTGGTTGAATCCAAGCCTAAAGATTCGATGCCGATTCAGAGAATCAGCGATTTGGCCATAGACACGCTGTAAACGTTGTTTTTTCCACATACCTTGAGGTACCAGCATGGTTCATGAATGCTGCGAAGCTGGGGCAGATGGAGCATTCCACAGGAGCGCAGCCCCCCCCCCCCCCACGTGCTTGGCAGTGAACCCAGAAGTGGACTGGAAATACTTCCAGTCTACTTTTGGATCTGCCAGGGAGTGCATGGGGGGGAGCCCCCCCATGACCCTCTGGCTTGGCAATCGGCCATGGGTGGGCCCTGGATGTCCCACCCCAGACCCAGGAGGCACCAGTCAGTGAGCTGGGAGAGTGCGGGGGGCCCCCTGTGCACTCTGGTGGACCCAGAAGTGGACCAGAAGTGCTTCTGGTCCACTTCCAGGTCTGCTGCTGAGCACGCTGGGTAGCCCCCCCCACACTCCTGTGGGGTGCTCCATCCACCCCAGCATTGCAGCATTCACGAGCCACTTGCTACCTTGAGGTCTGTGGAAAAAACATTTAAAGCTGTGTCTATGTCCGAATCAATTCGAAGGGTTCCGATTTGATTTGGAGAGATTAAAGGGTCCTCTGATTCAATTTGAATTTAGAGATTTGGCCACCAAATCAGGCCAAATCTCCACCAAATAAAATCAGGGAGTGAAGCTGCACACAGCCCTAACAGCCACAGGTACCTCTTTCTAACATACCTAGGTTCATTTGTATCAGAGATAAATTCTTCCCATAGCACATAACATTGTTCTGTTCACTCAACAATCTTGTAAATAATATGATCATATGAAGCTATTTCTGCCATTACAACCTGCCAACAATTTAGAAGTGGAATACAAAAACTTTTCTATCTTCTAAAAATTATTCTCTCTGCACATCCACAGACAATTGTAGCTCACTTTTTAAAATACTTTGCAGTCCCAGTGAATGATAAAAAGCTATGTTATAGATAAAAATATGATCTCTTATTTCATATGTTCTCTGTGGGAGAATCAGAAATAAACTAGCCCCACTGAGCCACCTTCCTTTGTTTTTAATTGAGAAAAGTCTCCTATATTACTTAATATGAGCTTGACTTGGTAAGGATTGCAGAGTGTAATCCTTAGATTCATAGATAGTAGAGTTGGAAGGGACCACAATGGATCATTGTGTCCAACCCCCTGCCCCTGGCCTGAAGAGGACCGAGGTCAGATGACCCCAGCCAGGTGACTATCTAGCCTCCTCTTGAAGACCTCCAAGCTAGGTGATAGCAGCACCTCTCTTGCAAGCCCATTCCAGATCCTGGCCACCCTTACTGTGAAAAATTTCTTCCTAATATCTAACCTAAACCCACTCTCAACTAGTTTACACCCGTTATTCCTTGTCACTCCCTGGGGCGCCTTAGTAAACAGCGCTTCCCCTATTCCCCGTTGACCTCCCCTAATAAATTTATAGGCGGCCACAAGATCTCCCCTCAGCCGTCTCTTGTGAAGGCTGAAGAGGTTCAGTTCTCTCAACCTCCCCCCGTAGGGTCTATCACGAAGGCCACTAATCATGCGAGTGGCCCTCCTCTGGACCCTCTCCAGATTCTCCGCATCCCTCCCGAAGTGCGGCACTCAAAACTGGACACAGTACTCCAACTGCGGCCTGACCACTGCTGCATAGAGGGGGAGCATCACCTCCTTTGATCTATTAGTCATGCACCTGCTAATGCACGACAAGGTGTGATTGGCCTTGTTGATGGCCTTATTACACTGCCAGCTCACGTTCATCTTGGAGTCAATTACGACTCCAAGATCCCTCTCTGCCTCCGAGCTGCTGAGAAGGACACTCCCCAACCTATAGGTTTGCTGGGGGTTCCTCCTTCCCAGGTGGAGTAGCTTACAATTTAATAAAGATAAATGTATCCTATTTCTCTCTGCCCATTTATTCCAACCTGTCCAGGTCAGCCTGAATCTGCTCCCTGCCCTCTGGCGTACTAACTTTGCCCCATAACTTGGTATCATCAGAGAACTTGGAGAGGGTGCTCTCCACACCCTCATCTAAATCGCTGATGAAGATATTGAATAATATCAGTCCAAGGACCAAACCCTGTGGGACCCCACTGCCCACCTCCCTCCAGGCCAAGAAGGAACCATCCACCACCACTCTCTGGGTGCAGTCCCTAAACCAGTTGGCCACCCACCTGACCATGTAGGCGTCCACTCCGTAGTCTGCTAGCTAAGTTTATTTATTAATAATTTAGTTATTAATAACTCCTTAGTTATTTTTCCCTAATATCCTTCTTAGCTACATTGTGTCAAGGACTTTATAAGTTAGTTTCTACCACTAACCTCAGAAATAACTTTGACTACAGGCAATTTGAAGGCTGATCTTAAACCAGGGTGGGCAATTATTTCAGTGAAGGGCCACTTATTGAGTTTTGGCAAGCCATTGAGGACCATATGACAGGCAGCCAGGGGCAGATAAATATTAATTTTCTTAATTTGGGGGGAAGGGGGGGCAGAGGCTGGATAGAATGGCCTGGCAGGCTGCATCCAGCCCCCAGGCCACATTTTGCCCAACCCTGTCCTAAACCAATGTATTCAATAGGAATTTTGCCATTAAGTTCAATAAATGCAGCATCAGCTCTAATATCTTTCTGTAAAGAACACTCTGGATAAGAGAAAATATTTTTGAATATTCCTAAGAGAAGAGAGAGTTTGCCATCAAGTAAAGATGTTGGATTGGGTAGTTAGTGTTTGGCCTTCTTACCTGTCCCTCCCTCAAGCTACCCTGTTTTAAAAACAGGAAATTAAACAGAACAACAGAAGAACCAAAAAATCCCAAAACAGAAGAAAGGCCTTCCACTCCCCACAAAATAACAGAGGTACTACTATTTCCCTGAAGGGCACTTGGTGGATAAAAGTTCACATCAGATGTGAAAAACTGGTAATAAGAAACATGGGATTGTCCCAACACTTACTCACTAGAAAGGAAACCCTCACAGGGAAGACGAGATTTTTTCTTACTTTATCTCATGCAGCCTCCCTATACAAGTGTGTCAAGGGATGGAGTACCCAGGGATGGCCGTGATGCCCCTAGGGCTCCGCGACAATCCCAATCTTGCCCAACAGGCACCCTTTTTCTCACCTGGCACGTCTTGGTGTAATTATAATAAATAGGGAGGCTGCTCTTGAGTTTACATTGGGGATGGTCCTGATGGGTACCACTGAACCCTGTGGGTTCTTGGACCCCTTTTGGGTCCTGCACAACATGGTTGCTTCACAGGGCACCCTCAGTCTCATGGGCTAGATGCATAGCTCCAAACCACCCTTTACCACCCCCCAAACCTCACAGATGGCATTCACACATGGGCTCTCCGCAGCCCCCTCGCTGTGCCCACACTGGCGCTGGGCTCTCTGCAGTCCCCTCTGGCACTGCACCCCCTGGTGCTAGGGTCTGCTCACCCTCCTTTGGCAGTGCACCCCCTGGCGCTGGGTTCCCCACACTGTAGTGGGCTCCCAATGAGGCCTCCTCCTTCCCCAATAGCCTCAGCTCAATCCACCAGTAAAACAGCAACTAAAATATGAGCCCCCTGGCTATAACATAATATAAACAGTTCAGGGTGTGCTCTGTGCCTTTAAAAATTCAAGCTTCCCCCACAGCAATAAGTGCCTTGTAGGCCAGGTTACCTGGTGAGCTCCCAGAGCCCCATTAGTCCTATATGCAGCATATCAAGCAGCCACAGCATCTCTGGGTAATTCTTCCCTAGAGGCTGCTTCCCCTGGCTGCTGCCAGAGAATTAACCCCTGCTGGTCTCAGCCATGGGGTTTATATGTGCCCAGGGCCCTGCCTTCTTCCTGTCACCTGACTGGGTGCAGGTGCAGGCCAATTCCCTTGTTAACCTGTTGCCATGGTAACCTGCACCTGCTGGGTTTCTGTCTGGCTCTTAGAGCCCTCTCCTTAGGCAGCTTCTGCTCTTAAAAGAGCATACACCTTAGTGCCCAGCCACAAAGAGACATTTCTGAAATGCCCATATACTCCCTACCTACCATGCATATTGGCAAAAGTACCTGTGTAAAGAGTAGATTAATTGACTAGTAACTATTAGCCTGAAACTTGACAAAAAAGCAAAATCTGACAGGCACAAAAGCATCAAACACACAGTGGTAAAAATGTGAGTAAAATCTGGGGAAAATATTTAGCCATATTTCACCACTCCATTCTGTAGAAAACGTTAGGGGTTAGGGTCAACATTCGAGCAGGACTCTCAATAGAGTGTGATCCAACTCGATGAAGGGGAACTGAAAAGACTCCTCCAGACTGCAATAGACTTTGGGACTTTGCATCAGATCCTATCAATAGAAGTGATGAGCCTACTAGACATTACCATATTGAAAGTTATACACACCTTTCTAAAAACAAATATTTCCTAATAAGAGGACTACTGACTTTATTTGGACATTGGAAGAACTAGGAATTCAATAGGAAACTCTCTGAGACAGGAACTGTTTTATTGTTGTTGTTCAGTGCCTAACACAGTGGAGGCTTGACCCACTGACTGGGGCTCAAAACCGCTGCAAACAATACTGTATTTGAGCTTTGTGATGGTCCTTCTGACAACTGTGGATGATTATACTGGATGGGACATTGCCCTACAAATATATAATTACAGCTGGAATATGATATTATCATGTCAATGTTTTATTTGCAAAATTTGCTATGAAAGGAGCAAGGACTGTTCAATTCTTTCTTGATGTTACAGACAAATGGAACACAGATGAAATCTAATTGAAAATGTCACAGGAAGCTATAGTCTAGACAACAAGATACAAGATTCTATTGGTACTGTAATGTAGCACCAAGGAATTTAGCAAAGCAGTTGTTGCATTTGGAAATGACAAAGTACCTTATAAATGTCTCAATATAAACATCTCTGGTCTTGCATTTAATTCTTGTAATAAAAAGCAAGTGAAAATGATTTTTTGTTCATAACATATGCTGTATGTTCTTTATTTGAACTAACATCTATTAGTGCCAAAATATATATATATTTATATCCATCATGTATCATAGTAAATTAATAGAAGTGAGACAGGGAAACAAATATTGCTCTATTTTTCTGTGAAGTACAACAAAAGAAAAAAAGGGGTCAAGTTAAACTCAGGGGCTTTTTCAATTCATTGAGGGGAAATAAAACAGGCAAGAAATATTAAGCTACATTGGGCCAGTTCCCCTCAAGTCTGAACTACAGCATTTAGTAATATAAAACCTTTTTATTACCCTAATTTTTATCATTCAAATTACACCAAATTATTTCATATTTGGAGAAGAATTTTATTCTTCATTTCAGACCAACCATGTTAAATTTCAGGTGAAAAGGAATGTTAACCAAGAAATTCCAAGTAGCTGAAAATAAGGATATCCAAAGAAACAGTCAAACAGTCATCTTAGTACTAGTGTACAGTGAGGGGTGAGCAGCAAAAAGAGTATATTTTCTTTATTAAAGGAGGTAGTAGGGGAGAGGTATCCAAGGCCCCTTCTACACATTACACTTAAGGTATGATTAACCAATTAATCTCATCTTAAATTGGGATCAAGCCATGTGTTCAATCAATCAATTAATGGTATGAAAAAAACAAGGAATAAACCACAAAGTTATTCCACAAAAATGCCCAAGTATACCATAATATATACCTCTAGTATATCTTATATATTGCCCTGTAACAGGTCGCCCTCCCCAGTGCCATCTTTTGCATTATCCATGACTTATGTGGGGCACCCTTGAAGTCCCCTTAACATTTCTCAAATCCCTCTTTCTACTCTTCTGCCACGTCTTGATGGAAATATTATACCGATGTGCTTGTAAGCGGGAGACTGCCTATTGTACTTTGTATGTTGGGGTTCTCCACCACCACAGGCCTTGACCCCTGTCTTTCTCTAGCTAGGCCTCCCCATCTAAAGCCACCGGATAGGGTTCAACTCCAAGGCTCTAGCTCTGTAGTCTTGGGGCTCGTGGCCCTCTCTTTTTCTCCAATCTGGAGCACAGCCACCCTGGCCCAGCAGCCCATCCACTGGCCCCCACAGCCAGGGGGTTGCAAGCCCAAAGCTGGGCAACAGCCTCAAACCTCCACTGTCCCAGTCCAAAAAAACCCCAACACACAGCTGTGCACCAGGCCACTCTGGCCTTTTAAGATTGAGACCTCTAGTGCTGGGTCCTGTGCACCCCGAATACTGTGCCCTCTCTGGCACCAGGGCCTATGCACTGCGCCATCTTTGGCACCAGGGTCCCCACGCTGTAGTGGGGCCCCAATGAGGCCTCCCTCTTCCCCAGTGGCCTCATCCCAAACCACCTGTCCAGGGGCTATAACCGCCACCAAAAAATATAATTAAAGGAGGAAGCATGCCAGCTTACATTTTCTCAGGGGTTCATGCTTCTGTTCCCCACCTCCCCATCTCCTACAGTCCTTCTTCTGGGGTTGCTACCGCTTCTCTGGGAGTCCTCTGTAGCTCCCCTCCTGCAGCAGCTGGACCCCTCACCAAGCCTCTCCATGGAGCTCTTATATGCACTCCTTCCCCTTTGGCTGATGGCCCCTACTGCTGCCCAGCCCAGGGTTTTTTCTGGCCTGCCCCTTCCAGTCACCTGACTAGCTAGCCAGGCTCAGCTTTTAACCCCCACCTTACCAGCACACTGTGCCCAGAAAGTTCTGGCCTTAAAGGGGCTGACCTGCCTTCTGGTAATAGGGCTAGGATTCCCTGTTACACGCCCATACTACAAAACAAAGGCAAGTAATGATTCAAAAAGGTATTAAAATACCTCACTGGACATAAATACTTACAGGTTTTTAAAATACAAAACACTATTTGTTTTCATTTTTTTATCATCATCTGCTTCCTAACCTTATTCTGAGAAAGTGCCCTAGCACTGGAAAGAGAGTTTGGAAAGATTTAAAAGGTACTTAGCAGACAACTGCAATTGCACAGAACAGCAATATAGCAATATAGCAGAGTAATTATTCCAAAAATACCATTAAAAGACAGCACTAAACTCTTTTGCAAGGCCCAAGGAGACTCCAATTATGAGCTTTTGCTATACTACTAGGTCAAAAGAGCATCATTATCATAGTCAATCCTGGAGACAACAATATAATACCCTTAATAGATCACTTAATTTTCTTAAATGTTTTTTCAATGGTGCTATCTTGTTTCAAAAGTGGATAAAACACATTTTAAACTCTTATTTACCACTATAGGCTAACTGGTAAAGGGCAGAGGATTCCTTACATAAGGAACTCAGTTGAAAGTAATAAACCAAAAGGATTACATTTAGAAAGCCATACATTTATAGGAGTTTACTTCCACACTAAGAAAAGAGCAGTTCACTTCAGACAGTCAAATTGAGATTGATTTCAAAGATCTTGGGACTAATAATCATCCATAATGTCTGCATATGTATGTCTACTTTAAGTTCTTAGAATAGAGTTCTCTTTCTGTCCTACATTTGTGTATGTCCACACTGCACATTGTAGTGTAATGTAGAGACACCTGAGCTAGCTCAGGTGAGAAACTGTGCAGCTTTTCCAGTGCAGAGTTCAGTAAAAACTAATATGCCCTTCTTCTCAAGAAAAATATGACTTAGCTTTCTTAGCAGGGTAAATTAGCTCACTCAGAGCTGCATGCTCCCATGGCTAGATTGTTGCTGGTATCTAAGCAAGATCAGCTATGCTACACTACAACAGGCATTGTAGGCATGCCCTTTGTACAATGCTTAGTACAATGGGATCTAGTTAATTAATAATTGACATATTTTCATTTTATCTGATTTTGTCAGGTATGTTTATTATTTGTGTAAGTACAGCAAATACCATCCCAAGGATTTGGACCTATCATAAAATAGCAGTGATTGAAATCAATGGCTAAAGTCAATTTTAGGTCTCCACTATCTGACACAGCCATCATTAGTTATACTACTACTACAGTACTATTATTTATCACTAGGAGATAGTCTCTCACTAGGAGGACAGTAAAGCACTGGAACAGGTTCCCCAAAGTGGTTGTGGAATCGCCACCCTTGGAGGTTTGTAAGACCCAGTTAGACAAAGCCTTGGTTGGAATATTATAGCTGGGGATGGTCTGCTTTGAGCAGGAGGTTGGACTAGATGACTTCCTGAGCTCCCTTTCCAACCCTACTTGTCTGTTATTGATTTAATTTATATTGCATCAAGGAATGTCAAAAGGCCCATTGTTCTAGTCACCACAACTAAATAATAATTCACGAACATGTACCATTTCAGTGTAATAAATAATCTTCAAACTGTGGGCTGATAATGGACATTCATTACAATTCAACAATCCTGGAATATGATTAATCATATTGTAAGGAGTGACCTAGAAACTACTATGCAAAGCCCAAGCAAAAGTGAATGTTATGTGCCGAATGCCCATCTGCAATGATAAGGAGGAGACAGTCTTAGATAAAGGAGGCTTGAAAACAAAAGCAGAATCAGAGTACTGGGTCAAAGAGCTCATTAAAATACTAAAAATCACGCCCCTAGGTGGGGAAAAAGTATGCTAATGAAACATACATGTATGTAAATGAGATACATAGCTAAAACACAGGTATAGAGACATGCTCAGTAAAGAACTCCTTGCATCACTCCTTTATAACCAATTAGCAAACAAGGATGCTTATGGAGGTCCAAAACCCCTGTATAAAAGATGCTTAGAATTAGAAATCTGTGTGCTTGTTATGTGAAATTATTCTGCTTGCACCTTTTATTGCTAGCAATAAATCTTCTTTATACTTTCACCCCTGGTATCTTTATTGGCCTTTGCATACCAGGCACGATCCCAGATTTGAGCTGGGGCTCAACAATATGGTCTTTTCTGAGTTTTGACTGACTACATGGAGCTGGATCCAGAGGGGAAGCCCCCTGGATCCCTTTTAGCTGAGCCGGTAGGGAGCCGCACTCCTGAGCTGTGCTGCACAAACAGAGCTCACAAACAGGCACACTCTGTAAGAGCGCGCCGACATTTGTGCCCGAGGGCAGGCAGGAAGGGGCAGGAGGGAGACTCCTGCAAGGGTAGGGTGAAGGCACCACACAAAACTCTAAGTAAACAGCAACTTATACAATGGTGTGGACGTGGAGTGCTGCTAGGGCCCCTGTCTAGGGGGTGCTGTCTGCCCGGGGCTTGTCTGAGACCTCCACCCAGACAGAGCCCATGGGGGGGTTGGCGTCCACCTGCCCCCTCGGCCTGTGGAGGATGCCTAGCAGGGCTGGGGGGGCAGAGAATGGGGGCCCCCACACCTGTCCTGCAGGCGCCCATCTTAGGGCCCTGGAGGCACAGGTGAGGGAGCTCCAGGAAGAGATTAGTAGGCTGAGGGGAATCAGGGAGGCGGAGGATGAAATTGATGGTTATTTCCTTTCCCTGCAGGACCATGCACACAAGGAAGAAGCACCCCAGGAGGTGCCCTCCACTGCTGAGTGGCAGACGGTCACAATCAGAACCAGGGCTGCTCGCAGCAAAGCAGTACCAGTTCCTCCAGTCCAGCTGGATAACAGGTACAAGGCCCTGGCAACACTGCAGGAGAAGGAAGGAGAGGAGGAAACCTCCAGTGAGGAGGCAACTTCACTCTCTTCATGCTCCAAACAGGCTGAAGGAGCCAAGCAGACCCGGAGGAGGAAGCGTTGAGTGATCGTCACAGGTGACTCTATCCTGAGAGGTACGGTGGGCCCCATCTGTTGCCAGGACCCCTCAACATGTGAGTTATACTGCCTCCCCAGACCAAAGAGTCGGGCCACCCAACCAAGGGGAAGAGCTAAACTGGGAATTCTCAAGTCAGCTCACGGAAGTAGTTAGGTCAAAAGACGTGGTCATCATGGATGACCTGAACTTTCCAGACATCTGCTGGGAAGAGCACTCAGCCAGGTCTGACCACTCACGTAGGTTCCTAGCCGAGATACAGGACCTCCATCTAACTCAGGAGGTGCACAGCCCCACCAGGGGAGATGCCTTGTTGGATCTGGTGCTGGCCACAGGTGACGACCTGGTGAGGGGGCTGTGGGTGCTCAACCACCTGGACGACAGTGATCATCACCTGTTGGAATTCACCATCCAGCACAAGGTGGCAAAAGCCTGCAGCAAGGCAGCAGCCCTGGACTTCAGGAGGGCAGATTTCAATGAGGTAAGAAGAATAGTTGGGGTTAGTACTGAGGACCCGGAGGGGAATGGAGGGTTGTCGGGTGTCCAAGAAGAGTGGTCGTTCCTTAAGATGATCCTCCATGCCCAAAGGGAGGTAATCCCAACAAGGATCAAAGGGGGCAAGAGGGTGCAAAAGCCCCCATGGCTCACCAAAAGCATACAGGAACGTCTCCTAACTAAAAGGGAGGTGTACACCCAATGTAAGTGAGGTGGTGGCAGTGGAGGTGGGACTAAGCCTCCAGTCCCAGCCCTGGGGTTTATATATGGGCAGTGGTGATGGGCAGTGGAGGTGGTGGCAGTGGTGATGGGCTGGGACTAGAGGCTTAGTTCTCTGTCAGCAACCAAGGGTGATGGTCAGGGTGGGCAGACCTGGCTGTAGTCCCCCAGGGGCAGTAGGGGTAGGGAGGGAATAACCCCCATCCCTCCCCCCTCTGCCTCAGGGGCCATCCTAGCCTGTCACTGCAACAGCAAGGGGGGAGCGCCTGGCAGACCTGGCTTGGGTTCCTCCCAGTGGGACAGGGAAGGGGGAATTAAACCCCTCTCTTGCTAGTTAAGCCAAAGATACTGCCTGAGCTGGCCACACCCTCCCAGCACAGCTTCCCTGCAACTGAGGGTGCACTCTTGTGTCCCTTCGGCTCCTGGTCTGAGCAACTGCAGGCCTGTGCCCACATTTCCACAGTCCAGATGGAATGTCTGTGCTGTTACAAATCAGTTCAAGCTAGGTAGGTTAGAGTAACCTGCAAAGATTGAATCAATTTAGGCTCTGGCTTTTTGAATGTCTGTCCCTAGCTCCTGAGGAAACCTTCAGTCATTAATCTACTTTTTAGTGACTAGCAGGACAAAATGCTTGGCACTCTGCTGCATGTTTTACCCATGCACAGGCTTTGATGCTTTGTCAGAGGTGACAACAATCAGATAATTAGTATAATTCTTCAGCATACTCAAACAAAGCTGTTTTTTTGCTTATACAAATTAGATACCTAAATTATGATACTCAGGGCAATGAGCAGCATAATTAGAAAAAAGATAGGCATGCATTCAGAAATATGAACAAGAATTCATACCAATAGGGACTTATAGTTAGGGTACCAAATCAGATGCACAGCTGCGCTTAAATTGGAGTTTCTGCACATTCTGAGGCAGGCTAGGGCCACAGAGGCCATTGATACAAGGTTTCTCTAACTTCCAACAGACCGTAATGACTTCCTTCCGGCCATTATACCAAGGAGTCATATCCCAATGCAGTATGTTCCATCTTACTGGTGGGGTCCCTATACTGGGTGGTTTGGTGCTTATTGTGCAGCAGTCTATATTAATTTTGCACTAACTGGAGATTCTCTTATACTGGGAAGTTCTTGGCTCTCCACCTAGGACAGATTTAAAGTTTATTTGCTAGACTATGGTATCACAAATAAGTTTAATGGTCGACTGAGATCTAGTCCATTAATTATTTCAAGAGTGTAATAGTTTTTATTTTTTTAAACTTTCCTTTGGTGTCTTTAAAACATCCATTTTGTGCAATTCACCTTCAATATAAAGTGTAAAATCCAGTTACTAAGCATCCATAATAGTAGATATAGTACTAAACTATTACTCCCTTGATGGAAGAGGATAGGGCATTAAACTCATTTTCTAATTAGACCACAATTTAGCAACACTAATTACTCTTGCACATGCTTCAAGAATTTCTGAATTAATCTTTGCACAAGCACGTGGAAAGCAGCTTCCAAATGGAAGCTGCACAAAGATTCAAGGAGATGCATGTTAACTTCTGAAGAGCCACATGTGGCTCTCGAGCCACAGGTTGGCCACACCTGATCTAGAAGATGGGATGGAGTGCACCCTCAGCAACTTTGCAGATGACACCAAGGAGTGGGGAGTAGTAGATATGATGGAGGGTAGGGCTAGATTCAGTGTGACCTAGACAAATTGGAGGACTGGACCAAAAGAAATCTCATGAAGTTCAATCGGACAAGTGCAAAGTGCTGCATTTAAGATGGCACAATCCCATGCACCAGTACAGGCTGGGGGCTGACTGGCTGGGCAGCAGCTTTACAGAAAAGAACCTGGGGGTTACAGTGGACAATAGGCTGAATGAGTCAATCGTGTGCCTTTGTTACCAAGAAGGCTAAAGAATGCTGAACTGCATTAGCAAGAGCATTGCCAGCAGATTAAGAGAAGTGATTATTCCCCTCTATTCTGCACTAAGGCCACGTCTGGAATTCTGCATCCAGTTTTGGGCTCCCCGATAAAGAAAAGATGTGGACAAATTGGAGAGTCCAGTGGTAACAAAAATAGTTAGAGGGATGGGAAACAGGACGCATGAAGAGAGGCTGAGGGAACTAGGGTTTATTTACTCTGGAAAAGAGAAGACTGAGAGGGGATATAATAATATCCTTCAGCTACTTGAAGGATGGTTACAAAGAGGATGAGCAGACTGTTCTCAGATGACAGAACAAAGAGCAATGGTCTCAAGTTGCAGCAAGGGAAATTTAGGATAGATATTAGGAAAAACTTTCACACTAGGAGGGTAATAAAGCACTGGAACAGGTTACTTAGAGAGGTTGTGGAATCTCCATCCTTAAAGGCTTTTAAGACCCAGGTAGACAAAGCCTTGTTAGGATGATATATTTGGGGATGGTCCTGCTTTGAGCACAGGGTTGGACTAGATGCCCTCCTGAGGTCCCTCCCAATGATTCTATGACCCCATGCCTCCCACATCGTGACTGTGTCCCCTTATTACAGCATACTAGAAAAGGGAAAGAGTATCCTGCCATCAGGGACTCATATTGTAACTGGCCATTTCTCACTTTCCTTTTCTTACAAGTGTCCAGACAGTTTTGCATGGGGTTTATTTCTGGTGGTAAAAATAATTAAATTGAATATGTTTTGCTACTTTCAAAATGCATTAAGCTAAATATGAAAATAGCTATTCTGATTTTAGAGACTGATTTTAGATGGCCTTATTTGGGGACAGTTATTTTTGAACAGCTAAGCTTTTATCTTTGTTTAACAGAGTTTTGTTAAGCCAATTCTGAATAAAATAAGGGTGTTAAATGTTACTTTCCTACATATTAAATATTCTTGATACAGGAGTGTCCATGAGTTAAGGCAAGAAAAGAGGAGTTAAGTTTCCTCTGAGCATCTCAAAGTTATGCCTCTTCAGCCAAAAATTATCTCCAGCTGGTGTTAGGCAATTTGTTTTGCAGCAATATCAGCCTCCTGCACAAAGCCAATACCTACAATTTCCAGACTTCCAGTATCCCAGCCTGTATCACTCTCAACTCCTACCAAAGCTTCCAAAGAACCCAATCTGAAGCCCTATTCTGCTTCCTAGTCGATGAGAATTTGCAAATTAACACCTGTTTTTGCTCATGGAGTCTTTTATGCTGCTCTCTCCTCAGAGGAAGATTTTCAAGTACTCAGCTTCCATTTTTGGTGGGCCAGGTACTCCTCTCTCACATAAAATATAAAAACTTTAGTCACATTTTTAACAGGGCTCAGCAAACCTATTCACTGAGCTCTTTTGAAAATATGGATTCCACTTTGACCACTAACTCTTCTGAAAGTTCCAGCCTTGTGACAATTCAAAAGATCCTGCAAGAGATGGGAGACTTGAGGAAATACTGTTTCTGAGAGCGCACATTCAGCAGCTGGAACACAATACCATGGGGACCCACTGAATGAGACATAGCAGTTGCATGATAAAATGGCACAGATCATTCCAATATCTGGAGCAATGCAAACTAGGAATCGTAAAAATAATTAAGTTTCATATTTTATGGCCAGCACACAACACAGTGAAGTCTCATCTCAGTTCTTAGCCTTTGGATACTGCTTGTATATTTATTCACAAATCAAAAAATAAGCAGTTTGTGTATTGGGATGGAAGAAATTTCTGTCATATACACTATCACACAATTAGTTGGAGCCAAACCAATGACTGACTAACTGCATTTCTCACTATTAGACAGGGCTGTAGATAAGATGAGATAATGCTTTTTAGAAAGTATCACAAATCCCTTGTGGGATGCTCCTGAAAAGTGCAATATAAGATATTGGGTACCTCAAGATGCTTTTATGTCTTGCAGGGGAAAGCAAAACAAATCTACAGAAAATAAGAAAGGATTGCAATTTTTTTAGGACTTTACTAAATGAAACCCTGTTGATTAAACATTGAATATTACTAGTTTCACTTTGCTGAGTCTAAAGTAAAAAGACTATATCTGAGGGAAGCTAAATATTTCATTTATGACTTGGTTATGAACCCCAAACTCTCAAAATTAAACCCTATTGAAATGGCTAAAATTGACTTTGCTTTGAGACAACACTGCAGCTCCAGTAAGTCTGAGGATATGTACATAAAAACATAAACAGAAAAAGTTAGCTCAAACCAGAGTCTGGTTTGCTCTGTATGGTTGAAAAAATCAGCAAATTTGTACTGGGTCATGAATCTAGGCAAGGGTCCCAAATTTAATTGTGCATACTGTAAGTAGTTTGCATAATGTAAGTAGTTCTAGCAATGGCACAGCTAGATACACCAGGCAACATTTAAGATTTATAAAGGAGTAAAAGTTTATCTTCTTACCCAGAAATCATATTTTCAAACTGTTTGAGAGCAATTACCAAATGCAGCAACAAGAGTGCATGAAGAAATTTTATATCCTAACAAAACTTGTAATAAGTTCTTAAAGTTCATGATGGGTGCACAAATGATACAGGGTAAATACAATAATGAGGCCATTAGCTTTCATTGGCAAAATGGTTTTGTGTATCCAAGACATTACAACTGTGCCTGTGGGTCACTGTTCCACATTCAAGGCAACTTGCTGTGAGAACAGAATTAGTCGTTACTTGAACACAATAAAAAGTAAGATAACATAGTCATATGAGAGCATATTATTGCTAGGTACTGTTTATTATTCTTATAATTATTTCTTGTTAAAATTGAGGTGACATTCTGTTCCAGGAGCTTCCTAACAGGATAATCCTTATTTGTCATCTTTACCTTGTGCTCAAAAATAACCCAAGACTGATCATTGAATCTGTTTATGACATGGGCTGACATTTTAAGCAAAACTTTGCCATAAATAACCTCATTGTTCAAATACAAGACTAATAAAGCTAGTTGAGAGGTGGGAGAAGAATGGACACTGCAGATAACCAAATAATACTTTAAATGTAAGTTGGAAACTGAAAAGAAAGTTAGATAGAAAGGGCATTTCACAGGAAAGGTCTAAAGTCTGCATCTGATTTGTAAAAAGGAAAGGAAAAATAAAAGCTGCTTAGCTGCATAGTCATTTAAACCATTTGGGAGACATCAGCACCCCAATAACTTCCCAGATTGCTTCTTTTACTTTCTGTCTGGATTTTGGTGGCCTCATACTATTTGGTGTCCACTGAGAATGGTGCAGGGCAAGTGGCAGGTTTGGAAAAGAAAACATTGTTTTCCTAGTGCTGCCTAGGATAACCAATGCTACCCCCCAAAGAGAGATGATAAATGATACTCTTTTCCAAAATCTCAACTTGCATTAGAAAGGTGTGGTGGTTGTAAAGAAAATTCTGAAAACAGAATCCACATGTTAATAGCACAAGGCTATCTGCAGCAGTCTGCAGAGTCAGAAACCATAGCTGCAAGATGAGCTGGATAGTTTGGTAATCACTGAAAGCCAAGGAGTCTGAGAGAAATCTGTTTCATTCACTGTCCAAGTTCTAACTGATTAGTGTTGCACGATACAAAACATCTGCTTCCAACCAGATCCTGTAAGAGCCCTTTAAAGGTTTAGTTTCATACACCAACTACCTCAACTATTTCATTAGGTAACAGAGGCCACTGATGATACCTCAGGTAACCACTCATTCAATTAACTGTTTCATTTCCTATCAAAGGAAATGAAAGATCTTCACATTAACCCAGTTGACTGCTCATGTTAGATAGGCCTTAACAATAAGCACTTGGCAGAGCTGAAAGGGAAACACTGAACTTGTTTGTAGCAGAAATAGGCTTGAAGCATATATATGCTTCAAGGGAAGTTTAGGTTATTTATTAGGGAAAACTTTCACACTAAGAGGGCAGTAAAGCACTGGAACAAGTTACGCAGAGAAGTTGTAGAATCTCCTTTCCTGGAGATTTTTCAGACCCAGCTAGACAAAGCATTGGCAGGGATCAAATAGTTGAGGATGGTCCTGCTCTGAGCAGGGGGTTGGACTAGATGACCTCCTGAGGTCCCTTCCAAGCCTAATTTCCTATGATTTTATACATAAGCCATATATGCAACAGTATTTATTTCTGTAGGAGTTGTGTTATATTTACTGAGCATGAACATCTTCAGGATCTCACAGAATTGGTTTTAATTTTGCAGGTTCTTCTCTACTATGAAAATAACATTGAATATATATATCTCGCATACCTTCATTTTACCTGTCTCTCTCATCTAACAAATGTTCCTTTTGATGGAAAAAAAATCCAGTAGCAACAGATGTAAGAGCCAAGGATGGATAAAGGGAACTCTAAGGCCTGAACAACCTGAAAAGGATTTACTAACTTTAACCCAGGTCTATTAAACAGCAGCATGTGAAAGAAATGGTACCCACAGAAAATTCATTATTCATCATATCTTTTTACAAACAGCAATCTTTTATGACTAAAATCTGCTATTAACTCTGTTTTTAATTCACTAGTTCTGAAAGACCAGGCCAATTTACATGTAAATGCCTGTTTTAATGTGCTTCTTATGAAGTGCTTATCAAGGTCAACCACTATAATTTGAAAAATGAAATATTTTATTTGGTTCTAATAAGCTTAATTTTATGCTGTTCAGAATTTAAGTAATTCTCTTAAACAGACATATTACTTGAACTGAATTTTCAATTACTGGATATGCTTTTTCCTTCTTTAAGCTCTGAGTTACACCTTACCCGCATTATCCAAAACATAATCACCTTCACCATTTTCCATTGTAACATCCCCAAGCAATTCACAAACATCAGTCCATCAGTCTTCACAGAGCACCTGTACAGAATGGCTTTCTCTGGGTCTGCAAGCACAAAGCAAATTATGGGAAAGAGAGAATGAAAAAAAAAGGATCTGGGGAAATTAGTTCATGTGTAGTACGACTGTGTGAAGCTTTGGGTACTGATTCAATCTGGAGAAGATCTGGCCCGATTCAGCAGTCGAATCTCTAAATCCGAATCGAATCAGGAGACCAATTAAAAGATCAAAATCAATTCGAAGCTCTTAAAATTGATTCAGAAAAGATTCAGAGAGCTTTGGCAATTTGGGCAGTCCCCGCTAGCTGCAGCAGGGAGCTAGACCCGGACTCCATGCTGGTAAGTAGGGAGTGGGGGAGGAGGAACTGGAAGAGGAGGGATGGGACCATGCCAGGCCCCATCCCCTGCCTGTTCCCCCAGCCCTCCTGAGTGCCCCCCAACCCCCTCCCACTGTCCCAGCCCCTGCCTGAAGGCTGCCCCGCTCACCCCTGCTCCCAGTTGTTTAAAAAAAAGCCCCCACTCAGTGGCTGTTGCCAGGCAGGGGGCTAATCCCTGCTGCCCCTCACTGCCCCACACCATCTGGGGTGCTATTCCATGAGCCCCCAACCTGCTCTCCTAGCCACCCCATGGCTGCCCCACCCACCCCAGCTCCTGGCCCTTTAAAAGAAAACAAAAAAAACCCCTGTCTCACCAGCTGCTGAAGCAGCCTCAGGGCTTCTGGGGGCTTGTGACAGAGCCCTCCATGCAGCGTGGGGCACCAGGGGGCAGCGGGGATCACTACACCCAACCTGGCACCAGCTGGTGATTCGGGACCTTTTTTTTTTTTTTTAAAGGGCCAGGAGCTGGGGCAGGTGGGGCAGCCTTGGGGGCAGGGGGGAGCTGGAAGATGAGAATAGGCAGATGAGAATAGGATGGGGTTCAACGTAGACAAATTCAGGGTACTGCACCTTGGGAGAAGGAATCCACAGCATACATACAGGCTGGGGAGTTCCCTTCTTGAAAGCACAGACATGGAAAGGGATCTTGGAGTCCTTATTGACTCCAAGATGAACATGAGTCGCTAATGCCAGACCTCAGCCAGCAAGGCCAGCCAGACCTTGTCATGCATCCAAAGGTGCATCTCAAGCCGGTTCAGAGAGGTGATACTCCCCCTCCATGCGACTTTGGTCAGGCCACAGTTGGAGTACTGCATCCAGTACTGGGCGCCGCACTTCAAAAGGGATGTGGCCAGCCTGCAGAGGGTTCAGAGAAGGGCCACCCGCTTGGTGAGAGGGCAGCAGGACAGGCCCTACAAGGACAGACTGAAGGACCTGAACCTGTTCAGCCTCAGCAAGAGGAGGCTGAGGGGGGACCTGGTGGCTGCCTACAAACTCATCTGGGGAGATCAACAGCAAATAGGTAGAGCCCTTTTCTCCCCAGCACCACCTGGGCTGACAAGGAACAATGGTAATAAGCTGATGGAGAATAGGTTTAGGTTAGAGATCAGAAGGCAAAATTTTACAGTTAGGGTGGCCAAAATCTGGAACCAATTTCCCAGGGAAGTGGTCCTTGCCCCCACCTTGGGTAAATTCAAGAGGAGGTTGGATGATCACCTGTCTGGGGTCTTGTGAACCCAGCATTCATTCCTGCCTGTGGCAGGGGGTCAGGCTAGATGATCTGTTCAGGTCCCTCCTGGCCCTAGCTACTATGAAACTATGAAACTATGAAGAGCGGACGGGGGTGGGCAGGGATGGGGCAGGCTGGGGATGGGGCCTGTGTGATTTGGAGATTCGGCTGATTCGGCAGCAGCCAAATCTCTAAATCAGATTCAGCTGAATCAAATTCAGGACAGTGATTTGAATCACCAAATCAAATCACTGTCCCATGAACCAGCCAAATCTGAAGTGAATACTAGCTGCTTCATAGATTCATAGATGTTAGGGTCGGAAGGGACCTCAATAGATCATCGAGTCCGACCCCCTGCATAAGCAGGAAAGAGTGCTGGGTCTAGATGACCCCAGCTAGATGCTTATCTAACCTCCTCTTGAAGACCCCCAGGGTAGGGGAGAGCACCACCTCCCTTGGGAGCCCGTTCCAGACCTTGGCCACTCGAACTGTGAAGAAGTTCTTCCTAATGTCCAATCTAAATCTGCTCTCTGCTAGCTTGTGGCCATTGTTTCTTGTAACGCCCGGGGGCGCCTTGGTGAATAAATCCTCACCAATTCCCTTCTGTGCCCCCGTGATGAACTTATAGGCAGCCACAAGGTCGCCTCTCAACCTTCTCTTGCAGAGGCTGAAAAGGTCCAGTTTCTCTAGTCTCTCCTCGTAGGGCTTGGTCTGCAAGCCCTTAACCATACGAGTGGCCCTTCTCTGAACCCTCTCCAGGTTATCCACATCCTTCTTGAAGTGTGGCGCCCAGAATTGCACGCAGTACTCCAACTACGGTCTGACCAGTGCCCGATAGAGGGGAAGAATCACCTCCTTGTACCTATTCGTCATGCATCTGCTGATGCACGATAAAGTGCCATTGGCTTTTCTGATGGCTTCGTCACACTGCCGACTCATGTTCATCTTGGAGTCCACTAGGACTCCAAGATCTCTTTCCACTTCCGTGCCACCCAGCACGTCATTTCCTAGGCTGTAGGCGTGCTGGACATTTTTCCTCCCTAGGTGCAGCACTTTGCATTTCTCCTTGTTGAACTGCATCCTGTTGTTTTCTGCCCACTTGTCCAACCTGTCCAGGTCTGCTTGCAGCTGTTCCCTGCCCTCCAGCGTGTCCATTTCTCCCCATAGCTTTGTGTCATCTGCAAACTTGGACAGAGTACACTTCACTCACTCGTCCAAGTTGCTGATGAAGACATTAAAGAGTATTGGTCCAAGGACTGAGCCCTGCGGGACCCCACTGCCCACACCCTTCCAGGTCGAAACCGACCCATCTACCACGACTCTCTGGGTGCGACCCTGCAGCCAATTCGCCACCCACCGGACTGTGTAGTCATCCAAGTCACAGCCTCTTAACTTGTTCACCAGTATGGGGTGGGATACCGTATCGAAGGCCTTCCTGAAGTCCAAGTATACAACATCCACCCCTCCTCCTGTGTCCAGGCGTTTCGTAACCTGGTCATAGAAAGAGACTAGATTGGTCAGGCATGATCTGCCTGTCACGAACCCGTGCTGGTTTCCCCTCAGCATAATTTGTCCTGCTGGGCTTCACACAGACTTAATGTGTAGCTCCTGGCTGCTACTGGTACCTGTGATTATATTTATGCCTGTTCTCCTAGGCTCCTGGGAACAGTACCAAAAAGTACATCCTGCCCATCTGCTCACCACCCAGACACAAAGTAATGACACCACTCTGAGGACACTCCCCCCCCCCCTCACAAATATGCTGCAGGAAGAGATTTAAAGTGGGGCACCCACAAGGCAGCTGCACTGCACCATTTCCAAGTGTGGTGCATAGGAGTGTCTGTGCACCTTCATAGTGTTCTTAGGAGAGCTTTGAAGCAGTATAAATATATATATCAAATTTGAAAGAACCTGCTTGCCTATACCTAAGGTAGCTTTAAAACAGGTAATTCAAGAGTATCTAGACACATCTGCAGTACCACATACCACACATTCAGATGTTCTCCATACTGCAAGGGAGCTCTGCATATCCAGGGGTGAAAAAAACCTGTGGAAAAAACCAAAGCAGATGCACAGGCAGTACACTCCTCTTAAAAGCAGAGCCGGGTTGCCCAGAGCTATGCTGTGACTGCTGGCAAAGCTCCATGCAGCAGAATCACAGCTACTGCAGCTCCAGGAGGCCCCAGGACCCCAGGTAAGGCTTCTGGGGCCAGACCAGTGTTGACCCCAGCCTCCCCTACCCTACCTGGGGTAACTTGCCACATGGCAAAGCACACATGGCATAGGCATTCCCCAGGGACAAGTAGTGGTGGCACAAGGTACACTGCTGCTACTTGTCCTCTGGGAACCAAATGTCCATGCTCATATGGACACAGCCTCAACGTCCATATAAAGTGATCAAACCCGGAGGTCACTATTTTATTCCTCAAATCCTGGCAGTTTTATTTACCAGAAGTTTCTGTGCTTCCTGAACTAGTCTCTGGGTTTGGTTAGGAGTTCATTCCCAAGCAAGGCAGGTCCTGCTTTCAAATTTGACTTTGGATAGGACAGTCTTACAAGAACACCTGTTTCCATGACACACATCACCTTTCAATTAATTTCTCCATGCTTCCACCAATGTGATTTCATTGTTCTGGACTGAATGCTCACACAAAGAGCCAGGAATTTTTTTGAGTCTCATATCTCCAACTTAGTTATCTTCTGCCTGTAAACTTGAGACCCAAGCTTTTGCCCAAGACATCTACATCCTTGGCCCATATCTGATGAAGCTTGAAGAATTAAGTTAAATAAATATATAATTTGGGAACTGAGACCTATAGACAGCTTCCAGCTGCATAAAACAGAGAACTAACACTTTCAAAGGTTGCACTTGCCTGTATTTCAAGGCATGGTAGCATTCACATGGAAAAATAGTAGCCATCAGGGCCACATCTTTGTTTCGATTAAAGCTGGTTGTGTATAAGCATTGCTTGTGTTACATGTGTTGCTATTTTCTCCTCACATTTTAGGTACACTGCTTCAGCTCCATGGCCTCCTGCTACAATGTCAAGGAATACAGTAGGGTTTGAGATTTTTTGTTTTTGTTCTTTCCCCCCCCTCCAAATACTATGAGAGTCCCCTTTTCTTTACTCCCATTACATAGTTCTGATATTTCACAACTGAAACTAAAGAAGATTTTTTAAGTAACTGAGTAAACAGAGGTAACAAAACAAAGTTGGACATTTTTTGCAATTGTAATCTTCTCTGACCTTGTCAGTAGCAACTGAAATAGAGCTCAGAGCTGACTGAACCAGAGTGTGTCAAGGCAGGTCTCTAATATATTACTGCAGTTAAGAAATTTTTAACTTCTCGAGTGAGTGTTTCTTCGCCTACATATTCCTATAGGCTTTCCTTGTAGCCAGGGTGCAACATTATCACCAAATGTTTGGAAAAAAAAACATTTGGTTGTTAAAAATAGAGTACTTGAGCTACTGATTTGCATTTTAGCTCATTCTGTTAATAAGATGACATGGTCTTTGCACCTGAGCTCAAGGAAGTAGAGGTAATATGACTGGCTGCCGCTGAGAACATGATTTTTGCACAGCTGTAAGCATTTGCATATCATACTTGATGTGCCGCTAATTGTGATAAACATACTTTACTTGTTTTTTTGAGACACTTTATGACAACAGGGCTTTCTATCCAATACACTTCCCTCTTTCAACCTCAATGTTTATAATACAGAGCTTTGGGAATAATTGGTTATTCGGTTTGGAGGCCAAAAAAAATGCTTTTGCTTTGGGTCAACACAAAATGATAATTTAAAAGGGTTTTGGCAACTTTAAACAGAAAAAAGGAAATTGACCCAAAATGAAACATTTAATCTGGGGCATTTTTATCATTTTTTTTTTTAGCACCACATATGTGGAATTTAAGAGCTAGAACCAACATGGTGGGGGTTGGGGGTTGGAAACTGGGTTTTGTGAATAGCACTGGGGTGGAGGATTTGGTAGTACTGCATGCACATTGAGTATACACTGTAACCCAGTACACTTGCCTGAGCACACTTGCCTGAGACATGGAAAACCAGGATTCAAATTCTTACTCTCAGTATGCCAACCATTGAGGTATATAGCACCTAGGAGGTGGTTTTGCATTAGTCAAGCCTGTCAAAGCTGTTCCAATTAATTAAAATAAATTACAATGGGAGCAATTTGTTGGCTGAGATGTATTTCTGGGAGTGGGGATACAATGTCCAGTCTCCCCTTGAACCTCAGATTAAAAGGGGATTTAAAATGAAGCACCCCTGCTCACCTAGCACTCTCCCAATCATGGGACTATGGAGTATGCACATGAAAAGAAAAACATCTTCTCCTTGATTCTCTAAATGGTACCAAAGTGCCTTTGTGAATTTACTCCAAAAAACCAAAACAGCTCATCTAACAGTTGACATTTCAAGTCAGTCTGATGGAGAAAGGAGTCCAGGACAGCTGGCTATACTTTAAAGAAACCTTATTGAGAATGAAGGAACAAACTATCCTGATAAGCAAGTATGGCAGAAAACCAGCTTGGCTTAGCAGGGAACTCTTCAGTAAACAAAATCAAAAAGGAAGTTTATAAGAAGTGGAAACTTGGACAAATAACCAGGGAAGAATATAAGAGCATTGCTCGGGCATGCAGAGATGTAGTCAGGAAGGCCAAAGTGAAATGGGAGTGGCAGCTAGCAAGGGACATGAAGGGTACAAGAACAGTTTCTACAAGTTTGTCAGTAACAAGAGGAGGATCACAGTACATTTGTGTTCCTTACTGAATGGGGGAGACAACCTAGTGACAGAGGATGCAGAAAAGGCTGAAGTACTCAATGACTTTTTCACCTCAGTCTTCACAGGCAAGGTCAACTCCCGAACTACTGTGGGTAGTTGTCAATGGGTCGATGTCAAGTTGGTAGCCGGTATCAAGTGAAGTACTCCAGGGCTTGGGCCTGGTTTTGTTCAATGTCTTCATAAATAACCTGGAAGATGTCATAGAGTGCACCCTCAGCAAGTTTGCAGATGACACCAAACTGCGGGGAGTAGTAGATATGTTGGAGGGTAGGGTTAGGATTCAGAGAGACCTAGACAAATTGGAGGATTGGATTGAAAGAAATCTCATGAGATTCAATAAGGACAAGTTCAAAGTCTTGCACATAGGACAGAACAATCTCATGCACTGCTACAACCTGGGGACCGACTGGCTAGGCAACAGCTCTGCAGAAAAGGACCTTGGGTTACAGTTCACAATAAACTGAATATGAGCCAACAGTACGCCCTTGTTGCCAAGAAGGCTAACAGTATACTAGGCTGCATTGGTAAGAGTGTTACAAGCAGATCAAGTGAAGTGATTATTTCCCTCTATTCTGCATTGGTAAAGCCACATCTGGAGTACTGTGTCCAGTTTTGGGAACTGGGCTTATTTAGTCTAGAGAAGAGAAGACAGAGGGAATTTAATAGCATCCTTCAACTACCTGAAGGGTGGTTCCAAAGAGGATAGAGCTAGACTGTTCTCAGCAGTGGCAGATGACAGAGCAAGGAGCAATGGTCTCAAGTTGCAGCGAGGGAAACTGAAGTTAGATACTAGGAAAAACTTTCTCAGTAGGAGGGTAGTAAGACACTGCAACAAGTTACCCAGAGAGATTGTAGAATCTCCATCTTTAGTGGTTTTTAAGACCCAGGTAGACAAAGCCTTGGCTGGGATTATCTAGTTGGGGATGTTCCTGTTTTGATCAGGGGGTGGGATTAAATGGCGTCCTGAGGTTCCTTCCAACCCTAATTTTCTACAATTCTATTCTATGTTTCTATTTGCCAGATTAGACACAGCTTCATAATCAGTTTCAGTTACACACAAACTGCATTTCCAAACAAATTAATCCCACCTGGGGAACCTCTCCACAGAACAAAACCTAGACATTTTTTTCTGTAAACCCTGTCAAGTACCTATTAGCTTATGTCCATGTCCTGTAATTAGCACCTGGGTCTTGTTTAGATCTGGCTCCATCTATACAGTATTTCTGTATTCAGGACTCTATCAAATAAGGATTTTCGCCTCTAGGTCCAAAACCAGTATCCTGCATTTATGATGCTATTTCCAATTAAAATCATGAACTGAGAAATTTATTTAACAGACAGTATCCTAACATACAGTATGCAGTTCAGTATTTTGTGTCACTTGTACTAGTTTTATCCTTGTGTAAGCTATTGCTTTCAGTGGAGTCATGGAAGATTTTTACCAGTGTAGATAAGAGCTTCAGCTCCATTGCACCTAAGAAGCCAGCTTGAAACCAAAGTCTTTTTGAGTGTATTACTGTTAGCATTAGGTTGAAACTGGATTAGAAAAGAAAAATAGCAGAAAAAAAGTAATGTTGATATATTTTTGTTCAATTGCTGAAAATGATGCCTTTATCCCTTTTTCCTTCATATCTATTATTACCAGCTAGAACTTTTGTTCCTCTTATTCACAGTATATTTGAAAAAAAATGAAATCTTAATTGTATTCTTCTCCATCATAATTAATGCCATCTTGGATTGATGGGAGCACAGAAATAGAATATATTTCATACTCTAGCATCCCTACTGTAGTAAGTTAATGCAGTGAGTTGTCTATTTATTACTGTATCATAGTAGATTTAATATATTGAGCCAATACAAAAATTAACATTAGTGCAGCAAATTTAAAGATGAATGCATGAAAATACAATAATCCTGAAGTAGATTAAGACTTTATGTTTTATTATTAAGAGTAGAACAGGGAATAAACAAGATATTTTGTTTAGCCATATAAGACATATTTTGATTTGTGGCCTAAAAGAAAAAATACGCATTTTGTACCTTTCTCTTTATCTCTTTTTATCAACTCCTACTACATAGCTGCTTCCCTTGTCCTGAATATAGGTATAAAAATTGAATCGAATGTAAAGCTAGCTAAATCCTAGTTTCTAGCACAGGCAGAGTTCACATAAAAAGAGAGCCTATAGTAACTTCACAACTGGAAAACAATAATGGGAGTGTCAACACGAGAAGTTTACTGCAGAGCTGCCTAATTCGTTCTGCAGTAAAGTCTTCACATCTACATATGTGGCCCTATTAGGTTTCCACAGGATACTACTTGTAAACACATATAGCTGAGCTATATAGGGTCCCATGTAGCTGAGCCGGTAGGGAGCCGTGCTCCCGAGCCACGCAGTGCGAACAGAGCGCGCTGGCGTTTGCGCAGGTGTTCGCGCTGGCGGGTGGGCAGGAAGGGCCAGGAAAGAGACTCCTGTAAGGGTAGGGTGTAGACACCAGACAGATCTACAAACAGCAGCTTATAGAATGGTGTCAACGAGGAGTGCTGCTAGGGCCTCTGCCCAGGGGGCCAAGCCTACCCGGGGCTGGTCTGAGGCCTCCACCCAGACCGAGTCCATGGGGGAGCTGATGTCCCCCTACCTTCTGGCCTGTGGGGGATCTCCAGCAGGGTCAGGGGGGCAGAGATTGGGGGCCCCCACACCTGTCCAGCAGGAGCCCGTCTTAGGGCGCTGGAGGCGCAGGTGAGGGAGCTACGGGAGGAGGTTAGCAGGCTGAGGGGTATCAGGGAGGCGGAGGATGAAATTGACAGCTATTTCTTTTCCCTGCAGGACCAGGCACCTAAGGAAGAAGCATCCTGGGGAATGCCCTCCACAGCAGAGTGGCAGATGGTCACATCCAGGACCGGAGCTGCTCGCAGCAAACAGGTACCAGTTCCTCCAGTCCGACTGGAGAACAGGTACGAGGCCCTAGCGACCCTGCAGGAGATGGAAGGAGAGGAGGAAACCCTTGGGCAGGAAGCAACACCACACTCTCCATGCTCCAAACAGGTCAAGAGGTCCAAGCAGACCCAGAGGAGGCGGCGACGAGTGCTCGTCATAGGCGACTCCATCCTGAGAGGTACGGAAGGGCCCATCTGTCGCCAGGACCCCTCAACACGAGAGGTCTACTGCCTGCCCGGAGCAAAGATTCGGGATTTGACGGAAGTAATCCAGGCCAGGATCAAGCCCACCGATTACTACCCCATGGTCCTAGTCCATGTGCATACTAATGATGCAGCCAGGAGAACCCCTGATCACCTGATGGTGGACTACAGTGCTCTGGGCGGCGTGCTGAGGGAGTTCGGTATGCAGGTGGTATTCTCTTCCATCCAACCAGTGAACGGACGCGGAAGACGGCATGAGAACTGCATCAGAGAGACCAACTAGTGGCTTCGGCAGTGGTGTCTTGAGGCAGGCTTCGGCTTCCTGGACAATGACCCGCACATTACAACGAGGGACACGCTCAGTTGGGATGTCCCTCGTCGTAATGTCTGTCCCCCAAAGGTAAGCGTGTGTTTTCTTCTAGGTTGGCAGATCTCCTCCGGCAGGCTTTAAACTAGGCTCGTCGGGGGGAGGGGAAGATGAGGGCGGGGGAAGCTGTGGACCACCAAACCATGTGGCACCCACAAGGACAGCCCAGCCTGAAGAAGGAGAACATTGGGAACCTGCAAGCCATGGGGCGGCCAGCAGTACAGCACAGGCAAGCAACAAGAAGGTAAGAAATAAGGGGCCCCTTGGGATTTGGAGCGGGGGGAGCAGCAAAGGCACCAGTCACAGGGCTCAAGTGTCTATATACTAATGCTAGGAGCATGGGAAACAAGCAGGGTGAACTAGCGCTCCTGCTTGCAGAAAAAAACTATGACTTAGTAGGGCTAACAGAAACCTGGTGGGATTCGTCCCACGACTGGGCAGTACATATTGAGGGTTATAGGCTGTACAGAAAGGACAGGGCGGGGAAGAAAGGGGGAGGGTTTGCGCTCTATGTCAATGAGCAATATACATCGACCCTCATCAAGACAGAATTGAAGGATGAGGAAGTAGAAGGATTGTGGGTTAGGTTACATGGGGGGCAAGGAGAAAGGAATTTGGTGGTAGGGGTCTGCTACAGACCCCCACACCAAGGGGAAGAACTAGATTTGGGGCTTCTGAGGCAGCTTTCAGAGACCATAAAAGCTAAGGAGGCGGTAGTCACGGGGACCTAAACTACCCAGACATCTGCTGGGAGACGCAGATGGCAAAGTCCCACCATTCACGCAGGTTTCTAACCTGTGTACAGGACCTCCACCTGACACAGGAGGTACACAGTCCCACTAGAGGGAATGCCTTACTGGATCTGGTATTGGCAATGGGGGATGACATGGTAGGGAACCTACAGATCGGTAGCCATCTGGGGGACAGTGATCACCTAATAATAGAATTCTTCATAAGCCGTCGAGTGGGTAAGGTAACTGGTAGGGTGAAAGTGCTAGACTTTAGGAAAGCTGATTTCAATGAATTCAGGCAATTAGTCAAGGACACACTGCAGAGTAGGAGTTTTGAAGTGATGGGAGCCCAAGAAGGGTGGCTGTGCCTTAAGGAAATGATCCTTCAGGCACAAAGGGAGACAATTCCGATGAGAGGAAAAAGAGGGAAAGGGGCCAGGAGGCTTCCTTGGCTGACCAGAGAAATCCAGGGCGGCCTAAGGGCCAAAAGGGGAGCACATAATAAGTGGAAACAGGGAGAGATCACCAAAGACGAATATACCTCCTCTGCTCGCGCTCATAGGGAGGCAGTTAGACGGGCCAAAGCTACCATGGAGCTGAGGATGGCATCCCAAGTAAAGGACAACAAGAAATTGTTCTTTAGATATATAGGGAGTAAAAGGAAGGCCCAGGGAGGAATAGGACCCTTGCTAAATGGGCAGAAGCAATTGGTGACGGACAGGAGGGACAAGGCTGAACTCCTCAACGAGTTCTTTGCCTCAGTGTTCCTAAGAGAGGGGCACAACAAGTCTCTCACTGGGGTTGTAGAGAGGCAGCAGCAAGGCTCCAGACTACCATGCGTAGACCCTGAGATGGTGCAGAGTCACTTGGAGGAACTGGATGCCTTTAAGTCGGCAGGCCCGGATGAACTCCATCCGAAGGTACTGAAGGCACTGGCCGACAACATTGTACAGCCACTGGCGGGAATATTTGAACACTCGTGGCACACGGGCCAAGTCCCGGAGGACTGGAAAAGGGCCAGTGTGGTCCCCATTTTCAAGAAGGGGAGGAAGGAGGACCCGGGCAACTATAGGCCAGTCAGTCTCACCTCCACCTTGGTAAAGTCTTTGAAAAAATTATCAAGGCTCACATTTGCGAGAGCCCGGGACGACAAATTATGCTGAGGGGAAACCAGCACGGGTTCGTAGCAGGCAGATCGTGCCTGACTAATCTAGTCTCTTTTTATGACCAGGTTACGAAACGCCTGGACACAGGAGGAGGGGTGGATGTCGTATACCTGGACTTCAGGAAGGCCTTCGATACGGTATCCCACCCCATACTGGTGAACAAATTAAGAGGCTGTGATGTGGATGACTGCACAGTTCGGTGGGTGGCGAATTGCCTGGAGGGTCGCACCCAGAGAGTCGTGGTAGATGGGTTGGTTTCGACCTGGAAGAGTGTGGGCAGTGGGGTCCCGCAGGGCTCGGTCCTTGGACCGATACTCTTTAATGTCTTCATCAGCGACTTGGACGAGGGAGTGAAATGTACTCTGTCCAAGTTTGCGGATGACACAAAGCTATGGGGAGAAGTGGACACGCCAGAGGGCAGGGAACAGCTGCAAGCAGACCTGGACAGGTTGGACATATGGGCAGAAAAAAACAGAATGCAGTTCAACAAGGAGAAATGCAAAGTGCTGCACCTAGGGAGGAAAAATGTCCAGCACACCTACTGCCTAGGAAATGACCTGCTTGGTGGCATGGAAGTGGAAAGGGATCTTGGAGTCCTAGTGGACTCCAAGATGAACATGAGTCGGCAGTGTGACGAAGCCATCAGAAAAACCAATGGAACTTTATCATGCATCAGCAGATGCATGACGAATAGATCCAAAGAGGTGATACTTCCCCTCTATCGGGCGCTGGTCAGACCGCAGTTGGAGTACTGCGTGCAATTCTGGGCACCGCACTTCAAGAGGGATGCGGATAACCTGGAGAGGGTCCAGAGAAGGGCCACTCATATGGTTAAGGGCTTGCAGACCAAGCCCTTTGAGGAGAGACTGGGGCACCTGAACCTCTTCAGCCTCCACAAGAGAAGGTTGAAAGGCAACCTTGTGGCTGCCTATAAGTTCATCACGGGGGCACAGAAGGGAATGGGTGAGGTTTTATTCACCAAGGCGCCCCCGGGGGTTACAAGAAACAATGGCCACAAGCTAGCAGAGAGCAGATTTAGATTGGACATTAGGAAGAACTTCTTCACAGTTAGAGTGTCCAAGGTCTGGAATGGGCTCCCAAGGGAGGTGGTGCTCTCCCCTACCCTGGGGGTCTTCAAGAGGAGGTTGGATATGCATCTAGCTGGGGTCATCTAGACCCAGCACTGTTTCCTGCCTATGCAGGGGGTTGGACTCAATGATCTATTGAGATCCCTTCCGCCCCTAACATCTATGAATCTATGAATCCTGTAGCGGCGTTACGTACTGCGCAACAGCACAAGTGTAGATGCTGACAGGGTTGGCTGGAGCATGTGGGTGCTTCAGTGCAGCGGCTGCCTGCCAACTAGCCCCACAATGAAGCACCCTTGTGCCCTTGCCAGCCCTTCTGCTGGACACTGAGTTGGGTCAGTGCAGCCCTGGGCTGGCAGGTTGACCCCTTGAGCCCCTGCCAGCCAGGGCTGCTCCAACCACACTCCATAAGCTACTGTCTTGGATGCCCAGGAGTCATAAATTCTGGCACAATATGTGCTAGAGTTTATTACTTTGCATTTAGTGTATGTGTAGATGCACCCAGTATGAGATAAATTATCATCAATGAAACTAACATCCAGGTAACCCTCTCCAGTACACTAGAATCACCCCAGACATTGAATGTCTACTTAATGCATCTGACAAAGCTGCCTCAACACTAGAAAATGGCAAAGAAAAACACCCCGTGTGTTTAGGAAACACATGTATGGAGACAAAATAAATTACCCTGTGAATCTTAACTTTTCTATTAACTTTATTGATGACAACTAGGTTGAAATTGGAGTAGGACGTAAATGAAGCAGATTAATACATTTAAATGTTAAAGCTCTTTTGATTTTTTATGAAAGTGTAAAATCAGAGACTGTTTAAAATATATTACTAGAGAATAAATGTGCTAGAAACTGGGATTTTAGGGTTTGAAATGTATTTACCATTAAGTTAGACTTTAAATTCACATATTGTGATACATCAGTTGATGATGAATAAACTTCCAAAGAGTATTAATGATAACCATATCAACTGAGGCACATAATGATTAAGTGACATGACAGAGATCACACAGCAAATCAATGGCAGAAGAATATTACACAGCAGACCAACTTCACATCCTCTACTCTACCCTCTTGGAAAAAACCTTCTCAAATACAGATTATGATTTATGGTTTCTTAAGTATCTGCTATATTGTGTGCTCAATGCCTGATTTGTAAAGGTACATAGTACCCATTGTTCCTGTTGTCTTCAATAGTTATAATGGGTAACCAGGGCTTTGAAAACATGGCCTGTGAGGGAATACTGCCTTAGAAAGACTATCACAAAAGCCACCTGGAACTGGTCATTGTGTTGGTCAGTAACTAGACTTTTGTCAAACTCCTTGGCTCTGAGTGATTTCTGAACAACACACAAGATGTCCTCAATTTGCCTCTCAGAAAACAGAGGAACACAAAATTGGCTACCACAAAGATAAATTAAATGGTTATTTATAAACAAAACTCATACCTTTACCTAAAATCAATGTTTGCTTTTTAAAAAAATCCAACTTATAAATACATTTGGAATAGTTGGAAAGTAAAAATGGTCTACAGAAATCTTTGAAGTGTCTCACAAAGATCAAAGGGGCTCCTAGCTTTTAAATTATACAGTGAAAGGGGTTTGGAGAGGCAGGAGCCCCTGAGTTCCAGTTAAAGAGAATAATGCAAAGGCTTTTTTTCCTCTGTCCAATAGATGTCTATTGCTTATGGTGAGAGAGGTTAAAAAACAGACTTCATACTCATCTAAAAGCCTATGGGCATATCTGGATGATTTTTTTTTTTCTTTTAACAAATGCCATACAATGGTCACTTAGAAAAATTATTTATATTCATCGCTTTTTATCATCATCATCATCATCACAGATTTCTCATTCGGTTTAGATGAGGCGTCAGGTTTTACTTGCCAGCATGATGGACTATACAGTACAAGTCAGCACCATGCTGAGGCATCCTTTGGCTGGGCTGATATATGCTGCACCTGCTCCATGCATACTAGAAACAGAGTAGGCCACATTAGCGTGGTGCTGCCTGCTCATCAATAAGCTCTGACTGTTCAAAGAAATAAATACAAGAGCCGTATTTATTCCTCAGTGATATAGAGCAGTACCATTCCAAATAAAACTAAAGAAATAAAATGTCATGCAATATCTCTTCATTCATCACCATTGCTGACAGTGATAATATATCTAGGAAGAATTTGGGAACAATATTGGTTTTTCATTAAAATATATAGTTAAGGAGGGTAAATGTCTGCATTATTAAGGGCTAGGATATGAACCCTACGTGCTCCACAGTGAACAGAGACACACTGGGTGCATCTACATGAGATGCTACATCGCCACGGAGACACACTACAGAGACATAGCATTGGCAGACACAAACCGTGATGTTGACACTATGTTGCCATAGCGATGAGCTACCTTCCTATAGCATGTTGCTATGGTGATCTAGCTGCTAAGAATAACTGTGCACTGCCAGGACAGCGCAGTAATGGCTGCTACTGCCCCATCATTTAATACTTCCTAAAGCAAGTACTAAATGACAGTGTAGTAACAACTGCACCATGGGGGGCACATATAGACGTACCCACTGACTTCAAAATTTTAACATGAGAAATTAAAACAATATTGACCTTGTAGTCTCTCTTGTACCATTCAGACTGATATAATAAAACTTACTGAAGCTGCATTTCCATTGAAGTCAACAAGATTCTCAGTTGTTTACTGACTGTAGCAGAGACAACTTATTTTTATTAGATAATTATGAAAAAATATCATTGATTATTATAAACCACATGGAATCTTTTGCATTTGACCTATAGCAAATGTATGAGTTTGCAAATTGGATGGAAGTATCGCAACAAGTATTTGACATGTTTGAGATTTCACTTTCATGAGATGTTAACTGCCATTTATATTTGTTTTAGTACTTTTGCTTTAGTTTTCAGTTTGAACCAGAGCATGAAAACATTTAGGTTGGGAGGAGGAGGAAAGAGAGACAAGGGAGGTGAAGATACCTCAAGGTGCTAGTTCCTCATTGTCTGATGAAATTTCCCCATTGTCTCTGAGTGTTCAAAGGCTTATGTGGAACAAATTCACTTCAGCTTTGAATACCAAGTTACACCAGCACTTTTTTTGGTCCTTAACCCACAGTGGGCATGTCTACACATGCATTTACTCTGGCCTAGATTTACTCTGGTGTAAAATAAAACAGAATACGGGTTTTTGGGTAGGCGTCTACATGCAGGGATTAGGGAGCAGATTTGCATCTGCAGCCCTGAAATGGGCCTCTGCCACCACTGGGGGGAGCTCCAGGCTCCCCCGAAGTGCTAGCCCAGGGGCTGGCAGGGAACACAGGGCCAGCTGTCCCCTGGCCCCAGGCTGCTGCTGGGGTGGGGACAACGTCCCCCTGCCCTGAAAGCAGGGAGCTCCTGGCCCTGGTTCCCCAATTGGTGCAGGCAAGAGGCAGGTCACAGACCCCCATGCCAATTCGCCAGTGGGACAGCTAGCAACTAGCTCACTGCTAGCAGCCCCACCAGCAGACTGGGGCAGGGTACTGGGACCTACCCTACCCCTGCAGCTCTTTCCAAGCCCTGCTCCTCAATCACTTGATTGCGGCATGGAGCTGGGGCCTATCCCTGACCAGGACAGTTCCTAGTCCCCACCCTACATGCTGGGCAGAGCCTGGACAACTTGTTCCCCACTCAGTTCTGTAAGCCTGGTGGGGAGACAGTCTGGGGGTCTTGTTCCCCACCCAGCTCCATTAGCATGGAACTGAGTGGGGAACAAGCTCCTGGTACTAGATTCCCTAATAATCTTCCAATCTTCCAATTACTTTACTTTATATATTTTGACTTCAGCCTCAATCTGCCAAAAGTTATTCAGTAATTAAACAATTGTTAAACTATAAATAATAAACCTTAGTTTTTCATAGCAGCTTATATATAGATCACAGAAACCAAAAATATAGCTGGAACACTATATTCATGATATGTACATCTTAATCAACAACAATGTACTATTTGTATCCCAAACTCAGGATTAGATGGGGTTTCCACTAGGAAGATTATTAGGGAATCTAGTACCAGGACTGCCAGGAAGTACTGATTCATAATATCACAGCCTTCAATGACAGACAGAGCAATACTGGATTCATTGTTTATTCTGATTCATTTGATTTTATTCCCAACAATTTTTATACAAGGATCAGAGTGTGTTGTAGATGCTCTTTCTCCTAAAATATGTTATGTAGTACTGTGTTCCCTGAGGAGATTAAAGCAAGGGTCTCTAAGGGGATAAATCAGATTCATTAAATTATAAGAAACAAAGCACCGGAGAGGGGGGACAAAGAAAGATTTTTACTGTTACAAAGCAAAATCCATCTTGGAAATGGAAATTCTAGTCTCAAAACTTTATCTATTTTGACTTCAGCCTCAATCTGCCAAAAATGATTCAGTAATTCACCAAGGTAAAAGTAATAAAAGCTTTAAAAGTTTGTTTTTAAACAGTTTCATTTTTCAAAAATGGAAAATCAAAGACCCCAACCAAAATTAGAATACCACTGTTGTAGGGACTGCAAAAATCAAAGGGAAAGACAGTTCAGTTCCATTTACAACCCAATTTAAGCATGAAAATAATTCATAAAGATACAAGATTTACATATATGCACATTATTCTTCTGAAACCAGTGGAAGCTGAGCTCGAGCATATATAATCAGTCTGGAGGCACAGGCACACATGACATTTGTCGCAAGCTATATGCAAATTTCCCTGTGACAAATCTTAACAACCCAGATGTTAAAGGAACAGCAACTTCTTTGTAGCACATGAGTATCCCACAACAATTTTAGCATTTGGCCAGAGTGCAATAGGGCAGTGGATCTCAAACTTTTTTGTAACAGGACACATTTGTAAACATCAGTGGTCAGTCCCAACCCAGTGCCCCTCATCACTCCCAACCCACTGCCTCCGGCCCTCAGGCTCCAGTTCCCACAACGTGCGGGGCGGGGGGGACCTCAAGCAGCCCCTTGCAGGCTGGAACTCTGCCAGCCTGCAAGAGAAAACCCACGGTTTCCCATGTTTTTCTCCTTTAAAGGAGAATCAATTTTTAAAGTTTGTTGATCCATTTTTAAAGTCTGTTCATGACCCTTTCATATATTCTTGCGACCCACTTTTGCCCCCCCCCAGGTTAAGAAATTCTGCAATGGGGCATGGCCAAGTCTTCCACTACCCTGAATGTATTGCTCCCCTTCTCCAAGAGCAGTTTGCAGAGGCACCAGTAAGCATGACTCTCATCCTTGGAGGATAAGCGTGTGCATGATAGCTCCAGCCTCTGCTAGAATGGGTGATACAGGGCACAGGGCTAGTCTGGATCCATTCCAAACGCAGATGGAAGGTCTGGAGAGAAAATAGACCAACCACACAGCAGCTTTGCAGTCTCAGTGTGGAGAGCTTGAGGGAAGGCAGTGAGTCCTTGGCCAGACAGCCAGTCAAGGCTGTGCTCCCCACTACTATCCTTGAGAGCTTCTGGAAACAGGGTATATGGCATGGCATCAGCTCACCATCTCCCCCATGTGGTGAGTGCCAGAAGCACAAGGTCTCACACCACTTCATTTTTCCATCCAGAGACATGGGAAGTAAATGTTTTCCTCCTATATGGCATAGTGCAAAACATGAGGTTTTCATTCCGTGACAAAATTCCATAGTTCCTGTTGCACAGTGAGAATAACAGTGGTTAATGCTCCCCTATTTTACATAATTTTTAAAGTATTGTTTGAAGCTAGTATGTGAAGATGCTGTATGCACAGATGCAATATTTTTGATACATGCAGGACATGGGGTTAGTAGTTTACATGCTGTTTTTCAAAAGCAAAGCTGCCATTTCACTGTGAACAAAGGCACATATTGAAAAAATGAAGTATTTAAGATAGATACAAAAACAGTACTGTGCTTTGAGCCTCAGCAGGTTCTCACCATTCTAGCTTCAGTAGTTTAATGAGGCATAGCCTTCCAAAGAGAACAAATCTCCTGTCCAGTGCAGAGGACTGTACAAACAAAATATTTCTTTGTCTCTCTCCAGCCTGCCCAGCAAGTCCTGTGCTACTTGTGGAGAGATTACTACTCCCATCCTCCAACTGCACTGCCACAACAGCCTTATGTCGACCACCAAGCCCTCTCACACACTAGATCAAATTAAGCCACCAGAGTATTGTGTTTTGTAGACAATTTCTGATTTCACCTGTGCTCATGAAGGCCAGATCAATTTTGGTAATGCCCTCCACAGGCAGAAAAAAAAGTTCGTTAGTGCTTTTCCTCAGGATTCAGCAGGCAAAGAAAGTTATATTACTACCCACTCAGAAAGAGCCAGCTGTGAGAGCCCTAAAAAAAAGCAGCCACCTCTGGATTACTGTCACAGACTTCTCACCTTCTTTTTTTACTCCCCTACTCCCTCAACCTTGTCCTTTTATGTGTTGCTTGTGTCTAAGCCTCCTCCCTGTTTCTTCCTAGATATCCTTCCAGTCCCCCTACTTCTCTCCCAAAGAACACCTTTCATAGGCACAGGGGGCACTTTCTGACAATGACTCCCATGTTCATATATAGTCTTGCATGACGGGGCACCAATTCTGATAAGACAGTCTATATACTACCTCTGCAACAGTTTTAAATAAGAAACCCTCTTGAACTTTGAAAAATTAATCTTAAATCTTTGCTGGTTTAAGATTTCATTCCCCTTCTTAGATTTCTGCCTTCAGCCTTCTCTCTATACATTTAAGTTAACCGAGTCTACTGAGATATGGCCTTGGATCCTATTCCAGTCCTGTCCTAAATAAAATATGGAGGCACTTGATGCTTCCTGAACAGGATGTACAGTCTGATAATCTCTAAAATAAAGTAGCTGTAAACTCCCTGAACTCTTGGAGGAAAAGTCCACTAGCAAATTTACAAAAGCTTTCCTTTCTCCTACACTATTCTGATACATTAAAATAAAATAGTTTTTACTGTGCCACTGAGTTTTATTTTCTGCCTGTTTGGACTTGCACTGGCACTCTGGCCAAATGCGCTGAACACCTGCAGCAGGTTGCAAAACAGAAAAGATGGATATTAAAGAAACTGTTGCCATGGTAAACAGAATGTAGAGAATACTGTTTCTACTCATGGTATGTTCTCTTGCAAAGCAAACCAATGTTTTACTTATTTCTTCTTACCTATATTTTCTCAAATATTAAATAACATTTTAATTCTCTGGCTTTCAACTCTGAAATTTAGCTTTCAAGATTACAAACCATAGAAAATAAAATCAAATATACCCACTTGTTTCCAGTAAATTGACAGCATCCCATGATATTCAGATGGGTGAGCACATACCAGGACTTCATCAACGCTTAGGACTTTGTACTTTACTGGTTGATTCATGGGAGAAAAATTGGCTCACAGACAGTTTAGTAAACTAAATGTAAACAAAAACCTTGGGGAAAAAAATGTTATAGTCCCATCACTTTGCATTCCATGTAAAGATTTAGTTGAAGGATTTAGTTTAGATGAAGGATTTAGTTGGCTTTGTGATGGTCCCTTGTACGATAACATACAGGTGCAAGCACGGATGAAAGCAGAGCTCTCCCTGTTACTTCCTCTTCCCACTAAGGGGTCCAATAAGACTAGGGAGATACCAGAGTCTCAGGGCTTTTGCAGCAGCTACTCTACAGCATGAGGGGAAGGATTTTTTTCCTAACTTCATCTGCAGGCCTTGTCAGCACCAACTGTTTTTCAAGTCATGCTGAGTCACTATATTACATACATTTTTAATTCCTCTTCTCTCCCACACCTGATCTGTGTGCCTTTCTTCTCATATCTAATGAGTCCTGTTTTTTCACCAAACATCATCATCATGAAACAGGGCCCCAAAGAGTTCATCCAGAAGGGTAACCATATGTCCCAAATTGGCCAGTACAGTTCTGGATTTTGAAGACCTGTCCCAGGTAGCCAGTGTGGGGGCTAATTAGCACATGGCTGCTTTGTTGAGGGTATCTGTAATATATATACCTACTGAGCAGTGCTGAGCTGTGGGGTTGCCACAGCTTGAAATGCTGTTGATTCTGATGGGGCCCAGCCCAATGAAGTATATGATAAAACCTTTGGCTTTGTACTGATCAAGCATGACTGGGGTATCTGAACCCCAAAGTCTCCAGGCCTGGGGTTTGCATGAAGGATGCCTGTTTGGATTTGGGGAGTATCTGAAACCCAAACTGATGGCTCTGGGAAGGAGGATATTTTCCCAGTGGTACAGCCACACAGACTTGATGGCTGAGCTCTGCTTAGTCAAATTTTGGAACTTGACTATTGGGATTTGTCCAATTGAATCTGGAACTGATTTGGCCCTTGAAACAAAATTTAAAAAGCAAAGTTTGTACTACATATAAGTAGGTGTCAAAGTGCTGCTCAAAAGTGTGTTTATGGAGTACTTGTGCTAAAATTTGTAGCAGTTTCAAAAAAAGGTAACATGCATCAATTCTGGATGAGCCAAGTGCATGGGTACTATATGCAAATTACTATAGTCATGTTTAATTTTAAGGTTATTCCTTTCAAATTTGCTCTTCACTTCCATGTGCTCAGGGAGAGCAGGGTCTGATAGTAAGAAGAGAGTGAAGTGGCTGCCAGGGGAAAAAAACTGGGCGGAAGCAGAGAGCAAAGGAGCTACCTGACCCCCCCGCAGATTTATTTTACCAGCAGTAGCTGTGGGGAGGGAGACAAATTCAAGGCAAACTTCCAATAATTAGATTCTATACCTGGAAAATTATAACAGATTTATAAATGTTCCATATATAAAATCTAATTCATGGGGGTCGTCTTATAATCAGGGTTGTTTTATATTCAAGTAAATATAGTAAGTACAAGTTGTCATAATGCAACTATTATGTCTGCATGCTCCTATGTCAATGCAAGTGTAGTGAAACTATTATAACTTTACCCTGCTACATTTAGGTGTAAAGTTACAGCAATTTAGCTTCCTTGGAGCACACAGGCACAACAAAGCTACAGAAACTGATGAGGCCACAGAAGCAATATGACCTCTTAGCACTTTGTTTATATGGAATGACTGAAGCACATGAAAGAAATGAATGTTGAAGAAAGCATGGCTGGTGGGCTACCTCACAGTCAATTATATTCCTCTGCCCACACAGGAGGCCAATAGTCAATGTCTGTGGCACAAGTTTAATTAAATAATGGCCTATTATTTCCTCTCTGCTCCCTTAAGATCAAATAACATGAACTGAATTTTTATGGCAAATGATGACACACACACACTTCATCTAGGTTAATATATCAATTTGTTACATATTCTAAAATAGGAAAATAGACATGTAGTATTATGATTTTTAAAAAGTTTTCTTTAAATAATTAGGAATAATACAAAAATTGTAATAAGAGGAGAATTATTACATTAGCTCATGGTGCACATTTTGTGATAATTTAAAAAAAATATATAGAATAAGTGTTCTTTAGTAACAGAATATATTAGAAAGCATGTTTTTCTCCTCCCACCCCCCTCAGCTAGATTACTGAACTATTAAATTCAACTGGACACCATTTTTTGATAGATTTGAATTAGACTGTATGAGTCACCTCCCTAATTCTGGATCTCACAAAGAAGAGGTGAGTGTGGTTATCACAGATTGCTCTCTCAAAATGCAACCACTTGAATGAGCTCTTTTTCTCCAAGAATTTTCTCCAAATTCTATTTAATGACAAAATCCATAATTTTACCTATCAATGGTATAAAATGAGATTAACTCTTTTCCCAGGAATCTATACTTGTATGAAAAATCATGGAACTAACACAATGTTTGCTGCTGCCACATTTTTCATTTTGATTTTGTGCTCTACCCATTCCCCATCCTGTCTTGATTATTAAGGTTATACGTTCTTCAAGGCAGGTTTATTGAATTGTGTTTGTGAAATGCCTGATACCTCTCTTCATGGACCCTTGATTTATGATGATGATTAATCTAGCCCTTGCTGGATGACTTCCCAGATTACATTTCCACATTTCCCCTCACAATGATTATTATTAACATCTGCTTTCTTCTGTTCTACCACCTCTAAGTCCTTTTATGCTCCCTCACCTCCCTTAGGTACCTAATATCCTTTTAAAAGGACGTACATAACAGTTATACTACATATACTCATTCATAACAATTAGTTGTTTTTTTCTTTGCATAGTAGTATTCTCTCTTTTTTCTATTATGGAGAGAATAAACTTTGTTCAATAAAACATCTGTAACAAACGGAAACTGTTAAACACATTCCTTAACTTCTCTGGCTATAATGGCAAAGGACTCTCTTTATAAGGTCTGTGTGCAAGGAGGACATTTTGAGTTACTACGTCTTGCTGTTCATCTCCCACCAATAAATATCAGTGTCAAAATACATTCATCAGAGCAGAACTGACTCAAAAGGTCCTCATAAAAGAAGGGAACATTCACCTTCAGAGCCACACCATTTGCTTAGCAAACTTTTTTTAAGGAAAACTATATTAAAATATTGCATAAATTAACTGGCAGCTATGTGGGAAAGGAAAAGTTTCCTGGAATTTCAAGTACAGAAGCAAAGTAAATAATGACTTGGACTCATCCTAGACACCTGTATATGCTATTACAACACATGAATAAACTGAAGAGCTTATTGCTCCTGGGCATGCTGTTTGAACATGTGCCTCAGGGCAATTAACTAAGGAGCAATAAATTTCACAGCTTATTCATGTGCAGCACATGCAGCTGGGTCAGAGCAGCCCCAGGTTGCTGGGGGCCCCAGGGGTCAGTCTGCCAGCCTGGGGCTTCTCCCACCCCAGCTCAGTGCGCTGCAAAGGGCTGGCTGGGGCATGAGGGAGCTTCAGTGTGGGGTTAGCTGGCAGGCAGTCCCGCACTGAAGCACCGTTTTGCCCCAGCCGAACTCTCCAACATCTACACGTGTGCTGCTATGGAGTTTTTTACTCCATAGCAAGATAGTACTTGTAAATATGCTGAGACATTTACTGTGCAGCTAATTAGTCAATTGTGCAGTAACCGTCTCATGTAGCTGTACCCCTTGAGAATGAAATTCACTCCAAAACAAACAGAACATGCTCAGCAAGTCCTGTGATGCCTGTAGAGAGACTACTATTCCCATCTTGCATCCTCCAGCAGTTCCACCACAACAGCTGTATGTCAATCACCAAGCCCTCTCACACACTAGATTAAACTGAGCCACTATAGTATTGCATTTTGTGGAGGATTTCCATATTATTCCAAACCCTAAGCTGTGTCCCATTCCAGCAAAGCACAACTAGGCATTGCACATACTCTATTTGGACCAAGGAATGTGTCCCTTTATTTTCACTTGAGCAATTCTGTTACAGGGCAGACTAAGTGATTTTTAAGTTGCATCATGTTGGTTCAGCACTGAAACACGTGTATGTTTTGATTAACCTGATAACTGGAAGAACGGGGCTGTACAATCATCCATTAGCAAATTCCTAAACATACATGATAACTACAAAATACTGTGCTCCCTAGTTAAAACAAAAAATTCCTCTCAAATTAAGTCTACAGGTATTGATGAAAATATCTTGGCTTTTTTGTAAGACTAGACAGCTTCACACAATTCTTTCAGAGACTTCACATGTAAAAAGAGGAGTGATTTTAAAACCAGGCAAGCCAGAGATGTTAGAATGAGGGCTTGTTTTTAAACTCCAAATATAATTAACATAAGTAACATCAACAAAACTACTAAGTACCATATGACTCAGAGAGACAATGCGTGGGGTGGAGATGAAGACACTAGTGGTTGATGAGGATACAGATTGTGAACCAAATGGATGAAGGATTAAGACTTCTCAAAAAAGGGAAAGCTCTCCTTAACACAAGCCATCCTATCCTATCTTTGAAAAAGTTTCATGACAGACCTGAATTACACCATCTCTAATTACAAAAGCCAGGCAACAACAGATAGGCTCTTACTGTCATATACCAATTTAATGTGACATGCTATTGCATAACAACTGCAGTGCACATCTATTGACAATTTTCCTGATTCCCTGTCACCTTTCTGATACTATTCATCTGCTTGCTCCCTGGCAATGCCTTGTCCCACTCTGCTTCATTGAAAAATTGCTTGATTTTGCCCTCTTATATAGCCAATAAATTAAGACTGGCTGGAGTTGCTCTCTACCTATAGAACTCATTTTCCAAATACATCATTCTTGTTCAAAATTCTCCTGAGAAAAACTTTAACCCAGCTACTGATTGAAAAGTCCTTAGTCCTGTGGAGAGAGACTAACATATATCAATGCATGTACTTGGGAAAGAAGTGAAGTTTGTCACAAATAGGCAATTACACTATGAACAAAATTCACAGCCTCAGCCTTAGAAAGAAGGTGACTTGGGATAGCCTGTGAGAAATAAACTTGCTGTAGTGGAAAGAGATTGCCTTCTGGAAAGTAGGCTGTTAAACATGACAACATATTCACTTTCCTGAAGACAGACTCTTAATAAAACAGTCTAACATTCTGCTGAGAAGTAAATTCATATTTTTATCACTCAGGCTGCATTTTATCCAACATTACATAAATCTGGGGCAGGGTGGGGGGAGGGGGGGAACTATAACTGGTCTTCATAGTAAAGAACAAAATAACTTTGGAAAAAATCAAGTCCTAACCTAAACTTTATTCGTTCTATTTGCTTGCATTTCTACCTCTGGCTACACATGTTTATAATTCTATGTTGATAAAGCAAACTTAAAGTTCTGGGAGAAACTCTTTGAAGAAATTCTAAGGAAAAATTAGTAGGAAAAAATACATATACCAGACATTGCCTATTTATTTCATAAGGAGTTCTAAAGACAAACCAATGTCAGGGAAGCAGAAGGCAGAAATCTCAAGCTCATTTGTGACTATTTTTTCTTAGTGACTATTTCATTGGTATTATGAGTATTTTAGCAACTGAAAAGCTATGCAGGAAAAGGTACACTCCCTGTCACTCACAAAGATGCCTTGTATTTTTAGTGCTGAAATGGAACTTAGGCAGAATCTAGTCACCTAGTTTACAAAGAGCCATTCAAATTGTACTGGAGTTCCAGTCCCTGATGTGGTCCCTGATGTCAACATTATTTCTATTTGTTAGCCTATGACTATATGACTATCTAATATACAAGGCATATTTTGGGCAGCAGGGACCCATAAGCCAGGGAAATGCTATAACCACTAAGCTACAGAGCTAGGCTCTCTCTTGCACTCTTGACTGCTCAGTGACCCAGCTTCAAAAGGAGTTGAGAATGCCATCTCAACCCAATGATTAGGGGCATTCACCTGAGAAGTGGGAGATGTGGGTTTAAGTCCCCTAAGAGTGGGGAGATCCTGGGCAAGGGCTCTAAGCCTGAGGTTACTGGGCAAAAGGTGCACAGCACACACCATCTTCTCTTCCAAAGTGGGACAATTGAACAGAGGCATCTAATGAACAGCATAACTCAAGTGCCCAATCTCCTAGGAAGAGTGGGAATTCAGACATACCCCTATGTATTAGCATTTCCTATTGACCATTTCTAGGCACCTCTGGGTTTTATGAATCACTCTGCAGAGGCAGGTGTCTCTCCCTGTTCTCCAAGTAGAGTGCCTGGACACCAACAAAATTCATCTGAATTTTGGCCTAGCCTCAGGATATTATCATACCAGTTGCTAAGGGAGCTTGCCCCAGGGTCTGTTTTAGATCAAGATACGTTGTTCTCAGCCTTTTTAGACTCAAGTCACCCCTCATGAAATGCCACTTCTTAGCTTTGCCCTGATTCTTGACTAGGTAAAATAAAAAAGTATTTTTTCTGTTGCAAAGAACTCTCAAAGGCCACAACAGATCAATTTTTTTTTGACATTATGAATACCCATTTGAAATCTCTTGATTCCTCTTGTGAGTCACGTTTGTACACCTAACAGTGCTAACACTGTGTGGTAACCCAAGGAACTCTTGAAAAGATCAATGTACCTCGGCTGAGAATCATTGATCTAAATGTAATAGGTTTCCATTGCCCTTCAGTGATTCCCTGCGCCAGCCTGCCTGCCTAGGTTAAGAATTGTAACACAAGCTTTGATGATTTTTTGCAAAATACTCTAGTACCATGAAGGAGAGGTATAAGGCAATTTTATAAATTTATTTTTAATTTTCAATCAGATTCTTGGTTTCTTGATTAATTTTTAAAGATACTTAGGTTAAAAGATGGCTTCAGCTAATGGAGTCAGTCATCATCAGGCATGAAGATGGTGTTTATGAGGATTCACAGACATATTTAAGGACAAATAACAATAAAAAGACAGTAAAAGAAAAAATTACTTAACCTCTCCTGTGATGTTCATTATTTCATCAGTGATTGATGTATCTACCATTGGAATGCAAAACCACACTAATTGACAAACAGAACTCCATGAATTCTACATTATTTTTGCTACACAGATAAAACATAGTGAGAAGTACCTCTTCTACTGGAAGAAAAACATGCAACCTGAAAACAGGGTACTCATGCTGTTATACTACAAAGAGGTGAAAAGTGTCAATTCTTTTATGGTCACATGAGTTTGAAAACTGTAAATACTCTTCCTCAGTAATAGCTGCAAATCCCTATCAACACAAAACCATCAGGAAAACAAAGATAGGTTACAGATTCAAAGCTGAAGTTGTCTCTGTCTATAGAAGCTGTTGTTGTATCCCTGCTGTTGCTGTCGCTATCCAGTTTCTCACCTCATTGTCCTTCATTACTTGCCTGCTATGCCTTGATGAAAAAACATGCAAAAAAAGGAAACAGAATGGGAAATTAAATCTCTGAATTACTGTCTGATTAGCGAACCTGAGCTTCTCAACAGGGTTCCTCCATTCCCTACACCCTGTCCAGACCACACCTGTGATGTTCTGGGCATGATGGTTTCTCTGCGTACTTTCTTGCTTGCTTTTTCTCTCTCTCATGGCTCAGGCTGTTCTTCTCACAGCCCCAGCATTGCTAGCAAAGATGCCAGCTGTTGGTCACCAGTATTAATGATGGGCCCTTGTCTTTCCTGTCCTTCCTCCCTCAGGAAAAGCCTCAGGTCAAGCCATTCTTCACCCCAGTGAGGATTTTGATGATGCTTCCTAATGATCAGTAAGTACCTGCACTCATAGGGATTCCTACAACTCCCCAGCTGACCAAGCTCTGTGCTCCACACCACAGCTCCATGCAATCTCTAATGCAATGACCATCCCCTCCCCAGGGAAATTAGTCCAAGGAGCCTGTGCCCCCTTTAACTTGTGGCTCTGTCCCCGGGAGCCAATCCACGTTGTTTTGCCCCTCACGTGTTGCCCTGCTAGGGCTAGGGCAGAACACAATGGGGAACAGCTGTGCTCCTGGCAACCCATGGCACACCCCAGCAGCCTGGACCCTGGTAAATTTCCCTTCTCCTCCTCTGGGTGGCATGTCTCTTCTCTCTATGTAATGGGCACCAGAGTGGGGGCCCTGTTACACTGTCATATTAAAAACCAGGCCTACTGAAAGTAAAAACAACATTGTTCTCATCAAACTTCTGTAGTTAGAAGAGACCTGAGGTCTGGTCTGTAATAGCTTTTAAACATGATTCTCTCCGTGATCTCATAGGACTCCTGGTGACATAAATTAATGTTTTATTTATAGTACATATCCTTCTGAATTACATTACATTTCTTTTTCAGAATTCTTTCATATATTAAGAAAGGACAGTAGTTACAGAAACTAATCAAACAATATTTTTGCAGAGATTTTGACCTTTTGCAGTAAACTAGGTCAGATTTTTTCAGGCTTTTGGTAATTTTTTGTTTCCTACTCTCAGATCTGTACATATCCCAAAGTGTAAGCAGTAGGATAAAATGTGATAGAAAGATCCCAGTGCCAAAGATTCTTAATGAAATGACAGCAAGTTTTCGCACTCCTTCACTTGACATTCCTAAAATGTGTTTTTGCTGGAATCAGTTAATTGAAAATTCTTCATATTGGAGATTATTTCTATTATTTTTCAGATAATACACTTTAATGTAAAAATCCAAAACCAAGAAATGTCTGAGAGTGCAAAACATAAAACTCTTTCCCACTCTAAGTTTTTCAAATTTGGGTGGTTCTGTTAATAGATAATCGGGTATTTTGAGAGTTGTTACAGTTGCCATTGAAATCAGGAATATTGCATTGCTTAGATCACTGGGAACTCATAAAGCTCTGGCCGATTTTCAATAGTGCTATCTGACTGATTTTAGTGGAACTAACACAAGTATGAAATCAGGCCTCAAATTCCAAACCAGGCTCTTCAAACAGAGCTGATGCTGCAAAGGCTAACCTCACAAGAGAACCAATTACAGCCATTACATACATTGATATCCCAAAAGCGGCCCTCAGTAGCCTTAGGTGTAAATCATGTTAATTCCAGTAAGGTTAATGAAGTAAGCCTGAAATTACACTGGTATAACTGAGAATAAGGCATCGTCAAGTAACTGTGGAAAAAGTATGACTGGAGCAAGGTGTGATTTACAATGTTGTAGGTAACTACTGTTATTCTTACCTATGCAGAATTCATTAGATGGACAAGGTCATTTCTTTTTTTCTTTTTTATTAATAAACGACCTCTCCCTTGGCTGGGAATGTGATTTCTTGAAATAAGTGAGTAAGAAGTGGGCTCTCTGATGTCCTTAGTGGAGGGGATATGACTGCACCTTTTGCTTCCAGCAAATTTTAAAGACTAACATTTTGCCAAATTTCTGAAACATACACCAGGGATCAGAATGTAATCAGCAGAACCAAGTCCAGGAGTTTTGGAGCTAAAAGTGATTCAGTTGGTCCAATAAAAGTTTGGAGTTAAAAGTGATTCGGTTGGTCCCAACAAGGAAAAGAAATACTCTGTGATAATTTAGATTCCCCTTTCTTAATATCAGTATGTTACTTCATAACTTCCTCAGTGTTGAAAAACACTTTTCAGCCTAAAGTACAAGTCACAAAATAATATTGGGAAAATCAGTGTTTTGCAAAATCCTTTAGGAAAGGTGCATTTAACTGATTTAGGACACATCAAAGTACATTACTTGCAAACTATACTCTCATCACCATCAATGGAACAAGAAGTGGGTGGCCTTACTCCATATCATAGTGTTTCACTTAAAACATTTCAAGGTGAAGTATGCTCTAATTTATACATTGCAGGAAAGATCACCTAATGGGCTGCACAATGAATGGCATGTTCATTTAGGAACAGATTCAGTAAAGACCATTTCATTTACTGTAAGCACTGGATAAATGGCACACTTAATGTGTTCAAACAACAAACTAGATGACAAAATTCTTGTTTCTGAGGCTTACTGCAGAAAGCTGGAACTTTGGGGAAATTTTCCAGTAATTTTATGCCTCCATCCCTGAGTCCAGTGTCTTAACCATAACACCATATTTCTCCTAAATCTGAATCTTTCTTAGCCTGAAAATAAGGAAGAAGCTTTTTTGTGAGATGTCTAGCAGTTTCCATTTCCTATTTCTGGTCTCTTACAAATATTTCATTCCCAGTCAACAAGGACTTTTAAAGGCAGCTAGCTGAAATGTATTCAATGTTGTAGTAAGATGGAAATTGGAAGACAGGGAGACAAACTGTATTTTTGGTTACACCAGTTTTCCAATAATGTAATTCTATTGTGAAGCAGGTTCATGCTATTGTGACCTTGAACTTATTTTAAGTTTGAGAGAGATTTTGTGCATTGATCTCTAATCCAATCAAGTCAGTGCAGACTCTGGCCCAAAATCAGCTTTTTCTTCACTTGTATTTTTTGGCATATTGAAAATTAGTCATTTTTCACATGGTAATTTCTAAGCTCAAAATAAATACTGGTACAGAAACTACACACAAAGAATGTAAACCAAATGGGAATACAGATTCATGTTCATTATAAACCTCTGTTGTCATACAGTTACTATACAGAATAATTTCCCACTCAAATTCAGTGTCTGAGTGCCTGTTGTAATATGGAAACCTTTTGACTCGCAGAACAGCTTAACAGATATCTTTTATTTAGCCTTAGCAAGTTGAAGTAATTCTGTCTTAAATATTATTATTTAATACTTTGAACTACTAAATCTTTAAAACCCAACTGAACGGAACCCAGTAATTAGTTAAATTCAGCAAATAATCAGATACTTTTGACAAGTTCTTTAGGTAAATATGGTATCTTTTATTAGACCAACTAAATAGTTAGAAAAATTGTTCTTTGCAAGCTTTCAGGCACAAATACCCTTCTTCAGGCATAGGGAGAGTCTGCATAGACATTGGATTTATGGCATATTATAACCTACCTGCTATCTGATAACGCCAGACCTGCATTTTGCATATTAGCTTCCATTCCACCGATGAGAGCACACAAAACACCAGCAGACTCTCCCTATGCCTGAGAAAGGGTATTTGTGCCTGAAAGCTTGCAAAAAACAATTTTCCAACTATTTAGTTGGTCTAATAAAAGATACTGCATTTACCCCAAAACCTTGTCTTCCTATTTCCTTGGACTAATATGGCTAGAACCAGCAACCCCAATACTTTTGATATATTCCTCAGATTCTGACCCAGAAATAACAACAGTAACTGCAAGAGATTCCTATCAAAATGTTTACAGAGACTCCCAACCACTTCTAGTCTTAAAGAGAAATTAGACTTGAGATTTCCTTCTTCACAATTGTAAGCAATGTACTATAGAGCTATTTAATGTCTGAAGTTGATATGTAAGATCAACTTTATGTGCATATTATTTTATTTATTTTGAGCAGGGGGATATAGGCAATAAGATACTGTTAATAATTGTTTCATTAAGATTTTAAAGGACCTTTCAAGTTCCTCCAGGCCTTTCAGAGTATCACATTTATGGTCACAAATGCATTACATTCATACCATTATGATAATAGGGAACCATAATTACGAAGCTAATGTTTCATTAAAGAAATGATCAGTCTCATTTCTGTACCCCCTTTTGTGCATTCAAAGAAATTATAATGACATTGCCATTCTGCTCCAATCTGACATAAGGTGGAGCCCTGACAACATATTCACTAAAGGTGCTTACACAAGTTACATTTTTTGTGTAAACTGACCCCTGAAAGTGCTGTACAGCTGTGACACAACACACATTCACAGCTGCAGAGCACTTTTAAAATGGCCAATCACATGAAATAATAACCCTCAATAAATCAGCTGTTAGCTAAAGGTGCTCTAAAGCAGAGCACTTTAGGGAATTTCTGTTCAGGTTTCCTGTGAGGGTCAATTTTTAGCATGTGCCTTTGCAGTGCTGTCACAGAGAAAAGAGAGTCTCCTCCCTATGCAGTCAGGGAGGGATGGGGAGGGGGTGGGGCAGAGGTACCCTGGATGGGATACCTGTGGGGGAACCTCAGAGGCAGGGGACATCCCCTCCCTCACCCCCTGCCTGAGCCTCTTGAGAGTAGTGGCAAGCAGCTGCCAGGTGGGCTTTGCTATGGCTGAAGCTGGAGGAGCCAGGAGGACACAGGGTGGAATGGAGCCCCCTTGCTTCATGCCCCCCACATCCACCCCAGCTGGGGTATTGGGGGGAGCCAGGCTGGCCCTGCAAGGTGAGGGATTTCCATTCCATGCTCCCCGCCTCAGCTCCAGGTGCAGAAAAGCCATCGGCAGCTGTGAACCAGCAGCTGCATGCTGCCAGTGTCAAGAGGCTCAGGTTGGGGGTGGGGGAAGGGAGCCATACAACTGACACACAACTGCCAGCTCAGCTTTGCTGCAGCCAAAAGAGGTGGGTGTCAGAGGGGCAGACTGGGAAAAGGCACAAGTCGCCAGCCTCCTGGGAGGCTGAAGGAGTGTCCCCAAGTGCTGGCTAGGACCGGTACAAACAAACTCAAGTCCTTCAAACCCAACAGGTGAATGTCTGTTGGGTTCAGTCGCGCTCTAAGTCATGAAGCTTTGTGCAAAGTGAAGTGAGTTGGAGCATCTCTCCTAAATGTCTATAGGCACCCCATGTGCCTGACAATCCGGTTCAGTTCTGCAAAGTCAGCATATTCAAAGGCAATTGTGACCATCAAACAGAGCAAATAAGAAAACTATCAGTAACAGGATTTGATAGTTTCAATATATATTAATAGAAATGTAAAAGTGTTGTATCCAACCCAGGGGAAAATCTATATTAGAACTTGTCTTACCAGATAAAAAGGAATTGATCATAGTAGTTGCTTAGGAACCTCATCACTGTTTTATTATATTTGTTAGGTGCAAATAGCACAAAACTCCCAACCAGTAAAATATATATTGTAGTTTAAAAGGGTCAATTTCACAAAGCCAAAAACAATTATCAATCAAATCCATTGTGAGAAACAATAATAGAGAAGAATAACTGGATGCATCTACACATGTGCCTGAATGCGCAGTTGTTATTGCAGTCATTTAGAACGTGCTAAAGGATTTTTAAGGCCACTAGCTGAAAAGTATTCAATGTTGTAGTAAGATGAAAATTGCAAAGACAGGGAGACAAACTGTACTTTAGCAAGTTGCATCAGTATCATGGTTTGTGCCCACAGATACTACGTCACCATAGTGACGAGCTACATCACTGTAGCTCATTGCTATGGCAACGCGGCGTTTTCTGTAGATGCACCCACTGAGTATCATTTAGGAAGGTAAGGATTTTCTTAGGTGACAACTTTTATTGGACCAACTGAGTGGGTGGGATAAACTTAGTCATGCATGTATAGTCACAAATAGGTTTAGTCTATCCCAACCATGGATTTGGGATAAATAGAAGATATCAGCCACAAAATCCTTGCTTCTCACATATCTCTTGGACCATCAGGGCTACAACATCATTTCGATACTGTCATTTAAGAATATTTTAGTAAATGCCTAAAAAGCCAGGTCTGAAGGAGAAGTAAAGAAAGCTATAAAAATAAACAATCCTACCAAAAAAAAACCCAACAGGAGAAAGGAGAAGTTGAAGGTAAAAACAAAAGAAACCCCAGAAGCTGGTAATGAAAGGACAAGGACACATAGAAAACCCTTTGACCAACACAGTTAAGAGAAGTAAGAACATGGATTAAGTACATGAGGAGCAAAAGGAATCCTAGGAATACAATAGGTACATTAAGCAATTAGTAAATTTGTCAATAATAATGTAGAATAGGCAGTAACATTAATTGAACATTTCTGTTCTGTACTCGGTCAGAGGATGTGATTATATCTCAGGATGACAGTAAAACACTTTTCGTTCCAACAGCAACCAAGGGTGATATTAAACAGGAACAACCAAGCTTACACATTTTTAAATTAGCAATTCAGATACCTAGCCTACAAGAATTATAAAAGGGATGGCTAGGGAGCTTTTGGATTATTAATGTTGATATTCATCATTTTTGAAACACTGGAGACTGGGAAAAGGCTAATATTTAGTCAATATTTAAACGGATAAATGTGATTACCCACTAAGGTAATCACCTGTCAACCTGACACAGATCCCTAGAAAAATAAAGGAACAGCTATACAACACACAATTAGTAAAGAATAAAAAGAGGGAAATATAATTTATTTCATTTAATTTTTGTTTATGGAACATGGATCATATCAAACTAAATTGTTACCTTATTTTGAGAAGATCATAAAGTGGGTAGATAAAGGTAATAGCATTGAAGTAACATGCTTATTAATTTGTATACATCTGATATACAAGATGGAGCACTGTGGAAGGGTATCTGAATTCTGGATCTTTTAGAGTCCAGGAATTGCATGTAAGATGTTAGCTCAATATTAAAATTGGAGGATATTTAATATACATTTAGAATACTGACAGACATGGATATTGAATTTAGGTGTTTTGGATTTGGACCTTAATTTGGATTGACATGGAACTATTACAACCACTATATTTGGCACTAGTGCAACCACTACGGGAAAACTATGTCCAGTTCTGGTATTTATGTTGATAAATTGGAAGGGTTCAAAGAGAAGTATTTGGAATGAATAAAGGATTTGGAAACTGGATTGGTTTTACAGTGAATGATTCCAGGTGTGAAGCCTATTTAAATCAGAGAGAAGGTTAGGGATTGATTTGAGCATTCTGTAAATATCTGTATGCAGAAGAGAAATTTAATAAATGGGGACCTCTTTGACTTAGGAGACAATGTTATAACAGATATAACCAGTTCCAATGGCTGGAAATTGAAGCTAGTCAAATTCACACTAGAAATAAAACATTTGTAACTGTAAGGCTAACAAACCAATCAGTACAACTTATTATTCTGCTCTGGTGGCATGGATACTGGGGCAACTGGCTGGAAGCCGAGAGGTCGAGAGTATGAGGCCACAGAAGAAGTGCCCGTGGCATGGCCATGTCAGATTCCAACAAATCTGTGAATTCTGCTACATACCTTGTCACAAAGTCCTGATAAACGAAAGGAAGTACAGCTTACTAAGGACTGTAGTAAATGTCTCCATCATTGGACATTTTTTAAAGCTAACCTTGATGTTTTTAAAAAAGTAAACGTTTTCCTTTAGTTTAAACAGTAAGTGGTTTGGGGAAGTCATATGGCCTGTGTTGTACAAGATGTTAGAAAAAATATCAGAATGTCCTGATCTGAACTTAGTCTATGAATTTATGGATACTGTAAACAAAAACAATGCAGGAAGTATGTGTATCACTTATTACATACTTTAACAGAATATTCTACTGACAAGTATAAAACACTGCAGACTACTGACACTCTGCACTTATTTTCTGACAAATAAATATTACAGGCTCCTACAAACCTGCTGTATATTGGTAGGGCTGTGCAGAGCTTTGGTAGCTGATTCGATTCAGAGATTTGGCCCAGATGGCGAACAGGGAAGGAGACAAAAAAGACAGTATCAGGATTTTGAATTTTTCTTTATTTTTCCTTTTCTTTATTTTATCTGGCTGCGCTGTCCATCTGAATAAGTGTCAGCTGGCTTTGGGTCAGGAAAACCATCACCCTCCCAAATGCAATCAAAATCATCAAAGATGTGGCAGGCGAGATAACGGAGCAGGAGCCTGACCCAATTCTGCTGACTGATGCCTGCCCTGGTACCAGCAAGGCAAGTGGATGTCATCAGGACATCAGGCCTCGCATTCATCTCCTGTGATATCCCGACATAGTGGCCAAGAACTCTGACGACAGCCAATGCGATGGCGGCAGCTGCAACCAGCACAGACCAGATTCAGCAGACACTGCAGTTGATGGGGCAAGTTGTCCAGCAACAGCAACAACAGTCAGCCCATCAACTTGCTCTGGAAGAAAGCTGGATGCAGCAACAGGCCTGGCACCAGAGGAATGCAGTAGAGCTAAAGGTGCCCAAGATGTCTGTCCATGATGACTCTGAGGTATTTCTGGAATGCTTTGAGTGGGAAACGTTGGCAGCTGGGCTTGAGTAGTCTCGCTGGGCTGGACAGGTGGGAGTGTTGTTAATTGGAAAGGCCCAAGCAGCCAATGGGGTTATGACGCAAGAAGAGGCTACAGATTATGCCAAGGTAAAGAGGGAGATCCTGTATTGACTAGATATTAACCCAGAAACCTATCGGCAGGTGTTCAGAGCTAAAAAGAAGAAAGAAGAAAAAAGATCCACGGGCTTTTTTGCAACACTTGGTGGATTTGGTAACAAAGTGGTTGAAGCCTGCCGGAAGTTTGAAGAAAGATATCTGCAACAAGATCTTTCTAGAACAGTTCCTGATGGACCTGGATGAGGAAACCCAGAGCTGGGTCCGATATCATAGGCCAGTGTCCTTGGCTGAGGCATTGAGGCTGGCCGAAAACTTCAGCAGTGCTTTTGGGGAGAGGCCTCCAGAGTGGAATGTGAAGGGAGGCTTGTGCCCGAAGTTTCATGAGATCCCAAGGCTGGGGAATAGAGAGATCCGAGAGCATTGAAGACCCACTAGAAATTCGGTGGTTTGTTTTCAGTGTGGGAAGGTGGGGCATATGTCCTGGGACTGTACTAACTTGATGCAGTCGATACCCAAGGTGCCTCATTCCCCATTTGAAGACCTGGCAATTACTCTGGGCCTTGGAGAACCCAGAGGAAGGGAATCCATGGACTGTAGTATAGGTAGGGGAATCAATGGTGGCTGCCTGCCTCAACCAGTGGTGGAGGCTTGGATAGGGGGCAAGAGGTTTGAAGCCATCGTTGACACAGGATGCGCACATACATTTATTCATGCTATGTTAGCACCTGGCGAATATATACGCAAAGCTACCCCTGTTAGAATGACGTGCTTGCACAGGTATGGCACTTATTATCCTCGGAGGGTCTACCAGGTCACTATGTTAAAGATAACCCGTCGGAATGTCTTGTGACCTACCGTATCTGATGATTCTAGGCCGAGACTGGAGAGAAATTTATAAAGTGTTAAACATTGTAAGAGAAGACATAATGGGAAAGGCTGGCCTGCTGGGAAGTGAAGAGGATGAGCCAGACAGGGAAAGTTTCAATGTAGAACATTTATCCAGCTGTAAAGTATTTCGGAGGGCACAAGCTGTGGAAAATGAGTTCCAGGCCATAAAAGAGGCTGAACTCACTCAAGAAGAGGAGAACATGGTAGGCCCAAGGCAATGTGTGAATCTACCAAGATTCAAAGTTAGAAGAGGGTTGCTTTATTGGATAAAGGCCAGGGTGCAAAAAGGTGAAGAAGTTGCCGAGTTGTTAATACCACATCAGTTTAGGGTCCCTCTCTTAAAGTTAGCTCATGAAAATCCCCTGGGCAGGCATATGGGGTGTAGCAAAACAGAGGCCCATTTAACAAAGTAGTGTTTTTGGCCCAGGATGTATGAGCAGGTCAAGAATTTCTGCCAAGCCTGCCCAGCTTGCCAAAAGGTAGGCACAAACAAACCAACCCAAGTGCCATTGCAACCAATGCCCATAATAGAGGTACCGTTCTCCCATATTGCTCTTGATGTAGTGGGGCTCCTCCCTAAAAGTTTGACGGGGCATCAGTACTTGTTGGTGATCATAGATTATGCAACCCAGTTCCCAGAGGTAGTCCCTATGTGTACCATCATCGGGCCCCAGGTGGTGGAAGAACTCCTCAAATGGGTTACCTGGGTGGGGTTCCCCAGGGAGATTGTTTCTGATCAAGGGTCCAATTTTATTTTGGGGGTCCTTCGGAGTCTCTGTAAAGAGTTGCAGATCAAACAACTGCATATGGCTGTATACCACCCTCAAACCAACAGCCTGGCAGAGAGGTTTAATGGGACTCTAAAGAACATGCTGCATCGGTGTGTTCAAGCTGAGCCTCGTAAATGAGACCTTATGATCCCACCATTGTTGTTTGCGGCACAGGAGGCCCCACAGTCATTTTTGGGGTGTGCCCCATTTGATCTCGTATATGGGCACTGCCCAAGGGGCATACTGGATTTGGTAAAGCAAGTTTGGGAGGAGATGCCTGTCGCGGCGCACCTCACTGCCCCGCTCCTAGAGAGGGGAAAACTGCCAGAGGAGAAGCTCTGGCAGTGCGTGAGGAGCCCTAGTGGTGATCAGGGAGTACAGGTGTGGGTTGCCGGGGCAACTAATGAGAATCAGCTGCCTGTAGGAGGCAGGGCCTGGCCCTTATAAAGCCCAGGGCTGAAGCCAGGCTAGCAGCCAGAGGGGCAGGAGCTCATGGAGCTAGGATGCAAGTACCGCTTGAGCAGACTGAAGGGAAGTGGCTCTGGAGACTGCAATGATGTTGAGTTATAGCCAGGCGGCTTATGTTAAGTTATAGCCTAGGGGCTTGTTTTGCGGTGTTGTTGTCATGTTGAAAGACCGGTGGTTTGGGTGAGGCTATAAGGGGTTGGAGGAGGCCTCACAGGGACCCCCAGAGGGGTGGGGGCCCCTAGCGCCTGGGAAGGGCGCAGCGTACTCGTAGGGACCCACGGGGTGTGGGGGCCCCTAGCACCTGGGAAGGCGCAGTATTCTCATAGGAGACCCACAGTAGCGTGGGGATCCAGGTGCCAGTCAGGGCGCAGTGGTGTGGGGTGCGGAGACCCTAGGCCCAGAAAGAGCCCAAGAGGGGCACTATGTGAGAAGCCCAGGATGGGCATGACAAGCCCAGTAACAGGCTAGCACTGCAGAAAACCCAAGAAAAGGACAGGGTGCTGCGGTGGACCTCAGGAAAAGGGGTTAGCAGCACGGTGCGCCCAAGAAAAGGACAGGGTGCTGCGGTGGTCCCCAGGCAAAGGGGATAGCGGTACAGTGTCCAGGAAAAGGGGAAGTAGCACCGTGGGCCTGAAAGACCGGAGGCTCGATATAGAGTCCCAAAGCGGGTAAGGGTCCCTGAGCAGGACAACACTTTTAGAGGAGGCCCAGAAAGGGCACCGAGACCCCAGAGAGGGGGCACGATTGAGAAGGCCCAGTGCGGGCGTGACGAACCCCAGGAAGGGGGGGCAGCATTTTGGGAAGCCCAAGGTGGACACGGCGAGCCCTGAAGAGGGGAGCGCCCTATGTAGAGAAGGCCCCAGAGAAGGGGGCAGCACTAGAGAAGGCCCGGGAGAGCGGGCAGGTATTTTGACAGTCCAACGTCCAGTACATCTGCGAGGCTTGGGGCGTGGTATTAGGGGTTGGTAGGAGCCACGCGTAGCCCATAAGGCTAGGGTGCCTGAGTAGCACCCATCATACGGGGAGACTACAAGAGTCCGGGAAAACTGCGGGGACAGAGGTCCTGATACGCCGTGTCCAAGGTGGTATAAGGCAGCCTCCCAACATATACTGAACATCAAAGACATGGCGGGCGAGAAGAAGACGGTGCCCTTGGGCCGGCCTTGACACGGTGAGAGGGACCTTAAGGAGATCACAGCCCTCCTGCAGGATCCCGCCGTGACAATGCCCCAGGAGGGCACTAGTCATGTGGAGTATGCAAGAGAAGTGAGGCAGAGGTTGCAGAGAGTGGGGGAGTTGTCATGAGAACACCTGAGGGTGGCATAGAGAACCCAAAAGGCCTATTATGATTAAAAAAAAAAAACCCTCAGGGGAGGGGTTTTTGACTAGGTCAGAAGGCCTTAGTGTTACTCCTAGATATGGAGAATAAATTTTTGAGATGTTGGCAAGGCCCTTTCGAGGTGGTTAGGCAAGCTGGCCCTGTTGACTACAAGGTTTTTAATCCTGGTCATAAGAAGGAGAAGCAAATGTACCAGATCAATCTGCTCAAGGAATGGAGGGACCAGGCGGGTTTGTTGATTGATTCATTCCCCCCAGACAAGGAGTTTGATCAAAATTTGGGTGCAGACCTAGATCAGAATAAAGGGAGTATGGAAGTCCTGGTTGGGGCCCAACTGAGTGTCCTGTAACAGGGTCAGCTGAAGGATTTGGCTATGGAATTTCAAGATGTTTTTAGCAAAATCCAGGGTGTGCCAAAGGGATAACTCATCAGATAATAACCCCGGGTGGGCAGATCGTGAGGGAGAAGTGGAGAAGAATCCCATACCACAGATACCAGGCAATCCGTGAGGAAATTATGAAAATGTTGACCTGGAGTCCTTGGTGTAGCCCCATTGTGGCTATAACTAAGCCCGATGGGTCATTACGGCTGTGTGTGGACTTCAGAAAATTCAATGCCATATCCCACTTTGATGCCTTCCTTATGCCCCAGATTAGCAAGTTGCTGGAGAAAGTGGGACAGGCTAGGTTTACCTCAAACCTGGACCTGGTAAAGGGGTACTGGCAGGTACCATCGAGAAGGGAAGATATGGCCAAAACTGCACGTGGCATGCCGTGGAATTTAGGTAGATGCCTTTCAGGCTCCATGGGGCCACAGCAACCTTTCAGAGATTGCTTGAATGGGTGTTGGCCCCCCACTAGCAGTACACAGTCACTTACATAGATGATATTATAATTTATACACATAATTAGGAGGAACACTTGGAAGCGGTAAGGGTTGTACTAGAGGAATTACGGCAAGCTGGGTTGACGTCCAACCCAAAGAAGTGTGTATTAGGTAAGGCCAAAACAAAGTACCTGGGGTTTATGATGGTTCAGGGACAGCTTTGGCCTCTAACTGATAAGGTAGAGGCCTTACGTTACTATATACTACCCCAGAGTCTCAAACAACTTAGGGCGTTCTTAGACCTTGCAGGGTATTATCGACGATTTATACCCTAGTTCACAGAAATAACAGCCCCCTTAACTGATTTGCTGTGAGAGAAAGGTAAAAGCCCCCTCAAGTAGGATGCCATAAGTAGACAGGCATTTGAGAAGACGAAGAATGCCCTCTGTCAAGACGCAGTACTTGAAACTCCAGACTTTGAGTCACCTTTTATTCTATAGACGGATGCCTCTGATAAGGCCTTGGGTGCAGTCCTTTTACAGGAGATTGACGGAATTCACTGACCGGTAGCCTATGCCAGCCAGAAGTTGAACCCAGCGGACAGAAGGTATGCTACGGTAAAGCGTGAATGCCTAGCCATAAAATGGGGTGTTAATTATTTCCGATACTGTTTGCTGGGGCGTGAGTTCACCCTTATAACTCACCATACCCCACTGAGGTGGCTTAAAACCAAACAGATGGACAATGCACACGTCGCCAGTGGGCACTGACGTTGCAACCTTTCCATGTTAATATTGAGTACAAACCAGGTAGATCTAATACAGCTGCAGATTTTTTTTCAAGATACTATAAAGAAGAAGAGTCAGGGGAACAAGATTGCTCAGAGGCAGAGTCATCCCTGCCACTTCCCAATGAAGAGCCACCTAACGGGCAAGTTGAAGGTGAAGATATGTGAGAAAGTCAGGGGTACCTGCTTCGAGGGGGGCCCGACTGAAAAGACCTGTTTGGCCGTTGCAGCCCATCTGTGCTCTGGAGGGATCTCCTGATCTGCTCCAGTGGACCTTTAATTAGGCCACCGGGAGCTATTTCTGGGGGTGGGCAACAGCGACAAGAGAGGGAGTAGAAGAGAGGAACAGGGGTCGGCACCGAGGGGAAACACATACCTGCTGCCCAGGACTGAAGTCCCTGGGAACAGGGTAACAGACCTATTGGGTCTTCAGAGCTTGGAGGAGCTCAGAGAGAAGAGTAAAAAAAAAGAGAGAGGGAGAGGGAGCAGAAACCCCCAGCTCTGCGTTAATTGATTGTGGCTGGTGCTCAGTTAAGCTGGCGGGACAGCAATTAACGGGGAGTGAAGAAAAAAAACCTGCCCAATCGCTAAAGTCATGATCGAGAGACCTAGACGGTGAACAGGGAAGGAGACAAAGAAGATGCTACAAGGATTTTGAGTTTTTCTTTATTTTTCCTTTCCTTTCCTTTATTTTATCTAGCCACACTGTCCATCTGAATAAGTGCCAGCCAGCTTTGGGTCAGGGAAATCATCCAAGACATGGCAGACAAGGTAACAGAGCAGGAGCCTAACCCAATTCTGCTGACTGATGTCTGCCCTGATACCAGCAAGGCAAGTGGATGTCATCAGGATGCCAGGCCCTGCATCCATATCCTGTGATATCCCTCCAGTGACAGTTGGACCTTGTTTTCTCTTGGGATGCCCTGGTGAACAGACGTTCTCCCTGTTCCTGATGCACACCCCTTATGTAGTTATAGTCTGCCACCAAGTCACCCCTAAACTGCGCTTTTCCAGGCTGAAGGGTTCCATGGCTCTCAGCTTCTCCTTATAAGGCCTAATCTCTTGTCCTCTAATCATGGATGTGGCTCTCCTCTGGATTCTCTCAAGCTTCCCGACATACTTCCTGAATTGTGGAGCCCAGAACTGGACGCAGTATTCTAGCTGTGGCCTCACCAAGACCAAGTAAAGTGGGTGTATCTACATGTCACCCTATGTTACCGTAACAACACATTATGTCATCGTACAATGCTCTATGGCAATACAGCCACAAAAGTCTGTACATGACTGGCAGCTACTTAACTGCAGCAGTGCACTCTCCCATTTTAGCACCCAACTAAATGCAAAGTAGCAGCTAAAACTGTGCATGAGGCGCAGTACGGGCAGTTACTGTGCCATGCTTTAGTACTTCCTTTTGGAAGAAAGCATCTTTTGGAAGTACTAAAGCACAGTTCAGTAACAACATTGCCATAGGATAATATGTAGACACGCCCAGTATATGGTACTCACATATATACTATGTAAAAGATCATTCTAAAAGGGAATAATCCCAACTGACAGTTTTTCATCGCCCCATTTATCTTAATTTCATGCTGCCCTCCAAAAGACATGAACTTTATTTCCTCTATATAAAGATATATCACTCTTTTATCAACTAGATTCAATTCAAAACAGTTGTTATTTGTCATCTTAGAAGCAAACAGAAACATGTTCCAAAAACCATTAAAGATGTAGTCAAGACAAACACAAAAGTAAATTATATGAGTTCAATAGCATAAAAAAGTGACTGCATAGTAAACTATAACAAGAGAAGCTATAGAGGGGAAGGATACAGATAAAAGTAATAGAATCACAGAATCAGAGAAAATTAGGGTTGGAAGAAACCTCAGGAGGTCTTCTAGCTCAACCCCCTGCTCAAAGCACGACCAGCCCCAACTAGATCATCCCAGCCAAGGCTTTGTCTAGCCAGGTCTTAAAAACCTCCAAGGATAGAGATTTCATCTCTCTGGGTTACCTGTTCCAGTGCTTTACTACTCTCATCATGAGATAATTTTTCCAAATATCTAACCTAAATATCCTTTTCTGCAACTTGAGCCCATTAGCTGAGACCATAATACTTGTATATTGGCAGTTTCTACTAGGACAGTGTTAGGTCTCCCAGTAGAAATGCAAAGTCTGTATGAGGCCTAACTCACAAAAGGTGGCAAGGAAGAGGAAGACCCACCCATACTTTGTGTTAATGGTGTAGAACAGGGTTGTACTTGGAGGCCTAAATACTACTTATATATCTAATAGGTGAACAAGGATTTGGCCCTTAGTAGCTCTGCATCAGTATCTTTTTGAGGCTTCCACCAGACTGCTGCTTCCTCTAGGGTTTTTTATTTATTTATTGTTTGGGGTTTTGTGTTTGTTTGTTTTTACTACAAGTCTGTTAATTATTGTTTCTAGGAAAGTTTACCCTACAGCAGTGCTTCTGCAGAGCTTTCTCAGTAAAGAGAATTTGTTGGTAGCTGGTCACCATTTATCTGTACTTTGTGTAAGCCTTCCTGGGAAATCCACTGTATTTAGGAGGGATCCCACTGGAAAGAACCTAAAGATTTTTTTAAGGCAGTCAAAAGTTTCATAGGCACTAATTGGGTGTTTTTATTTCCATGACTAATGAAATATTAAGCTACTGCAGAAACATGTCAAGAAACTTTATTAATTGTAACTAAAAATAACAATACTATTACATTTAGAAATGATAAATTCTAGAGAAGAACATATAACTGTATGGAAATAACTGACAGTTCACATGGATAGCACCACTGCTATATATTAATTGGTTCAGGAGCTGAGTGTAGAGATTACAGCTGAATAAACCCTGCAAGATATGGTTCATGAAGGGCCTGTTTCCTAGGGTAAGTGACAAAATTACTCTTGGAGGTTAATTTGAAGGTTCAAGTTCTTTAGACACTCGTATTAATTTCTGCTGCCCAAGAGTAGCCATTATGGTTTGGCAGATTTACCAAAAGGAGAGGGTACAATGGCATAATGAGAGAAACAAACTTTAATTTCTGTAATTTCATCCACAGCTCCACATGAGCCTTTCTGATGGATGTATAATGTACAAGAGTATATTATATTAACATACGCTACCATCACTTCTGCCTGAGTCTCTTCCTGCTTTGGTCAGTGCTCCTTACAACTCTTGCCAGACAAGTTTGTGGCCACCTTGAGACTTTTCCTGTTGGAGTTTTTACTAGCCAAGATTTTATATCTGATGTCTGAAGTGGTCTTAACTTTCTTCCCATCCAAGTTGCTGAAGACAGAACCATTTTCTTTTCTATTTTTTCTGTCTGCCTATCCCACTTTGATATCCTACTTCGCTACAACCAAAAACCCAGTATTCCACTTCGAGATACTGCTTAGGATTTCCCATTGCTCTGTTTGTCAAGGTTACTTTATTGAACCTCATGAGATTTCTTTTGGTCCAATCGTCCAAATGTCTTTACATGTAGAGTTATGAGCAACATTTTAAAAAACAACTTAATAATACAGCTTTCTCCCATAAATTGAAGTAGAACTTTCCTTAATGCATAGCAACATGTCTTTACTAAAATAAACCATAAGTCTATCATTCTTGGTCTATGGTTCAGCTAGTATCCCAATTCCAACAGTACTAACTACTTGCAAAGAAGGTACAGAAGAGTCTCTCAGCAGAATAACCTTCCTATTCAAGAAGTTTTTAAAAATAATATTAGTCAGAGGCTAGCCTCAGGCCTTAGGCCATTAGCCAGTGGAGTTGAGTCAGCATACTGGAAGCACATAATGTCATATATTCACAGAAGTATATATTTTTTTGCCCTCAAACAATGTCTCTTGAATTTGGTTGTTGCACTCACTGGAAGTTGTGGCTTAAAAATTAACCTAAAGCCCATAATAGACAAACACACCCACACACAGATCTGACAATACTCCAGTTCACAAGAGTCTTCTCCAGAGCTTCATTTAATCAATTTGTGAGTATAATTAAAATTTTCCACCACTGAGACTACACAGTCATATTTCTTGTCACAAGAAGAGAATGAGCCACCAAAACTGATCTGGATACAGTTTGCTGAAAAATGATGTAGGGAGAGAGTGGGTCTGATTCTGATTTCATTTGCAGAGATACTGGAATGTCTTAAAAGCAAGGCTTTTACAGACTTCAATGTGTAGAGTTAAATAGGAAGGGTTTGTGCAACTGGAACACTAGAGATCATATGCTCTATAAAGTACAGACCATCTGCCTGTTATGAGTGTGTGTACAGTTCCTAAA